>NC_085137.1:272020067-272737567 GCF_035046485.1 Aedes albopictus
TCTTCGCTTCGGTATGTTCTGCGCGGTTAATCCTTGGGTAATTTCCGCACTTATTGTACAAGATAGATACGGACATGATTTTTTGTGCTGGCGACGATCTATGAGCGATTTTGCGCATTTTTGCGCGAAAACCTTCGGCGAAACGCGCAATATTGATTTTTAAAGTAGGGGTGGTGGGGGTAAAGTGGACAACCTAAGCATTGTGGTTGTTTCCAGTGGAAATGCGGCAAAATCCATCTGAAAAAATGTTATAGCTTGGTAATGAAAAAGTCATTATATTCGAATGTTCAGTTATGCTTAAAATAGTTCAATTTATCTTAAATCACCAAGAACAATTTAGCATTCATCCTCATGACTTTCGGCATGAATGATTTTTTGCCGAATGGCTCGATGTCTTTTCGGGAATTCTCACTTATCAGAAAGCTAGCCATTTGACAAGGTCTGGGGCAAGAATTCAATACCAAATGAATTATGATAAAAACGAACTTCGTTGTGGTATGGTTATAAGATCGTCAATTTGAAAGAACATTCAACATTTAAAAGAAGGAAACATTTCAGATTAAAATACTTATAGTTTTCAAAGGAATAGCTATAACTTCGAAAAAAAAAGTCATAGCTTGAAATAAAAAGAATTCTCAAATAAAAACTTCAACAACTATATTGTAACAGCATTTTATAGTTCTAAAAAACAGCCAATAATAAAAAGAAGGGAGAATTATTTGGTAAAATATGATTCAATATGATTCGGAATTAGCGCCAATAGCAAAAATTTAAGCATATTTTAGGAGAACACAATAGTTTCAAAAAAGGCCTGTTAGAAGCATACTGAGCTCTTCAGGATCAATATTTGAATGGACAAGTACATCACCTTCGGCCATCGGATATGCACGCTGAATATCAGGAAAAATGTTTGAATCAGCAACCTCTCCCTTCGTCGCAGTTTTCCTAAATGCATTGCATTTGCTTCTTACGTTTCCGTAAACCCTTAATATTTTTATTTCTTCTTTTTAGGTAATTTTAACTTATGCTAATTCTCCCCTCTAGGTAAACCTTCATGAATCACAACGTTGCTAAAGATTGCTCAAGGGTTACCCTTTTCTAACTGATTAAGTTTTATCAACTTCTAATAAATTGTCCACAGTGAACACTTTTTGGGCGACCTCCTGAATGATTTCGGGTTGGCGTTCGGGCTTGTGATTTGGAGACGTTAAAAAAAAACAAAACATTAAAAAATCCTCAAATCATAATTGCATTTTGACCGCCAGTTAGTCCTGTACTAGAGTGCTTGATGATCACTTGGCCTGATGATTATAAGGTCTAACGAAAGCTGGCTGTATAACACTGGGCCATAACATATTTATTATTGACAAATCATATGGGGATCAAGTCCACGGTTTTTTTTGCATTTTTCGGGTAAGTGTCGCATTCGGGTAAATGTCGTATTCGGGTATATGTCGTATTCTGGTGAATGTCGCATTCGGGTGAATGTCGCGATCGGGTATTTGTCGCATTCGCGTAAGTGACGTTCGGGTAAATGTCATTTATTTAGTTAACATCAAATTCATGATAATACTGAATCAACAATTTGCCGCCATAATACTCGATTTGCAGCTGCAGCTCTCCAACGTCGGTCACGCCCAACACTCGCCAGATCACGTTCCACCTGGTCCGCCCATCGTGCTCTCTACGCTCCACGCCTTCTTGTACCAACCGGATGGTTAGCAAACACCAACTTTGCAGGGTTGTTGTCCGGCATTCTTGCAACATGCCCTGCCCATCGTATCCTTCCGGCTTTGGCCACTTTCTGGATGCTGGGTTCGCCGTAAAGTGCAGCGAGCTCGTGGTTCATCCTTCTCCGCCACACACCGTTCTCCTGCACGCCGCCGAAGATCGTCCTTAGCACCCGTCGCTCGGAAACTCCGAGTGCTTGCAGGTCCTCCTCGAGCATCGTCCATGTCTCGTGTCCGTAGAGAACCACCGGTCTTATTGACGTCTTGTACATGGTACATTTGGTGCGGGGGTGAATCTTTTTTGACCGCAGTTTCTTCTGGAGCCCATAGTAGGCACGACTTCCACTGATGATGCGCCTTCGTATTTCACGGCTCTGTCAGCCGTTAGCAAGGATCCAAGATAGACGAATTCTTCTACCACCTCGAAAGTATCCCCGTCTATCGTAACATTGCTGCCAAGGCTTGTCCTGTCTCGCTCAGTCCCACCTACCAGCATGTACTTTGTCTTAGCCGCATTCACCACCAGTCCGACCTTTGCTGCTTCACGTTTCAGGCGGGTGTACTGTTCTGCCACCGTTCCAAATGTTCTAGCAATAATATCCATATCATCCGCAAAACAGACAAATTGGCTGGATTTCGTGAAGATCGTACCCCGGCTGTTGAGCCCGGCTCGTCGCATAACACCTTCCAGGGCGATGTTGAATAAAAGGCAGGAAAGTCCATCACCTTGTCGCAGTCCCCGTCGGGATTCAAATGAACTGGATAGTTCACCCGAAATCCTTACGCTGTTCTGCACACCGTCCATCGTTGCTCTTATCAGTCTAGTCAGCTTCCCGGGAAAGCTGTTCTCGTCCATGATTTTCCATAGCTCTGTGCGGTCGATACTGTCGTATGCCGCTTTGAAGTCGATGAATAGGTGATGCGTTGGGACCTGGTATTCACGGCATTTCTGGAGGATTTGCCGTACGGTGAAGATCTGGTCCGTTGTCGACCGGCCGTCGATGAAACCGGCTTGGTAACTTCCCACGAACTCATTTACTTTAGGTGAAAGACGACGGAAGATGATCTGGGATAGCACTTTGTAGGCGGCATTCAAAATGGTGATCGCTCGAAAGTTCTCACACATTAACTTGTCGCCTTTCTTGTGGATGGGACAGATTATCCCTTCCTTCCACTCCTCCGGTAGCTGTTCGGTTTCCCAGATCTTGACTACTAACTGGTGCAGACAGGTGGCCAACTTTTCCGGGCCCATCTTGATGAGTTCTGCTGCGATACCGTCCTTACCAGCCGCTTTGTTGTTTTTGAGCTGGTGGATGGCCTCCTTAACTTCCCTCAGCGTGGGAGTTGGTTCGTTCCCGTCCTCTGCTGCACCAACATAGTCATTTCCTCCGCTGCCTTGGTCCTCCGTGCCTACATTCTCTTCGCCATTCAGGTGCTCGTCGAAGTGCTGCTTCCACCTTTCGATCACCTCACGTTTGTCCGTCAGGAGGCTCCCTTCCTTATCCCTGCAAATTTCGGTTTGCGGCACGTAGCCTTTGCGGGATGCGTTGAGCTTCTGGTAGAACTTGCGTGTTTCCTGTGAACGGCACAGCAGTTCCATTTCCTCGCACTCCGCTTCTTCCAGGCGGCGCTTTTTCTCCCGGAAGAGACGGGTCTGCTGCTTCCGCTTCTGTCTGTATCGCTCCACATTCTGTCGGGTTCCATGCTGCAGCATTACCGCCCGCGCTGCATCCTTCTCCTCCAGAACCGCTCTACACTCCTCGTCGAACCAATCGTTTCCTCGACTCCGTTCTACGTACCAGATAGTGCTCTCGGCTGCGTTGTTGATGGCTGCTTTGACTGTACTCCAGGAGTCCTCTAGAGGGGCCACATCGAGCACACCCTCGTCCGGCAACGCTGCCTCGAGATTCTGCGCGTATGCGGTGGCGACATTCGGGTAAATGTGTTTCGGGTAAATGGTTTTCGGGTAAATGTTATAGAACCACTTTGGGCACTTTTGAAAATGGATTTTTTTATTTCAAGATATGGTTCAAACCTGTTTGATGTCTTTAGGACTATTATGAAGCAATACTTTCCCCTTCATTTGGTTGAAATTGTTTTTCAAACAGATTCTTTATTCCTGACGAGAAAAGACATCGAATAATCCAAAAATATATATTTAACGTATCAGAACATATGCTCTGTATGCCTTGTTTCTACAGTTCATAAATTTCAAAGTATTGATCAATTCATTCAAAATGTATCAACGTAGCATATACAATCGAATATTTGAATCGTTTTACATTATAAATGAACTTTTCACCTAAACAAAGGATTGATGGTCACTTTTTTAAGGCTGTTTATATAACAATATCACGCTGCTCATAATACTAAAGATACCACAGAACCATCTAAAAACGCATATATTTATTGAAATCATGTACGATATAGTATTAGGGCAGTTCAGACTTCAAATATGTTAAAAATTCAAAGCTTCCATATGTTCATTGCAATCTTTGGTGCAAAACTAGAGTCCTGTCAAATTTTCAGCCATTTCGGTGATAATTTAATGGTGGCCCAAAAGCAAAATAGGTTTATATGGGAATTAATATGAATAATTTTCGACAAAGATTATCCACGTTGTAGAACATTAACACATGGATAAAGTCATAGGGTCAAAGTCAAATTGAATTCTTCAGATATCAATGATGAATGTTGCCGAAGACCGCAACTCATTTAGACTCTCCAAAAAGAAGTTATTAATCAATATTCATCCATGCATGCTTGTACAGAAGACCACTGCTCGACCGACACGCAATCATAGTATGCGTGTTAGCTTCTTGCACACCTTGCAGGACATCGTGTATGAAGATGCGCATTCGAGTGGGAATTTGTCAAATATTTTTTTTGCCGATTGTCGAAATAAGTTCCGGTCTTCGGCAACATTCATCATTGAGATCTGAAGAATTCAATTTGGCTGTGGCCCTATGACTTTAGCCATGTGTAAATGCTACACGGAGAACTTTTTTTGAAAATTATCCATAGTAATTCCCATATAAACCTATTTTCTCTTGGCCCACCGAAATGGCCAAAAATTTTACAGGACTCTAGTTTTGTACTAAAGATTGTAATGAACATATGGGAGCTTTGAATTTTTAACATGTTTGAAATCTGAACTGCCCTAACATAGTGTGCTACCATATTGGTACAATGTAGTTGGCAAAACTACTGGCATGAACTGTGAAAAGAACCGGATGGTAAAATGAACCGGAACTTTGGTGGTGATACACTGATGGTTTGATGAGCTTTTACATTTCGGGGAAAGCTTTCATTGGCGTGAATCTCAACGAGGATGAAGTCAGAGGATTACATTGAATTGCTGAAAATAAGCTTCATTGAACACGGCGAGTGTTTGATGGGCCCAGATTTCGTCTTCAAGCAGGACAATGCCGCGATTTACAACTCTAAGACTGACTAAGGCCT
Source organism: Aedes albopictus (assembly GCF_035046485.1). Classification (NCBI taxonomy): domain Eukaryota; kingdom Metazoa; phylum Arthropoda; class Insecta; order Diptera; family Culicidae; genus Aedes; species Aedes albopictus. The sequence continues at coordinate 272,025,260 of NC_085137.1, forward strand.
GGTTTTCTAACAACAGCATAGAAGCTCTCAAGTGGCCCGCTTGTTCTCTGGGTCTGAATCCCATAGAAAACCTTTGGGCTATTCTTACTCGTTGCGTTTATAAGAACGGCAAACAATTCAACAACGATAACATGCTGAAACGTCGTATTCGTGGATGCTTACAGTAGATCGAGTAGGGTACGCTGGAAAAAATGATTTTGTCCATGAAATCACGGCTTGTTGAAGTACATTCGAAACAATGGCTCGTATGCTCACTACTACGATCTAAAAAATGTGCTTGAACTTATTTTTTGTTGAAATATAAATAAACGCTGATCAAAAGTTAAAGTGGTGCTATTTTTATTTCGCTTATTTTTTCATAAATTTTTCGGTTTAAATGTAAACGATCCACAATAATATGACCGTAATCAGCTGTACAGTTGAGGAATCGATTATACTATCATTCAAAATCGAAGATATCAAAACTGATGTGGAAATTCAAAAAATATACTGAAAACACAGGGTGGTGCTATTCTTATTTCGCTCAGTGTAAATAGTAAAAGTGGGTTTGGCTCAGATTTTATATTTTCCCTGTCATTTGACATATCGACGACATTCGTCGGTCTTCTTCTTATTTTTATAGAAGTAGTTTTCCTTAGGTAGTGCGATAACTGGTACAGGCACCCTAGGCGATTTTGATCAAGTTTATTGCTAATTTCTAATTTTTAATCAAGCGATAATATAGCTGCCTTTTTTGTTTTGTCTTATCAGCAGCACTGCTGCCCCCGCTTTTGCTTTGGGTGGCATTAGGCTTCACCACCCCCAGAAAAAGCAGCAACCAAGGCAGCAGCTGCAATGCTGCTAATAAAACAAAACAAAGATCCGTTGGTCGGATTACTAATCTATCTATATATATAAAAGTCAATGTAAGTTTGTATGTTTGTATGTTTATTTGTTTGTATGTATGTATGTATGTTCCAGCATAACTCCGGAATGCCTCAACCATTTTCAACCAAATTTGGTATACACATTTGTTAAATTAAGGAGCTGGTTATAAGGGTTTTGGAATTCAAGATGGCGGCTTGGGTTCCAAGATGGCGGCCAAAACGTCAGAAGGCATGCTATTTAACGGTAAATCTTTTACGAATACCATGCAATATTGGTATCTATCGACCGGGCTTGATGAGTAGAAGTCAAAAATTAATATCCGACGCCATTTTGAAATCCAAGATGGCGGCCCTTAATCCAAGATGGTGGACAATAATCCAAGATAGCGGCCATGGAATGGTGGTTTGAGCTATGATACCATGCAATATGGGTATCTATCGATCGGGCTTGATGAGTAGAAGTCAGAAATAGATATTTGACGCTATTTTGAAATCCAAGATGGCGGACTACAATACAAGATGGCGGCCATGGAATGGTGGTTTGAGCTATGACACCATGCAATATGGGTATCTATCGATCGGGCTTGATGAGTAGAAGTCAAAAATCAATATCCGACGCCATTTTGGAATCCACGATGGCGGACTATAAATCCAACATGGCGGACCATAATCCAAGATGGCGGCCATGAAATGGTAGTTTGAACTATGATATCATGCAATATGGGTATCTATCGATCGGTCTTGACGAGTAGAAGTCAAAAATAGATATTTGACGCCATTTTGAAATCCAAGATGGCGGACTATAATCCAAAATGGCGGCCATGGGATGGTGGTTTGTGCTATGATACCATGCAATATGGGTATCTATCAAACGGGCTTGACGAGTAGAAGTCAAAAATAGATATTTGACGTCAATTGGGAACCAAGGAGACGGACCATAATTCAAGATGGCAGCCATAGAATGGAGGTTTGAGCTATGATCCTATGCAATATGGGTATCTATCGATCGGGCTTGATGAGTAGAAGTCAAAAATAGATATATGATGCCATTTTGGAATCCAATATGGCGGACCATAATCCAAGATGGCGGCCATGGAATGGTTGTTTCAGCTATGATCCCATGCAATATAGGTATCTATCGATCGGGCTTGATGAGTAGAAGTCAAAAATCAATATCCGACGCCATTTTGAAATCCAAGATGGCTGACTATAATCCAAGATGGCGGCCATGGAATGGTGGTTTGAGCTATGATACCATGCAATATGGGTATCTATTGATCGGGCTTGATGAGTAGAAGTCAAAAATCAATATTCGACGCCATTTTGGAATCCTAGATGGCGGAGCACAATCCAAGATGGCGGACCATATTCCAAGATGGCGGCCATGGAATGGTGGTTTGAGCTATGACACCATGCAATGGGTATCTATCGATCGGGCATGATGAGTAGAAGTCAAAAATCAATATCCGGCGGGTTATAATCCAAGATGGCGGACCATATTCCAAAAGCCATGAATTGATAGATTGAGCTATGATACCATGCAATATGGGTATCTATCGATCGGGCTTGATGAGTAGAAGTCAAAAATCAATATCCGGCGCCATTTTGAAATCCAATATGGCGGACCATATTTCAAGATGGCGGCAGTGAAATGGTGGTTTGAGTCATGACACCATGCAATTTGTGTTTCTATCGATCGGGCTTGATGAATAGAAGTAAAAATCAATAACCGACGCCATTTTGGAATCCAAGATGGCAGACCATAATCCAAGATGGCTGACCATATTCCAAAATGGCGGCCATGGAATGGTGGTTTGAGCTATGACACCATGCAATATGAGTATCTATCGATCGTGCTTGATGAGTAGAAGTCAAAAATCAATATCCGACGCCATTTTGAAATCCAATATGGCGGACCATATTTCAAGATGGCGGCAGTGGAATGGTGGTTTGAGTCATGACACCATGCAATTTGTGTTTCTATCGATCGGGCTTGATGAATAGAAGTAAAAATCAATAACCGACGCCATTTTGGAATCCAAGATGGCAGACCATAATCCAAGATGGCGGGCCATATTCCAAAATGGCGGCCATGGAATGGTGGTTTGAGCTATGACACCATGCAATATGAGTATCTATCGATCGTGCTTGATGAGTAGAAGCCAAAAATCAATATACGGCGCCATTTTGGAATCCAAGATGGTGGACCACAACCCAAGATAGCGGACCATATTCCAAGATGGCGGCCATGGAATGGTGGTTTGAGCTATGACACCATGCAATATGGGTATCTATCGATCGAGCATTATGAGTACAGGTCGGATTCGATTATCTGGGGGTTCAATTAACCGGGGGCCCCATTATCCGGGGCTCGATTATCCGGAAAAAATGGCTCGATTATCATGAGCATGAGCATGATTGACCGCCCGCGGTTGCTCCTCTGTTATTGCAAGGACAACTGCATTTACATAATGAACCAACAGATGGTGCTTGGGATTAGCTTTCTCTTCATTGTGTAAATGCTGGAATCCCAATACTTTTCAATAAGCAATACCAGCGCCGGCCGCGTCCGAATGCAGGTCAATTGAGGATAGGGAAGGAAGTGATGACGTGATTCTCGCTTAGGCCAATAACCGAGGAATTCTCTGCGTTACTACGAGAAATCACTAGGAGTTTGGACAGGGGAAATGGAGATATGTTGAGGATTTCATCGTGGTAAACGAATGTCATGTTTTGATTCGCGATTAATAATGCGCTCAAGAAGAAATACCCTTCTAAACCGTGGACGACGAACGCGATCTATTGTGCCTCAAAACTCACCCTACATAAGTTATACATTCGCAACTAAGGAGAATACAATGCTAAATACCGACGCATCTGTAGTTTGCGTTTCCGCGCGAGACAATGCTAAACGCGATCAATTCACAAGTATTAACAAAATAACACGTTGTAAATAAATCAGAAACATCTTACCGCATGGTTCACCGTCTATCTTTTACCGATCCTCTCTTTTTTTCAGAAATTCATGCAACCTTTATTTGAGTCGAAACATTTATTCATTTAGACTAAAATATTACAAATGTCGACACCGAAGATGACGAACCATTCAAATTTTTGTGTACATGCAAAAAATGAAAAAAAAAAATTTATTATCTACTAAATGTGCATTTGGAACTAGCGCCGACACATGACGTGACGAACTTTTCAATATTTGTTAGATAAATACACAAAAACCAGAGCAGAATTTTATACATCCTTTAGCATTAATTATTATGATAAAATGGAACGAGCTCACCAATAAACATCCTTCGGAGTGTCCAGTGCATATGTGCTGCAGCATCTTCCACTAACTGGCCTCGAAATCACACTGAACCGCTACAACAACACACGGGTACGACGATGTGCACATTCAAATTGTCGACGACGACGCGGCCGATCCGAATGAAAAAAGCGGCACTTTCACTTTGCCTCCAAAAACAAACTAAACCGCCCCGTACGAAGATAAGCACGCACACAGGACGACGACGCGATGCAACGAACCAAGACGGACTCATATGAGAAATATACACAAATAGATACATGATAGACAAAGTGAAAGAGATAATTTTCAAGATACAACTTTCGACATTGACAACAAGAAACAAGTCGACACTCATGGTGACGAACTATACAAATTTGATCAAAATGTTCAAAAGATACATATACACATAATGAATAAATAAAATAATGAAAAGAGAGACATCCAGAAAGAAATTAACAAAGGAGCAGCAATCTCACAAGATAAAAAAGCCCACCACGACCACACGATGACGCGCGATCCGACGAACCCGAGCTATCATTTTTCACTGATGGCTAGATGGCTACTTCTTTGTAGCACCGCCATCCTGAATGCCGTATGCGAGGGAACTAGAAAAAAAAGCCCACACACACGACGACGCGCGATTCGACGAACCCGAGCTATCACTTTTCACTGATGGCTAGATGGCTACTTCTTTGTAGCACCGCCATCCTGAATGCCGTATGCGAGGGAACTAGAAAAAAAAAAGCCCACACACACGACGACGCGCGATCCGACGAACCCGAGCTATCACTTTTCACTGATGGCTAGGTGGCTACTTCTTTGTAGCACCGCCATCCTGAATGCCGTTTGCGAGAGAACTAGAAACTAGAAAATAAAGCCCACACACACGACGACGCGCGATCCGACGAACCCGAGCTATCACTTTTCACTGATGGCTAGGTGGCTACTTCTTTGTAGCACCGCCATCCTGAATGCCGTTTGCGAGAGAACTAGAAACTAGAAAATAAAGCCCACACACACGACGACGCGCGATCCGACGAACCCGAGCTATCACTTTTCACTGATGGCTAGGTGGCTACTTCTTTGTAGCACCGCCATCCTGAATGCCGTTTGCGAGAGAACTAGAAACTAGAAAAAAAAGCCCACACACAAGACGACGCGCCATCCGACGAACCCAAGCTATCACTTTTCACTCCCGGAAAAAATGGCTCGATTATCCGGGGAAAAGTTTGTTTTTGCTTTGTTTACAAATTCTTAGATTACAATATGTCAGAATATGTAATAAACATCAAATACACCACCTGTATAAAGGATTTAGCCTATTTGAAAATTGTTTTTATTTTTTTCAGATTTTTCAGTTAAAATTTCATTTCTAGAAAACATGGTTATTATAATACCATATGTTGAGTTTAGGCACTACAACGTCATGCATGTTAGTTGCTATGTTTAACGAACAGTTTTTGATTGAAGAACATCAAAAATAAAAGAAAAGAAGCATGGCCCGATTATCCGGGTGATTCGATTATCCGGGGTGAAATAATTTTGGAGTCACCCGGATAATCGAGTCCGACCTGTAGAAGTCAAAAATCAATATCCGGCGGATTACAATCCAAGAAGGGAGACGAACCAGCCAAGGGCTGAAAGTCTCTCAAATAAAGATAAGATAAGATAATCCAAGATGGCGGACCATATTCCAAAAGCCATGAAATGATAGATTGAGTTATTATACCAAGCAATATGGATGTTACGTGAGAATGTACCTTCGAACCCCTGTGCAGTGTCGGAGTTGGTTGTCTATACATGTGTATTGTTTTATACTTCGTGTTTTCTGTTAGTCCCGTTCTGTCAAATATGTCACACAATAGAATAAGTGAAAACAAGGCACAGAATGGGCGCGTATAGATTATTAGAATTTATATGTGAAGAAATCACCGAAGTTGTAAATGTTTTAAATGTTTTTATGTTTTATTATAATAATAAAGCATCATTACAGCTTTGTAGCATGTGGCAAATGGTACAACTTAGCGTTTTATTTGCCCTGCTAAAAGGTCGGTGCCCATACATGCTCTGTTCTCAACAATGGGTATCTATCGATCGGGCTTGATGAGTAGAAGTCAAAAATCAATATCCGACGCTATTTTGGAATCCAAGATGGCGGACTATAAATCCAAGATGGCCGATCATATTCCAAGATGGCGGCCATGGAATGGTGGTTTGAGCTATGACACCATGCAATATGAGTATCTATCGATCGTGCTTGATGAGTAGAAGCCAAAAATCAATATACGGCGCCATTTTGGAATCCAAGATGGTGGACCACAATCCAAGAGGGCGGACCATATTCCAAGATGGCGGCCATGGAATGGTGGTTTGAGCTATGACACCATGTAATATGGGTATCTATCGATCGGGCTTGATGAGTAGAAGTAAAAAATCAATATCCGACGCCATTTTGGAATCCAAGATGGCGGACTACAATCCAAGATGGAGGACCATATTCCAATATGGTGGCCATGGAATGGTGGTTTGAGCTATGACACCATGCAATATGGATATCTATAATAGAAATACACTAGAACTCCAGTGGCGCTGTAGTCACTTTTCCTATTTAATTTAATTAAAAACTTTTATTGTAATAATTGATTGTTTTTAAGTGCCCAGGTTGAAGACCATCATTTGTTTTGGTAAACAAAATTTATTTGACACTTCTAGTACCGCTACTAACGCTGCAAGGGCATGGCAAACTAGATGTTAGTCACACGAACAGCCACGACATTGGACTTCTGTGGCTAGTTATTCTAATGTATCTATCGATCGAGCATGATGAGTAGAAGTCAAAAATCAATATCCGGTGGATTATAATCCAAGATGGCGGATCATATTCCAAAAGCCATGAATTGATAGATTGAGCTATTATACCAAGCAATATGGGTATCTATCGATCGGGCTTGATGAGTAGAAGTCAAAAATCAATATCCAACGCCATTTTGGAATCCAAGATGGCGGTCAATTTCTGGGATTTTTTATCTGAAATAGTAACTTTTTCCATAGTAAATCCTATGCAAACTAAGAACCACTGGCGCTGAAAATTTGCACGGCAGACAATTAAACGTTCCATAATAAATACAAAATTTCCCATAAATAATTCGAAAAGTCCCAGTGAATAAACAGGGGTGTAAGCAGTAATAAAGCAGTAACAAAAGTTCCATGAACAACTAAAAAGATGCATAAATAAATCAAAAGTTTCCATAAATAATTGATTTTCGAGCAATTAAAATGTAAAAAATGCAATGAATAAATCAACTGTTGCAATTAAAAAGAGCAATTTTTTCCACCAAATAACTTCCAATTTTCCATAAATAAATCCGCTTTTTCCATAATAAATTAGAAAATTTGAAAAAGCAATAAAAACTACAAAAAAATGCAATAAAAAATGACTAAATTACTCATGAAAAACAAATGCACACACTTAGCTTATTTTACAGTATACGGTAAGTTTTTACCGAATTCTCAACAGCTGAACGTTCGGTAGTTCGTTCGGTAATCGAAAAAAGTACTGAACGTACGGTAATTTAGATTTTCGGCGAGCTGTCAATAATTGATTTTCGAGCAATTAAAATGTAAAAAATGCAATGAATAAATCAACTGTTGCAATTAAAAAAAGCAATTTTTTCCACCAAATAACTTCCCATTTTCCATAAATAAATCCGATTTTTCCATAATAAATTAAAAAATTTGAAAAAGCAATAAAAACTACAATAAAAAATGACTAAATTACTCATGAAAAACAAATGCACACACTTAGCTTATTTTACAGTATACGGTAAGTTTTTACCGAATTCTCAACAGCTGAACGTTCGGTAGTTCGTTCGGTAATCGAAAAAAGTACTGAACGTACGGTAATTTAGATTTTCGGCGAGCTGTCAAAAATTACCGGAGTGTTCGGTAATGTTGTGTCGTGGACTACCGTAGGTTTTCGGCAATTCTTTGTTTTTTGGGAGATTTACCGTACTTCGGTATATTGTTAAATTAGAAAACAGACATAATTTTGATTTTTTTTTTCATTTATTAGGCAAAATGTGGCACAATAGTAAAGTAGGTGGTAACATTATCACATTCAAATGCATATCTGCTTAAATAGGCGAGAACGAGGGTTCATCTAGCAAGACAGTTTTCACGTAAATGGCACGCAGGAGGACCTGGAACAACATGTTGTTATTAATGCGCAGTTATCAAAAATAATGTATGAATACTTACGCAACTGCTGTGGCGATGTTGATAGGGCCTGTAAGATCCAATCGCTTCACTTTTCTTTCGATAACTTCACTTTCTATTAGAAATTAATACAACATTCACGAAGCAAGTTGACAAGAGTGGAAAGTATGTCAACGGTGTGACGACTTTGACAGAAGTAAACAGTTTACAGAAATTCGGTAATGAAGCGTGAGGAGGACAGACTTTTTCGGATTTTTTTTACAGGATACGGCAATCTCTTCATTTTACAGTGTGTACTGTGATATTTTTGACAGATGGTGACTAAATCACAAATCGATCGGTAAAAAAAAAAATACCGAACACTTGTAAAACGAACAATAATTACCGGAGTTCGGTGTTTTTTTGACTTTACCGAATTGTTCCAGTAAAATAATTACCGTTTACACGTTGTAACGCAATCATATGTCTATTGATTGAGATTTGAAACCACGGCTTCGCAATTTGATAGGACACAGAGCACGCAACGAAAACTTACTGAAACGGCCATATATTATTTTCGTTTCTCTATGAAACCTGAGATTATATACACATAACACTTCCTCAAAGTGCCGTTGAAAAATGGTGAGAACACATGATTTAGCTTTAATTCATTTTGAACTGTTTGTTGACAGAGCAAAATATAAACAATCATAATTTATATTGAAAGCTATGAAACTAATAAACACAATGTACACTGTTGGCAGAAACGACAATAAAATTCAAGTTATGGTATTGAACTTAGCCTATCTCTTTTCAGCTTAATGTTTTTTTTTAACAGTTTTTAATTGAATGACTTCTTTGATTTCCATTCCATAAATTTGTATATTGTGCGGCCAACACAATGGCACACTATGCCGTAGAATCGTATCAGTAATCTTAAAGTTAAGTATACTTAGTATGTTTCGAAATTCTAGGTTTTTGATAGTTTTTCATATGGCTTTTATGTCACCTGGAATCTCTTCATCTTCAGCATGGTCTTGCTGAAAACCGGCACCCATTTGGTTAAATGGGACTTCACATTTGCTTCAATCATGCACAATAAATAAACCCGAGCAAAGCCGGGTCATTCAGCTAGTTGGTAATAATTTAATAACTTTTTTCACAAGCATCCGATTGTTTAGCAGTCTTTGGAGGAATGATTCATAAATGATGTCTCTACAAGTAGCGTTGTTTGATTTGAATTAAGGAGACAAGGGGCAATTTCTGGGATTTTTTATCTGAAATAGTAACTTTTTCCATAGTAAATCCTATGCAAACTAAGAACCACTGGCGCTGAAAATTTGCACGGCAGACAATTAAACGTTCCATAATAAATACAAAATTTCCCATAAATAATTCGAAAAGTCCCAGTGAATAAACAGGGGTGTAAGCAGTAATAAAGCAGTAACAAAAGTTCCATGAACAACTAAAAAGATGCATAAATAAATCAAAAGTTTCCATAAATAATTGATTTTCGAGCAATTAAAATGTAAAAAATGCAATGAATAAATCAACTGTTGCAATTAAAAAGAGCAATTTTTTCCACCAAATAACTTCCAATTTTCCATAAATAAATCCGATTTTTCCATAATAAATTAGAAAATTTGAAAAAGCAATAAAAACTACAAAAAAATGCAATAAAAAATGACTAAATTACTCATGAAAAACAAATGCACACACTTAGCTTATTTTACAGTATACGGTAAGTTTTTACCGAATTCTCAACAGCTGAACGTTCGGTAGTTCGTTCGGTAATCGAAAAAAGTACTGAACGTACGGTAATTTAGATTTTCGGCGAGCTGTCAATAATTGATTTTCGAGCAATAAAAATGTAAAAAATGCAATGAATAAATCAACTGTTGCAATTAAAAAAAGCAATTTTTTCCACCAAATAACTTCCAATTTTCCATAAATAAATCCGATTTTTCCATAATAAATTAGAAAATTTGAAAAAGCAATAAAAACTACAATAAAAAATGACTAAATTACTCATGAAAAACAAATGCACACACTTAGCTTATTTTACAGTATACGGTAAGTTTTTACCGAATTCTCAACAGCTGAACGTTCGGTAGTTCGTTCGGTAATCGAAAAAAGTACTGAACGTACGGTAATTTAGATTTTCGGCGAGCTGTCAAAAATTACCGGAGTGTTCGGTAATGTTGTGTCGTGGACTACCGTAGGTTTTCGGCAATTCTTTGTTTTTTGGGAGATTTACCGTACTTCGGTATATTGTTAAATTAGAAAACAGACATAATTTAGATTTTTTTTTTCATTTATTAGGCAAAATGTGGCACAATAGTAAAGTAGGTGGTAACATTATCACATTCAAATGCATATCTGCTTAAATAGGCGAGAACGAGGGTTCATCTAGCAAGACAGTTTTCACGTAAATGGCACGCAGGAGGACCTGGAACAACATGTTGTTATTAATGCGCAGTTATCAAAAATAATGTATGAATACTTACGCAACTGCTGTGGCGATGTTGATAGGGCCTGTAAGATCCAATCGCTTCACTTTTCTTTCGATAACTTCACTTTCTATTAGAAATTAATACAACATTCACGAAGCAAGTTGACAAGAGTGGAAAGTATGTCAACGGTGTGACGACTTTGACAGAAGTAAACAGTTTACAGAAATTCGGTAATGAAGCGTGAGGAGGACAGACTTTTTCGGAATTTTTTTACAGGATACGGCAATCTCTTCATTTTACAGTGTGTACTGTGATATTTTTGACAGATGGTGACTAAATCACAAATCGATCGGTAAAAAAAAAAATACCGAACACTTGTAAAACGAACAATAATTACCGGAGTTCGGTGTTTTTTCGACTTTACCGAATTGTTCCAGTAAAATAATTACCGAACAGCGAAATTCAATCTGAGTGTGGCAGGAAAGTATGAGGCAGTGAAATGCTGAATCGCACTTATATGACTGAAACGACTGAAAAGCCTGCCTAACTATGACTGCAATTTACCGAGCAATCGCTTGCTGTCTGCACTCGCTATCGCTCGTCGGACCTAAAAAAGGGATAACATCTATGTTTGCATTATACCGGGCAAATTCTGCCGCCACAGTTCCTCAATCCTCTATGCGGCTTCGCCGCATGGTCTATGCATTTTTTGGCTCAAAATGCATTTACGTTTATTGCTCGTTTTTGACATTTATTAATTATTTATTTTTTGTTTATTGCACTTTTTGAAATATTTATTGCTATTTAATTTTTTTTTTTATTCTGAATTTTCTAATTTATTATGGAAAAATCGGATTTATTTATGGAAAACTCGAAGTTATTTGGTGGGAAAAATGGCTTTTTTTATTGCACCAGTTGATTTATTCATTGCATTTTTGATTTTTTTAATTACTCAAAAATCAATTATTTATGGGAACTTTTGAATTATTTTTGCATTTTTTATTTGTTTACGGAACTTTTGTAATTTATTACTGCTTACACCCCTGTTTCTTCACTGGGACTTTTGGAATTATTTATGAAGAAGGATCACTTTCTTACGAGTCGTTTATATTTTAGCCAAATTTGCACAGTTCATATGGGACCTAGATGGAATCCAAAAAGTCGAATGGAGCGAGAATTTAATTTTTGTCCCATACTACTGTGTCGCTTCTCGACTCCGCTATTGCCTGCTTTTTAGGCTTGCGATTGTTCACCACTATCACCCCCGTTTTATGGTCCGTGAGTACTAGCTGCCTCGACCTCATCCAGTCTTTCACTAAGCCTATCGCGTGCGCTGCTGTCAGCTCAACTTCCTCTGTTGACCACATTACCACGCGGGTAATATCATCGGCAAAGTCAACCAGCTTTATGCCTGGTGGAAGTGTGAGCCGCAAAACGCCATCATACGTGGCGTTCCATAGCACCGGGCCCAGGATGGATCCATGAGGTACCCCCACGGTTATGTTGTAGCTCCTTTCACCTTCCTCGGTGTCATAGACTAGCACCTAGGACTAGCAGCCTAGGTGGTATATGGTACATTCAATGGTGACCCAGCTGACGCGTCGTGGCATTGACTGATTACTGGACTTTACAATTATTTAGTTAGCTAGAGGCGAATATCAAAACAGAACATGCCACAAAAGTTCAGCTTATTGGGCACAGTGCACAGTGGCTGATTACGTCATTTTAGCGCGCTTAATTAATAACTTTTAAACTATGACGTTTAGCATCATGGTGTCTTCGAGAAAGTTTTTCGCTATAATAAGGAGCTTCTTTTGAACTATTGTAAGAAATGATCAATCCCCCTAAAAGTGAGATAGAAAAGTTATTTTTTGCATTTTTCAAGATACAAGGTTGGTGTCTTCACAAAAATTGTAGATAATGTTATTTGGAGCAACTTTGTCAAAGACGCCAAGTTTGTAATTCCGTTACTTTTCAAGATACGTTACGTTTTTTATCATCAGCCCCTTGAAAAGGGTTTTTGCGCAATAACTTTCGAAGGATTGATCCTACATTTTTCTGATGTTCTACAAAGTTATAGATAATGGTTAAACACATAACTTTGCCGAACACGACATCCTGCTAATTTCAAAAATAAAATAGTTATTACGGTTTTTGTAGTTTTTTGGGGCATATTTCAAGCATATATAAACTAGCTATAGGCAATTATATGCAAATTTCCTTTTACGCATGTAAATATACAAGTAATTGCCTCTCTTAGAATGCCAAAACCATCAAACTGTAAGAGACTGTAAGATGGTTTTTGTACAGAAACTTTCAACCATCTATGCTACTTTTATATGGGATTTATCCGTATCTTCACCATATTTTTTTGAGAGTTCATTCCAGCTTGCATTTGTATTGTTATTGTAAGTGTGTGAATATATAGAAAGGATTGTGGTGCATTCTGCAACATTCATGAAGTACGTTACATGAAAACTTACTATCTACTTCTATTTTCTGACTAACTGGCAGTGCTGCACGTAGTCCACGAAAAGAACGCATAAAGTGTTACTTTTTTTGTCAGATCACGATTAAACAGCACCTTACTGTAAAGTACAATAAGATTTATAATTAGCTATAACTATTGTAGACATGTACTAGAGGGAGCCTTCACAAAATATGTCACGCGCAAGTTTAGAATTTGAGAAAAAAAAAATGGGACTTCATTCGCTCTTTTCGTGGACTACATGCAGCACTGTGAGTTAGTAAGAAAATATAAATAGATGATAAGTTTTCGTGTAACGTACTTCATGAATGCTCCAGAATGCATCACAATCCATTCTATATATTCACACACACGTACAATAACAATAAAAATGCAAGCTGCCATGAACTGTCAAATAAATATGTTGAAGATATGAATAAATCCCATATAAAAGTAACATAGATGGTTGAAAGTTTCTGTACAAAAACCATCTTACAGTTTCTTACAGTTTGATGCTTTTGGCTTTCTCAAAGAGGCAATTACTTGTAAATTCACATGCTTGAAAGGAAATTTGCATATAATTGCCTATAGCTAGGTTATATATGCTTGAAATATGGCCCAAAAAACTATAAAAACCGTTATAACTATTTTATTTTTGAAATTAGAAGGATGTCGTGTTCGGCGAAGTTATGTGTTTTACCATTATCTATAACTTTGTAGAACATCAGAAAAATGTAGAATCAATCCTTCGAAAGTTATTGCGCAAAAACCCTTTTCAAGGGGCTGATGATAAAAAACGTAACGTATCTTAAAAAGTAACGGAGTTACAAACTTGGCGTCTTTGACAAAGTTGCTCCAAATAACATTATCTACAACTTTTGTGAAGACACCAACCTTGTATCTTAAAAAATGCAAAAACTAAATTTTCTATCTCACTTTTAGGGGGATTGATCATATTTTGCTATAGTTCAAAAGAAGCTCCTTATTATAGCGAAAAACTTTCTCGAAGACACCATGACGCTAAACGTCATAGTTAAAAGGTTATTAATTAAGCGCGCTAAAATGACGAAATCAGCCACTGTGCAGTGGTTTAATTACTCCCTGGGATGAAAAAAAAGTCATGGATAAGTCCATCACACATAAGATTGGATTTACTTGAATTTTAACGATATAAGCTGTGCATTCCTTTCGAAAATGATAGATTGCGAGCACTTTTGCGTAAAGTTTTTTTTTTTCGATACAACATTGCCGTTGCGGTGTTTGCTCTCCAAGGAATCTAACAATCAAATATATTTTGTAGTCATAAATAAATAAATAAATAAATAAATAAATAAATAAACAACAATCTAATAAATTTACAGGTTCAAGCTGGTAGTAAACATGAGGTTGGCGGTATTCAAGCAACAAAGTTCGTCTTTGAAGATAATGCCCTTGACAACGGCCATATCGACGTTAGAAATAAGTGTTTCTGCAGAAAAGGTAAGATTTATCTATGAAAAAAAAAAATAATCCTAACAAAGTTCCAGAGCTATGTAGAAAGATGTTTCGGAAGCTCATTATCTTAATAGCACAAAGGGCAAATGCTCGAAATGTTATGTCGGATAAGGTCGGACATAGTGCGTTGAATAGAGGTCCAGCGCATTACTCCCGACGTTAGGATACACGCAAAGACATAAAAAAATTAACGGTTGTCACATGTGAAGAAACTTTGGATTTCTGTCAATGTATCAGGTATCAGTAGGTCGGCTCCAGAGGCACGTTCTCCTCCATTTGGGAAATTTGTGCCATCGCCATGAATACGAGTTTATTCATCATTTACCTGAGGGAGAAGGGAATAAAAAAAGGATGGGACAGGGGAAAGGACAGGTAAGTGTATGAGATCGTCATACACGCATAAGCGTACTATAATAGGTTCAGATAGCGTCCTGAAAAGAACACTGTAATAACGCATAAGCGTACCACAATGGGTTTAAATAGCGCCCTAAAAAGAACACTGTGATCCCGATCAGAAAGGCATAACAAAAATGTAACAAAATTATATAAACGGTTGAAAGATACAGGGTGGCCAAAATGATTGGGATAGGCAACTTTTTTTTTCTCACAAAAGAGTTCAACATGCTGTAACTTTTTTAGAGTGCATCAAAAAATCTCAAATTTTGACAGTTTCTCAACCTATTATATGTGCATCATTGGTACAAATTTGGGCGCGATTGGTTAATCTTTCGCGAAGCTAGAGGCGTTGTCGTAAAATACTATTTTTTAGACAATCAATTTTTGAGCTGTCATATCTCCGAAACCAGTGAACCGAATAGAAAGAAATTTTGAATGTTTATCAACAATATATTGATACTTGATGCAACATTATCAAATGTAATATTTTCTTACGATGAACAAAGTTGTACTGGTTTGATATTTTCACCCATATAGAGGAAAATAAGTCAAATTTACACTACCACATAAAAATAACTGAATGTGTTCTTCCTTTAATCCAAATAGGCACTAATACATCTAAATAGAGATATTTTGAGAACAGAAGTAGAATATCTTTGGATATAAAAACTAAAATTTGATGACATTGATGTAAAAATATTAGATTTTTTCGAAAAAGATCCAAAAAGTGTCAATACATGATAACTTTTTAAACATTTAAAAAGTAGGTACATATGTTTTAATAACTTGTGAAGCAATAATATATTGTTGATTAACGTTGAAAATTTCATTTAATTCCGTTCACTGATTTCTGAGATTTGAAAGATTAAAAATAAACTGTCCGAAAAATAGTGTTTTACGTAAACGGTTCTAGCTTTACCAAATTTTAACCAATCGAGCTCAAATTTGTACCAATGATGCACATATAATAGGTTAACGTACAGTCAAAATTTGAGAATTTTTCATGCACTCTCTGAAAAGTTACAGCATGTTGAACTTTTTGTGAGAGAAAAAAAATTGCCTATCCAAAACATTTTGGCCATCCCCTGTATATCAATGTTTGTTATATTTAGATATATATTCTATGGTAGTTGCGACTGGAACTTGATGTTAACTTTTATGTTCGGCTATCTCAGTCATACACTTAATTAGACGTTATATGTTTATTTTACCCGACGTTTCGGCCATTGGGTGTGGCCTTTTTCAAGGGAAAACTGTTTTGTACAAATGTTTAATTAGTCTTGAGTTGTGTTAATTTAGTCTAGTGTTTCTTACATGGTTTCTCGTCTTCGTCTTAAAGATTTTGCTGTTCTGCTTGTCGTGTGGTCATGGTTTTGCTTCTGTGGGATTGTTATAATTTGTTTAGTTAATTTTACCTATTTTCGCTAATTTTACACTTACAATTGTACAAATTTTTTTCGTTTACACTTTTACTTATTCGTCACAGGGTTTTGTCTAGTGGTAAAAACGGTGATTTCAAAATGGTGAATTTCTGTTTAGTCAATTTATAGTTTGGTCTGTTTGTAGTATGAAGCTTTTGTGCTTTTATAGCTATCATACGATTGTTGTGTCTGTTCGTCGATTTTTTCTGCTCTGTCTATTTTTAAGTGTGTGTAATATGCCTGCATAGGTTGTACTGAGATTGTTTACGTCTGTTCGGTGGTTAACTGTATTGGTATTGTTTGTAATATGGCACATATCTAATAGTGGTAGGGCAGTTGTTCTTCTTCGACTTGACCAAAACAACAATACTTGACCAATCTAGAAGAACAACTGCCCTACCACTATTAGAGATGTGCCATATTACAAACAATACCAATACAGTTAACCACCGAACAGACGTAAACAATCTCAGTACAACCTATGCAGGCATATTACACACACTTAAAAATAGACAGAGCAGAAAAAATCGACGAACAGACACAACAATCGTATGATAGCTATAAAAGCACAAAAGCTTCATACTATAAACAGACCAAACTATAAATTGACTAAACAGAAATTCACCATTTTGAAATCACCGTTTTTACCACTAGACAAAACCCTGTGACGAATAAGTAAAAGTGTAAACGAAAAAAATTTGTACAATTATAAGTGTAAAATTAGCGAAAATAGGTAAAATTAACTAAACAAATTATAACAATCCCACAGAAGCAAAACCATGACCACACGACAAGCAGAACAGCAAAATCTTTAAGACGAAGACGAGAAACCATGTAAGAAACACTAGACTAAATTAACACAACTCAAGACTAATTAAACATTTGTACAAAACAGTTTTCCCTTGAAAAAGGCCACACCCAATGGCCGAAACGTCGGATAAAATAAACATATAACGTCTTATTAAGTGTATGACTGAGATAGCCGAACATAAAAGTTTAGATATATATTTTTTTTACTTATTCGTTTATTTTAAAGGCTCGGGCGCTTCATGGGCATAACTGAGCCGAAATTTACTGCCTTAATGCTATGTTAGTGTGTGAAGCCGAAGTACTCGCGGCTGTTTCGAGTTTAGAAATAAAAAAAAATAAAATTGGGAAGGAGGTATTTAGGGGTCTTAAACTAAATTGTTTGCGAACTTATACTAAAAACATTGATGGGACAAAATATCCTTATCTGAAATGGAACAAAAAAGAAAGGGCTTTATCGGTAGACAACAACAAGAAGAAGACAAACGGTAGGGGGATGGGCGACAGACAGGGGCGAACAGCAAAACCTAACGGCGGCCAACGTAAACAAGGAACGTACATCGAACTCTGACATCAACACGCTTCAAAAACTGATATATGATATACATGTATTCCAAATCAAGGTCTGCCAACACTTTTCTAACGGGTTTCTGTTGTTTTCCTCGGACCCGGAGAATTTCATGCAGCTCAGATCTGACCTCACGATACTCATTGCATCCCCACACGACATATTCGATATTCTGGTAAGCCACGCCACAGACACAGAGATTGCTTTCTGAAAGCCCAATACGGAAGGTATGTGCGTTCAACAAATAGTGGTTGAACATCAACCGACACATTACACGAATGAAATCGCGGTTTAAATCCAACCCTTTGAACCATGGCTTCTTCGACACCTGTGGAATGATGGAGTGCAACCATCTACCCATCTCTCCATTTGATCAAGGTCTCCTGACGGGCCAATGCAAAAAATTCGTCGAAGGCGATTTGACGCTCGTAAATATTGCCTTCGCTAGCGCTCACCTTAGCCAGCGAGTCCGCCTTCTCATTGCCCGGAATCGAGCAATGTGAAGGGACCCAAGCTATGGTGATGGTGTATGAGCGTTTGGTCAAAGCACTCAATACTTGGCGTATTCCATTCAGGAAGTACGCTGAGTGTTTCATCCGTTTCATTGACCGAACAGCCTCCAGAGAACTTAGACTGTCGGTAAAAATGAAGTAGTGCTGAGGGGGAAGAGTGCGAATGTACTCTAGGGTGTAATGTATAGCTGCTAGCTCAGCAATGTATACCGAACATGGCTTTTGAAGCATGTAGGTGGCGCTGTGAAATTCGTTGTAGACACCAAAACCAATCGAATCATCGGTTTTCGAACCGTCTGTGATGAACTGTCTGTCCCCGCTAACATGCCCGAACTTACTTGCAAAAATCTGTGGAATACCTACGGAACGAAAAGATTCCGGAATACCGGTGATCTCATCCTTCATAGAGAGATCAAAATCCACTTAGAAGCTGTCGAAGTCTGAGAAGTTGTCACGATTGGTGTTAACCGGAAATGGGCTTTACCTCCTGCGTCATGTACCAGTAGTACACACTCATAAAACGAGTTTGAGGATTCTGTTCGAGCAGCTTTTCAAAATTTTCTATGACCAATGGATTCACATCCACGCATCGGATGAGGAACCGGAACGACAACTCCGCAAAGCGGTCTGTCAGAAGCTGTACACCAGCAAGTACCTCTAAACTCATTGTGTGAGTCGAGTTCATGCAACCTAACGCGATCCGAAGGCAACGGTTGTTGAATCCGTACACAACAGTGGAACACCCGACAGTCACTACACCAGACTCTCGACGGGACTTTCGCGTTACAGGAAGAATACACAGATTCTCAATATTGCAACAACTAAATATCTCTTTATTAATAAACGCACAACGATTAAACACTTCCTAACTTATCCGAATCTGTAACAACAATGCCGATCATCGATCACGTAAACGTCAACAGACATCTCAGGGGTAACACACTTCGCAGTTTTGCCGCACCTGCTTGCGAGGGGTTGGACACTACCATATCTCCTCCTCCAACACTCCTCCTTAGTGACAAACCCTTCGCTTCTTGAAAACGCTCCTCCTTAATCCAGACAGTTTCTATTTTAACTGATCTCTCGTCAGCCACATAATTTCCTCCGTCGACATTCACATTCTTAGCTTGCATAGGTGGAACAATCCTCCGCGTTTTTCTCCTACTAGTACGACCCTGTCTCCTCTTGCGATCCAGCAACTACCAGATTTGAAGCTTACCGTGTATCCCTCTGCAACCATTTTGCTTACCGAAATTACATTCGCCTCCAAACCAGGCGCGTACAATACTTCTTTCAACTTAACATCAACTCTTTCGTCATTCCTTCCACGTCCAGAAAACTCCACTGCTCCTGAAGCTCGAACGGAAATTTTCTTACCGTCAGCAAGACAAACCTCTTCTCTGCGTCGCGATACGTTAGTTAGGTTTCCGATGTCTCCAGTCATATGCTTTGTGCATCCACTATCGATCAACCAACCATCAGACATATTGATGTCAACCGTTGTAGTCGTGAAGCACACATGACCTCTGCTTCCTCTCCAGCTACTTCCAGTAGCGGAATCATCTTCTCTTTGTCGTCTGTCATTCGAATCACGTCTCTCGGTCGTCAACATAGGGCAATCACGCCGAATATGGCCCTCTCTGTGACAATGGAAGCACTCTCGTTTAATATACTCCGTCTTGTTTCCAACCTCCGCTGAGAAGCCGTTCGAAGAGCCTTCACTTCGTTTTCTTCTTCTTTCTCACACCGCCGACGCCACTCGTCAAGAAGTTTTCCCTTCACGTACTCCATTTTAAGTTCTTCCTCCGGTCTGCCTTCCAGCGCTGCAATCAACGGGTTGTACGTCTCGGGCAAACTAGACAGCAGGATTGCTACTATCCAGTGTTCGCCCAGCTTCTCCCCCATGCCTTGAAGCCTATGCACCAGATTCGCCACCTCAGTCAAATGCTTCGACATATCGCCTTCCTCAGCCAACCTCAAAGAGCACAACTTCCGCAATACGTGGATTTTATTGCACAGCGATCCGCGTTCATGATACCCTTTCAATCTCAACCACATCTCATTTGCCATGGAAACATCAATAACATGCGACAGCTGACAATCATCGAGCGCCAATTCGATCATCGCTCGAGCGGATGCATCTTTCGTGGACCACGACGTACCAGCATCGTCCGGTTTGGGTTCACTCACAATTGCCCACAGTCCTTCCTTTACCAACATCAGTTCCATTCGGAACTTCCAACTGGCCCAATTACAATTGTTCAGCCACTCCATCATTACTTTTACGTCACTCATTTTTAACCCGAATAGTTTGATTTACAACACACTAATTTGATTATAATGTCTCGAAACGTAAACACAGCTTCTTCTTCCTTTTACTGGGCCCATAACCTGTTGAATCCGTACACAACAGTGGAACACCCGGCAGTCACTACACCAAACTCTCGACGGGACTTTCGCGTTACAGGAAGATCAATATTGCAACAACTAAATATTAGTGTGGGTCATCGGAACCGTTTTCTCAGATCAAAGCTTTTTTGGTTCCATTTCGGGTCCTGAGTATCTGTGCAAAATTTGAGCACGATCGGTTGCGTCTACACTTTGCGCATTGCAATTGAAATTTGTATGGGATTTTGTATGGGAAAACATACTTTATTGCATTTTAGCCATAAGTTGAAAAAGTTTGTCTAAAACTTTTTGACCGATACTGTAAAATGATAGCCAAGGGTGTTCTGAAACACTTTGTTGAAAACCGCAAAGCGATCTGATGCTTGTGCAAATAGTTATAACCAACGAACCGCATGCATGTGTTTATGTTTTAACATGTAAAGGAATAACAATAGCAACAAAATCATGCTGTTTCGCCAAGCAATGCCAACGCTATAACTTTTTTCATAAGCATCAGATCATTTCGAGGTCTTCGACAAAGTTTTTCAGGACACCCTAGGCTATGTTTTCACTTTATCGGTTATACCGTTTTTGAAAAATTCGAGCTTGTTATGAGAAAAATGCAAAAAAGTGTGTTTTCCCATGTAAAACCCCATACAAACTTTGAACGCGATGCGCAAAACGTAGACGCAACCGATCGTGCCCAAATTTTGCACACTTAATTGAGTCCTGAAATGGGATCAAAAAAGCTTTGATCTGATGAGATACTATTGAATTTTCCATTTTTCCATATAAACGATGACCCACTCTACTAAATATCTCTTTATTAATAAACGCACAACGATTAAACACTTCCTTACTTATCCAAATCTGTAACAACAATGCCGATCATCGATCACGTAAACGTCAACACCCAAGTAACATTTTAAGTTTTGTTCGACTCTACAAGAGATCTTCATGACCAAATTTTTAAAACTTGCAATAAAACTGATTTATACATCAAAACCTCTTGATAACCTCTTTAAGAGAATCTTCCGGCTAAGTGGACCACTCTCGGAGAGGTTTTGCAAACCGCATTAGAAGTAGCAATAAACCCGTTTTAAAACCTAGTTGAGAAGTTTCCCATTCTCGATTGTTGTTGTTTTTTTATCAACAAAACTATGACAGCTCAAGATGCAGAAAAGCTTCTTCGATGGCACGTAAAGCTCAGGAGGATGCATCATTCGTAAGTAGAAAGCGATCATTTTAAAGCAATATTTTAGTAGTTATTGTGTTGGTAGGCTTATGCGCATTCAATTTTACCGTGAATATTGGGGTTGCTGAACCATAAAATTAATGCGCTTCGAAAATAGTAAAAATTATCATCTTGGAATGAAATAAATCAATTGGTTAATTTAGTAAAACTATCGCGAATCACAAGAAAACTCAGCAGAGATAGTTTATTCATGTGAGCACGTTATGGAAATTATGGCAAACTATCAATTCATTGCTAATTCGAGCATAAATAACTATTTTCCATTCACGTTAGCTAATTCTTCAATATGGCGACGACCATAATCAGCGAAAATAACACGAAAGCAAGTTTACTTTTATGATGACCGCAATAAACCTAGCAGTGTCGTTGTTTCGGATTTTCCACCAACAGATGTCGTTCTTAATCGAACGGATCGCCATCTGTTGAGAGTTTTAACAGTTTTATCGTGGTAATAATGATTGCCAGAAGGTTTACATATCGGAGGGTTTTGTTTACTCTTAAAATCCGTCTTTATGCATATCTTCAAGTATACTATAAAACATTTCATCAATGGTTTTCATAAAAACAGTCATAAAACTGTGAGTTTTAATTATTGCTGTGATAAAACCCTAATAAAAATCAAACAAAACCAACCAGCAATGGAATTGTTACTTGGGATATGCAAGTGCGTTGAACTCCCCCTTTTGGGGATATTCGGTAAAGACGGGCGAAATTCAATTTCAGTTACCAGAATTCAACGATACGTAATGGAGTTGTCAATCTATAATTTCAATATTGAATACCGACCAGCGAACAAAATGGCTAATGCTGATTTTTGTTCGCGTTTTCCATTGGAGATAGAAGTACCTAGACACTTAGAAAAACAGTATATTAAGCATTTAAACTTCTCTGGAGATTTACCATTAGATTTCACGATTGTAGCTAGAGAATCATTAAGAGATTTTTATTTGCAACAAGTTGCAGCCTATATGAAAAATGGTTGGCCGGAACGAATAGATCCATGCTTCAAAAACATCTTCTCACAGCATCAAGACATTGAGGAAATCGACGGATGCTTGCTTTTTCAAGAAAGAGTTATTATTCCTTCTTCGTTGCAAAGAAAGGTTTTGCAAATGCTCCATGTTAATCACACAGGTATCGTCAAAATGAAGCAGCTGGCCAGAAGAAGTGTATATTGGTGTGGAATCAACTCGGATATCGAATCTTTTGTAAAGAATTGCGAGGTATGCATAAAAACATCGGTTGTCCCCACTCACAAAGGCACTTCTGAATGGATTTCTACTTCTAGACCGTTTAGCAGAATTCACGCTGATTTTTTTCTATTTTGAAAGACGAACGTTTTTATTGGTGGTTGACAGTTATTCTAAATGGTTGGGAATTGTTTGGATGAAGTACGGTACTGATGCAGAGAAAGTGATTAAAGAGTTCATCAATTTTTTTGCAAGGTTTGGCCTTCCGGATGTAGCAGTCACGGATAACGGTCCAAATTTCTGTTCGCTCCCAACGCGAAGATCCATCCTGATTTGAACCCCTTTCCCCGTACAACTAACCTCGAGTCGCCGCGAGTATTTTACGGCTCCAATCCCAACCAACAATCACCCAATTTACCCTCACACACCACGTCGTTTGTGCCTGTCCACCGAGCGACGACGTAATGATTGATCATGCAAGGATCGACCGACCAACCACGCGTGGCCGCGCACGCTATGTCTGAACCAACAGATTATAAAAATTGAATGTACATCGGGTTTCTTTCCATAAAACATCAGTATTCAAGCTATATTTTCATTTGCAGAAGGTTTCAAAATATTCTATCGGGGAAATTTTGATTTTTCCATCTTTTTGACCGTTTTTCATACAAATTTGCTTGAAATCCTCATTTGCGGTCAATTTCTCTCCCATACAAAATGTATGGAAAAATTTTCACCGATAGAATATTTTAAAACCTTCTGCAAATGAAAATATAGCTTGAATACTGATGTTTTATGGAAAGAACCCCGATGTACATTCAATTTTTATAATCTGCTGGTTCAGACATAGCGTGCCGCGTGTCCTTATGTGCCAGCCAACGACGACGACCGAACCATCGCACTACTGCCTATGTAAATGGAAGTTTCCACCATTGCCACAGCGCAGCGCAAGCAACAGATTTTATACCTCCATTCAGTTCTCTACCGTCCTTCAAGAAGATTGTGTGCGCGAACATGAAAGAGTCATCATTCAACCACCGACATGTAAACACGTATCAACAAGAGAAATATAGTTGTAGTTAAGTAGTTTAGTATACAACCGCCTTTTCCTCCCCAGTGGAAGCCACAGCCTTTCCAAAAGCTAAGTTCCCCTCCTTCCCATCGAGCTACCGGTCCTGTGCTGTTCCTCCGACGGAACATTTGGTCCTAGCGAACCGGATAAAGGATCCAGTGCCCTGTGAAGCTGCAACCGCAGCTGTGTTGTCGCCAATCAGCCGATTGGGACAATTCCCTTCCATTGCTGTCGCCGACAGCATACAGCAATCCTACCGAGAGGGTTGCTGGTGTTCCTGCCCCGGTAGTTTGATCCCAGAGATTTGTTTGATTTTCCGTGGCTTTCATAGTGGAGAGAAACCCCTTTTTTAAATTGTTTCTCGGGAATATCTTTATCAGTTGCGTCCTTACTGCAGCTTACATCGTACACAATTGTCTCGTTTTTAGAATCATCAAATCTTACCTGTCTGGTATTTCGGTTTGATTGTTCAACCGGCGAATTGGCTTTCGGGTTGATCACAGTTAACACTGTACGAGGTCTGTAACGCAAAATCAATTCACTGGGTGACAAGGATGTGACGGTTGTTGGAGTACTATTATACCAAGCGAGTATTTCATTTAACTTCCGCGACAAAGTTCTAGAATTCAATTGTTGATCCAACAGACGTTTTTTCAAGAAACTTTTTACAGTTTGTACCCCGCGCTCAGCTGTACCATTGGACTGAGGATGATACACTGGCGATTTAGTCACTTTAACGTTTCGCGTCTCCCAGTGGTTCACAAATTCAAACGAATTGAACGGAGGTCCGTTGTCGGACACAATCTCCTTAGGCAGTCCAAAAAACTTGAAAAATTCTTCTAACTTTTCGTTAACATGATCAGCATTAGTACTCGTCATCAACTTTGCTTCGATAAGCTTAGAAAAGGAATCTACTATAATCAAAAAGGTTTTTCCCTCGAACGCAAAGAAATCAATGTGGATCCTGTCCATCGGACAACTCGTTTTTGGCCACTTTGAAGTAACCGTTTCAGTTGGAACATTGCGCCTCTGATCACAAATCTCAGAATTCTTGAAGTAATTTTCAATGTCGCTTTGCATGTTTTTCCACCAAAACAAACTTCTACCTAACATTTTACCGCGCACGATTCCATCATGATTCGAGTGTAACATCTTCAAGATGATGGACTGTAGCAACTCCGGTATTACTACACGATCACCGTAAACAAACATCCGTATTGGGAATTCAGTGAATTCCGAAGATTGTAATAATATTTCAGATGTTCCGGTATAGTACGCGGCCATCCGCGCATCACGAATCCGTAGACTTGAGAAAGGATTTTATCTTTCGCGGTAAAATCTGCAACGTCACGCGTTTTCAACGGCAGATCTGGACAGTTTTCCAGTCTGTTAATCGACAATTCTATTTCCGTATTTCCCGGAACCGGTAACCTCGATAACGCGTCCGCGTTCGCCAAACACCGATTTGGCTTATACTCAAATTCGTATTCGTACATGGACAAAATAACCGCCCATCTCTGTAGACGCGATGTTGCTACAATCGCCGTACCCTTACGTGGATGGTAAATTTCTTTCAACGCCTCGCAATCGGAAATAAGCTTGAACTTATGACCGTAAATGTATTTGTGAAACCGTTTCACTGCGAAAATGAACGCCAAACCTTCCCGATGAAGTTGCGAATAGTTCTTTTCCGAAGGAGATAACGTACACGACGCAAATAAGACTGGCTTTTCTTCGCCATCAACGATATGCGATAAGACTGCTCCCACACCGTATGGGCTAGCATCTGCCGCGACGACAATAGGTTTCCGCGGATCGTACAACTGTAACACGTTATTATTCAAAATTAATTGCTTGCTATTCGCGAAACTGTCCTCACATTCCTGAGTCCAGATAAAACGTTCGTCTTTCCGTAACAACCGATACAAAACTCGCAATTCCGATGAGATATTCGGTATGAACTTTGCGTAATAGTTCAACAATCCGAGATACGACTGCAACTCAGTCACGTTTTTCGGCGCCGGCGCGTTCACAATTGCGTCGACCTTGTCTTTGTTTGGTCTTAATCCGTCTTCGGAAATCGTATGACCTAAATAATCCACGGAGGCCTCGAAAAATCTACTTTTATCAACGTTAATCTTCACATTGTAGTGGTTCAAACGCGCTAAAACGACATCCAAAATTGCCCTACATTTCTCGTAGCTGTCGGCTCCAATGAGCACATCGTCTAAATAACATCCACAGCCCTCAATATCCCCCAAGATCTGATCCATTATACTCTGAAAAATCGAGGGCGCACTCGCCACCCCAAAAGGCAATCTCAAATACTGGAACAATCCAACGTGAGTGTTGATTGTTAAGTACTGCTGAGAGTTCTCTGAGACTCTGAGCTGTTGATATGCACCCCGAAGGTCAATCACACAAAACACTTTACAGTTCGCTAATTTTGCAAAAATATCATCTATCCTCGGCAACGGGTAGTGCTCTGAGCGTAAAAACGGATTGATCGTGACCTTACAATCAATGCATAACCTCAATTTGCCATTTGCCTTTCTGCCGTGTGCAGCATAGTTGTCCCATGTTAATAGGGAATCCCATAGAACATGGGACAACTATGCCGCACACGGCAGCTTTGGTACTACAACAATCGGAGAGGCCCATCTACTGTGTTGCACTCTCTTTAAAATATTCTCTTCACAGAGACGATTCAGCTCAGCTTCGATCGCTGGACGCTGTTGAAACGGAGGAGAGTATGCCGCATGGAAAATAGGAGTCACATTGCTCTCAATAACGATCTCGGCTTCAAATTCGCGAATGGGAGAATTGATATTTGATACTGTATTGGGGTATTTAACGTGTATTGAATCAAAAATTGAACGATCAAAAGAGTTTATACTCACATTATTTTGTTTAAGCGATGTTCTCCAGCTCGGCCATAGTACGTCCATCCAGGTCCGCCCAAGAAGAGGTCTGAAGGATTTTTCGCTCTCGATCACCACAAGCACTAATTTTTTGCTCGGACCACTTCTATCCTTAGCTACCTGTGCACTGATTCCACCGATAATATGTAACCCTTCACCGGTCACGGTTGAAAAATCATTCTTCACACCAAACAACGGTAAATGAGACAATTGCTTCCGATACAAGCCACTACTAATTACTGTCGCACAAGCACCGCTATCAACTTCAAATTCTATAGCCTGGCCTTCTACAAACAAGGTTTCACTCATCACATCACTACGCTCTAGTAAAAACGACTTATCCTGGAGAGAATTCAGCTGCATCCGCAAGTTAGCCAGATCCAAGGCCAACTCATCTCCGGAACCTACCGTCCCCACGGTCTGGTTCTTCCGGGGCTCCTGACTCGAACTACGATTCGGCTTCGACACTTTCGAAAAACACATGCTCGCTGCATGGCCCTGTTTACCACAGGAATAGCACTTCCAGTTCTTCGCAGGACACTTCCCAGGCTCGTGTTCACGACCGCACTTATCACACAGCTTTCTTCTTCCGGATTGATTCTTCTTGTCATCAGCGATCGACTTTTGCTTCTCGCGCGCCACGGTTTGTTCGACCTCACCACGTGAGCACTAAAGTTACCTTCACGCACTTTGTTGTCCCTTTCGGCTAACTCCCACGTCAATGCCTCTTCAACCGCCTTGTCGAAGGACACGTTCTTCTGTTTCAGTAGGTGTGTACGCAGCCTACCGTCGAAGATCCCGAACACAAATCTGTCCCGCAACGCTTCTTGCAAAAAGTCACCGTACTCACACTTTTCTACCAACGCTTTCAATTCCACTACATATTCAGTCACCGATTGTCCAGCTTTCTGGTCGGCTTGATGAAAACGATACCGTTCGGACACTTTGTTCACTTCTGGCCTGAAATGCCTTTTCAAGGTCACCACAAGCTCATCGTACCGTTTTGCACTCGGGTTCACTGGTTGTAGCCATTTTTTCAGGATCGCATATGTATCCATCCCCAAATGGGTCAGTAAAAATGCCACTTTTCTCTCTTCTGGCACATCGTGAAGGAGAAAATGCTGGATCATTCGATCTTCGTACACTTCGAAATCATCACCCGCGACGTAATTCTCGAATGTACCGAAATTGTACGTTTTCGACGATCGCGCTTGCGTTCCGGCACCCGACTCCGGATACTCTTTCACTCCGCCTGTAGCCATCCTAACCTCAACCGAATCACGTGTTCACTCGCGTCGAACTAACGATCGTTCTGCTAACGCCGCTACTGTTTTCCGCACGATTCTCACCACGTGTTCTTCTATCGCACTTACGAATGCAAAAATCACTTCCACAACTTCGCCGCCAGAATTTAATGTGTCTTTCGGGTTGGGTTCAAACACTCGGGTTAGGATGGTACTTACTATTTATTCGTGCTGATTCGTGCTGATTCGAGGAGTGAGCAATAAAAGAGAAAGTTACAATGATTGATTGGTCTTTTATACCATTAACAATAGCATGGTTAGGGGATCGTCAGCTTTGACCTTTGTCAAGCCTTCCTATATGCATTCGATATTATTTCGATGTTTACAAGGTTTTCATCTAGGTATACTACACCCACAACAAAGCCTGTGTTCTGGTGGAAACCCTGTTGATTTCCTGCCCGACCACCAGTGACAGGCTTAACAAGCGAAAGTCGTCATCCAGCTGCTTCGTGGCGACCACTGTACCACGCTGGCTCAGTCCTTCTTCTCGAAGAAGCCAGTCACCGAGTCCAACGACGGAACAGCCCGTTCCGATTCCTGACGTGATGGAGAGGCCACGCACATCTTTGCCGAAAGAGAAAATGGTGAGTACGAATGTTACCAATCCAATCCAGACTGCGAAGCCGCGCTGCGGCGAAGATTTCTCCAAGAAGAAGACGCTTTTGCGTGGACCAGCCGAGGTCCAACCTGAGAGTGATTTCGCCGAGGTCACTATTCCCGAGTCGGCAGCCCCGCCGGCTGAAGAAGTAACCAACACGGACAGAAAAGCGTTCACATTGAAACTAAAATGACGTTTGTTGAATATACACATTGAAATTCTTTTGAAAATATGTAAATTCTTATAGTTTCAAACAGATTTGCTAATTTAAAATCCATATGAAATTATGCTCGATTTAAAAATCCAGTGTTTTGTGGCGACTCTTGTGGAAACTAACATATTTCAACTTTGTTTCTAAGTCAATTCAACTGAGCAATCCCTTGGCATCGAATAGAATTGTAAAAACCACAATATTAACATAAAATCAACAGAGTATTTTGATGCAAAAGTTTTACTGATAAATCCCTTGGTCACTTCTGTCAAACCAAGCAGAATGTTTTGTTTTAAAAAGCATTTACAACTTTTCTAATGCTGGAAAATGGATAGCTTTCAAATTATGCAAAGCTGTTGTACATGAAAAGCATAATTGAAAATTAATTTGAATTAGTGCGGCATGCGTTAGACAAGGTAAGACCTTTGTGAAAAGTTGTAAATTTGATAATTCAGGAGATTTCCTGATTTTTCTGTGAGAACATTTTTTTTATCTTTTTTAATATAACTAATAACAACCCAGAGGAAAAAACTAGCATGTTGTTTTCTAATAAATGTATTACTGAAAGTAAAAGAAAACTGTTTTTGAAAGTACCATAATATCGTAGATGTCAAGCTTGACATCCTCGTCAAAAGCCTGAAACTATTGTTATTTCAGTCAGATTTCCGATTGAGGAACAATAATACAGGATTGTTAAAACAATCATACAGGATTGTAAAAACAATCATACATTATCATTGTGGCCAAAACAATGTCAAATTCCTTTTGAATTTACGTCGAATATGGTTATTTTTACCGTAGATTTTTCTGCGTGAAGCGTGAAGAAGAGGTGACGGCCGTTGCCTTTGAGAATCCAACGTGTGAAAGTGAGCATCCTTGGATGAACCAGAGGATGTCCTTGTCGGCATTCCATCCAAAGATCCACAGACATCGACGTCAAGCAAAGCGCCTTCCGGAACCAACCCGGTGGTGAACCCTTTCCGAATTCCATTCGACCCGACTGGAGTTCATCCGAAGCTGATGATTCCGATTCCTACCGGATACCATCCGGTGCTGAAACCGTTTCGACCACCACCAGGATTCCATCCAATGCCGAAGCGCATCCCGAAGCCAACCAGAATGCCTCCGGTGTCTCAGAGTCCGACCGGTTCCTTTCCGGTACCACATCCGCCCCAATGCAAGGCCGGTTCCCTTCCGGCAAACCAGCAGCAACAGACTCCGACCGGTCTCCTTCCGGTACCACGACAGTTGCAGTCCGTGACCGAATCCAGTTCGGTATCACCGTCGCTCCAGTGTAAGACCGGTTCCCTTCCGGCATTCCAACCGCAACAGAATCCGACCGGTGTCCTTCCGGTATCCCAGCAGTTCCAGACTACCACCGGTTCCTATCCGGTATCCCAGACGCTGCAGTTCCTGACCGAACCCCGTTCGTTAACCCCGCAGTTCGAGTCTACAACCGGTTCCCATCCGGTACTCCAACATTTCCAGCGCGCGGTAGGATCCAATTCGGTAGCCAATCCGATCCTTAGGTCTACCGGAGCCTGCCTGGTGGTCGATTCCGCCCTGATGCCCGTCGATACCCGTTCGGCGGCCAAGACAACCAAGAGTTCTACCGGTGCCCGTTCGGTGGATAACTCCGCCATGATGTTCGTCGGTTCCAGTCCGAAGGTTAAACCAACCAAGATGTCCATCGGTGCCCGTCCGATGGTCAGGTCCAACGAGATGGCTGCCGGTTCCTGTCCGGTGGTCAACCTAACTGAGATCCCCATCGGTGCCCGTCCGATGGTCAAGTCCAACGAGATGCCTGCCGGTTCCCGTCTGGTGGTCAATTCCAACCAGGTGTCTGCCGGTTCCTGTCCGGTGGACAAGCCACTCCTGATGTCCGCTGGTGCCAGTCCAGTGGGCAAGCCTTGCCTGCGTCCATCGTCTATCGGTACCAGTCCGGTAGTCAATCCAACCGTCGATACCCGTTCGGCGGCCAAGAAGTCTGCCGGTTCCCGTCCGGTGGTCAAGTCGCACGAGATACCGGCTGGTTCCCGACCAGTGGTTGAAGCCAACCCGATGCCCATCGATTCCTGCCCGATGGTCAAGTCCTTCCAGATATCTGCCGGTTCCCATCCGGTGGATAAGCCACTCCCGATGTCCGCTGGTGCCAGTCCAGTGGCCAAGCCGATCCTGGGCCCACCGTCTATCGGTACCAGCCTGGTAGTCAAGCCAACCGTCGATACCCATTCGGCGGCCAAGACGCCCAAGATGTTTGCCGGTTCTCCTCCGGTAGCCACGCCGCACACTGTTGCGGATGGCCCAAAAACGTGATCGAAATTGTTTTGACCATGAAAACATGATTTTTGATCTTTGGTGTCTTCGGCACCAATTTATAGAAATATCAGTTTTGTGATCAATCCCCCTAAAAGTGAGAAACGGTTTCTAACTTTTTTATTTGTAAACTAAAAAATATGATTGTTCAGAGAAGTTGTAGGCAATTTTACTAGAAACAACTTTGCCGAACATACAAAATTTCTATCTTTTGATTTGTATGTACATTTGAGGCGTTTTTTATGAAGCACCCCTAAAAAACAGTTTTTTGCTTATAACTTTTTCTATGAATTTTTCACGATTTCCAAATGTTCTAGCAAATGTTTCGCCTTATTAAAACGCGTAACTTTTGCGAAGAAAGTATATATCTATCTCTCATATTTATCATGTTATTGGAAATTTCACTTTAAAAAATGCTTATGTTTGACATACCCATTTGTTAACTTTCGCACGTTTTCGCAGACCAGGATTTTCACATTTGAAAATATGGAACGAGTTTTATCTATTGCAAATAAAGCCAGTTTTAGCCTGATTTCGCCTGAATATTTAAATTCACATACTAGAAATGACTATCATTATAAAATGTGTTATTGTAAAATGATCAAGATATCAAAAAAATGTACTTAGTGCTTTTCTTACATGATTTTCCCACATGAACACGCAAACATGTTTTCACAGAATCACTTGGAACTGCATGAGATGACTTTCCCATAAAATTTAAGTTTTTTTTTCGGATAAACAGTGGCTCTCATAGTAGTACGATAAGTCTCTTCCACAAAATTATCGATATTTTTAAATGCTCTTGCTAATGCTCATAAAATTTTTCGTGCTCATGTACACTTTGCGAAAATGTTAATTTGCAGAAGGTTCAAATAACAACAACTGATGTTTCGATTAATATTGATTTTTAATTTGTTTACTTGAAAAATGAAACTTATCTGTTAATATTAACACATATATCATTGATTACTGTCATCATTAAATGTATTGCTTCCAGTTACTGTATGTATGTTTTTCTGTCCGAGGAAGCACAAGAGTCACGCAACAAAGACACCAGGAATTACAGAGAGAATCATAGACGTAAGTTTCTAAAAATCTAAACTAACACAGATCTCCTACATCGTCTGCTTGAAACATCTGATCCCATAATAAGGAATATTGGACTATTTCCTAAAAAAAAACTAGAACACCATAAACGTAGGATGCGAACAACCTTTTGCTCTAAACATATGACGAGATAGTAACTGGAAGCAATGAAATAAGTGATGACGTTAATCAATGATATGCGTTAATAATAACAGATATGTAATAATTTTCAAGTAAACAAATTGAAACCCAATTTTAATCGAATCATTAGATGCTGTTATTTAAACATTCTGAAAATTTACATTACTGCAAAGTGTACATGAACTCGAAAAATTTTATGAGCATTAGCAAGATCATTCAACAATATCGTTTATTTTGTGGAAGAGACTTATCGTACTACTATGAGAGCCACTGTTTATCTGAAAAAAAAAAACTTAAATTTTATGGGAAAGTCATCTGATGCAGTTCCAAGTGATTCTGTGAAAACGTTTTTGCGTGTTCATGTGGAAAAATAATGTAAGAAAAGCACTGAGTACATTTTTTGTCATGTTGATCATTTTACAATAACACATTTTATAATGATAGTCATTTCTAGTATGTGAATTTAAGTATGCAGGCGAAATCAGGCTAAAACTGGCTATATTTGCAATAGATAAAACTCGTTCCATATTTTCAAATGTGAAAATCCTGGTCTGCGAAAACGTGCGAAAGTTAACAAATGGGTATGTCAAACATAAGCATTTTTTAAAGTGAAATTTCCAATAACATGATAAATATGAGAGATAGATACATACTTTCTTCGCAAAAGTTACGCGTTTCAATAAGGCAAAACATTTGCTAGAACATTTGGAAATCGTGAAAAATTCATAGAAAAAGTTATAAGCAAAAAACTGATTTTTAGGGGTGCTTCATTAAAAACGCCTCAAATGTACATACAAACAGGCCCGGATTAAGGATTGTGGGGGCCCGGGGCCCGAGGGGATGTGGAGGCCCCTCGGAGAGATGACCAAAAATGTTTTTCCTTATTTTCAGTACAGTACTTGAGTAACATGAAAAATAAAGCTAGTGTTAGCAACCAAAAAAGGTTTTTGTGGGGGCCCCTAAAATGTGGGGGCCCGGGGCCCGGGCCCCCCCGGCCCCCCCTTAGATCCGGCCCTGCATACAAATCAAAAGATAGAAATTTTGTATGTTCGGCAAAGTTGTTTCTAGTAAAATTGTCTACAACTTCTCTGAACAAACATATTTTTTTGGTTTACAAATGAAAAAGATAGAAATCGTTTCTCACTTTTAGGGGGATTGATCACAAAACTGATTTTTCCATAAATTAGGACTTATTTTATAGAAAAACTTTGCTGAAGACACCAAAGATCAAAAATCATGTTTTCATGGTCAAAACAATTTCGATCACGTTTTTATGCTATCCGCAACAGTGTGCGCCGATCCCGATGTCCACTGGAACCAGTCCGGTGGGCAATTGCGCTCCGATGTCCGTCGGTTTCCGTCTGACGCTCAAACCGAATCCGATGTCCGCTGGAAGCAGTCCAGTAGACAGTTCCGCCCTCAAGTCCGCCGGTTCGTATCCGGCAACCGAACCAAAGTTGATGCCCATCGGTGTCCGTCCGATGGTCAAGTCCGTCCAGATGTCCACCGGTTCCTGTCCGGTGTTCAAGCCACTTCCGAAACACACTGGTACCAGTCCAGTGCGAAAGCGAATTCTGACGTCCGCCGGTGCCCATCCGGTGACGAAGTCCATCATGATAGCCATCGGTACCCGTCCGGTGGTGGAGCTGTCCTCGAAGTCCATCGGTACCTGCCCGATGGCCGAGACGTTCCTGAAAGTCGTCGGTACCAGTCCGATGATCAAGCCAAGGCCGTTTCCGAAGCCCATTGGAACCGGTCTAGTGGTGAAACCGACCATGTTGTTCGCCGGAACTAGTCCGACAGCCAAGCCCTTCGTAATGTCAGCCGGTTCGCGTCCGGTAGCCAAGCCGTCTTCGATGTTCGCTGGAAGCCGTCCAGCGGATAAACCCTCCCTACTTCCCGCCGGTACCCGTCCGGTGACCGAGTCAAGCCTGATGTCAACCAGCACTCCTGCAGTGTCCCAGCCGGTGATCTTTCCTGTGATGTTAGCTGGCATCCCTCGACCAGTGAAACTAATCCCGAAGATCACGACGTGTCCAACCAAGAAGCTACCTCCAACGACAGCCGGAGTCCATCCAGCACTCAATCAGATCCTTAGTCTGGAAGAACGATTCCCAAGCCCGAAGACAGCCGGAACCCGTCCGGTAGTTAGAGAACCTCCCGAGAAGAAGAACTGGATCGTGGTGTTGTCGATGATGAACCAACCACCACTGGATCCGACGCCGGTCAGCCTGACTGGTGAATATAAGCAACTCCATTTCGACCCGTGGCCGAGGAAGCCACCCGATGAACCACCCAAGCGCAGCAGACTCAGCGAAGTTATCCTGGAGCGCGTGTCCCGAGCGCGTCCGCCTAACTACCCGAAGGAAGCCAAGCAAGACGCCGCAGGTGAGCAAACATTCGATCTGTGGTGTGTGAATCCCTATCCTGGCTTCATGTGGTTCCCCCAGTCCTCCATTGAAGACCCCTAACGAAATCAACAAAGTTCTCTTTTCTCCCTCGTCATTGAGTTATCATTCCGAACCTGTGTTGAGTTCCTGTCCCTATTGTTGATTATTCCTGCCTAACCCTGAATGAGAAAGATCCCTTGAAGTTTGTAATCCTTGAACCCATAATAACACCTAGAACCCATACCATAAGATATCCTGTATGCCTAGTGATTTCCAATTCCATTGAAGATGAAGATCCTGCTGAAGAATCCATAATTCCTTTTCCTAAACTACCGTTGAGTATTGATGTGGCTTTATCCTGAAATTCCACCTGACTGAATTTTGCTTTCCAACGTGTAAGGATGTGTTCCCCTGTGTTCAAAGTAGATCCCTTTTTCCAGCACAAGTTTGTCTGAAACCTCAATCCTATAAGTCATAGAATCCTGCCAAGCGACCTAAGTTTCCTATTTTGAGTCCTGTCATAATGCCTTTCCTCAGGTACCTTTGCGGAATCGAGCCAGTTTGCCAACCCTTGAATGTTGATAGATGGTCCTCCAAGCTCCTAGACATACAAATACAGTCCACAAGAAAAAATGAATTATTCTCCACCAGAATATGAATTCCGTTCCTACATTTTGGGGTCCACACCTTGACGTTCTTACACCTTGACGTTTCCTCCTTACCTGAAGATATGAAGTAATGTATCCTAAACTAATGAAGAAAATTTGTTTGACCAAGCTCACTGCCTTCCCTAAGAATCAAGTACATGTCCAGTTTTGAAGTCTCCAAGTCCTCCTAAGAAGTTTCCCTAACTTATTGCAGTGTGTCCGCCTAAAGTATGTCCTAAGAACCCTCGTTAAAGAATAGTCCTCCTAAAAGATCAATTGAAAATTCCTTGCCTCCTTTGAAGATACCCGTAAGTCATGCTCTTGAAAGTTGTCATTGTTTCCTCCTGATTGTTAGTCCTCCTACGAAGTTGCCTCCCTGATCAAGCCATCCTAGCAAGTTCCCCCTTTTCCGGCCCGGGAGTATGTTCGCTCCCAACGCGAAGATCCATCCTGATTTGAACCCCTTTCCCCGTACAACTAACCTCGAGTCGCCGCGAGTATTTTACGGCTCCAATCCCAACTATCAATCACCCAATTTACCCTCACACACCACGTCGTTTGTGCTTGTCCACCGAGCGACGACGTAATGATTGATCATGCAAGGATCGACCGACCAACCACGCGTGGCCGCGTGTCCTTATGTGCCAGCCAACGACGACGACCGAACCATCGCACTACTGCCTATGTAAATGGAAGTTTCCACCATCGCCACAGCGCAGCGCAAGCAACAGATTTTATACCTCCATTCAGTTCTCT
This sequence comes from Aedes albopictus, assembly GCF_035046485.1. NCBI lineage: Eukaryota > Metazoa > Arthropoda > Insecta > Diptera > Culicidae > Aedes > Aedes albopictus. The sequence goes on from NC_085137.1 coordinate 272,062,014, forward strand.
ACCGTCCTTCAAGAAGATTGCGTGCGCGAACATGAAAGAGTCATCATTTAACCACCGACATGTAAACACGTATCAACAAGAGAAATATAGTTGTAGTTAAGTAGTTTAGTATACAACCGCCTTTTCCTCCCCAGTGGAAGCCACAGCCTTTCCAAAAGCTAAGTTCCCCTCCTTCCTATCGAGCTACCGGTCCTCTGTGCTGTTCCGCCGACTTATTGGAAGAGATCTTCCTATCGAGCTACCGGTCCTCTGTGCTGTTCCTCCGACTTATTGGAAGAGATTGGTTAGACATATTTTACAGTGGTTGGCGAGACAATTTTTTGAAAATGGCGCAACCAGGCAGTTTTGGTGAAAACGCTTTGAACATCATAAAGCAGCGTTATGGTGAAACGTTCAATAGAGATTTTTCTTCCCCTATTGTTGGATTCAAAGCTGAGCTAGTTTCAAAAGAGGACCGTCCAATCTTTCGAAAACCATATGATGTGCCTTATCGCCTGAAGGAGAAAGTTTTAGATCATCTGAGCTTATTAGAAAAGGACAAAATAATAACCCCAATTAAAACCAGTTTATGGGCTTCTCCTGTGGTCGTTATTATTAAGAAAGATGGCGACATCAGACTGGTTATTGACTGTAAAGCTTCGATCAACAAGGTTTTGATAGCTAACACTTATCCTTTACCAACAGCCCAGGATTTGTTTTCATCGCTGGCTGGCTGTAAAATGTTTTGTTCTTTGGACTTAGCAACCGCTTATACTCAGCTGCAGTTGTCTGCAAAATCAAGGAAAATGGTAGTTATCAATACAATTAAGGGTCTCTTTACTTATAATCGGCTCCCCCAAGGGGCATCATCAAGCGCAGCCATATTTCAGCAAGTGATGGAGTCTATTTTACAAGGCATTGAATACGTTTACGTTGATGTTGACGACGTCTTAATTGCAGGTAAAGATTTTGACGACTGTTACAAACGATTAATAATGGTATTGGACAGGTTAGCAAAAGCTAATGTTAAAGTTAATTTTAAGAAGTGTAAATTTTTTGTAACTCAACTGCCATATTTGGGACACATCATAACAGACAACGGACTTCAGCCTAATCCAGAAAAAGTATCAACAGCACAAAAGCCAAGAAACACTACCGAGTTGAAGGCTTTTCTGGGTTTAGTAAACTATTATGGAAAATTTTTACCAAATTTGTCCACAGCTTTGAGACCCTTGTATTATTTACTCAAAAAAGAGGTTAAATTTTTGTGGGATTTCAAATGTGATGAGGCTTTTGATAATTGTAAAACAAAATTATTAAAAGCAAACGTTTTGATATTTTATGATCCTACACAGCCTATCGTCGTTAGTGCTGATGCTTCCTCCTACGGCCTTGGCGGAGTTATATCACATGTCATTGATGACGTAGAAAAACCCATATGGTTTACGTCATTTTCACTTAATCAGGCTCAAAAAACTTATCCTATTCTGCACTTGGAAGCATTGGCAATAGTATCGACAGTAAAAAAAATCCACAAATTTTTATTTGGTCAAAGTTTTACGATTTTCACAGATCACAAACCCCTTTTGGGGATATTCGGTAAAGAAGCGCGAAATTCAATTTCAGTAACCAGAATTCAACGATAAGTAATGGAGTTGTCAATCTATAATTTCAATATTGAATACCGACCAGCGAACAAAATGGCTAATGCTGATTTTTGTTCGCGTTTTCCATTGGAGATAGAAGTACCTAGACACTTAGAAAAACAGTATATTAAGCATTTAAACTTCTCTGGAGATTTACCATTAGATTTCACGATTGTAGCTAGAGAATCATGAGGAGATTTTTATTTGCAACAAGTTGCAGCCTATATGAAAAATGGTTGGCCGGAACGAATAGATCCATGCTTCAAAAACATCTTCTCACAGCATCAAGACATTGAGGAAATCGACGGATGCTTGCTTTTTCAAGAAAGAGTTATTGTTCCTTCTTCGTTGCAAAGAAAGGTTTTGCAAATGCTCCATGTGGCCAGAAGAAGTGTATATTGGTGTGGAATCAACTCGGATATCGAATCTTTTGTAAAGAATTGCGAGGTATGCATAAAAACATCGGTTGTCCCCACTCACAAAGGCACTTCTGAATGGATTTCTACTTCTAGACCGTTTAGCAGAATTCAAGCTGATTTTTTATATTTTGAAAGACGAACGTTTTTATTGGTGGTTGACAGTTATTCTAAATGGTTGGAAATTGTTTGGATGAAGTACGGTACTGATGCAGAGAAAGTGATTAAAGAGTTCATCAATTTTTTTGCAAGGTTTGGCCTTCCGGATGTAGTAGTCACGGATAACGGTCCACCTTTCAATTCAAGTAATTTTAATGTTTTTCTGGAAAGACAAGGCATTCAGGTATTTAAAAGTCCACCCTACCATCCCCAAAGCAATGGGCAAGCGGAACGATTAGTGAGAGTAGCAAAAGAGGTACTGAAGAAATTTTTGTTGGACCCAGCAATGAGAAGTATGGATCTTCAGGATAAACTTAACTACTTTCCATTTAATTACCAAAACACTTGCCTACTCGAAGGAGGAAAATGTCCAACAGAAAGTGTTTTGAATTTCAAACCAAAGACAGTGTTAGATTTAGTCAATCCAAAAAATCATTATAAACAACACTTAGCCGAACCATTAGAAAAGAAAGTTAACCCAAGTAACAATTCCATTGCTGGTTGGTTTTGTTTGATTTTTATTAGGGTTTTATCACAGCAATAATTAAAACTCACAGTTTTGTGACTGTTTTTATGAAAACCATTGATGAAATGTTTTATAGTATACTTGAAGATATACATAAAGACAGATTTTAAGAGTAAACAAAACCATCCGATATGTAAACCTTCTGGCAATCATTATTACCACAATAAAACTGTTAAAACTTTCAACAGATGGCGATCCGTTCGATTAAGAACGACATCTGTTGGTGGAAAAGCCGAAACAACGACACTGCTAGGTTTATTGCGGTCATCATAAAAGTAAACTTGCTTTCGTGTTATTTTCGCTGATTATGGTCGTCGCCATATTGAAGAATTAGCTAACGTGAATGGAAAATAGTTATTTTTGCTCAAATTAGCAATGAATTGATTGTTTGCCATAATTTCCATTATGTGCTCACATAAATAAACTATCTCTGCTTAGTTTTCTTCTGATTCGCGATAGTTTTACTAAATGAACCAACTGATTTATTTCATTCCAAGATGATAATTTTTACTATTTTCGAAGCGCATTAATTTTATGGTTCTGCAACCCCAATATTCACGGTAAAATTGAATGCGCATAAGCCTACCAACACAATAACTACTAAAATAGTGCTTTAAAATGATCGCTTTCTACTTACGAATGATGCATCCTCTTGAACTTTACATGCCATCGAAGAAGCTTTTCTGCATCTTGAGCTGTCATAGTTTTGTTGATCAAAAAACAACAACAATCGAGAATGGGAAACTTCTCAACTAGGTTTTAAAACGGGTTTATTGCTACTTCTAATGCGGTTTGCAAAACCTCTCCGAGAGTGGTCCACTTAGCCGGAAGATTCTCTCAAAGAGGTTATCAAGAGGTTTTGATGTATAAATCAGTTTTATTGCAAGTTTTAAAAATTTGGTCATGAAGATCTCTTGTAGAGCCGAACAAAACTCTTTCTACTCATAAGTATAAGGGAGTAGAGATCAGTGGATAATGAAATGATAGATATGATAGAATTCGCTAGGTAGCGAACAAGTGTGAAAATTTTATAGAAGGTGAAATTAGGCAAGTAGGCCATGTATTGAACGAATACATCGAATGCGTGAAACTTCTGCCGTGCGACCTGTGCTTTTAAACAGATCGGCTTGGTTGGTAGTTCATACCCCCTTACCAAGACTGGCAAAAGTTTCAGGCACCCGACTGCCTAATGTATTGTTCTGTTTTCATCACAAATTCTATCGATCGGTAGCTTTTTCGGAATTCGCACTCCGTTCATAGAGGTATGTCTTTATCGCGGCGTGTTCTTCCTATTAGCTTTTTCGATCTTATAGGATAGAAAACTTTTCTTTTTGAGCCAAACTTTTCATATCATATGCTGATTTATCGACCGTATTCTATTAATAACTTGATGATTTTGTGGCTATATCGGTCTCTTTCTACTCATAAGTATAAGGGAGTAGAGATCAAAGTGGATAATGAAATGATAGATATGATAGAATTCGCTAGGTAGCGAACAAGTGTGAAAATTTTATAGAAGGTGAAATTAGGCAAGTAGGCCATGTATTGAACGAATACATCGAATGCGTGAAACTTCTGCCGTGCGACCTGTGCTTTTAAACAGATCGGCTTGGTTGGTAGTTCATCTCTACTCCCTTATACTTATGAGTAGAAAGAGACCGATATAGCCACAAAATCATCAAGTTATTAATAGAATACGGTCGATAAATCAGCATATGCTAGGAGATAAGGTTTACTATAAGAACCATAACACAAAAGACGCTGAAAAATGGATAGATGCAACATTTATTAAAAGAGTTTCTCAAAATATATTACAGTTCTCAATCGGAACAGCCCTCATCTCGGCTCACAAGGAGCAGGTGAAGATTCGGGGTCAGACTGGGCGAAGGCGTAATGTGACGCTCCAGCTACCCAAGCCGATCAGCGAGGATGTTACCATCAGCAAGAGAGGATCGAAGAGAAAGTATCAACACCTGGAAGAGAGCGAGGAAGGGTTTAGAGGATTCACTCCTAGTCCCGAACCACCACTACCAGCATCTCGCGAACTTCATCCCAGCCTATTACGACCCAATATGCAATCGGTTCTGGATACGACGAGTAATCTAAGAAGATCTAAAAGATTGAAGAAAAAGAAAATAGATGACATGTATGTGTACCAAACATGAATTCTACAAGTGTGAATTGAATGTATGAAATGTGATTAAGGTTGAATTCAGATTACTATTTTAGCTTACGGTTTAAACAATCTTACTGAAAGGGAAAGGTATTGTTAAGTTCCAATTTGAATTACTAGCAACACGGCCAGCAGCTTAACTGATCAATGTTGACAATCAACGTTGTGTTCTATTTTATAGTAGTAGTGTTGATGATGAGCCGTGCATTGTATACAAATAAACAAAGCAACTTGATGATTGATATTGTTGATAATGACTATAAATAGCACGGGCAATAAAGTGACCTGGCGTCAGTATTCAGTGAGAAAACATAGAGTTGATGTTATTATCCGAACATATCACTCCCAAGTGCTTTTTGAGTGTGAGTGGACGTGAAAAACACAACAAGCAATTATGAGTGTTGGACGAACTCCTCGCTGCGCGACAAGCTCGCGCTCGGTGCTGTTGAGGATTTACGTTGTGATTTCTGAGTTTTATTTTCACTCCTCAGAAAATCGCCGAAATCGCTTACTCATTTCGCGAGGGAGTTTCTGTCAAGCCTGTTTTAAACTAAGCTCACAACAAACGCTTTAACAAACGCTCCTTCAGTTTTTTTGACGGCAAAATGGAATCTCTTACCGTTCACAAATATGAGCAAAAAACCAACGTATTTTCATACGAAATCATCTACAGCGGCCGTTCGCTCGTTGCAGCATTTTTAAATTTCAAGATGCGAATGGCATTTATTAATTGCAATGTAATTTTCAAACTTGAGTGCATCGAAGTGTTCTACCATCACATCTGTACCATTTGATTGCTTTTAAAGTACATATGGCTTAGGGTAAGGGAGGTATTTTGGACCGCATTATGAAATGGATGAGGGCTGCAAAACGTTGAGTCGATAAGGAGAGCGTTCAACATAGCTCTGATCCTCACAAGTTCCTACCTCATGCTTCCACGGGTCAAGCGATGACAAAAACCAATAGCTACGACTTGTGTGCTTAGCTGGTAGTGTAGCCTGGGCACTGTTGTCCTTCTGACTTCAGCTAGATTGAGGAGGTACGACCAGAGTGTCCAAGGAGGTGCGGCTCAAACTTCCGGCATCCAGCGGCTGAGTAAGAAACGCTGCATCACGCCCAGCTAGATCCAAGGTGGTAGCTCCATCAGCGTGGTCGTCCCAGTGTTGGTTGGGACGTTAAACAGAACTAGCACAATGGCCCTCCGTCGAGACAGAAGTGTTGGCGTAGGCCCAACAAGCTACCCGCAAAAATCCCCATTGCGAATAACATAGGAAAAAATACGACTCGATACAACCGGTAAAGACCCAAGCGACGATAAAAGAACCAAATCAACCACGTTTATCAACGGTAAATTATTCTCGGATATAAGCAATGTCCGCACATGCCGCTCTGTGAATATAGATTCAGATCACTACTTAGTCGCTTTCGACAGTTATTACCACGACATCCGATCCGCCATAGGTAGTTCCTCGGCTACAGCACTAGGCTTCGCGACTTCGAATCACAGACACGACTGGTTCGACGACGAATATGAACAGTTGAAAAACGAGAAGCATGTAGCATGGGCGAGAATGCTGCAACACTGTACGAGTGCGAATGAGGCAAGTTATACACATAGCATAGCAAAGCCGACCGCACACATCCTGGGGTGGCTGTCGATAGAGACGTATAATGCGCCAAAAAAGTTGCCTGGGACTTGACAAACCTTTCTTTAACGAACTCTCGACACCTGGCCAGGTCCTTACGATCAGCGGGGATGGGGAGGCTATGTTGATTAGGTATCTACTCAGAACATGTCCAAGAACTTGGCCCACTTCATAGATATCTGGAGTTGGAAATTGGATAGGGTTGCTTTCCTTGGCAAAAAAGCGTATGAGAAATTGTCATGATTTAATCATTTACCTGGTTACCACTGAAAAAAGTAAACATTAGTATTAAGCAAGTCGCACGCGGAAAAATCCATTCTGATAAACGGGAACATACAAATGCAAATATGAGAACAAGCAAATATACACCGTGAACTGGAACTAGTTCCAGCTGTCAATATGGGCGTTCTAGAAACCGTGATATCTAGTTCACGGTGTACATTTCTTATGGTTGTTATCGTTGCTATGCATAGTTCCCGTTTGTTCCCGTTGCCGTGACTGAGAGTTCACGTACATTGGAACGGATTTTTTTGCGTGTACAGCCCTATTTTTTTTTTCCTCCCCTGTTGTGGAAATTAAGCCACTGCGTCCAATAGGCTGAACTTTTGTGGCATAAAATGTACAGCCCTAAACCACAGTTATGAGGATTGTCTCCTTCTCGGATACCAAAACACAAAGATTGGAGACTTATCTCTGACTTTTCGACAAGACTGACGCAATCCTCCAACATTCGAAAGTTGTCCTGGCCTCGTCCTTGCGACTGCTGAGGATTATGAAAGGTTGGTTGGTTAGACACCTAAGAAAGGTGTAGAAAGTTCTACGACCTCTCAGGCTTAGGTGTCGAGGGGATATCCCAAGTAACATTTTAAGTTTTGTTCGGCTCTACAAGAGATCTTCATGACCAAATTTTTAAAACTTGCAATAAAACTGATTTATACATCAAAACCTCTTGTTAACCTCTTTAAGAGAATCTTCCGGCTAAGTGGACCACTCTCGGAGAGGTTTTGCAAACCGCATTAGAAGAAGCAGTAAACCCGTTTAAAAACCTAGTTGAGAAGTTTCCCATTCTCGACTGTTGTTGTTTTTTTTATCAACAAAACTATGACAACTCAAGATGCAGAAAAGCTTCTTCGATGGCACGTAAAGTTCAGGAGGATGCATCATTCGTAAATAGAAAGCGATCATTTTATAGCAATATTTTAGTAGTTATTGTGTTGGTAGGCTTATGCGCATTCAATTTTACCGTGAATATTGGGGTTGCAGAACCATAAAATTAATGCGCTTCGAAAATAGAAAAAAATATCATCTTGGAATGAAATAAATCAATTGGTTAATTTAGTAAAACTATCGCGAATCACAAGAAAACTCAGCAGAGATAGTTTATTTATGTGAGCACGTTATGGAAATTATGGCAAACTATCAATTCATTGCTAATTTGAGCAAAAATAACTATTTTCCATTCACGTTAGCTAATTCTTCAATATGGCGACGACCATAATCAGCGAAAATAACACGAAAGCAAGTTTACTTTTATGATGACCGCAATAAACCTAGCAGTGTCGTTGTTTCGGCTTTTCCACCAACAGATGTCGTTCTTAATCGAACGGATCGCCATCTGTTGAGAGTTTTAACAGTTTTATTGTGGTAATAATGATTGCCAGAAGGTTTACATATCGGAGGGCTTTGTTTACTCTTAAAATCTGTCTTTATGCATATCTTCAAGTATACAATAAAACATTTCATCAATGGTTTTCATAAAAACAGTCATAAAACTGTGAGTTTTAATTATTGCTGTGATAAAACCCTAATAAAAATCAAACAAAACCAACCAGCAATGGAATTGTTACTTGGGATGGGTGTTGCCCAAGTAACATTTTAAGTTTTGTTCGGCTCTACAAGAGATCTTCATGACCAAATTTTTAAAACTTGCAATAAAACTGATTTATACATCAAAACCTCTTTATAACCTCTTTAAGAGAATCTTCCGGCTTAGTGGACCACTCTCGGAGAGGTTTTGCAAACCGCATTAGAAGTAGCAATAAACCCGTTTTAAAACCTAGTTGAGAAGTTTCCCATTCTCGATTGTTGTTGTTTTTTTATCAACAAAACTATGACAGCTCAAGATGCAGAAAAGCTTCTTCGATGGCACGTAAAGTTCAGGAGGATGCATCATTCGTAAGTAGAAAGCGATCATTTTAAAGCAATATTTTAGTAGTTATTGTGTTGGTAGGCTTATGCGCATTCAATTTTACCGTGAATATTGGGGTTGCAGAACCATAAAATTAATGCGCTTCGAAAATAGTAAAAATTATCATCTTGGAATGAAATAAATCAATTGGTTAATTTAGTAAAACTATCGCGAATCACAAGAAAACTCAGCAGAGATAGTTTATTTATGTGAGCACGTTATGGAAATTATGGCAAACTATCAATTCATTGCTAATTTGAGCAAAAATAACTATTTTCCATTCACGTTAGCTAATTCTTCAATATGGCGACGACCATAATCAGCGAAAATAACACGAAAGCAAGTTTACTTTTATGATGGCCGCAATAAACCTAGCAGTGTCGTTGTTTCGGCTTTTCCACCAACAGATGTCGTTCTTAATCGAACGGATCGCCATCTGTTGAGAGTTTTAACAGTTTTATTGTGGTAATAATGATTGCCAGAAGGTTTACATATCGGAGGGTTTTGTTTACTCTTAAAATCTGTCTTTATGCATATCTTCAAGTATACTATAAAACATTTCATCCAAAAAATCAAACAAAACCAACCAGCAATGGAATTGTTACTTGGGTGTTCTAGGTGTTGTTTGTGGAAGGGTACTCCAAAGGATGCGGTTAGGTAACGTTCAGGCACACCATTATTAGACCGCTTAGTTATCTACCCAATACGTCCTGGTTTCCTCGTCATCGGCATTTTTTTAATTACTTGATTTTTCGGTTGAGAATCTAAAATATTAGATAATATTAACATTGACGTCGAATAAGCTATATATTAGTGACACGCTCGTCACAGTTTATATTTTTACAATATTATTTGTATCATATCATAAATTTATCTGAATCCTGCTGAAATAAAACGTTGATTAGCAGCAAAATGGAAACAAAAATATTACATAAACATCAAAAAGTGCATCAAACTTTGATCTTGGAGTATCTGTAAACTACTTCCTGATTACTTCAGGCAGGAAAATTTCAAGATCAAAATTTGATTTGATAGATCTTACGCCGCAACGCACCATTCTAAGGTGATCTACTTACGTTACGGCATAGCGAATGAGGCACGTTATACGTATACACGTGTACACGGACAGAAAAGCGTTCAGCGTTAAAGCGAAACTTAAAGAATGTTAAATTTACACGTTGATATTCTTTTGAAAATATGTGAATTCTTATAGTTTCGAACAGATTTGCTAATTTAAAAACCTTGTGAAATTCCGTTTGATTTAACAATCCAGTGTTTTATGGCGATTCTTGTGGAAACTAACATATTTCTACTTTGTTTCTAAGTCAATTTCTCTCAACGTCGAATAGAATTGTAAAAACCACAATATTTAACATGAAACCCATCAGAGTATGTGATAAATCCCTCGGACTCGCCTGTCAAACCAAGCAGAATTTTTTGTTTTGCAAAGCATTTACTACTTTTCTAATGCTAGAAAAGTGTTAGTTTTCAAGTTATGCAAAGCTGATGTAAATGAAAAGCAGAAAATTGAAAATTACCATTAATTAGTATGGCATGCGGAATACACAGTTGTACATTTGATTAATTAGGGAATTCCCTGATTTTTCTGTGAGAATCTTTTTTTTTTAATATGAACAATAGTAACCCAGAGAAAAAAAACAAGCATGTTGTTTTTCAATGAATATATTATAGAAAGTAAAAGAAATCTATTTTTGAAACTATCATAATATTGTAGATGTCAAGCTTAACAACCCACGTCAAAAGCCTGAAACTATTGTTATTTTAATCAGATTTCCAATTGAGGATCAATAATACAGGATTTTAAAAACAATCATACAGGATGGTTTGTATGACTTTACGTCAAATATGGTTATTTTTACCGTAGATTTTTCTGCGTGTTGACAGGCGCGGAACAGGTAGAACTCAGTCTGCCCGAGGAATAAGCGCCAGCAGGAAGAACGAGATCGCGAAGGGATGTAAGAGCTGTTCCGCGTTAAGGACACACGAAAGTTCTACGAGAAGCTGAACCGCTCGCGCAGAGGCTTTGTGCCACAAGCCTACATGTGCCGAGATAATCACGGGAAATTCTCACGAGCGAAAGTGAGGCGGTCAAGAGGTGCCGGCAGCATTACAATGAACACCTCAATGGTGATGTTGCAAGCACCGAAGGTGGCGTGGTAGCAGATCTAGGAGTACGCGCGCAGGATGAAAGATTTCCAGCCCTCAACCTCCACGAGATTGAAGAGGAGGTTTGCCGGATGAAAACAACAAAGCCGCTGGAGCAGATCCTCTACCAAGCGAATTACTAAAAATCGGTGAAGAAATGCATTGAAGAAGGCATTGTGTGTCCCATCTACAAAAAGGGTGACAAGCTGGATTGCGGGAACTATTGCGCGATCACACTGCTTAGCGCCCACAAGATACACTTACAAATTTTATGCCGCCGTGAACCACCGATTGCAAGAGAGTTCGTGGGGCAATATCAGGCTGGATTCATGGGTGAACGTTCTGCAACGGACTAGATGTTCGCCATCCGTCAGGTGTTGCAGAAATGCCGCGAATTCAACGTGCCCACACATTACTTGTTCATCGATTTCAAATCTGCATATGATACAATCGAGCGAGAACAGCTACGACAGATTATGCACGAATACGGATTCCCGGATAAACTGATACGATTGACCGTAGTGTGGCCAGCAAAAAAAAAAAACACCCGTAGAATGCCGGCAGGGTACCCGGGTACCCGGGGTACCCACGAAACTGAAATGATCATATCTCCGTCAATTTTCCACTGATTTTATTTTTTTTGGCTCATTCAACTAACAAACTCATTATCTATCGATATAATATTTGGTTAGACCGGTCCGATCACCGCGGGTGCCGGAAATTTCGGATTTCCGGGCTTATGTTTTGATATAAAACAATGTTCCGAATTTTCGGTAGGTAAGTGGCAATATCGGTATCAATCATCCAACGCAGAAAAATCTACGGTAAAAATAACCATATTCGACGTAAATTCAAAAGGAATTAGACATTGTTTTGGCCGCAATGAGAATGTATGATTGTTTTTACAATCCCGTATGATTGTTTTTACAAACCTGTATTATTGTTCCTCTATCGAAAATCTGATTGAAATAACAATAGGTTCAGGCTTTTGACTTGGGATGTCAAGCTTGACATCTACGATATTATGGTACTTTAAAAAATAGTTTTCTTTTACTTTCAATAATATTATCATTAGAAAACAACATGCTTGTCCGACACGAATGCACACTAATGTGTAAAGTGTCGAAAATAAATTAACAAACTAACTAACATGCTTGTTGCTTGTATGCTTTTCATGTACAACAGCTTTGCAAAACTTGAAAACAATCCATTTTCCAGTATTAGAAAAGTTGTAAATGCTTTTTAAAACAAAACACTCTGCTTGGTTTGACAGAAATTACCGAGGGATTCATCAGTAAAATATTTGCATCAAAATACTCTGCTTGATTTTATATTAATTTATTGTAGTTTTTACAATCCTATTTTACGCCGAGTGATTTTTTTTATTTTTAATCTCTTAACCTTATTTACAGTTCTTTTGTCCACTAGGGTACTACGTGAGCGATTCCAATTGGACGCTGTACTTCCACTTTGTACAGCGCCTAAATGTATTCTATTATATTCTACTTCATTGAACTGGTTGCCTTTGTGCTTCTTTCACTCTTCTACCCTGTCCATGGTAGAATGATGAGCACGATGATGCTGATATGTGGCTGCTGTTCCTTTTCCTGTCCGATTGGGGGTCCATTATGAGTTGCGATTCACCGATATCCAAATTCCGGGTCCGTTAGAGCTATATGCTCCGGAGAGGGTCAGGTGCCAGCTGCTCTCGGGGGGAAGAGCAACTGACGAAAAATTGCAAGTGCCGGGGCTGGGTTCGAATCCATGACCATCCGCTTATGAAGCGAACGTGTGAACTACTGCGCCACGGGCCCCGACAATGCTGAGGGATTGCTCAGTTAAATTGACTGAGTAGAAATATGTTAGTTTCCACAAAAGTCGCCACAAAACACTGGATTGTTAAATCAAACATAATTCCACATGGATTTCAAATTAGCAAATCCGAGAATTCACATATTTTCAAAAAAAAAATCATTGTTTATATTCAACAAACGTCATTTTCGTTTCATTGTGAACGCTTTTCTGTCCGAGTCAAATTGCTTCAGCATATAGTATCTGACCAGCCTGGGGATCATAAAACGTGTTGACTTTGCAGCTGCGATTTCGGATCAGGCTTCCCGTGGGGCCATGGCTGGCAATGGCCACTTTACGGTATTCTAAGCTCAACAATGTGGAATTTAATATGGTATAAAAACATGCTCCCGAAAATCCGGATTTTTCGAAAACTTCATTCATCAGATCGGCGCAACCAAATATTTTCAAGACAATTAATGAGTTTTTGAGTTAAATGATCCAAAAGTTTTTAAAATCGGTGAAACATTTACGGAATTATGATCATTTCAGGTTCGTGGGTACCCGTGTACCCTGCCGGCATTCCACGCAATAAAAAAAATCAGGAACCCCTCCCCCTGCCCCTCCTTACTTGGAAATTCTGACAACCCCATTAATACATACAAAAATCTACGGTAAAAATAACCATTCATTCATTTATTTAGTTCACATCAAATTCATGATAATACTGAATCAACAATTTGCCGCCATAATACTCGATTTGCAGCTGCAGCTCTCCATCCTCGGTCACGCCCAACACTCGCCAGATCACGCTCCACCTGGTCCGCCCATCGTGCTCTCTGCGCTCCACGCCTTCTTGTACCAACCGGATGGTTAGCAAACACAAACTTTGCAGGGTGGTTGTCCGGCATTCTTGCAACATGCCATGCCCACCGTATCCTTCCAGCTTTGGCCACTTTCTGGATACTGTGTTCGCCGTAAAGTGCAGCGAGCTCGTGGTTCATCCTTCTCCGCCACACACCGTTCTCCTGCACACCGCCGAAGATCGTCCTTAGCACCCGTCCCTCGAAAACTCCGAGTGCTTGCAGGTCCTCCTCGAGCATCGTCCATGTCTCGTGTCCGTAGAGAACCACCGGTCTTATTAACGTCTTGTACATGGTACATTTGGTGCGGGGGTGAATCTTTTTTGACCGCAGTTTCTTCTGAAGCCCATAGTAGGCACGACTTCCACTGATGATGCGCCTTCGTATTTCACGGCTCACGTTATTGTCAGCCGTTAGCAAGGAACCGAGGTAGAAGAATTCTTCTACCACCTTGAAAGTATCCCCGTCTATCGTAACATTGCTGCCAAGGCTTGTCCTGTCTCGCTCAGTCCCACCTACCAGCATGTACTTTGTCTTAGCCGCATTCACCACCAGTCCGACCTTTGCTGCTTCACATTTCAGGCGGGTGTACTGTTCTGCCACCGTTCCAAATGTTCTGGCAATAATATCCATGTCATCCGCAAAACAGACAAATTGGCTGGATTTCGTGAAGATCGTACTCCGGCTGTTGAGCCCGGCTCGTCGCATAACACCTTCCAGAGCGATGTTGAATAGTAGGCAGGAAAGTCCATCACCTTGTCGTAGTCCCCGTCGAGATTCAAATGAACTGGATAGCTCACCCGAAATCCTTACGCTGTTCTGCACACCGTCCATCGTTGCTCTTATCAGTCTAGTCAGCTTCCCGGGAAAGCTGTTCTCGTCCATAATTTTCCATAGCTCTGTGCGGTCGATACTGTCGTATGCCGCTTTGAAGTCGATGAACAGGTGATGCGTTGGGACCTGGTATTCACGGCATTTCTGGAGGATTTGCCGTACGGTGAAGATCTGGTCCGTTGTCGACCGGCCGTCGATGAAACCGGCTTGGTAACTTCCCACGAACTCATTTACTTTAGGTGAAAGACGACGGAAGATGATCTGGGATAGCACTTTGTAGGCGGCATTCAAAACGGTGATCGCTCGAAAGTTCTCACACATTAACTTGTCGCCTTTCTTGTGGATGGGACAGATTATCCCTTCCTTCCACTCCTCCAGTAGCTGTTCAGTTTCCCAGATCTTGACTACTAACTGGTGCAGACAGGTGGCCAACTTTTCCGGGCCCATCTTGATGAGTTCTGCTGCGATACCGTCCTTACCAGCCGCTTTGTTGTTTTTGAGCTGGTGGATGGCATCCTTAACTTCCCTCAGCGTGGGAGTTGGTTCGTTCCCGTCCTCTGCTGCACCAACATAGTCATTTCCTCCGCTGCCTTGGTCCTCCGTGCCTACATTCTCTTCGCCATTCAGGTGCTCGTCGATATTAGCGCCACGATAGGTCCTGACGTCGATAATGTCGGAGAAGTGCCGTCCATCAATCAGAACGTGGTCGATTTGCGATTCCGTTTGTTGTGGTGATCTCCAGGTGTAACGATACGGGAGGCTGTGCTGGAAGAAGGTGCTACGAATGGCCATGTTCTTGGAGGCGGCGAAATCGATGAGGCGTAGGCCATTTTCGTTCGTCAGCTGGTGGGCGCTGAACTTTCCAATCGTCGGTCTGAATTCCTCCTACTGGCCTACCTGAGCGTTTAGATCCCCTATGATGATCTTGACGTCGTGGTTTGGGCAGCGGTCGTACTCGCGTTCGAGCTGCGCGTAAAATGCGTCTTTGTCATCATCAGTGCTTCCGGAGTGAGGACTGTGCACGTTTATTATGCTAATGTTGAAGAATCGGCCCTTGATTCTCAACCTGCACATTCTTTCGTCGATCGGCCACCAACCGATAACGCGCCTCTGCATGTCGCCCATCACTATAAAAGCTGTTCCCAGCTCACGTGTGTTGCCGCAACTCTGGTAGATGGTATGATTACCTCTAAACGTTCGCAACATAGATCCTGTCCAACACAACTCCTGCAGCGCTACGATTCCGAACCCGCGGTCCTTCAGTATATCGGCGAGTATGCGGGTGCTCCCGATGAAGTTGAGAGATCTGCAGTTTCACGTACCGAGCTTCCAATCGCAAGTCCCTTTTCATCGCTGTGGTCGTCGCCATTGGTATCGGTTCGCATTCTTCTCTTGTTGATTTTCCGGTGCTAGTCTTTTTTTACGGCTGGTTCGCAGGGCCTGACACCAACCCACTAACCCAGGGAGCTGGGCTTACCTTCTCGGAAGCTACGGGTTCTGCATTGGCATTTCCTCCAACTACAGTGCTAAATAGCTAGGCTCGAGCGCCAGTCTTCGCCGGGGGTGGTGTTTTTAATGGGCGCCCAGGAGATAATATTTTACCTGAGCTTCCACCCCCATATAATAACCATATTCGACGTAAATTCAAAAGGAGTTTAACTTTGTTTTGGCCACAATGATAATGTATGATTGTTTTTACAATCCTGTATGATTTTTTTAACAATCCTGTATTATTGTTCCTCATTCGGGAATCTGACTGAAATAACAATAGTTTCAGGCTTTTGACGAGGATGTCAAGCTTGACATCTACGATATTATGGTACTGTCAAAAATAGTTTTCTTTTACTTTCAATAATATATTTATTAGAAAACAACATGCTTGTTTTTTTCTCTAGGTTGTTATTAGTAATATTAAAAAAGAGAAAAAAAATGTTCTCACAGAAAAATCAGGAAATCTCCTGATTAATCAAATTTACAACTTTTCGCAAAGGTCTTACCTTGTCTAACGCATGCCGCACTAATTCAAATTAATTTTCAATTATGCTTTTCATGTACAACAGCTTTGCATAATTTGAAAGCTATCCATTTTCCAGCATTGAAAAAGTTGTAAATGCTTTTTAAAACAAAACATTCTGCTTGGTTTGACAGAAGTGACCAAGGGATTTATCAGTAAAACATTTGCAACAAAATACTCTGCTTGATTTTATGTTAATATTGTGGTTTTTACAATCCTATTCGATGCCGAGGGATTGCTCAGTTGAATTGACTTAGAAACAAAGTTGAAATATGTTAGTTTCCACAAGAGTCGCCACAAAGCACTAGATTTTTAAATCAAACATAATTCCATATAGATTTTAAATTAGCAAATCTGTTTGAAACTATAAGAATTCACATATTTTCAAAAGAATTTCAATGTTTATATTCAACAAACGTTATTTTAGTTTCAATGTGAACGCTTTTCTGTCCGTGTAGATATATATTCACGAGTTCTTAGATCTAGCAGAGTTTCAACTTCCTTCTCTCAGTAATCATAAAAATATCGAGATTTGAAATCGGAAAAGGTACCCGTGTACTCTGCTGGCCACAAAAGGGTTAATCAAGGCAACGATGGATCGAGTGATGTGCGTAGTTCGAATATCAGGGAAACTTTCGAGTCCCTTCGAATCTCGCAGAGGGTTACGGCAAGGTGATGGTCTTTCGTGCTTGTTGTTCAACTTGCATTAGAGGGTGCGATGATAAACAAGAGTGGGACGATTTTCACGAAGCCCGTTCAGTTGCCTGGTTTCGCTGATGATATTGATATTATAGCTCGTAAATTTGAGACGATGGCGGAAACGTACATTCGACTTAAGATCTACTCAAGCAGGTTATTTAGTAACCTAAGTATTGGTCCTGAACTATACTCGATTCAAGACATACACTCAGAGGCAATAACATATTAAATTTTAAAGTTCCACACTTAGATTGTTACCATTTGCTTTTACACTTTGAAAATAAGTGCAGCCCAATTGAGTCTTTGTCGATTCAATCATGATAGAATGTATGTGCATCGCTGTTGATTTCCAATCGTTCAGCGCATAGTTTTCATTATGACGAATAATAACACAATTTACAAGTGGGATTAACTTAAAAATGTAAAGAAATCCAAATTTCGCATAGTCTACGATCAAATTAATTTTATTTGTTAAACTTAACACTTAAGTGATCAATTGAGACCCTAACAAACTGTTAGCCGATCAAAAAACACATCCTCATCGCAGCTGCATTCGATCTAGGATCCGGCAGCTTGAAAATCGTACTACTTACCTTAAAAAACAAGAAGCGACTCGGGTGATGGAGTACCACGCATGGAAAAGATTTTGTTTTCAATATTCCGTCTTCCTGAGCGCGCCATGTTCGATTCAGTTTGTTATGTTTGTGTTTGGATTTTATGTTGACCGGGTTGCTTTTTATGTTGCCCCATTCTAAATATGTTATAGGAAGAATAAAATATAATAATGTAGCTTTTAATTTGCATTAGTTGCACTTAGAACGATTTTTTTTCTCTCTCGTTCGTAATATATGTGCTTTCTGCACTTAGTTTGAATGTAGGTTGTTTTCTCTAGTAATCCTACATTATAGAGATGTGCAGAGGCGGCCATTGTGAGCCAATCGAGCAGAGAGAACTGTCAAAGTGTGAGCCAAATGAACATGTTTATCGTTTGTAGGAAGGCGTTGTTTCACCGGTATTGCAATCGACAATAAACGTATTACAAATATTTATTTTTACTATCGAGAATTTGATGGCATATGTAAATTTAGTAAGAAGATAATATTTAACACTTAAACTACTGAGGGGTAAAAACTCCCGCGAACTACCAAGGGTCCAAAAAAAGTCGGAAGTCCAACTTTGACAAGGCATTTCTCGGCCGTTTTTCAAGCAAGCAAAGCAAAGCAAAGATAACCGTACACATCGTAGTTGCTACTCCGTGATTGACCAGAACAATCGAAGTTGCACAGAGAGCCAATGAATGTGAAAGCTTGGGACTAGCTAACCATTCTCAATGTGCACAATTCGAGAGTTCAGCTATTTAAAGTCAATAACGGCGCTGGCCACGTCCTTACGGTCATCAGGAAAGGGAAGGAATGTTAGTTCGACAACCGTTGCTACTAGAAACCGTGGAATCCACAGCATCCCCACAGTTGTCACGGGAAGGAATGGTGGTTAGTAGGGTAGGGTAAGGTGTGGATCTAGGAGTCACCTCTGTTAGGTGATACGATCCACTAGTTATATGGAAATACACGTCGCGGTCTTCGTCACGATTATGATTTATTTGATCACGATGACCACTGATCCCGGATTTCGTGCTCGCGTTTCCATCGCCCTACCGTGGAAACCGACTGACCAACGAATATTGTAGCGCGATTCTGATCCCGGATTTTTCACTCGCACTTCCATCGCCCTATCGAGAAAACCGACTGACCAACGAATATTGTAGCGCGATTCTGAACCCGGGTTTTTCACTCGCGCTTCCATCGCCCTACCGAGAAAACCGACTGACCAACGAATATTGTAGCGCGATTCTGAACCCGGATTTTTCACTCGCACTTCCATCGCCCTACCGAGAAAACCGACTGACCAACGAATATTGTAGCGCGATTCTGAACCCGGATTTTTCACTCGCACTTCCATCACCCTACCGAGAAAACCGACTCAAGGCATTTCTCGGCCGTTTTTCAACCGATTTTAAAACTTTTTTTTGCGATGGAACCGGACAGGTTTCAAGATCATCGTCCATTTAAAAAAATATAAAATAGATGCGTCTACCCAAAGTTATTAGGTAAAAGGCACTTCCTAGTTTTTTTGAGAGCGCATTTTTTGCGCACATTGATCAATAAAACAAAATTTAAAGCGATGACATATGGTTTTTTCGACTCTAAATCATGCGTACAGCTGGAGTGAACATGTTTATGCAAAATTAGTGATTTTTCAGTACACTGATATTTTACCTTACTCACAATTTTTCACATAAAATAAGCAATAAATCAAAATTCAAAGCGATGTCATATAGTTTTATTGGTCTTAAATTGTTCGTAGGATTGTACTCGACATTTTTGATGAACAATGAAAATGTGCTCATAACACTCTTATTTTGTTTTACCAGGAAAACTATGAAAATTCCATACTTTTTACACAAAGTAGTCGACAAAACTAAATTTCAAACGAGAACATCTAGTTTTTTAGCCTTGAAATGTTCGTAGTTGTTTGGGGGACATACTTGAAGAATAATAGTGATGTTTTCATTACACTCAAATTTTGGTTCACTCAAAAATCAACGAAAGTACCACATTTTTCACGCAAAGTGGTTAACAAAAATAATGGCTTACAATGCAAAGTAGTTTTTTACCTTTAAATTATTCGTGAAAGCGTATTGGACGTTCTTGATGAGTAATAGTGATGTTTTCAATACACACTTGATTTATTTTACTCGAAAAGTTACAAAAATATCATAATTTTCATACAAAACTGTCAATAAAACAAAATTTAAAGCCATAATATGTAGTTGTATGGCCTTAAATTTTCCGTTACAATGTATTGGACCTGTTTTTGATAAAATGTTGATGTTTACGTTACACTTATATTTTGTTTTATAAAAAAATGTACGGAAATACCACAAAAAAGCGAATAAGCCAAAATTTAAGGTAATGATATGTAGTTATTCAACTTTGAATTTATCGTAGTAGTTAAGTGGATTTATGTGAACAACCCTTGTGAATTTTTTATTACACTCATATTTTATTTCACTTGGAATACTAGGAAAATACCACATTTTTTACACAAAGTAGTTAACAAATAAAAATATAAGGCAATGCATTATAGCTTTTTTTTGCCATGAAATTAATTGTAAAAAGTACTATACTTGTTTGATAAACAATAGTGATCTTTCAATTACACTCGTTGTTTTCTAAATTTGTTCATAAAAAATCAAAAACAACTCAAATGAAGAGAACTTACTATGCGCAGCATATAGTCACATGTTGATGTACCTTAAAAAATATCTTTTTACACAGATATTTTTTTTTTGATAGCTAAAAGCACTGAGATTTTCACTCAAGTGGAGTACTGACTCACTTTGTTATTTATAATTTTATAAAATTATTCATGTTTTGATACAATAAATTAACCTAACATGTTTCATACGGCTTTTCCCATCATACTGATACTCTTTGCGTTGCAATCTGTAATATTTTTTGGGATTTAATATGTTTTTCAGAGCACTATCAAAGTTTCTCCAAAATGAAAATGTGATTTTCGCTCATATGAAAAAAATTGCAATTATAACTGAGACGCCTGTATTTGTTTTAAAATTATTAAATCAGGAAAAATACATGGAATAATATTAGGGAAATTTGCTGAAAAACTATCAAAGCTACCCCGTTTTACGGTATTGCTTCAGAAACTCTACTATATACATTTGTTTTTCAGAAATTTCCCAAAAGGTGCATTCATATTATAGGATATCTTTCAAAGATTCTTTCAAAATATTTTGTCGTGAGTTTTTTTCAAAAATCTTTCAAAAATATTCCAGAGATTCCTTCAGGGATATTTTCAAAAACATCAAGGATGCATGCGGAATTTATTTAGGGCTTCTTTTCTTCGGGGAATTCTTTTAGAAAACTTTTGAAATGTTTCCGTGAATTATTTCTTTGGGTTTTCATCAGAAACTCCTCTAGCGATTGCTTGATAAATTTTTCCAAGGATTCATTCAGTAAACCTTCCACAGATTTTCTCAGTGAATCCATCAAAGAATCATTTAGAATATTATCATATTTTTTTCACGAATCTTTTATATTTTGTCCTGGAGCATTTTCGAAGTTTTTTTTGGATTTCTCCAGTTCTCTCAAGTTTCCATCCTAGTTCCCATGCAAAGTGTTTTTCTTTTATTTGCTCCCATTAATAGTACCTTCCGTGTTTTTTTTTTTTTTGATATTTTTTAGAGATTTAAGATAATTACTTCTGGAATTTCTGCCAAAGAGTTTTCCGATATTTCTCCTGAATTTCTTTGCTGGTTTTTATCCGGAGTTTCTCCCGGGATTTCTCTAAGAGATTTGTAAAGTTCTTTCATGAATTTTCTAAATATTTCCTACCAGAGCTTTTTTTCCGAGATTTCCCAGTTCCAAAACCAGAATGCATTGCCTTATATTTTTATTTGTTGACTACTTTGTGTGAAAAATATGGTATTTTCCTAGTATTCTGAGTGAAATAAAATATGAGTGTAATAAAAAGTTCACTAGGGTTGTTCAAATAAATCCACTAAACTACTACGATAAATTCAAAGTTGAATAACTACATAACATTACCTTAAATTTTGGCTTATTCGCTTTTTTGTGGTATTTTCGTACATTTTTTTATAAAACAAAATATAAGTGTAACGTAAACATCAACATTTTACCAAAAACAGGTCCAATACATTGTAACGGAAAATTTAAGGCTATACAACTACATATTATGACTTTAAATTTTGTTTTATTGACAGTTTTGTATGAAAATTATGATATTTTTGTAGCTTTTCGAGTAAAGTAAATTAAGTGTGTCATGTAAACATCACTATTACTCGTTCTTGATGAGTCCAGTACGCTTTCACGAACAATTTAAAGGTAAAAAAACTACTTTGCATTGTAAGTCATTATTTTTGTTACCCACTTTGCGTGAAAAATGTGGTACTTTCGTTGATTTTTGAGTAAATCAAAATTTGAGTGTAATGAAAACATCACTATTATTCTTCAAGTATGTCCCCCAAACTGCTACGAACATTTCAAGGCTAAAAAACTAGAGGTTTTCGTTTGAAATTCAGTTTTGTTGACTACTTTGTGTAAAAAGTATGGAATTTTCGTAGTTTTCCTGGTAAAACAAAATAAGAGTGTTATTAGCACATTTTCATTATTCATCAAAAATGTCGAGCACGCAGAAAAATGGCGCTTGTTTAAAACAATAAAACGCATGGTTGATTTTCAAACTGAGAATTTACTTATTCCAAAGTTATATTTAATTGTTTTCATTTAGAGTTTATCGATAAAAACAACCGATTATCATCATTTCATATAATGTCAAAAATGTCATTTGTTTCAACAAAATAAAAACCATAAACATGGTCCGAAAGCACTCACACACCTATAAAATGCTTACCCCAACATCGCCACAACGAAGAAGGTGCAGCAAATCCATCACGCCAACTTCCAAGTGCAGCTTTGGTCGTGATGGATAACGCGCTGGTACTCACGACAGCATCCACAAAAAGTTGATCGGCTTCGCCTTTTTGTCTTTTTTCTTAGTCGTTCTCCTCTCCATCCGCTCACCGACGGTCTAAAAATAGATTTCCGAGCTGCCGCAGGAGCTGCCGTCACCAACACAATCACATTCCGGCTTTTTTTTATTTTTTATTTTTTTATTCCTGTTCGGGTTTGTCACTGCGACCAGTTTTTAGATCTATTAATAGTGACATTACCCGTATCCTTAGTGTAGTGCATGTCGCATTACTCAATTGCCATTGAGGGGCAATAAAGTATCGATTTTGATACAGTTTTTGTTTTGTTTTCTTAGAAAACAAAACAAGAGTACTGATATTGGCCATGCATCGGAAACCTAGCATCACCCTAGTTTTACTGCTAAATTCTCCCCAGGTTTAGGACCCGGGTTTTAACATTAGCAGCAATATCATTCCAATAATGGGATATGTGTTCAGTAATAAGGATTCTAGTATGTTCCTTGCGTACTAGCACTTTCCAGTCTTCGAAGAGTTAGTACATACATGGATCCCTAACCCAATTTGATTTCCTTTGCATTGAGTTTAGCCTCAGATGGTGAGGTTTTTAACTATATGCAAAGTAAAGTTGGTAAACTTAGTTTTATTCAAAGACTGGAAGTCATCACAACACCAGTAGCAAGGACTAAATACTATAATGCCTATAATTATCAGAACACATATTCCAAAATTGAAAAATAGGACGACACTAGATTTCGGTTTGGTAGATCTAACCCCGCAACGCAACCCAAAAAGGCGATCTACCCACGCTACGGGCTCCGTTAAAGATCGAGCATGTTTTAAACCCCCTCAACCATTCATCCCTCAGCACGGGTCGCCTGACACCTTGGATTGGGGTTACCTGTTTGGTGGACTTTTACCCCCGGAACAGGTGGTCCGTAGTGCTATTCTAAGCCGGCAGCTACACGGACAACATTCCGGCTTTGTTAGTCACAAAAGTGCAGTCGTTTAAAACAATCTGTTATTTTAGGTTGAAACTACCAAATCTGTGTTTGTTCTAACAAACTGTGAAAAATTTCGTCAAATGAAAACATTTGTATTATCAAACAATGCAACAGTTCAGTTTAAACTAGAAATCAATTTGTCGCTATAGTAAACTGAAAAATCGGTTGATTTGAACTAGAATTTAATTATGTTTACAATTTATTTTTCTGCGTGAGTACAATTCTACACTGAAATAAATTTTGTTGTGGAAGCTACCGATTCCATGGTAAAATTACTAACCGTACCTATGATTCTCAACCGACAACAATTTCCAGTTAATTCCACTAAAACACTGTCAACTTAACTAGCAGTGCAGTTAACACCACCAAAAATAATCTTAATTTAACAAATGAGCATTGTATTTTTAACCATACTGTGTTGTAAAATGCGTGTCCTGGAAAAATTAACAATGTTTTGTTGTTGAGACGACTATGCTTTTAGTTGAATTTACTACAATGCATTGTAATTTCAAGCATATTTCAGTTACCTTAACAGATTTTGTTGTCGGTTGAGAATCATAGGTACGGTTAGTAATTTTACTATGGAATCGGTAGATTCCACAACAAAATTTATTTCAGTGTACGAACAATTTAAGACCAAAAAAGCTATATGTCATCGCTTTGAATTTTGATTTATTGCTTATTTTATGTGAAACATGGGGTATTTTAGCAGTTATTTGAGTAAGGTAAAATATCAGTGTACTGAAAAATCACTAATTTTGTATAAACATGTTCACTCCAGCTGTACGCATGATTAGGAGTCGAGAAAATCATATGTAATCGCTTTAAATTTTGTTTTATTGATCAATGTGCGCAAAAAATGCGCTCTCAAAAAAAACTAGGAAGTGCCTTTTGCTTAATAACTTTGGGTAGATGCATCTATTTCATATTTTTTTAAATGGACAATGATCTTGAAACCTGTCCGGTTCCATCGCAAAAAAAAGTTTTGAAATCGGTTGAAAAACGGCCGAGAAATCCCTTGTCAAAGTTGGACTTCCGACTTTTTTGGACCCTTGGTAGTCTAGGAGTTAATTAATTCTGCTTTCAAAAGCGTATGCACACTCGCAGAAAAATAAATTGTAAACACAATTAAATTCTGGTTCAAATCAACCGATTTTTCAGTTTACTATAGCGACAAACTGATTTATAGTTTAAACTGAACTGTTCCATTTGTTTGATAATACAAATATTTTCATTTGTCGAAATTTTTGACAGTTTGTTAAAACAAACAGAGATATGTTTTTTTCAACATGAAATAATTGATTGATTCAAACGACTGCACTTTTGCCACTAACAAACCCGGAATGTGATTGTTTTGGTGCCGGTAGCAACTGCGGCAGCTCGGAAATCTATTTTTAGATCGTCGATAAGCGGATGGCGAGGAGAACGACTAGAAAAAGACAAAAAAGGCGAAACCGATCAACTTTTTGTGGATGCTGTCGTGAGTACCGTAAAACGGGGTATCTTTGATAATGCGGGTAACTTTGATAGTGCAACAGGCGTGGTATAGTTTATCTTATAATTATGATTCCTTCAACTAGTTAAGAAAAAGGCAAACGTAGATCAATTGTATATATATGAATGTTCATCTTAGATGTATTTTCATTAAAACCTAGTTTATAAACAACTTTTTGGACAAAAAATAGAAATTGTTGATATTTTTGTCATTTGTCAACCCCTTCAAACAATCTGCTATACGACTTTGTTACAACTATTTTTTGAATGAATGGACTCTTATTTTCAATAGATTCATCATAGTAGATTCCAAATCTGGCCTTGAATCTCTTAGCGAAGTGTGTTTTTACGAAATGGAAGCAATTTAGTAAATTGAGACATAAATCTCCATACAGCGATAAACGCCTAAAAGTATGCAATGCCCTTGGAATTCCATGTCGATAAATCTGTGTTGTTCAAAATTTGTTAATAAAACATTCAAAAACAACAAAAAAAACTCACCATGAATAGCATGTAATTATATGTTGATGTACCATTAAACATATATTTTTACAAAGATTACGATTTTTGATAGCTAAATTCACTGTTTTTCACTCAGTACTCCACAAACCTAGCCACAAACTCATTTTTATATGTAGAAATTAGTAAAAAATCCATGTTTTGATATAAAAAATCTATTGAATATATTCCACAAGGCTGCTCATATGATGTTCATACTCCTAAGAATTCAATCTATGATTATTTTTAAGTTTTGATGTGTTTTACAGGGAACTATCAAAGTTACCCTAAAATGAAAATCAGATTCTCGCTCATATGGAAAACTAAAAATCACCCAAAATATTTAAGATTATCAAATCTCTCAATTGCAATTGATAACTGATAACCCAGTACTTGTTTTAAAAATATAAAACTAGGGTAAACACAGTCACATGGAAAAATATTAAGAAAATTCGCTGAAAAACTATCAAAGTTACCCCGTTTTACGGTACCTGCGCGTTATCCATCACGGCCAAAGCTGCACTTGGAAGTTGGCGTGATGTGCTTTCGGACCATGTTTATGGTTTTTATTTTGTTGAAACAAATGAAATTTTTGACATTATATGAAATGATGGTAATCGGTTGTTTTTATCAATAAACTCTGAATGAAAACAATTAAATATAACTTTGGAATAAGTAAATTCTCAGTTTGAAAATCAACCATGCGTTGTATTGTTTTAAACAAGCGCCATTTTTCTGCGTGCATGAAGAAAGTTTTGTCACTGCTCTTCTCGAAAAAACTTTCATTGATGCTGCTTGATTCACTTCTGCCGATTTGGTTCGCGCTATTCTTTGCAATGCATTTCAGATTACTTCGATTGCGCTGTTATTTTTTTTAATTTGAAAAAAAAAGTTCGAATATAATTAGCAAACGTAAACATAACAACTTGCACCACAATAAAGTCACGCAAAAAGTTTGAACATCTAGCTTTCTGGCAAGTGTTGGAAGCTGTTGTAAACAAAACAAACAGCGTTGCCGAATCGACATATGTAACTTCCGCTCATCTCTATGTAGAGGATTTCTAGTTTTCTCTCTCTCCTCTACCGATGTTGTCAGAAACGAACAGAGATGCGTCGGCCCAACGGGTGTCCTTGAGGCCAATAAGCCAACTTTGGGTAAATGTAGTTTGAGTAGAATGAGGGGGGGATCTTGGATTCATTTTACTTACTCTTGAGTATATGTTTAGTTGGAGGTAAAGGCAATTTACCTAGCGATTTACTCAAATTTAGACTTATTGGGCCGAAGTCTTTGATTGTGTCGAAACAAAGCAAGTGTTCGCAATTGTGATCCTTCTGGCGAACCAACTGCGGTTCGGCTCGTTCGGCATTTGTTTTGTGTTGGTTCGTCGATCCGGGAAACCATGAACCGCTCTATCTTTTTGGATTCGCGAGCGCGAGAACAAAGATTGTGTTTGATGTGAACTTTTAATGCATAAGTGTAAAGGAACAAGCCATTGTTCTATTTTTCAAAAGTACCATTTATATCCCTTCAAAATAATCAAAATATCATTGAAATTGAAGTATGTTTTTCATATGGTGGATTTCTTATAATTTCGAAGCAGCAGCAAATAAGGTATTACGAGTGTTTGAGTGTGTCCACCATAAAAACAAGTGAATTGTTAGCTTATCTACATGTATACGTAGATTTAGCAATGGATGAAGTATTATATTTTTGATCAAAACTTATTCAAAATAGCAATTTCAATGTTGTAGTTGATTCAGGGCGAAATGAACACTGGCAATTATGAATGGATGTACGTGCATTGCATACTGTTGGGCGTTTAAGAGAGTTAGGAAAAAATCAATCCGATTAATTGAGCCTAAAATTTATTTAATTAACTTTGATCATATGTAAACTCTTCTAAGATGGAGTATTCTATCTGTGGTATTGATCTCCATAGGCAAATTACTTTTTTTTTTATTCTCAATCACTTAACCTAATTTTACCCCAAGTAACAATTCCATTGCTTATTGGTTTTTTCTTCGATTTTTATTAGGGTTTTATCACAGCAATAATTAAAACTCACAGTTTTATGACTGCTTGTATGAAAACCATTGATGAAATGTTTTATAGTATACTTGAAGATATGCATAAAGACAGATTTTAAGAGTAAACAAAACACTCCGATATGTAAACCTTCTGGCAATCATTATTACCACAATAAAACTATTAAAACTCTCAACAGATGGCGATCCGTTCGATTTCCAAGTAACATTTTAAGTTTTGTTCGGCTCTACAAGAGATCTTCATGACCAAATTTTTAAAACTTGCAATAAAACTGATTTATAGGGGAATTGGGGGTAATATGAACACCCTAAGCGTTTGTCGTCTTTTCCAATAGAAATATGACAAAATCTTTCTTTTTTACCCTGTTACATCGTAGATGGTAATATATTCTAAGAGTTCTGGAAGAAAATATTGATAAAAAGTGCAATTTTCTTACATTATTTTCGATTGCAAAAATGCAAGAAAACAGAGTCATGAAAAATAGTGTGGGTAAAATGAACAATCGATGGGGGTAAAATGAACATGCCTTCAAAAACTAGATTAAATGTTTAATTTCGATATATTCAAGTATAGGTCACCAAATTCAATGTAAACTTTATATGCTACACTTTTAAAATTTTTGATATAAAATTTGGAATATGCTGAAATCATTATTTGTAAAAAAATGCACTAAAATAAGCGGTTTTAAGGATAAAAATCTTATTTTATAAGCGTAAAATATGTTTTTCTTAGCTTTTTGCTCTAGTTGTGTCACAATACCCAAGTAACATTTTAAGTTTTGTTCGGCTCTACAAGAGATCTTCATGACCAAATTTTTAGAACTTGCAATAAAACTGATTTATACATCAAAACCTCTTGATAACCTCTTTAAGAGAATCTTTCGGCTAAGTGGACCACTCTCGGAGAGGTTTTGCAAACCGCATTAGAAGTAGCAATAAACCTGTTTTAAAACCTAGTTGAGAAGTTTCCCATTCTCGATTGTTGTTGTTTTTTAATCAACAAAACTATGACAGCTCAAGATGCAGAAAAGCTTCTTCGATGGCATGTAAAGTTCAAGAGGATGCATCATTCGTAAGTAGAAAGCGATCATTTTAAAGCACTATTTTAGTAGTTATTGTGTTGGTAGGCACGCATTCAATTTTACCGTGAATATTAGGGTTGCAGAACCATAAAATTAATGCGCTTCGAAAATAGTAAAAATTATCATCTTGGAATGAAATAAATCAGTTGGTTCATTTAGTAAAACTATCGCGAATCAGAAGAAAACTAAGCAGAGATAGTTTATTTATGTGAGCACATAATGGAAATTATGGCAAACAATCAATTCATTGCTAATTTGAGCAAAAATAATTATATTCCATTCACGTTAGCTAATTCTTCAATATGGCGACGACCATAATCAGCGAAAATAACACAAAAGCAAGTTTACTTTTATGATGACCGCAATAAACCTAGCAGTGTCGTTGTTTCGGCTTTTCCACCAACAGATGTCGTTCTTAATCGAACGGATCGCCATCTGTTGAAAGTTTTAACAGTTTTATTGTGGTAATAATGATTGCCAGAAGGTTTACATATCGGATGATTTTGTTTACTCTTAAAATCTGTCTTTATGTATATCTTCAAGTATACTATAAAACATTTCATCAATGGTTTTCATCAGTGAAGAGAATTGTCAGACAAAAGAGGCACAAACAAGCAACAAAGAAGATGCGGCGATTACTCTTTATCCCAACTGGTAACAGATAATGACATGATCTCGAATTTTTTTGTTGCAGACAAAACGGAGCCTGAATTTGTTGCGTACTTTTCATCTCGTGAATAATCAATTATTACCAACCCAAAATCGAAACTTTTTGATGATACATCTTCAACAGCGTTGCAGTGTTTACCGACTCGAAGTTACCGCTCGAAAATCACAATGCAAGCCTTAAAAATCTCTAAACTCAAGCTGCATGATCTTTGTCCTATTCTGTTCAAGTTGGGACATACGTATGTCGCATTGGGTAGAATGTCGCAACAAATTCAGGTTGCGACATTGTCGTTATTGTTGCGCGATGGTTGAATTTTGATTCACTGGTTTTCATAAAAACAGTCACAAAACTGTGAGTTTTTATTATTGCTGTGATAAAACCCTAATAAAAATCAAACAGAACCAACCAGCAATGGAATTGTTACTTGGGTATGTATTCTAGATCTCAATATACCGAGATTGCACAAAATTTTATAAAAAATTGGATAAAGATTGAACCAGCTGTTCATTTTACGCCCAAGTCGTGCTGGTTTTAAAGTTGTTCCTAAAATTGTATTGAAAGCATAACCTAATTATTTTTTTCAACTGAATATTGTCTTTTGGGAGTACATTATTGGAATATGACATTACATATGTCATATTCTGCGAAAAATATACGAATGGACCTTAATTCAGATAAGTTCAATTTTACATCAGAGCATATTTTTCACGTGGCTTTTGAACTTTTCGTTATAATTAAGTGGTTTATTTCATTTTAAAGTTCAAAATCTGCAGAAGCATAATGATTTACGCTATCACACAGAATCCAATCGTTAAAACAAGCAGAAATACGCTAATTGCTATAAAACACCACCCTGTTCATTTTACCCCCTGTTCATTTTACCCACAAATCCCCTACATCAAAACCTCTTGATAACCTCTTTAAGAGAATCTTCCGGCTAAGTGGACCACTCTCGGAGAGGTTTTGCAAACCGCATTAGAAGTAGCAATAAACCCGTTTTAAAACCTAGTTGAGAAGTTTCCCATTCTCGATTGTTGTTGTTTTTTGATCAACAAAAATATGACAGCTCAAGATGCAGAAAAGCTTCTTCGATGGCATGTAAAGTTCAAGAGGATGCATCATTCGTAAGTAGAAAGCGATCATTTTAAAGCACTATTTTAGTAGTTATTGTGTTGGTAGGCTTATGCGCATTCAATTTTACCGTGAATATTGGGGTTGCAGAACCATAAAATTAATGCGCTTCGAAAATAGTAAAAACTATCATCTTGGAATGAAATAAATCAGTTGGTTCATTTAGTAAAACTATCGCGAATCAGAAGAAAACTAAGCAGAGATAGTTTATTTATGAGAGCACATAATGGAAATTATGGCAAACAATCAATTCATTGCTAATTTGAGCAAAAATAACTATTTTCCATTCACGTTAGCAAATTTTGCAATATGGCGACGACCATAATCAGCGAAAATAACACGAAAGCAAGTTTACTTTTATGATGACCGCAATAAACCTAGCAGTGTCGTTGTTTCGGCTTTTCCACCAACAGATGTCGTTCTTAATCGAACGGATCGCCATCTGTTGAAAGTTTTAACAGTTTTATTGTGGTAATAATGAACAGCTTTCCCGGGAAGCTGACTAGACTGATAAGAGCAACGATGGACGGTGTGCAGAACAGCGTAAGGATTTCGGGTGAACTATCCAGTTCATTTGAATCTCGACGGGGACTACGACAAGGTGATGGACTTTCCTGCCTACTATTCAACATCGCCCTGGAAGGTGTTATGCGACGAGCCGGGCTCAACAGCCGGGGTACGATCTTCACGAAATCCAGCCAATTTGTCTGTTTTGCGGATGACATGGATATTATTGCCCGAACATTTGGAACGGTGGCAGAACAGTACACCCGCCTGAAACGTGAAGCAGCAAAGGTCGGACTGGTGGTGAATGCGGCTAAGACAAAGTACATGCTGGTAGGTGGGACTGAGCGAGACAGGACAAGCCTTGGCAGCAATGTTACGATAGACGGGGATACTTTCGAGGTGGTAGAAGAATTCGTCTACCTCGGTTCCTTGCTAACGGCTGACAATAACGTGAGCCGTGAAATACGAAGGCGCATCATCAGTGGAAGTCGTGCCTATTATGGGCTCCAGAAGAAACTGCGGTCAAAAAAGATTCACCCCCGCACCAAATGTACCATGTACAAGACGTTAATAAGACCGGTGGTTCTCTACGGGCACGAGACGTGGACCATGCTCGAGGAGGACATGCAAGCACTCGGAGTTTTCGAGCGACGGGTGCTAAGGACGATCTTCGGCGGCGTGCAGGAGAACGGTGTGTGGTGGAGAAGGATGAACCACGAGCTCGCTGCACTTTATGGCGAACCCAGCATCCAGAAGGTAGCCAAAGCCGGAAGGATACGGTGGGCAGGGCATGTTGCAAGAATGCCGGACAACAACCCTGCAAAGCTGGTGTTTGCTAACCATCCGGTTGGTACAAGAAGGCGTGGAGCGCAGAGAGCACGATGGGCGGACCAGGTGGAGCGTGATCTGGCGAGTGTTGGGCGTGACCGACGTTGGAGAGCTGCAGCTGCAAATCGAGTATTATGGCGGCAAATTGTTGATTCAGTATTATCATGAATTTGATGTTAACTAAATAAATGAAAATGAATGATTGCCAGAAGGTTTACATATCGGATGGTTTTGTTTACTCTTAAAATCTGTCTTTATGTATATCTTCAAGTATACTATAAAACATTTCATCAATGGTTTTCATAAAAACAGTCACAAAACTGTGAGTTTTAATTATTGCTGTGATAAAACCCTAATAAAAATCAAACAAAAGCAACCAGCAATGGAATTGTTACTTGGGTTAAGAACGACATCTGTTGGTGGAAAAGCCGAAACAACGACACTGCTAGGTTTATTGCGGTCATCATAAAAGTAAACTTGCTTTTGTGTTATTTTCGCTGATTATGGTCGTCGCCATATTGAAGAATTAGCTAACGTGAATGGAATATAATTATTTTTGCTCAAATTAGCAATGAATTGATAGTTTGCCATAATTTCCATAACGTGCTCACATGAATAAACTATCTCTGCTGAGTTTTCTTGTGATTCGCGATAGTTTTACTAAATTAACCAATTGATTTATTTCATTCCAAGATGATAATTTTTACTATTTTCGAAGCGCATTAATTTTATGGTTCTGCAACCCCAATATTCACGGTAAAATTGAATGCGCATAAGCCTACCAACACAATAACTACTAAAATAGTGCTTTAAAATGATCGCTTTCTACTTACGAATGATGCATCCTCCTGAACTTTACGTGCCATCGAAGAAGCTTTTCTGCATCTTGAGCTGTCATAGTTTTGTTGATAAAAAAACAACAACAAACGAGAATGGGAAACTTCTCAACTAGGTTTTAAAACGGGTTTATTGTTACTTCTAATCCGGTTTGCAAAACCTCTCCGATAGTGGTCCACTTAGCCGGAAGATTCTCTTAAAGAGGTTATCAAGAGGTTTTGATGTATAAATCAGTTTTATTGCAAGTTTTAAAAATTTGGTCATGAAGATCTCTTGTAGAGCCGAACAAAACTTAAAATGTTACTTGGGACAGCTCAATTGTCCACTAGGGCACTACGTAAGCGATTACAATTGACAGCTGCACTTACACTTTGTACAGCGCCTAAATGTATTCTGTTATATTCTACTATATCCAGCTTCGTGCTGCTTTCACTGATCTACTCTATTCATGGTAGAATAAAGAGCACGAGGATGCTAATGGATTGCTGTTGTTCCTTTACCAGTCCGATTGGGGGTCCATTATGAGTTGCATTTCGTCGATGTCCAGGAATATGGGTCTGTTTGAGCCGTTGGCTCAGAAGAGGGTCAGTGCCAGCCGCTCTCAAAGCGAAGAGCAACTGACAAAAATTGCAAGTGCCGGGGCTGGGAATCAAACCCATGAACATCCGCATATGAAGCGAACCAACTACGCCACGGGCCCCGGCACAGGCAAATCCCAAGTAACATTTTAGGTTTGTTTGGATCTATAAGAGATCTTCATAACCAATTTTATAAAACTTGCAATAAAACTGATTTATACATCAAAACCTCTTGATAACCTCTTTAAGAGCATCTTCCGGCTAAGTGGACCACTCTCGGAGAGGTTTTGCAAACCACATTAAGAGTAGCAATAAACTCGTTTTGAAACCTAGCTGAAAAATGTTCCATTCTCGTTTGTTGTTGTTTTTTTTTTCAACAAAAACTATGACAGCTCAAGATGCAGAGAAGCTTCTGCGATGGCACGTAAAGTTCAGGAGAATACATCATTCGTAAGTAGAAAGCGATCATTTCAAAGTAATATTTCAGTAGTTATTGTGCTGGTAGGCTTATGCGCATTCGAATTAACCGTGAATATTGGGGGTGCAGAATCATAAAATTAATGCGCTTCGAAAATAGTGAATATTATCATCTTGGAATGAAATAAATCAATTTTTGAATTTAGTAAAACTATCTCGAATCACAAGAAAACTCAGCAGAGAGAGTTTATTTATGTGAGCATGTTATGAAAATGGTGACAAACTATCAATTTATTGCTTATTTAAGCAAAATTAACTATTTTCCATTCACGTTAGCTAATTATTCAATATGGCGACGACCATAATCAGCGAAAATAAAACGAAAGCAAGTTTACTTTTATGATGACCGCAATAAACCTAGCAGTGTCGTAGTTTCTGCTTTTCCACCAACAGATGTCGTTACTAATCGAACGGATCGCCATCTGTTGAGAGTTTTAACAGTTTTATTGTGGTAATAATGATTGCCAGAAGGTTTACATATCGGAAAGTTTTGTTTACTCTTAAAATATGTCTTTATGAATATCTTCAAGTATACTATGAATCATTTTATCAATGGCTTTCATAAAAGCAGTCATAAAACTGTGAGTTTTAATTATTGCTGTAATAAAACCTTAATAAAAATCAAACAAAACCAATCTGCGATGGAATTGTTACTTGGGATTACTAACCTGGTCGATATTATCAAAGATACAGCATAAAATATGTAGGGGGGTCCATTATGCCCCGATGGGTGTCCATTTCGCCCCGTACCTTTCCTGCCAACCCCAAAAAACACACGGTTTACAATTCACTATTTATTCACAATAATGAAATGCTCCCTGCTGCAAATTATTGAAATACGTAGGAAACAAGTTAAAGTTGTAAGCGAACTGATAATATGTTAAATTTTTGTCTGTTATACAGGCCTAATATACTCATTTGCTTAGGGTGTCCATTATGCCCCTAATCCCCCTAGGTTTCAAAATTCTGCGGTTTTAATACTTATGTGTCCAGCGTCACTTTGTCGGAAGAGGTAGTAAGTGTTTGGTGTGTTAATTGGTTGTGTTGAAGGGATTTTGTCTTTGTATGTGCAGAAATGTGTTAAGGACAGGTAGATTTTGTGTTGGATATTCAGGTTTTTCCCTAGC
The DNA here is from genome assembly GCF_035046485.1 of Aedes albopictus. Classification (NCBI taxonomy): domain Eukaryota; kingdom Metazoa; phylum Arthropoda; class Insecta; order Diptera; family Culicidae; genus Aedes; species Aedes albopictus. The sequence goes on from NC_085137.1 coordinate 272,096,923, forward strand.
TGACCCACCCGACATACGAGTAAGGCACTAGTAGGCGAAACCACCCTGGCTACCACCACCTACCAGCTTTAGAAACCCACCACCACAGGTCTTCGATCGGCCCATTCAGGTGGCCATTAAGAGGGCGAAATAGGGGCCATTACAACTAACCCGAATGAAAGGGTAATGACCGATGGCTCAGGTCAAGAACCTTGAAGGCCAATACTGAAATTCCACTCGCTCACTTGCCTAAAGACAGTCGCAGAGATTAGTTCGAAGAAAAGTTTAAAGCTGTGAGCAAATTTAGTAAGACAGAAGTTATAGTGGAAAGAGTGGAAAGAGAGGAGGAAGAAGTGAGCGGAAAGTGGACATCAGGTAACGGTCATGGACCACTATTTTTCTATTACCGTGGTTTGACCATTTCATTCACAACAGGACCCCGCCGTTTTGGTATAGAAACCACCACATTTCTATTACCGCCCCTACGCTGTCCTAGTGCCCCATTCCGGTTGAATTCCGGCATCGTTACCAGGCTGCGAGGAAAGCGTGGTCAGGTGGTTGGTGAGGAGCAGAGGGGCCCCGACGAATAGAAATGGTCAGATTAGCGCATAAGAAAGTGGGAAGAAGTGCAGGATAAGGAGTAGGCCAAACTTGTGTCAGAATAAAGGTTAAGAAAGATAGAATAAAGTGGGAGTTTTGACCAGTGAAGTGTTTGAGGTTTTCCTGGGTCTAGTGTGAAATTTTCCTGTCCCGCGATAAATTAACGGTAAGCGTGCCAAACCTGAGGCAGTTGAGTCGGGGAGTCTCTTGGACGCTCCCGATTGGCTGACCCAATACTTACAAGCTACCGTTTACTATTGCTCGCTTTCCCTGTGTGTGGTACATCAGACTGTGACTGTTACATCTCCCCTCGCTACAACTGCGATGATTTCCTCTTCTAGCAGTTGTACCCATTTCTCTACCAGCGTCATTGTTTTCATCGGTGATGTCTCCGTCAGCATCGAGATCTGGCGAAGAGTTATTGTGCGTTCTATTGTCCTCGTCAATTGCCATATCATTTTCAGTTTTAGCCAACCATGCACAGCGTAACCGATAAAGCTACATACAATAATTTTTAATACGATCCTCTTCGAGTACGTACAAGTATACTTCTTCGATGGTTTGCATGATTCATTTTTTGTTGAATGCGAAATGGGAAATGATAGTCCGTCGTTGCGATGAAGTATGAGTCCGTTGGTGGATGTGCCACATGAATCATTTTTCGTAGGATTGCTAAGTTGAACTACTATTTTGCACCTGTCCGTTCGCTGTTGATAGGTTCCATGGTGAAATTGATCTTCGCAGACATACGATCCCAAGTAACATTTTAAGTTTTGTTCGGCTCTACAAGAGATCTTCATGACCAAATTTTCAAAACTTGCAATAAAACTGATTTATACATCAAAACCTCTTGATAACCTCTTTAAGAGAATCTTCCGGCTAAGTGGACCACTCTCGGAGAGGTTTTGCAAACCGCATTAGAAGTAGCAATAAACCCGTTTAAAAACCTAGTTGAGAAGTTTCCCATTCTCGATTGTTGTTGTTTTTTTATCAACAAAACTATGACAGCTCAATATGCAGAAAAGCTTCTTCGATGGCACGTAAAGTTCAGGAGGATGCATCATTCGTAAATAGAAAGCGATCATTTTATAGCAATATTTTAGTAGTTATTGTGTTGGTAGGCTTATGCGCATTCAATTTTACCGTGAATATTGGGGTTGCAGAACCATAAAATTAATGCGCTTCGAAAATAGAAAAAATTATCATCTTGGAATGAAATAAATCAATTGGTTAATTTAGTAAAACTATCGCGAATCACAAGAAAACTCAGCAGAGATAGTTTATTTATGTGAGCACGTTATGGAAATTATGGCAAACTATCAATTCATTGCTAATTTGAGCAAAAATAACTAGGGTGCCTGTACCAGTTATCGCACTACCTAATGAAAACTACTTCTACAAAAATAAGAAGAAGACCGACGAATGTCGGCGATATGTCAAATGATAGATTTGTTTTCATACATTACAGGAAAAATATAAAATCTAAGCCAAACCCACTTTTACTATTTATTACGGCGTGTGCCAATGATAGGAACCCTGTACCAGTTATGGACATACTTTTTAATTTCGGTTCCACTTCGCACTATTTACATGCATTCCTTATGGGATTTGCCATAACTGGTACACTAAATTTTTAAGGAAAATGATTTATTTCTATCATAATTTGAGCAAAATGTGAAATTTGAATGAGTGCAATCATCTTTTATGAACGTGATCGATTGTTCACATATTTTTTCTTGATGATTTGCATCGTTAAAGCTTGAAAATCAACTATGGCGAATTTGAGGTACTATAGCCATAACTGGTACACTGAGCCTATTTTCACGTTAGCTAATTCTTCAATATGGCGACGACCATAATCAGCGAAAATAACACGAAAGCAAGTTTACTTTTATGATGACCGCAATAAACCTAGCAGTGTCGTTGTTTCGGCTTTTCCACCAACAGATGTCGTTCTTAATCGAACGGATCGCCATCTGTTGAGAGTTTTAACAGTTTTATTGTGGTAATAATGATTGCCAGAAGGTTTACATATCGGAGGGTTTTGTTTACTCTTAAAATCTGTCTTTATGCATATCTTCAAGTATACTATAAAACATTTCATCAATGGTTTTCATAAAAACAGTCATAAAACTGTGAGTTTTAATTAATGCTGTAATAAAACCCTAATAAAAATCAAACAAAACCAACCAGCAATGGAATTGTTACTTCCCAAGTAACATTTTAAGTTTTGTTCGGCTCTACAAGAGATCTTCATGACTAATTTTATAAAACTTGCCATAAAACTGATTTATACATCAAAACCTCTTGATAACCTTTTTAAGAGCATTTTCCGGCTAAGTGGACCACTCTCGGAGAGCTTTTGCAAACCGCATTAAGAGTAGCAATTAAACCGTTTTAAAACCTAGTTGAAAAATTGCCCATTCTCGATTGTTGTTGTTTTTTTTTTCAACAAAAACTTTGACAGCTCAGATGCAGAGAAGCTTCTTCGATGGCACGTAAAGTTCAGGACGATACAACATTCGTAAGTAGAAGTCATAATTATTTCAAAGTAATATTTGAGTAGTTATTGTGTCGGTAGGCTAATGCGCATTCAATTTTACCGTGAATATTGGGGTTGCAGAATCATAAAATTAATGCGCTTCAAAAATAGTGAATATTATCATCTTGGAATGAAATAAATCAATTTACTTATTTAGTAAAACTATCTCGAATTACAAGAAAAATCAGCAGAGAGTTTATTTATGTGAGCATGTTATGGAAATGTTGGCAAACTATCAATTCATTGCTAATTTGAGCAAAATTAACTATTTTCCATTCATGTTAGCTAATTCTTCAATATGGCGACAACCATAATCAGCGAAAATAAAACGAAAGCAAGTTTACTTTTATAATGACCGCAATAAAACCTAGCAGTGTCGTGGTTCTGCTTTTCCACCAACAGATGTCGTTACTAATCGAACGGATCGCCATCTGTTGAGAGTTTTAACAGTTTTATTGTGGTAATAATGATTGCCAGAAGGTTTACATATCGGAAAGTTTTGTTTACTCTTAAAATCTGTCTTTATGGATATCTTCAAGTATACTATAAAACATTTTATCAATGGTTTCCATAAAAACAGTCATAAAACTGTGAGTTTTAATTATTGCTGTAATAAAACCCTAATAAAATCAAAGAAAACCTATCAGCAATGAAATTGTTACTTGGGTCTCCAGGCATCCCAAGTAACATTTTAAGTTTTGTTCGGCTCTACAAGAGATCTTCATGACCAAATTTTTAAAACTTGCAATAAAACTGATTTATACATCAAAACCTCGTAAGTAGAAAGCGATCATTTTATAGCAATATTTTAGTAGTTATTGTGTTGGTAGGCTTATGCGCATTCAATTTTACCGTGAATATTGGGGTTGCAGAACCATAAAATTAATGCGCTTCGAAAATAGTAAAAATTATCATCTTGGAATGAAATAAATCAATTGGTTAATTTAGTAAAACTATCGCGAATCACAAGAGATAGATTATTTATGTGAGCACGTTATGGAAATTATGGCAAACTATCAATTCATTGCTAATTTGATCAAAAATAACTATTTTCCATTCACGTTAGCTAATTCTTCAATATGGCGACGACCATAATCAGCGAAAATAACACGAAAGCAAGTTTACTTTTATGATGACCGCAATAAACCTAGCAGTGTCGTTGTTTCGGCTTTTCCACCAACAGATGTCGTTCTTAATCGAACGGATCGCCATCTGTTGAGAGTTGTAACAGTTTTATTGTGGTTATAATGATTGCCAGAAGGTTTACATATCGGAGGGTTTTGTTTACTCTTAAAATCTGTCTTTATGCATATCTTCAAGTATACTATAAAACATTTCATCAATGGTTTTCATAAAAACAGTCATAAAACTGTGAGTTTTAATTATTGCTGTGATAAAACCCGAATAAAAATCAAACAAAACCAACCAGCAATGGAATTGTTACTTGGGATGTTTATGTTTATGTTTATTTATATGATTCATCTGACAATATGTCTTAATGAAAAAGGAATAAAAATAATAAAAAAAAACTCCTAACATTGACATTAACAGGAACAAAATCCTACCATAAGTAAGCACAATAACAATAATCAAATAATTAAAATACTAAGAATATCTTACAAACTATCATAATCAACGCTGACGTCTATTCTCCTCATGTAGCAGCCGTTCAATCCGATGTCGGAAGCTTAGAGTTGAGCAGTTGAAATCGAACACTACGTAGTACTCATTAAAGCGACATATACCGTACAGGGTCATGTAGTGCATAATTCGTTGCACGAGCTGGGAGATACAGAATGTTCCTAGTACGAAGGGGTCTCTCTGGAGCATATAATTGTAGGTCGGCAAGAATTCCAGGAGAATCAATTTCACAAACCAGAACTTTAGCTACAAATACTGCTTGAGCGATCGACCTCCTGTGTTCCAGCGTGTCTATACCCAGCAGCTGACAACGGTGCTCATAAGGCGGGAGGTTGTTGGGATCGTTCCAAGGCAGATGGCGCAGGGCATACCGTACAAATTTCTTCTGGATCGACTCCAATCGAGATATCCAAACTCTTTGGTACGGGCACCAGATGATCGATCTGAACTCTAACAGAGAGCGAACCAGAGAGCAGTACAGTGCTTTTAGGCAAAGTGGGTCACGAAATTCGTCGGCAATCTTGAATATGAAACCTAGTTGCCTGCTCGCTCGTGTAACTATGTCACAGTAATGGGGCAGGTTATGCAAATTGCATTAAGAGTAGCAATTAACTCGTTTTGAAACCTAGCTGAAAAATGTTCCATTCTCGTTTGTTGTTGTTTTTTTTTTCAACAAAAACTATGACAGCTCAAGATGCAGAGAAGCTTCTGCGATGGCACGTAAAGTTCAGGAGAATACATCATTCGTAAGTAGAAAGCGATCATTTCAAAGTTATATTTCAGTAGTTATTGTGCTGGTAGGCTTATGCGCATTCGAATTAACCGTGAATATTGGGGGTGCAGAATCATAAAATTAATGCGCTTCGAAAATAGTGAATATTATCATCTTGGAATGAAATAAATCAGTTTTTGAATTTAGTAAAACTATCTCGAATCACAAGAAAACTCAGCAGAGAGAGTTTATTTATGTGAGCATGTTATGAAAATGGTGACAAACTATCAATTTATTACTTATTTAAGCAAAATTAACTATTTTCCATTCACGTAAGCTAATTATTCAATATGGCGACGACCATAATCAGCGAAAATAAAACGAAAGCAAGTTTACTTTTATGATGACCGCAATAAACCTAGCAGCGTCGTAGTTTCTGCTTTTCCACCAACAGATGTCGTTACTAATCGAACGGATCGCCATCTGTTGAGAGTTTTAACAGTTTTATTGTGGTAATAATGATTGCCAGAAGGTTTACATATCGGAAAGTTTTGTTTACTCTTAAAATATGTCTTTATGAATATCTTCAAGTATACTATGAATCATTTTATCAATGGCTTTCATAAAAGCAGTCATAAAACTGTGAGTTTTAATTATTGCTGTAATAAAACCTTAATAAAAATCAAACAAAACCAATCTGCGATGGAATTGTTACTTGGGATTACTTAACTGGTCGATATTATCAAAGATACAGCATAAAATATGTAGGGGTGTCCATTATGCCCCGATGGGTGTTTATTCACAATAATGAAATGCTCCCTGCTGCAAATTATTGAAATACGTAGGAAACAAGTTAAAGTTGTAAGCGAACTGATAATATGTTAAATTTTTGTCTGTTATACAGGCCTAATATACTCATTTGCTTAGGGTGTCCATTATGCCCCTAATCCCCCTAGGTTTCAAAATTCTGCGGTTTTAATACTTATGTGTCCAGCGTCACTTTGTCGGAAGAGGTAGTAAGTGTTTGGTTTGTTAATTGGTTGTGTTGAAGGGATTTTGTCTTTGTATGTGCAGAAATGTGTTAAGGACAGGTAGATTTTGTGTTGGATATTCAGGTTTTTCCCTAGCTGACCCACCTGGCATACGAGTAAGGCACTAGTAGGCGAAACCACCCTGGCTACCACCACCTACCAGCTTTAGAAACCCACCACCACAGGTCTTCGATCGGCCCATTCAGGTAGCCATTAAGAGGGCGAAATAGGGGCCATTACAACTAACCCGAATGAAAGGGTAATGACCGATGGCTCAGGTCAAGAACCTTGAAGGCCAATACTGAAATTCCACTCGCTCACTTGCCTAAAGACAGTCGCAGAGATTAGTTCGAAGAAAAGTTTAAAGCTGTGAGCAAATTTAGTAAGACAGAAGTTATAGTGGAAAGAGTGGAAAGAGAGGAGGAAGAAGTGAGCGGAAAGTGGACATCAGGTAACGGTCATGGACCACTATTTTTCTATTACCGTGGTTTGACCATTTCATTCACAACAGGACCCCGCCGTTTTGGTATAGAAACCACCACATTTCTATTACCGCCCCTACGCTGTCCTAGTGCCCCATTCCGGTTGAATTCCGGCATCGTTACCAGGCTGCGAGGAAAGCGTGGTCAGGTGGTTGGTGAGGAGCAGAGGGGCCCCGACGAATAGAAATGGTCAGATTAGCGCATAAGAAAGTGGGAAGAAGTGCAGGATAAGGAGTAGGCCAAACTTGTGTCAGAATAAAGGTTAAGAAAGATAGAATAAAATGGGGATTTTGACTAGTGAAGTGTTTGAGGTTTTCCTGGGTCTAGTGTGAAATTTCCCTGTCCCGCGATAAATTAACGGTAAGCGTGCCGAACCTGAGGCAGTTGAGTCGGGGAGTCTCTTGGACGCTGTAACCGTTTGGTTACAAGATTGTAGATTTTTGTTTTGATTTTTATGTTGTGTGTCGGACCCTTCACGTTTCTTGTGTAAGACAGTAGGAAAATACCACAGAAGTGAAAGGGTCACGTGCCGCTGTAACTGTTTTGTCGCTACCAATCATGACGATGGCTGAAGCAATGAGCAATGCAATAAACGATGAGAATGACGGAATGGGAAAAGTTAAAAATTGGAACAGCCATTGCCCTAATTAGGCTGAGAATTCTAGTATCAGGCGTCCGTGTGCTTAGACGTGCTTTAGTGCAGTGGATTACGTGGAATACCCCCCCCCCCCCCTTTACTAGCATTTGCTAGAGGAAACGTTGGGGAAGATACCGCTCAGGTAATTTGGATACCCTGCACTTAATTTGTAGATCGTTTTTAAAAATGTACCGGTCCATTAGGACCTCTTTTGCTGGACCTTAAATAGGTCTTCCGTCCAGCACACGGGTCGGCCCACGAAGCCATCAGGCTTCCGCGCCTAACTCGTCAAGGCGTTTTACCGTCCTTTTCCGGACGGGTCCCGTCGGCCGAGTACCGGCCCCGCTCGCCTTGCCATCCGGCCCGAATTCCGGCCGCACAGCTCGACAGGAGTCGCTGTGTCGACCATCGACACCCCTTCAAGCAGCAGCGGTATGTACCGGTACAAGCGTTAGAATAGGAAACACATTAACAAATTTACACTAAAATTATACACAGAACAACACGCACACGCCTTGATTACCCAGTAGCTAGCCGACCCTGGGATTGCCGGAATCTCTTGTGTCCTGAGTCGGCCCGGCACTGTTATGTTACCGATTAGTTTCACTTGGCGCCCAGCCAAAAGTCCGCGAAAGGTAATCAAGGGACCGAAGTAGCATACAAAAATCTAACGATTTTTGCCAACGGGAGGTGGCAGGGATACGTGCTTGCACGTATGTCTCGCCCCTTACGCACTATCTTAGGTGATTAAACTGCGATTAATCGAGGCTTTTGCCTTCAAAAGAGGTCCTGAATACAACTAGGACACATTTGCTTTTGATTGTCGTTTTTACCGTTTAAAAATTCGTCGATGTTGGCAAATGTTGTTTTTCGCGTTTCGATTTTATGTTGTATGTCCATTATCATAATTGAACTTTACTTTTTATGCACAATCACTAAGACAACAGAAGCGCACAATTTATTTTAATCCGTTTGTTTTGTTTCGTCACTATGTTTATCGATTTCGTTTTACCCTATTGACCACAACACTCATCCGTTTCTCATACAATGACATGCAAGCGGCGAGCAAAGGCTGAAACCAAATATCAATCAATTATTTGGCAGCCGACGACGTACGATGCGGACGAGTCGGACTTGGAGGACTCTTTCGAGATGCCTCGTCCACTGTGTTCGACGCATCCTAACTACCCGCTAGAGGAGTTAGAGCTGGACCTCGAAGAGACTTTGTCGACCATTCGGGAGCAAAGAATTTCGGGGGTAATGATGCCAGCAGACGTCATAAAAATTAAAAGAATAATATACCTTTTCATGCGTGACATGAACATCGTCACTTGCGATGTTAACTCTCGTTATTTGCCCCCCAGCGCGACTTGCGAATACAGGGCGCCGGAATCAGAACCAGAGGAAGAGATCGAGTTGATCATACCTAGTTCCGATTCCGAAGACTACGAAATGTCCTTCAGCGAGCCCGAATCTGATTCGGAAGACCTGCTTCAGGTAGAAATGGGAACGAAAAGGAGCCCAGTGTCACGCTACTCTTCCGGTTACTTTTCCCCCGAATTTGACACCAGTAAGTCGGTGCTTCAATCTTCTAAAATTCCCCGAGACTTACCTGGTGAAGCTTTCCATTCTTCAAATTCACAAACATCGAACCCTGAATCCCTCCGAAAGCAGACCCGGTCGTTCAAGATCCGGAAAAAGGCCAACCTAAACCTTCGAGCGGAACCCATGGCCAAAGAACTGTGCAGCGAAAACCTACTTCGATTATTGGTATCCAATCCTTCAACGAAAAATCCCCGTTCCGGACGCACACCTGGAACCCCCGAAAAAGTCTTTTCTTTCAACAGAAAGAAGAAGAAACTTCTAAATTAAATTCTCAACAAATCATTTTATTTTTCTTTTTCACTCATTTTCAATTTTCCGACAGTTTGCCGTTAACCCGGTGAGGTGCGGGAGCTTCGACATGTCCCCAGTCGCCGACGGTGAACACCGCTGGATGGAAGATGATCTGGAAAGAGAGAAATAAAAACTGTTTTAGCAATTAAATAACACCGAAGGACTATGGAATTTGTTAGTCGATTGTGTTAGTTGTTATGAGAATCGTTAGCTGTTAGTCCTAGATTAGTCAGACCGACGGATGAAAGACTCCGGGCGATCGTGAAAACTGGCTAACATGCAGAAAATTAGATCCAACTTACCTTAATTTGTTACGGGGATCCATACCAACCCTGGCAGGATCGGGGGAGAGTTGCGAGGGGTAAGCGAAATCGCCTTCGCCTTCCTCCACCTGTGGAGCGGTTGGGAGGGGACTCAATTGGCCAGAATCTAAAATCAATACCAACCAAATTAGATGGTTTGGTCATTTTATTGTGTACACTTTACTTACCTGATGTCGTCTTGCAGCGGCAAGATGGTCATCATGGTTGTCCCGGGACTTTTTGGGTGGCAATGGACCAATCTTTCCGAGCAAATTAGGACATTTAATAAATATGTAAGTAATGTGAAGTTCCTGTGTTTAGTTTTTGTATCGCGAAAAGCCCTTGATTACCCAGTAGCTAGCCGACCCTGGGATTGCCGGAATCTTTTGTGTCCTGAGTCGGCCCGGCACTGTTAAATTATCGATTAGTTTCAACGCTCCCGATTGGCTGACCCAATACTTACAAGTTACCCGTTTACTCTTTCAGAATAAAGATGAAGCCCTCGAAACGGCAATTTAAACCAGAATTTGCTCAAATTATTACACGTGTAATCAACACATTTCGTTGTTCTGGCAGCAAAAGTCAGAACATGCTGTGGGCTGTATCGCACACGCTTGGTGGCATACATGTTGAGTAGAATAGCCGAATTTACTAACTTGATTTATTTTGACTTAATTTCCGAATCAATACTTTTCAATCGAACATTTGATTTCACATTGCCGTAGACATCTCTATTGCTCGCTTTCCCTGTGTGTGGTACATCAGACTGGGACTGTTACATCTCCCCTCGCTACAACTGCGATGATTTCCTCTTCTAGCAGTTGTACCCATTTCTCTACCAGCGTCATTGTTTTCATCGGTGATGTCTCCGTCAGCATCGAGATCTGGCGAAGAGTTATTGTGCGTTCTATTGTCCTCGTCAATTGCCATATCATTTTCAGTTTTAGCCAACCATGCACAGCGTAACCGATAAAGCTACATACAATAATTTTTAATACGATCCTCTTCGAGTACGTACAAGTATACTTCTTCGATGGTTTGCATGATTCATTTTTTGTTGAATGCGAAATGGGAAATGATAGTCCGTCGTTGCGATGAAGTATGAGTCCGTTGGTGGATGTGCCACATGAATCATTTTTCGTAGGATTGCTAAGTTGAACTACTATTTTGCACCTGTCCGTCCGCTGTTGATAGGTTCCATGGTGAAATTGATCTTCGCAGACATACGATGCCGTCTTTCTCCAGGCATGTTTATGTTTATGTTTATTTATATGTTTCATCTGACAATATGTCTTAATGAAAAAGGAATAAAAATAATAAAAAAAAAACTCCTAACATTGACATTAACAGGAACAAAATCCTACCATAAGTAAGCACAATAACAATAATCAAATAATTAAAATACTAAGAATATCTTACAAACTATTATAATCAACGCTGACGTCTATTCTCCTCATGCAGCAGCCGTTCAATCCGATGTCGGAAGCTTAGAGTTGAGCAGTTGAAATCGAACACTACGTAGTACTCATTAAAGCGACATATACCGTACAGGGTCTTGTAGTGCATAATTCGTTGCACGAGCTGGGAGATACAGAATGTTCCTAGTACGAAGGGGTCTCTCTGGAGCATATAATTGTAGGTCGGCAAGAATTCCAGGAGAATCAATTTCACCAACCAGAACTTTAGCTACAAATACTGCTTGAGCGATCGACCTCCTGTGTTCCAGCGTGTCTATACCCAGCAGCTGACAACGGTGCTCATAAGGCGGGAGGTTGTTGGGATCGTTCCAAGGCATATGGCGCAGGGCATAATGTACAAATTTCTTCTGGATCGACTCCAATCGAGATATCCAAACTCTTTGGTACGGGCACCAGATGATCGATCCGAACTCTAACAGAGAGCGAACCAGAGAGCAGTACAGTGCTTTTAGGCAAAGTGGGTCACGAAATTCGTCGGCAATCTTGAATATGAAACCTAGTTGCCTGGTCGCTCGCGTAACTATGTCACAGTATTGGGGCCTAAAGGATAGAGCGGAGTCCAATAATATTCCAAGATCCCGAGTAACTTCCACGTGCTGAAGTGACACATTGTTGATCGTATAATCAAACAATATTGGTTTTTGCCTACGATGGAAACTGATGGAGTTACATTTGTGCACGCTGAGTGTGACGAAGTTTCTACTGCACCATTCACTGAAGTCATTAATAAATTCCTTCTCCAGGCATGATCAGAATATATCAATAAGCGATGACCTCGCCTGAGGCTGGAAATTTGTAGCCAAACGTAGACATCCATACGATGCCGTCTTTCTCCAGGCATAATCGGAATATATCAATAAGCGATGACCTCGCCTGAGGCTGGAAATGTACGTTTGGAAATCCTTCAAGAACTGTGGTGCTGAATAGTTATAAATATTTCCATCGAACATTGAGGAACGTATGACGGGTGGATATGGCCTTAAATGATTGTTATGACATTGTCGATTGTTACCCAATCAGTATGCGTTGGAGATGGCTGAAAGTTCCGCGCACTGTACTTGTTTCTGTTATGGTATCTGGCCGTTGACATCTTCATTGCTCGCTTTCCCTGTGTGAGGTACATCAGATCCCAGAGAGAAGTTATCACAATTATTTCTTGTTTGCTCGGATAGAATCTATGACAAAAGGTCGAAAGACATAAGGTCGAAGGACAAAAGGTCGAATGGACAAAAGGTCGAATGGACAAAAGGTCGAATGGACAAAAAGTCGAATGGACAAAAGGTCGAATGGACAAAAGGTCTAAAAGGGTAAAGAGGTTAAATAGACTAAAGACAAATTGGAAGACACTAGGGAAGACATGAAAAAGTGATCAGAATTCAACAACTTCAAAACAATCATTATTGGAAAATAGGAAAGTGTCTTCTAAAACTTGCAATAGCTTATATGCAGCAATTTTTACCGCATTGCAATTCAAAATTCGAAATGTGATTCATTAAGGTTAAATATGGAAAATAATACATATTCCATGCAGAGATGACATGTCATGCAGAAATTGTGCCCATTTACGCTCATCTTTCACTGAACTTCTCAGTTTCATTTACCTTACAAAAGAGAAAGAGAAAAAAAAAACGCACAATAAAATGCACATAATTTCTCTCACGCAAAGTTTTTATGCGGGTGATTAGAGTGCTGCGTGAGAGCAATGAGAGCCCGCAGATCATAATCCCAGTGCGCAATTTCTGCGCGCACACAGAAAAAACAGAACTCAGTGCACACGCAGTGCGTTTAAAGGGGTCAGTGTTGTTTGAGCATTTGCTGAACCGAAAGCATGCCAGTGAGTTCAAACCCCGCTAAGGGGTATCAAATCCTGTGATATCCGAGACAAGCAGATGTCTTAAGCTGGTCAAGGACTTACAGTTGATGAATATTTTGGTTCTAAACTCCACCAACAAGCGGTGCTAGGGAGTTAACAAATTTTGATTTTCATATGTATCAGGAAAATTTGCAAAAAAGATGCAACTAGCGCCACCTAGTTGCAGAAACTCGAACCAAACGGTAATTATTCTGAAAGCCCTTGATCTACCAAACAATATTGCCGAAGACACCATCTTTCTACAAAATGAGGATGCTGAGATATGAGTAATTTAAAATTTGTTCGCTCTCTAGCGCCGCCTAGCGGTAGAATTTTTAATCTTAAGTCTTATAATCGGTTAGTCCTTGACCAGCCAACCAACTCTCTAAGTAATCAGGATCATGAGATATATGAGATTGAAATTTCGCTAGTGTCACATCTACTTGTCTGTGATTTATGTGATATCTTAGACAAGCAGATGCAACACTGACAAAATTTCTAGACCATATATCTCAGGAACCTGATTACTTAGAGAGTAGGTTTCTTCGGCAAAGTTGTTCAGCTGGTCAAGGGCTTTCAGAATATGGGCCGTGTGATTCGTGATTTCACCGCTAGGCGGCGCTAAATAGCGTACATTTTACATTTCACATATCTCAGCATTCTGATTCTTTAGAAAGATGGTGTCTTTGGCAAAATTGTTTGGTAGATCAAGGGCTTTCAGAATAATTATCGTTTGGTTCGAGTTTCTGCAACTAGGTGGCGCTAGTTGCATCTTTTTTTGCAAATTTTCCTGATACATAAAGCCTGTATCCGCAATAATCGGGACACAGAAGTACGCCAGTAGCTCTGTAATGAATCGGTAAAATTGGCCAAATAATTGACTGAGAACTCTTTGGTGTATATTTATTATTTGTGCCAAATTTCATTAAAATCGATGCATTACTTTTAACTGTGGATGAAAAACAAATTGACGTGGTTTAAAGCATTTTGTACAATCATGACAAATTTTCATTCGCATAGTAGATGGTTCTTTTACGCTACAGTTCAAAGTTCTGTGATGATAATTATGAATTTTCGTTAGCAGTTATGATACTTATAGAGACACTTTCTTGCAAAATTTCATCAACTTTGACCAATTGGTTTGAAAGCTACTGGTGTTGATAGCCCAAGTAACAATTCCATTGCTGGTTGGTTTTGTTTGATTTTTATTAGGGTTTTATCACAGCAATAATTAAAACTCACAGTTTTATGACTGTTTTTATGAAAACCATTGATGAAATGTTTTATTGTATACTTGAAGATATGCATAAAGACAGATTTTAAGAGTAAACAAAGCCCTCCGATATGTAAACCTTCTGGCAATCATTATTACCACAATAAAACTGTTAAAACTCTCAACAGATGGCGATCCGTTCGATTAAGAACGACATCTGTTGGTGGAAAAGCCGAAACAACGACACTGCTAGGTTTATTGCGGTCATCATAAAAGTAAACTTGCTTTCGTGTTATTTTCGCTGATTATGGTCGTCGCCATATTGAAGAATTAGCTAACGTGAATGGAAAATAGTTATTTTTGCTCAAATTAGCAATGAATTGATAGTTTGCCATAATTTCCATAACGTGCTCACATAAATAAACTATCTCTGCTGAGTTTTCTTGTGATTCGCGATAGTTTTACTAAATTAACCAATTGATTTATTTCATTCCAAGATGATATTTTTTTCTATTTTCGAAGCGCATTAATTTTATGGTTCTGCAACCCCAATATTCACGGTAAAATTGAATGCGCATAAGCCTACCAACACAATAACTACTAAAATATTGCTATAAAATGATCGCTTTCTATTTACGAATGATGCATCCTCCTGAACTTTACGTGCCATCGAAGAAGCTTTTCTACATCTTGAGTTGTCATAGTTTTGTTGATAAAAAAACAACAACAGTCGAGAATGGGAAACTTCTCAACTAGGTTTTTAAACGGGTTTACTGCTTCTTCTAATGCGGTTTGCAAAACCTCTCCGAGAGTGGTCCACTTAGCCGGAAGATTCTCTTAAAGAGGTTAACAAGAGGTTTTGATGTATAAATCAGTTTTATTGCAAGTTTTAAAAATTTGGTCATGAAGATCTCTTGTAGAGCCGAACAAAACTTAAAATGTTACTTGGGAGGGGTGAGTGTTAGTGAAAATTTTTCGTGTTTTTCATGTGCGATTTTTGCCTATTCATAACTTTTGAATTTCTCTGCCAATTTTCATGAAAATTTCACAGAATCTAGTTTATTATGTGTATATTATGCCTGCAAAATTTGATGATTATTGGTATAGTACTTTCAATAGTACAATCGAAACAATAAAGGGTGCTGACTAATTGCTGTCTGAGGGGCTAAAATCACGTTCAGTCCCAAAATATGTTTCGACTATAAAATTGTTGATAGTGCATCGATTTTATTGAAATTTTACCCATGCAACAAATGTAGATTGAGAGGTTTGTGTTCAAAATTTCAGCCATTTCCTTTGCCAAATTCAAAAGTTACAGCGCTGACAAGCAAAACTTGGGGCTGTACAAAATTCAATGGCGCACATTTTACTCTTTCGTTGCTACAACAAAAAGTACTGCATCGATTCACATGAAATTTTGTAGGTGAAATGAACACATCTTAAGATGTTATTAGACAAAATTTCAGCAATTTTAATGTATCTATTGCAGAGTTACAGATGAGTTTCTGTGTCCCGAATATTGCGGATACAGGCTTTATGAAAATCAAAATTTGTTAGCTCCCTAGCACCGCTTGTTGGTGGAGTTTAGAACCAAAATATTCATCAACTGTAAGTCCTTGACCAGCTTAAGACATCTGCTTGTCTCGGATATCACAGGATTTGATACCCCTTAGCGGGGTTTGGACTCACTGGCATGCTTTCGGTTCAGCAAATGCTCAAACAACACTGACCCCTTTAAACGCACTGCGTGTGCACTGAGTTCTGTTTTTTCTGCGTGCGCGCAGAAATTGCGCACTGGGATTATGATTTGCGGGCTCTCATTGCTCTCACGCAGCACTCTAATCACCCGCATAAAAACTTTGCGTGAGAGAAATTATGTGCATTTTATTGTGCGTTTTTTTCTCTTTCTCTTTTGTAAGGTAAATGAAACTGAGAAGTTCAGTGAAAGATGAGCCTAAATGGGCACAATTTCTGCATGACATGCCATCCCGGCATGGAATATGTATTATTTTCCATATTTAACCTTAATGAATCACATTTCGAATTTTGAATTGCAATGCGGTAAAAATTGCTGCATATAAGCTATTGCAAGTTTTAGAAGACACTTTCCTATTTTCCAATAATGATTGTTTTGAAGTTGTTGAATTCTGATCACTTTTTCATGTCTTCCCTAGTGTCTTTAGTCTATTTAACCTCTTTACCCTTTTAGACCTTTTGTCCATTCGACCTTTTGTCCATTCGACTTTTTGTCCATTCGACCTTTTGTCCATTCGACCTTTTGTCCATTCGACCTTTTGTCCTTCGACCTTATGTCTTTCGGCCTTTTGTCATAGATTCTATCCGAGCAAACAAGAAATAATTGTGATAACTTCTCTCTGGGATCTGATGTACCTCACACAGGGAAAGCGAGCAATGAAGATGTCAACGGCCAGATACCATAACAGAAACAAGTACAGTGCGCGGAACTTTCAGCCATCTCCAACGCATACTGATTGGGTAACAATCGACGATGTCATAACAATCATTTAAGGCCATATCCACCCGTCATACGTTCCTCAATGTTCGATGGAAATATTTATAACTATTCAGCACCACAGTTCTTGAAGGATTTCCAAACGTACATTTCCAGCCTCAGGCGAGGTCATCGCTTATTGATATATTCCGATTATGCCTGGAGAAAGACGGCATCGTGCTCAACTCTAAGCTTCCGACATCGGATTGAACGGCTGCTGCATGAGGAGAATAGACGTCAGCGTTGATTATGATAGTTTGTAAGATATTCTTAGTATTTTAATTATTTGATTATTGTTATTGTGCTTACTTATGGTAGGATTTTGTTCCTGTTAATGTCAATGTTAGGAGTTTTTTTTATTATTTTTATTCCTTTTTCATTAAGACATATTGTCAGATGAAACATATAAATAAACATAAACATAAACATAAACATGCCTGGAGAAAGACGGCATCGTATGTCTGCGAAGATCAATTTCACCATGGAACCTATCAACAGCGAACGGACAGGTGCAAAATAGTAGTTCAACTTAGCAATCCTACGAAAAATGATTCATGTGGCACAACCACCAACGGACTCATACTTCATCGCAACGACGGACTATCATTTCCCATTTCGCATTCAACAAAAAATGAATCATGCAAACCATCGAAGAAGTATACTTGTACGTACTCGAAGAGGATCGTATTAAAAATTATTGTATGTAGCTTTATCGGTTACGCTGTGCATGGTTGGCTAAAACTGAAAATGATATGGCAATTGACGAGGACAATAGAACGCACAATAACTCTTCGTCAGATCTCGATGCTGACGGAGACATCACCGATAAAAAAAAAGGACGCTGGTAGAGAAATGGGTACAACTGCTAGAAGAGGAAATCATCGCAGTTGTAGCGAGGGGAGATGTAACAGTCACAGTCTGATGTACCACACACAGGGAAAGCGAGCAATTGAGATGTCTACGGCAATGTGAAATCAAATGTTCGATTGAAAAGTATTGATTCGGAAATTAAGTCAAAATAAATCAAGTTAGTAAATTCGGCTATTCTACTCAACATGTATGCCACCAAGCGTGTGCGATACAGCCCACAGCATGTTCTGACTTTTGCTGCCAGAACAACGAAATGTGTTGATTACACGTGTAATAATTTGAGCAAATTCTGGTTTAAATTGCCGTTTCGAGGGCTTCATCTTTATTCTGAAAGAGTAAACGGGTAACTTGTAAGTATTGGGTCAGCCAATCGGGAGCATCCAAGAGACTCCCCGACTCAACTGCCTCAGGTTTGGCACGCTTACCGTTAATTTATCGCGGGACAGGGAAATTCCACACTAGACCCAGGAAAACCTCAAACACTTCACTAGTCAAAACTCCCACTTTATTCTATATTTCTTAACCTTTATTCTGACACAAGTTTGGCCTACTCCTTATCCTGCACTTCTTCCCACTTTCTTATGCGCTAATCTGACCATTTCTATTCATCGGGGTCCCTCCCCAAGTAACAATTCCATTGCTGGTTGGTTTTGTTTGATTTTTATTAGGGTTTTATCACAGCAATAATTAAAACTCACAGTTTTATGACTGCTTTTATGAAAACCATTGATGAAATGTTTTATAGTATACTTGAAGATATGCATAAAGACAGATTTTAAGAGTAAACAAAACCCTCCGATATGTAAACCTTCTGGAAATCATTATTACCACAATAAAACTGTTAAAACTCTCAACAGATGGCGATCCGTTCGATTAAGAACGACACCTGTTGGTGGAAAAGCCGAAACAACGACACTTGCGGTTATCATAAAAGTATACTTGCTTTCGTGTTATTTTCGCTGATTATGGTCGTCGCCATATTGAAGAATTAGCTAACGTGAATGGAAAATATTTATTTTTGCTCAAATTATCAATGAATTGATAGTTTGCCATAATTTCCATAACGTGCTCACATAAATAAGCTATCTCTGCTGAGTTTTCTTGTGATTCGCGATAGTTTTACTAAATTAACCAATTGATTTATTTCATTCCAAGATGATAATTTTTACTATTTTCGAAGCGCATTAATTTTATGGTTCTGCAACCCCAAAAATTCACGGTAAAATTGAATGCGCATAAGCCTACCAACACAATAACTACTAAAATATTGCTTTAAAATGATCGCTTTCTACTTACGAATGATGCATCCTCCTGAACTTTACGTGCCATCGAAGAAGCTTTTCTGCATCTTGAGCTGTCATAGTTTTGTTGATAAAAAAACAACAACAATCGAGAATGGGAAACTTCTCAACTAGGTTTTAAAACGGGTTTATTGCTACTTCTAATGCGGTTTGCAAAACCTCTCCGAGAGTGGTCCACTTAGCCGGAAGATTCTCTTAAAGAGGTTATCAAGAGGTTTTGATGTATAAATCAGTTTTATTGCAAGTTTTAAAAATTTGGTCATGAAGATCTCTTGTAGAGCCAAACAAAACTTAAAATGTTACTTGGGTCTGCTCCTCACCAACCACCTGACCACGCTTTCCTCGCAGCCTGGTAACGATGCCGGAATTCCACCGGAATGGGGCACTAGGACAGCGTAGGGGCGGTAATAGAAATGTGGTGGTTTCTATACCAAAACGGCGGGGTCCTGTTGTGAATGAAATGGTCAAACCACGGTAATAGAAAAATAGTGGTCCATGACCGTTACCTGATGTCCACTTTCCGCTCACTTCTTCCTCCTCTCTTTCCACTCTTTCCACTATAACTTCTGTCTTACTAAATTTGCTCACAGCTTTAAACTTTTCTTCGAACTAATCTCTGCGACTGTCTTTAGGCAAGTGAGCGAGTGGAATTTCAGTATTGGTCTTCAAGGTTCTTGACCTGAGCCATCGGTCATTACCCTTTCATTCGGGTTTGTTGTAATGGCCCCTATTTCGCCCTCTTAATGGCCACCTGAATGGGCCGATCGAAGACCTGTGGTGGTGGGTTTCTAAAGCTGGTAGGTGGTGGTAGCCAGGGTGGTTTCGCCTACTAGTGCCTTACTCGTATGTCGGGTGGGTCAGCTAGGGAAAAACCTGAATATCCAACACAAAATCTACCTGTCCTTAACACATTTCTGCACATACAAAGACAAAATCCCTTCAACACAACCAATTAACAAACCAAACACTTACAACCTCTTCCGACAAAGTGACGCTGGCCACATAAGTATTAAAACCGCCTAATTTTGAAACCTAGGGGGATTAGGGACATATTGGACACCCTAAGCAAATGAGTATATTAGGCCTGTATAACAGACAAAAATTTAACATATTATCAGTTCGCTTACAACTTTAACTTGTTTCCTACGTATTTCAATAATTTGCAGCAGGGAGCATTTCATTATTGTGAATAAATAGTGAATTGGAAACCGTGTGTTTTTTGGGGTTGGCAGGAAAGGTACGGGGCGAAATGGACACCCATCGGGGCATAATGGACACCCCTACATATTTTATGCTGTATCTTTGATAATATCGACCAGTTAAGTAATCCCAAGTAACAATTCCATCGCAGATTGGTTTTGTTTGATTTTTATTAAGGTTTTATTACAGCAATAATTAAAACTCACAGTTTTATGACTGCTTTTATGAAAACCATTGATAAAATGATTTATAGTATACTTGAAGATATTCATAAAGACATATTTTAAGAGTAAACAAAACTTTCCGATATGTAAACCTTCTGGCAATCATTATTACCACAATAAAACTGTTAAAACTCTCAACAGATGGCGATCCGTTCGATTAGTAACGACATCTGTTGGTGGAAAAGCAGAAACTACGACACTGCTAGGTTTATTGCGGTCATCATAAAAGTAAACTTGCTTTCGTTTTATTTTCGCTGATTATGGTCGTCGCCATATTGAATAATTAGCTTACGTGAATGGAAAATAGTTAATTTTGCTTAAATAAGCAATAAATTGATAGTTTGTCACCATTTTCATAACATGCTCACATAAATAAACTCTCTCTGCTGAGTTTTCTTGTGATTCGAGATAGTTTTACTAAATTCAAAAATTGATTTATTTCATTCCAAGATAATAATATTCACTATTTTCGAAGCGCATTAATTTTATGATTCTGCACCCCCAATATTCACGGTTAATTCGAATGCGCATAAGCCTACCAGCACAATAACTACTGAAATATTACTTTGAAATGATCGCTTTCTACTTACGAACGATGTATTCTCCTGAACTTTACGTGCTATCGCAGAAGCTTCTCTGCATCTTGAGCTGTCATAGTTTTTGTTGAAAAAAAAAACAACAACAAACGAGAATGGAACATTTTTCAGCTAGGTTTCAAAACGAGTTTATTGCTACTCTTAATGTGGTTTGCAAAACCTCTCCGAGAGTGGTCCACTTAGCTGGAAGATGCTCTTAAAGAGGTTATCAAGAGGTTTTGATGTATAAATCAGTTTTATTGCAAGTTTTATAAAATTGGTTATGAAGATCTCTTATAGATCCGAACAAAACCTCCCAGTAAACCACACATCGTAATGGGAAATACTTTCAAAATCGTATATCTCGCGGTCAGAAATCGAAATCGTAAAAGCCGTTGAATCTTGTGATAAAAATGTCAAGCCCATTTGTATATAAATCGCTGCTGCGATTTGTTTTGTAGTAAGTTTGTTGTGTGTAGAGCAAGTCATAAATAGCGTTAATTGAAGTCGTCTCTGTTTGCCTACGCTTACAAGTCATATATAATGTTAGGTTTGGTATAAGGTTTGGTTGGGAATCGTAATGACTTGATGAACTTCGACACCGCGACGAGGTGATTGGGTGGTGTTGGATGTAAAATTAAAAAAGCATCCCACTTGCCTTGCTCATCACCGCCTGGCCGCTGATTTTGTTTTGGGGCATTCTGTCAACCAATAATTATATTCGGGCAATCTTTGGGAGTGTTCATAGTTACCGAATGAAGACATTTGTCTACCAAATATTCCTACATGAGCAGTATTTGTTTTTTCCCCGCGACGACGACGCGAACGACGACAACGACGACGACGACGACAACGACGTCGTCGAAACGTACACTCGATGCGGGACTAATGTTGTAAACAAAACATGTCGTAATGAATGCAAATCCAACTCGCTACGAGTTGTATATAAATTGACAACTCATCATTAGGTATGCTATATATCAGTACAGCATTGTAATAAATGGAATCGCAATGACTTAGGAAAAAAATGCAGCCCAATCCTCTTATCAGCATTCATGTTAGGAAGACTGGCAAAGGCATGTTTCATGGGTGGTTTAGAAAGCTTAAGTTTATATTGGCCAAAATTTGCGCTCTTCTCAAGGCAGATCAGTTAGTACAATGGTATGGGCTTAGACTCACAATCTCCAGGTGCCGTGTTCTAGGCTAGGTGTCAACTTTTTTTTATAGCTAATTTCGGACATCGTATTACATATCACCCGAAGTCGTATTTTATTCATTCGATCGATTATTTGGGGCATCGTAATGATGATCATATGAAATCGCCAAATGTCGTCAGAAGTATGTATATGGCCTCCACTTTGGTACGTATATAGCAGTTTTGTGCAGTTTATACGATTAAAAAGGTTCTTATATAGTAGTGTATAACACAAATTATACATACCAAAATGTTTACTGGGCTGAAATGTTCCTTGGGTTCTTTGCATTTTCAGTTATATTTCTTTGATTACTTGATGGCGGGAACGCATCGGTGAAGAACTGCCGAGTGCATCGTGTCTGACTGGTGTCGCTGAGAATGCCTTTGCCCACTTAGCTTCACAATATCGTCAAGTTCGGTAGCCACACTGGCAGCAACATGAACGAGGAAATCAGAGCTTTTAATGATCTTTCCAGGAGTTACTCTAATGTATTTTCGTAATTCGATCGCGAACATGCACGACGGCATAGAGAACTTTCGACGATAATTGGTTCGAATCAAGGTTCGAAAAGTTCTTAAAAGCGATTCTAATAATTTTCTGAAAGGGGGTACGGTGAATTTATCGAGAAAGTTGATACAGCCGAGAATTTGAAACCAGCTACATCAACAGCACTTAGTGAAAATTGAACCACGTCCTGTCACAGAAAACCAAGCAACATTTTAAGTTTTGTTCGGCTCTATAAGAGATCTTCATGACCAAATTTTTAAAACTTGCAATAAAACTGATTTATACATCAAAACCTCTTGATAACCTCTTTAAGAGAATCTTCCGGCTAAGTGGACCACTCTCGGAGAGGTTTTGCAAACCGCATTAGAAGTAGCAATAAACCCGTTTTAAAACCTAGTTGAGAAGTTTCCCATACTCGATTGTTGTTGTTTTTTTATCAACAAAACTATGACAGCTCAAGATGCAGAAAAGCTTCTTCGATGGCACGTAAAGTTCAGGAGGATGCATTATTCGTAAGTAGAAAGCGATCATTTTAAAGCATTTTAGTAGTTATTATGTTGGTAGGCTTATGCGCATTCAATTTTACCGTAAATATTGGGGTTGCAGAACCATTAAATTTATGCGCTTCGAAAATAGTAAAAATTATCATCTTGGAATGAAATAAATCAATTGGTTAATTTTGTAAAACTATCGCGAATCACAAGAAAACTCAGCAGAGATAGTTTATTCATGTGAGCACGTTATGAAAATTATGGCAAACTATCAATTCATTGCTAATTTTAGCAAAAATAACTATTTTCCATTCACGTTAGCTAATGCTTCAATATGGCGACGACCATAATCAGCGAAAATAACACGAAAGCAAGTTTACTTTTATGATGACCGCAATAAACCTAGCAGTGTCGTTGTTTCGGCTTTTCCACCAACAGATGTCGTTCTTAATCGAACGGATCGCCATCTGTTGAGAGTTTTAACAGTTTTAAGGCTCCCCCAAACCAAAGCGACTTTTCCGGCAACACGATTTTTTATCGCCGCGATTTTTCTCAACGATTACAGCGATAAATGCGTCGCATCAACCATCTACACCAACGCGAAAACTAGTCACAAACAAAACTTAGTCGCCCCGCGACAGCGACAAAAACTGTGCATGCAGCGACCAGCGCCGCGACACACCGGCGACAAGTACAAAAATCGCTGCACTGTCGCTTGTCGCCTGCGACGACTTCGTCGCAGTGTGGAAGGTCCCCTTCAAATCTGTGCGCAGCGATTTCGCGACAAAAACATAGCGACAAAAAGTCGTGTCGCTGGAAAAGAGTCGCGTCGGTTTGGGGGAGCCTTTATTGTGGTAATAATGATTGCCAGAAGGTTTACATATCCCAAGTAACATTTTAGGTTTTGTTCGGATCTATAAGAGATCTTCATAACCAATTTTTTAAAACTTGCAATAAAACTGATTTATACATCAAAACCTCTTGATAACCTCTTTAAGAGCATCTTCCGGCTAAGTGGACCACTCTCGGAGAGGTTTTGCAAACCACCCAGGTAAACTGACACGATTCATCAAGGCATGGATCGAGTGATGTGCGTAGTTCGAGTATCACGGAGTCGTTTCGAATCTCGCAGAGAATTACGTCAAGGTGATGGTCTTTCGTGCGGGGAGCGGGGATAAGCACGAGTGGGACGATTTTCACGAAGTCCGTTCAGCTGCTTGATTTCGCCGACAATGTTGATAGGGTATTCACGGTGTGCCAAAAACCGTTATTAACAAATAAAAATGTCCACCCAAGTGGCACCCGGCATTCGAAAGCTATAATAGTCTAGTATCTCCTCTGAAATTTTGAAAATATGTATTTCATCGAGGGAAATCAAAGTTTTTGTGATTTTAAGATTTTGAGCCATTTCTATAGGATTTTTTATAAGAGTAAATATGCACGCATGGTGTGCCTGATACCACTATTAACAAATAAAAATGTACTCCAAACTCACACCCGGCGTTCGAAAGATACATATACTATTCCTCCGAAAATTTGAAAATGTTTTATCTAGGAAAGCCAAAGTTTTTACTGTTTGAAGATTTTGCTCTATTTTCATAGAATAAGCTCATATATGGCAATATTGTCATAGAATGTTTCATTGGTTCTTCAAATCATAAACAAATATTAATAAGTTTCACAAGCACCATTCCAAAGATACAACATTGAAACAACTACTCTGAAAGTTTAACAAAATTTCATTGAAACGATCGCATATTACAGTGGTTTGAAAACATAAGATACGATAAAGTATATTGAAAATGTAGTAACTTCATAGAATCATATTTCAATTTCTCATGTTAATCATTCCTCGCAATGAATATATATTTTGTAACTCATCTAAAACTTTGATTATATATCACATTTTTGGCGATACTATTACGAAACTCAGTAGGCGTTTTTAATGTGTTTACAGATAAAGCGATAGTATGCATATCTCCAATGAAATTGAAATCAAAGCTTAAAATTGTTGTTACTGATGATCCGTAGCGACCAGCGCCGCGACACACCGGCGACAAGTACAAAAATCGCTGCACTGTCGCTTGTCGCCTGCGACGACTTCGTCGCAGTGTGGAAGGTCCCCTTCAAATCAGTGCGCAGCGATTTCGCGACAAAAACATAGCGACAAAAAGTCGTGTCGCTGGAAAAGAGTCGCGTCGGTTTGGGGGAGCCTTTATTGTGGTAATAATGATTGCCAGAAGGTTTACATATCCCAAGTAACATTTTAGGTTTTGTTCGGATCTATAAGAGATCTTCATAACCAATTTTTTAAAACTTGCAATAAAACTGATTTATACATCAAAACCTCTTGATAACCTCTTTAAGAGCGTCTTCCGGCTAAGTGGACCACTCTCGGAGAGGTTTTGCAAACCACCCAGGTAAACTGACACGATTCATCAAGGCATGGATCGAGTGATGTGCGTAGTTCGAGTATCACGGAGTCGTTTCGAATCTCGCAGAGAATTACGTCAAGGTGATGGTCTTTCGTGCGGGGAGCGGGGATAAGCACGAGTGGGACGATTTTCACGAAGTCCGTTCAGCTGCTTGATTTCGCCGACAATGTTGATAGGGTATTCACGGTGTGCCAAAAACCGTTATTAACAAATAAAAATGTCCACCCAAGTGGCACCCGGCATTCGAAAGCTATAATAGTCTAGTATCTCCTCTGAAATTTTGAAAATATGTATTTCATCGAGGGAAATCAAAGTTTTTGTGATTTTAAGATTTTGAGCCATTTCTATAGGATTTTCTTATAAGAGTAAATATGCACGCATGGTGTGCCTGATACCACTATTAACAAATAAAAATGTACTCCAAACTCACACCCGGCGTTCGAAAGATACATATACTATTCCTCCGAAAATTTGAAAATGTTTTATCTAGGAAAGCCAAAGTTTTTACTGTTTGAAGATTTTGCTCTATTTTCATAGAATAAGCTCATATATGGCAATATTGTCATAGAATGTTTCATTGGTTCTTCAAATCATAAACAAATATTAATAAGTTTCACAAGCACCATTCCAAAGATACAACATTGAAACAACTACTCTGAAAGTTTAACAAAATTTCATTGAAACGATCGCATATTACAGTGGTTTGAAAACATAAGATACGATAAAGTATATTGAAAATGTAGTAACTTCATAGAATCATATTTCAATTTCTCATGTTAATCATTCCTCGCAATGAATATATATTTTGTAACTCATCTAAAACTTTGATTATATATCACATTTTTGGCGATACTATTACGAAACTCAGTAGGCGTTTTTAATGTGTTTACAGATAAAGCGATAGTATGCATATCTCCAATGAAATTGAAATCAAAGCTTAAAATTGTTGTTACTGATGATCATTCAAATGTAAAATTTCTAAATTCACGGAAGACACGTTAGTAACATGACGTATAAAAGCTGGGTAGTAAAAAGATTAGCATTTAGGTTTACTTTAAAAGCTTCAATATCTTAAACATTATACCAACGATTTACAAAACTTCTTAGGAATACCAAAACATTGGGCTGTTAAGGACAAGGTATTTGGAGTACATAGCTCAAAACTTCTAGAGCACCGTTTTTTAGAACCGTTGAACGGATTGGGATTAAAATGCATCACGCTGTTGACAACCACTGAACAATTTGCGTGATGCATTTTCATCCAAATCCGTTCAATGGTTCTAAAAAACGGTGCTCTAGAAATTTTGAGCTATGTACTCCAAATACCTTGTCCTTAATGCAGTTTAACAGCTAATATATGTAACGTGCTAAAAAATAAAAAAAAACCGTTGCCAAACACTTAGAAAGTTTATGTAACGCTCATGGCGTGCCACATTTTTATTTGTATTCGAGTAGCAGGTAGATGAAATCGGCACCAACATTTCAAAAGGGCGTAACTGCTTTAGCAACCAATGCCAATGTGGGCTGTTCGGGCTCGTTTGGAAGTTAACCATCAATGTTAGCTTCTTTTCCCGATCAGCCTGGATAGCTGTGTAGTGTCGGTAGCGGTTGTCTCAATTGGCTAAGAATAACACTACGGACCGCCTGATCCAGTGGTAAGAGTCCACTAAACAGGTGACCCCTAATTCATGGTGTTATGCGGCTTTATGCTTACCGTGCCAAAGAATGAATGGTTAGGGGGGTCATATAAAAACCTAACCACAAACGGAGCCTGTAGAGAATTAGGGCGTCCTCCACAGTATTACGCCCTTACTGCACTAACCGGAGCAATAGTGCAGTTGACCTTGCGTTTCTCCGAGATAATCAGTTGTCTTTCTTAAGTCTCAAATTTGAGGCTAAATAAGGGCGGGATTATTCAAATGTTGTAAATTAGCTTACATTACCACCTATATGGTTTCGCTTAATGCGTTTTCGCCATTGGCGTTTTTCAATTGACACCGATTTGGTGTGTCGTTGATGTTTCCTTTTTGTGCTGTGATTGTGAAGAGTGTAATCCTGTTTAGTTTGGGTAGTGGCTACGGCTAGGAAACCTCAGTTCAATTTTCAGCATAAAAAGCGTGCGTAGCTCAAGTGGCTCTACTTCAAAAAGTTCACCAATACGAAGGTAACTTCTATATAGGTTACCTTATGAACCCAGTTTGCTTTTTTTTTCATTATAAATGAAGTGTCGTGCCTCGAGCATGCTATCCCAGCTAACATGAAGTCTTATATGATGATGAATAGGATGCTATAGTGGAGGCCATATGCGTACCTTCTTCCATTTAACCGCGTGTAAAGTGTACGTATATCGCCTCCACTTTTGCATCCTATCCAACATCATATGTGATCGTGTGTTGACTGGGATATTCTAGAATAACGTAAACAGTATGTTTCAACATTTGCTTATTGATGCCTTCAAGCAAGCTCTTGTATTCAGCATCTTTTCGCTGGTATTTGGCAGTATTGCTACGATGATTACATCATCTGAAGTAGCTCAATCATTAATTTGAGATGCTTCAGTTGGATGGATTACTTAGGTAGTGCAGTTCATGGATAACTTAACATAGAATTTCACCTAAGCCAACTCTGCATGAGCAGAATTTGTCATGAGTTGGCTGATTGGCATGTGTCAGATGAGGAGTCTCCATGTGACCTTCTTTGCACTTTTGAGTGTTCCTTCGCAAAATTTGCGTATTCAGGCGACCCTGCTCAACAAACTAGGGAACCTGTACTAATTGGTTGCGACCACATTTTATGGATAACTCGCTTCCATTGCTACTCTAAGAGAGTTTCACTGTGGTTTTGTACCTACAATGTCCTCCATTATGGTATACCATAACTATTGCTTTGAAAGAAGCTTGTCCTCTGCGGTCTGTGCGGACCGCAAAAGGTATTCCTGAATGGAACTCTGATCTGTTCAAGTTCAAAATATCTTCGGATAACCCATTCTTTTGTATAGTTACGAAGCTTCCGCTTGAGAATTATAGCTAGATAATCGACTTAGTGGGCCCTTAAAGCTCTGCTTACATCAAATCTCCAGGTGCAAATGGGGGTTTGTTCTATTTTTCTCCAAAAGGATTTGAGTATTTCAAACATGTTTCGAACTCTTGTAGTTTGCTATTGGGTATTCTCAAGGCGTGAAATTACTCCATTGTTTTATCCCGAAAGGGTGCGTGCGTTGTATAAAGAAGGAATGAGTTCCAGATTCATCTGGTTACCTCGTTCTTTCTGTAATGCTTGAAACGCATTGTCGATTATCACATCTGTGATGTTCGTCTGGCTGACATTCCTTTTCATGTGAACTCACATGCCTCCCAATTTGGGATGTCCACAGTGACTCTTTTACACAAAGTTGTATACGTTTTCAAGGAAGTACTCACTCAAACGTAGTTTTTGCTTGGGTGATTTCTTGAATATTGAGGATGCTTTCGATGACGTGCCTTTCAATGTCATATTGAAAGTTGCATGACGTCACAAGCTACCTCCAATGAGCTATAGGCTCTCTTTACGCTTATGCGTTTTACAATGTCCTTTTCAGGGCACTGATTAAACCCGCTGTGGTATGGGCTATGAGCTTTCGTTGCGCTTATGCGTTTATTCTCTCTTCAAGGGCATCCCTTCCTATTTCATCACCTTTCCCTTTCCTAATCCCATTCCATCCCCTGTCCAATTCCCTCAGGTAAATGATGAAATAGGCTTATATGTATGGCGATGGCACAAATGTCCCAAATGGAGGATAACGTGCCTCTGGAGCCGGCCTTCTGATACCTGAGATAGATGAAATCGGCACCAACATTTCAAAAGGGCGTAACTGCTTTTGCAACCAATGCCTTCTCACAGAGCTGTGGGTCGTATTTCATTCAACTCACGCAATTCACATCCATTAATCGAAAGAGGAGGATTTTATCTTGTAACCGTCGGTTCCAAATTTTACTTGTCGGCTCCACCGCAAGACCAAAATATCCATTTCCCGAACCTAACACGCCCTTATCCCAAACTAGTCACTAAAATAAATGGAGTGAGCGGCACTCATGCAGTGACTTGATGCATGAGAAAGTGCCACTCCACTCTCACGGCGATCTGTCATGCTCGAGTGTCAGTTCATATTCGAGCAGTTTGAACCGATTCGTTCCTCAGGCTCCAACTCACAGGTGTCGCCCAAATAACAGAGTACAGGCAGATTCCGATTTTAAAAATACGGAAAGCATAGATTTGCATTAGTATGCATATCTTTGATTTCCTATAAATAGGCTAGCATTCCATAATGCAGCTCTCTTTTTTGGTGATTTCTGAAAGAAATAGTAGTGCGCGCGTGTGTAGTGTTTTCGTCCGATGTCGAGGTTAGATTTGATAAACCTCATGTGGTGTAAATGTTTTAATTTAGTGTTTTTTCTCTTGTTTTAATAGGATAAAATAAGAATGTTAGTTCGACCTACTAGCTACGTTAATGTTAGTATGGTTAAAAAGTGTTAGTCGTGGTAAAAATCATGCAGAAAGTATGTAAATTGTTAGAATGTGTTAGAAACTTATCCTATAACTAATTGTTAAATTGTTAGATCCCATGTTAGATCCTGTGAAATTCTAAAAGAAAAACTACCAGACAACAACAAACACGTTAAAACAACAAGAAAAAGGTAACCTATATTGTATAATTGTGAAAAGTGTCAGGTCGTAAGGAATGTGACGTCACAGGGGTCTAATTTGTGGTTAGGTTCAAGGATTGGGCCTTTTTATTTGCTTTGAGCTTTTTCCCAGCAGACGGTACCGCCTCGATGGCCAGAGCGACGATGACGGCCAAACCACCCAGAATCGCCTTCGAACCGTTAGAAGCGCGAAACACCAGCGCACTCTCCGCCAGAACCCCCCCCCCCCTTTTTGGGAGTAGGAGATATACGAAACCATGCTTGTTACGTCACTGGCTACCATCGTCGACCGCCGTATGCTGTGGGTTCAACAGAAGCCGCCATCTTGGTTCCCAGTGACCGGGTTTGCCACGATTTTTCGGCGTTCGCTGCCGAAAATCATGTTCCGGCTACCTCATCAACTCCGGTGGCCGCCATCTTACCACCTCCGTGGTCCGTGGGCTCCAAACGGCACTCGAAGAGCTCCAGATGTTCCCGAACTACCGGCTGGCGATAACAAAACCGCAAGTACAAACCCCCTAAAAGTGACGTCATTTCAATAAAATGTAAAATTGTAAATAGGAGCCACAGTGGTAGCTTATTTCGAGAGCATAGCCCTGGGTTAAGATTTTTCCACCACTTTTTGCTATTTTTCGCTTTGTCGGGCTCGAAAGGAGCCACCAAGCCTCGTATTTCGGGAATTCACCAATTTTGTATCAGATTTTATGCTTTTTGTATTTCCTGAATGTAAGTCGTATATTTGTGAAACACTGGTGAGTAAGTGTAGTCTATTGTACCGGTCCTGCTGTTATGTTCGTCCTCCTTGAAAGATGTGAGAGCCAAGTCATGCTCAACGACCCTGAAGATCCACAATCCCTGAGCTTCCGAGTAACAATCTTTCTATTTGTGTTAGTGGATTGCTCGAGAGGGATGGGATACGCTCCACAGCTTTGTGAGAAGGCATTGGTTGTAAATGCAGTTACGCCCTTTTGAAATGTTGGTGCCGAAATATTAATTAGATTCTCAAACTACGGTAATTGACATTCCTCTCAATGAAATGTTGCCAAATGTGAAGCGGACCTGGTGTGATGGTTAGGACACTTGACTATCACGCCGAGGACCTGGGATTGAATCTCACTCTCGACAAACTCACAAAATGTGAGTTTTTCCTTCGGAAGGGAAGCAAAATGTGGGTCCCTAGATGAACTAGCCTAGGGCTGAAAATCTCGATAATACAGATAAAAAAATGTTGCCAAGTTTTCAGAAAAGTTGCTTGAATATTTATTGTACTTTTGGAATTTGTAAAACTCACGACACCGTTCAACACTAGTTCGCGTTATGAGATGAGAAAAAAAATAGTAGGGGTTTGGGACCCTAGAAACTCTAATGCGTATATCAATTGAACACCCCAAGTTCTCCATTCAAACTTCAGTCTTGAACTGTGAAGTCCCGTTCCAATATTTTTCGAAAATTCTTTCACTATGACACTTCTAGGGTTCCAAAACCCTGTTCTTTTGTTTCTCATCTCATAATAGGAAGTTTTTTTTTTAAATTTTGTTTAGTGATGTTATTATTTGTTTAAGATATGAAGAGCACCGTATGACAATATTTCCATCCTATGAGCTAATTCTATGAAACTATAGGAAAATCTTCAAACAGTAAAAACTTTGGTTTCCATCGTTAAAACATTTTCCAATTTTCGGAGGAGATACTAGAATAGTTTATCTTTTGAACGCCGGGTGTGAGTTTGGAGTACATTTTTATTTGTTAATGGTGGTATCAGTCACACCGTGCGTGCATATTTACTCATATAAGAAAATTCTATAGAAATGGCTCAAAATCTTCAAATCACAAAAACTTTGATTTCCCTCGATGAAATATTTTCAAAATTTCAGAGGAGATACTAGACAATTATATCTTTCGAATGCCGGGTGCCACTTGGGTGGACATTTTTATTTGTTAATAACGGTTTTTGACACACCGTGGTATTGGTTCCCGACACCAGCAGAGACATTCAGAAACGCATTGTGGCAGGAAATCGAGCTTACTTTGGACTCCGCAGAACTCTACGATCGAACAAAGTTTGTGTTGCGTACCATCTGCTGCGAAGCGCAGGTGGAAGCAAGGGCGTAGCCACAGCACCCCCCCCCCTCTCCCTAACCGACAGATTTTTTTTTATTTGAGCCGACACAAAGATTATCAATAATTCAAGAGTTCCAGAAAAAATTAAAAAAAAAAACTATTCTCTAGACTATTCTAATAATTGAGGTTTTTATCCACAATGATCAAACCTTTTTTTCTTGAGAATCACAGGAAATTTCGCCAAGTATTTCTCCAAGAACTCCACTCTTGGATCTACTTCAAACTAATCACAGAATTTAACCAAATAACAAGCTTGTTTGAATGGTTAAATTTTGAGATGTTTATTCAAGAATACTTAAACAGCATGCCAAGGGAAAAAGAAGGACTTTGTAGAATGATATGCTGCTATAGAGTGCAGTTATGTGCTACAAGAATTTTCACCTGTATTCAATTCAAACAAACGTCATGCTAAGAGAATAATACCTGGGATTCTTTACAAATTCTTTCAAGGACATCTCTAGAAATTTCTTTAGGCATTTATTCAGGAACTTCTCCAAGGATTCTTTCACAAATTCCTCAAGGTACATGTTCAGGAGTTTCTCTTTCGTGAATTCTTCCATGAACATCTTGCAGGGTTTAGATAGTTTTTTTTTCAGGGTTTGTTCCAAGAAATGCTTCAAGAATTCCTCGCACGATTCCTTCAGTTTTTTACAGATACCTCTGCAAGGATACATCGATGAATTCCTTTTGGAATTTTCCATAGCTTCCTTCAGTTATTCTAACATGGATTGCTCCAGAGAGATTTTCAAGAATTCCTGTATGGGTTTCACCAGACATTCCTCCGGGAATTTCTCCTAGGATATCTTTAGAAGTTTCTCCAGTGATGGTTTCAGTGCTTCTTCCGATGATTCCTCCAGGAATTTCCGGGAGTTCCTTAAATCATTGTACAAAACATTCTTTTGGCAAAGATGAGCCAGCCTAGGGCTGCAAATCTTTTAATAAAGATAATAATAAATAATAACATTCTTTTGGGAGTTCATCCAAAGATTCCAACAATAAATCGTCCAAAAATTATAGCAGACGTGGATGCCTTCATTTTTTTTTTTTCCTACAGAAATTCTATCAAGAATTTGTTAACAAATCTTTCCCGGGATTTCCTTAGGAATTCATCATGGGATTGCTTCCGGGATTCCTCCAGGTTTTCCTTCAAGCATTCCTTCAAGGATTCACCCGGGAATATCTTCTGTGTTTCTTTCAAAAACAACTCCAAGAATTATTTAAAAGAATCCTCCAAGGGTTCTTCTTGGAATTCTTACAGAAACTCCTCCAAAAAATAATCCAATACTTCCTCCAGGAACTGTTTAGAAATTCCATTAGGAATGCTTCTAGGAATTGCTTCCAGGATTTCTCCTGGGATTTCTTCAGGAACTGCTACAGGGATTCCCCGAGGAGTTCTTCCACGAACTCTTCTTAGAATTCCTTCAGGATTTCTCCAAGGATTCCATCTGCAATATCCTCAAAAAAATTTACTGGGATTTCTCCATGAATTTCTTTAGAGATTCCTCTACGAATTATTCCAGAAATCGTCTGGGAATTGTTGCAGTTCATCCAAGGATTATTTCAGAAATGCGCATAGAGATTTCTCCAGAAATTCCTCTAGGATTTCTTCTAGAGATTCCTCCACGAGTATTTCTAGAGATTCCTCCGTTAATCTCTACGGGTATTCTTCTAGGATATCCTCCAGGGATTCCTCCAAAAATTTCTTCAGGGCTTAACTCGGGACTTTCTTCTGTGATTCTTTCTGAAACAACTTATTAAACATCCTCCAAAGATTCTCCCACGATTTATTTTTAGGATTCCTCCAGCAACTCCTCTTTCTATTTTTAAGGAACTTTTAAGGGAATTGATTCAGTACTTCCTTCAGGAACTGCTTAGGGAGTCCCTTAGTAATTTCTCTTGAAATTTCTTCCGGGTTTCCTTCTGGAGTTTCTTCAGAAAATCTTCTAAGGATTCCTCCCGAATTTGTTCAATAGCTCCTACTGCGATTTCCTAAGGAATTATTTCTGGTATTCCTATACGAATTCCCTGAGAGATTCATCCACGAATTTCTTCAGGAGCTCCTCTAGGAATTACTCCAGGAAATCCTTCAGGAATTCCTTGAGAAATTCGTCCAGGATTTTTTCTAGGAATACCTTCTGGAAGTTTTCCAGAAATTCCGCCAAGAAATCTTCCAGTATTCCCTCCAGGAATCGCTACAGGCATTCCTTCAGGACTTGCACTACAACTCCTCCAGGAACCTTTTTAGTGATTTTTCAGGGATTTCTTCAGAAATTCGTTCGAGGATTTCTCCAGGAATTCCTCCAGAGATTTCTGTTGAAAACCCTCTGGGGGAATTTCTCAGGCAATTTTTTTCAGAAATTTCGCCCAGAGCTCCTCAAGAGATTCCCCCATCAATTCATTCAGAAATTGTTGAAGGAATTCCTCCTAGAATTCCTTCAAGGATTTCGCCAGCAATTCCCAAAGGAGAACCTCAAGCAATTCCTGCAGGCATTCCTCCAGGATTTTATCCAGGAATATCTCCAAGAACTATTAAAGGAAATTCTTCAGGAATTACCCCAAGAATATCTTCAGGAATTCCTCCAGCGATTTCTCTAGGAATTGATCCAGGAATTACTCCTGCACTGCAAATTTTGTTTGCTGGTATTCAGCAAACTTTGCTGATTTTTTGTACTGATTACATTCAGCAATACAAATTCACTGAGTATCAGCAATGATTTTTCAACTTGCTGAGCCAGCCAGCAATTTTGGCAGTTGATCAGCAACGTTGTACTGAAATTCAGCAAAAATGTTGCTGAAATTCAGCAATTTATTTTGCTGATTTTTTTTGTGCTGAAAGCATTTCATAAATTTTGGTGTGTGTCCTTCAGAAATTATGTTAACTTGGAGATGAATCAGCCGCGGGATAATAATAATAATTGTGTCAACAATTTCTCCAGGAATTTTTCCAGGAATTCTTCTGGAGATTTTTTCAGACATTCTTCCAGGAAATTCTCCAGGAATACCCTCAGGAATTTTTCAGGGATTCCTTCAGGAAATCCTCCGAAGATTGCTCCAGAAATCCTGCAGAAGTTCCTCTAAGGATTCTTCCTGGAAACCCTCTAGGGATTTCTTCATAAATTCTTCCAGGAAATTCCTGGAGGAATGCCATCAGTTATTTTTCAGGGATTCCTCCAGGAACTTCTTTAAAAACTTCTTCTAGGATTCCCCCTGAGATTCCTTCTGGCATTCCTTCCAGGATTTATCCAAGAATTCCTCCAGAAATTGTGCTAGAAATTCCTTCAGGATTTTCTCAAGAAATTTTTCAGAAATAGAAAAATAACAGAATAGAAAAAGAAATCTCCCAGAATTTCTCTAGAAATTCATCCAGTAATTCTTCCGAGAATTTCTCTTAGAGATTCCTCCAGAAATTCCCAAAGAAATACCTCTAGTTATTCCTCCAGGTATTCCTCCAGGATTTTATCCAGGAATTTCTCCAGGAATAACCCCAATAATTTCATCAGGAACTCCCCCAGGAGTTTCTACAGGAATTGCTTCTGGACATATTTCAGCAATTATGTCAGCAATTCCTCTAGGTATTTCTGCAGGAATTTCTCCCGAGATCCCATCAGAAATTGCTTAAGAGATTCCTCCAGAAATTTTCTCCATGAAAAATCTCTTCAGGAAATTCTTTGAAGATTCCTTCAGGAAATCCTCCAGAAGTTTCTCCAAAGATTCTTCCAGGAAATCCTCTAAGGATTTTTTCAGAAATTCTACAAGAATATTCTCCAGGAATTCCTTCAGGAATTTTTCAGGGATTTCTCCAGGTATTCCACCAAGGATTTCTCCAGAGATTCCTCCAATGATTTCTTCACAAAGTTCTTCAAGGATACCCTCAGAGATTCCTTCAGGAATTCCTTCGCGGATTTCTCCAGGAACTCCACCAACAATTCCGCTAGGGATTCTTTCAGAAATAGAAAAATAACAGAAATAGAAACAGAAATCTCTCAGAATTCTTCTGGAGATTGCTCTAGATATTCATCGAGTAAATCTTTCATGAATTCCTCTAGAGATTCCTCCAGAAATTTCCACAGGAATACCACTAGGAACTCCTCCATTTATTCCTCCGGGATGTTATCTAGGAATTTCCCCAGAAACTTGTTCAGGAATGCCTCCAGGAAATACCCCAGGAATTTCTTCCGGAACTCCTTCTGGAATACTCAATGACATGGCATCCTTCAGGAATTATGGCAGCAATTCGTCCAGCAATTTCTCCTGGAAATCCTTTTGGGATTTCTTCAGAGATTCTTTCAGGAAATTCTCCAGGAATACTTTGAGGAAATTTTCAGGGATTCCTCCAAACATTCCTCCAGGAATTACTTCAGGGATTTCTCCATGAATTTTTCGGGGGATTTTTTCTGTTATTCCACCAGGGAATCCTCCAGAAATTCCTCCAAGGGTTCAACTAGGAAATCCTCCCGGAACTTCTCAAGGGATTTTATTTTTTTCAGAAATTTCTCCAGCAATTCCTCCCAGAATGCCTCTGGATATTTCTTCAAGAATTTCTCTCGGAATTCCCCAAGGGATTGCTCCAAGAATTCACCCAAAAAGTTGCTCAAGGAAATTCTCCAGGAATTCCTGCTGGGTCTAATCAAGAATTCCTCCAGGAATTACGCCAGGAATTTACTCAGAAGTTTCTACAGGCATTCCGCCAAGGATTCCTTCACAAATTTCTCTAAGATTTTCTCTATGAATTTTTAAAAAGATTTCTTATGAAATTTTACTACGGATTCCGCCTAGAATTCCTCCAGGAATTTCTCCAGAATTTCCCCCAAGGAACCCTCCAGAAATTTATATAGGATTTCTTCTAGGATTTCCTCATGGAATCTCTTCAGAAATTTCACTAGGTATTCCTCCCATAATTTATCCAGGAATTCGTACAGGTTTATTTTCTGAAATTCTTAAGGAATTCCTTCTGAAATGACTGATGGTGTTTCAATCGGAGATTTTTCCTTCTTTGAGCATGAGCTATTCCTTCGAGTCATGCTGTTATGGAGATTGGTTGCCATTACAGCTGCCAACAATGTGAACAGAGATTTTTCCTTCTTTTAAATATATGCTGTTCTTTATTCTAGGTTAGAAAAAATCGGCTTATCGGTCCTTTTTTCTCTAGAACGATAACGGTTTTTGATTCGTCCCTACGTTTCGGTAACGGTTGTTACCATCCTCAGGGGAAAATTAGTGGAATCGTTCTTTGTTTGGAGGCTTTGCTGAGCATTTGTCTATGGGGTTTTTTTTTGGTAGTTGTACATGCGTACTTATTGCTATGTTTTTTCGGTAAAATTCGGTAGTTCTTTAGCACTTTTTATATTGGTTAGTTTTTGCACTATTTTGGTTTGGACTGTCCAAACCAAAATAGTGCAAAAACTAACCAATATAAAAAGTGCTAAAGAACTACCGAATTTTACCGAAAAAACATAGCAATAAGTACGCATGTACAACTACCAAAAAAAAAAACCCATAGACAAATGCTCAGCAAAGCCTCCAAACAAAGAACGATTCCACTAATTTTCCCCTGAGGATGGTAACAACCGTTACCGAAACGTAGGGACGAATCAAAAACCGTTATCGTTCTAGAGAAAAAAAAGGACTGATAAGCCGAATTTTCCTAACCTAGAATATAGATCCAACAGTCGAACTCTCGCACATCCATCACATTATATGCTGTTCTTTGGAGAAATACTGTCATAGTTATGTAGGCGATCAATAATGCATACTTTAGCGCAGAAAAACAGTCCTAACGCTTTCCGATTTCGAACATGGTAGCGGAAGCATGTTCGTCCAAAGAAACATCAACCAACGAGCGGTAGTGTGCGTCAAATGTCAAACTCAAGCAAAACCAATACAAGTGTCAGGGCTGAGTGGTCGGCCAACTAGCAAATTTTCATAAAGATCATTATATTAGTGTACGATATGAATGACTAGAGTGTTATGTCTGTTTGTCTGTGATGTTAGTGTTGCCTTCAGGCTCGCATGACTGCCTTTAGGCTCGCCGTTCGAAAACTAGTCGAATCATTATTTCAGCCTTATGTTATTTCAGCCTTTTGACATTTTCAGCCTTTTGTGATTCAGCCTTTCGTAATTCAGCCATTTGTTATTTCAGCCTTTCGTGTTTCAGCCTTTTGTACGAAACTCGTTACAGGAGATCTAGACCAAAACCTTAGACGTAAGAGTGTAGTACCAATCAATCTACAGCAGCTCTCTATGACGCATACAGCAACTCTCTGACGCATGTAGAGAATTCTAGAGAGTCTTGTAGAAAAATAAAATTTATCTAATCTAATTACAAAAGATCCGAGTCAAATGCAAAGTCGTAAGAAGGTAATACCAACAAATCCAGAGCACTTTGCTGAAGACTGCCACCATCTACACACCAAACGCTTTCAGCAATATTTTGCTGAATTTTGCTGAGCTGAAGGGTTCAGCAAAATTTTTTGCTGAATTTCCGGCAAAGTTTGCTGAATTTCAGCAAAACGTTACTGGTGATCAGCAGAGTTTACTGAACAAATCAGCAAAATTTTGCTGAATTTCAGCAAAATGTTTACTGAAACCTTCAGCTCGGCAAAATTCAGCAAAATTTTGCTGAAACCCTCAATCGATTTTTGGTGTGTAGGATGCATGCCGAGAATAAGAGACAGTCATATAGAAAAACAAAACATATCTAGATCAACAACAGCAGATCTAGATCAAAACCAAAGACGTAAAAGTGTAGTACCAACCAATCCAGGGAACTTCACCGAAGACTTCAACCATCTAGGATGCATAACGAGAATTCTAGAGTAATTTAGAAAAAAAAACTTATCTAGATCAATTACAGCAGATTTAGATCAAAACTGAAGATATAAAAGTGTAGTATTAACCAACCCAGAGAACTTTGTCGAAGATTGCAACCTTTTAGGATGTATATTGAAAGTTCTAGATAATCATATTGAAAAACTTAACTGACCTAGATCAACTACAGCAGATCTAGATCAAAACAGAAGACGGAAAAGTGTAGTACTAACCTATCCAGAGAACTTGGCCGAAGACTTCAATCATCTAGGATGCATTTCGAGACTTCTAGAGAGTCATATAGAAAATTAAAACTTATCTAGATCACTTACAGTAGATCTAGATCAAAACCGAAGACGTTAAAGTGTAGTACCAATCAATATATAACACTTTGCTGAAGACACTAACTCTCTAGGATGCTTATCAAGGGCACTGGAGTGGAGTATTTTCTGGTCGAGAGCTGCGTTCATTTGTGCCTAGGGATGTTCAAGATAGCTATGCAATTTCATACTACCTCTACATTATGCCTTTTCAAAATATATGCCAATATCTAGTCATTTTTCGTGATCACCGCTAAAATTTAGCATGCCATTCGAAAATTATGAGGTTTTTTAAAAACGTCCTGACTCACGCTATTCTGGGGGGAAAACGAGCATCCCTAGAAACATAGTTTTTGAAGAAAATAAAAGTAGAAGAGTTGGGTCGAAGATCCCTGAAAAAAATTGAGAATCGGTTCACAGGCGGCTGAGAACGAGCTGTTCAAACTAAAAGTTCCCACTTTTTTTCTGATCACGGTATTCCGCGTAAAGTTTTTATCACGGTATTTGGAGTGTTAATTACACATTAAAAGTATCGCGATGCCGCGGAGAGCGCGCGCGGGCAGCATCTTGCTGCTGTTGCAGATGATGGCGTTCTGTTCTGCTGTATGTTCGTCATCATCGTCGTCGTCGTAGGCGGCGGCGGCGGTCGTCGTCTATCCGTCGTCGTCTATCCGTCGTCGTGATAGACACGAGCCGAGCCGATCATGGGGTACACGAATGCTCGTTCACAACAGGTTAGATGAAAGAGGGGTAAGAATCAGTGATGCCGTCAGTGTTGCCACAGGTACAGATTATTCTGTAAAAGTACAGATTTTTTTCCAATTTTTTGGTACAGATTCTGTACGGTACAGATTACAGATTTTCAGCAAAAGGTACAGAATGGTACAGATTTTTTGAAATTGAGAAAAAATCATTCAAATTCAAATTTAAAACATTTTTATACTGATATTTTTGTTCTTAAAGTTCAGAAATTGGTAACAGTATACTGAAATTAAGTGTTTTTCATAGTTTAGCCTGAATTTAATGCTCTTTTTTTGTGTATTTCAAGCGATTTTAAATCAAATGTGGTACAAATTTGGTACAGATTTTGGGTACAGATTTTTCGAAT
Source organism: Aedes albopictus (assembly GCF_035046485.1). Lineage (NCBI taxonomy): Eukaryota > Metazoa > Arthropoda > Insecta > Diptera > Culicidae > Aedes > Aedes albopictus. Next base: position 272,137,637 of record NC_085137.1, read on the forward strand.
GTCTGGTACAGATAAAAAAGATTTTTGAGCCTCCGGTACAGATAAAAATGTGGCAACACTGGATGCCGTACAGTTTGCTCTGCAATCAAACAGGTGCACAGTCTTAATCAAGTTCATTCGAATATTTACATCACTGAACCAATAGGTACTTAATTATTTTACGGCAGCTATATTAGGCTGACACAAATTATATTTTGTCTTTTTGTCTCCCCCCCCCCCTTCAAAAAATTTTGGCTGGATTTTGCATTTTGAGGGGGCAGATGAAAAAATATTTATCAAAATGTCGAGGTTTGGTGAAAATTCTTTAACAAATCCGATGCGTTTTAAATATTTTTCAGCTTAAATGCTTTATTATTTTTATCCCCCCCCCCCTCGACCAGCCAAAGAGTGGTGGGACAAAAAGTGAAATAAATATTTGTAACGGCCTTATCGCTCAATTAAAAATTAGAAATTAGCAATGAACTTGATCTAAATCGCCACTTTGTATGGGTGAAGCAATAAAAAATTCGGTTTTTGTTGAATAACTGGCAATCCTATGGATATTTTTCAATAGTTTTTTGTGCAGATGATAAAAAGAAGGAGCATCTATCTGTTATCAAAGGCTTTGATAGATTTTAATATTATTTCTGTGAGATATTGGCTATTGCTAATTTTTGCCGTTTTAGTGCGCGTTAATATTTTAGTCTTATTTTACAATCGAACAGTTTTGTTGCAGATTTTTTGGCAAAAATTGGCATAGATTTTTGTGGACACAATACATATTGAAATTTGGCAACACTGGAAAAAAAATCCATTTCTTGATCAAACTAGCAGTTTTTCTAAGTTGAAGAAAATTTCTGCAAATTTCCACTTGCAAAAATTTTGAAAATTTATATTGAATAAGAAGCTATTTAATTTCCACTATTCCGTTTGATTATAGGCTTTGAAACATTTGTGATCCACGTCTTTCTTGGAAAACTATTTGGTTCACTCTTCTTGGGAACATTTTTAAACCCTTAGAAGGGCATTCAAATCTAGATGTTGAACAATAATATTGTTCAATTATTCTGTACATGAGGCGAAATTCGGTAGTCTAATCCAGAACGGTAGCGGTGACTTTGCGGTACGATGCTGTGCAAAACTGCTACCGTGTCTTGTCAGTTTTGCCGTGCACCAGGTTGAACCGGTTGGTGGTGGCTCCAGTAGCGCCGCGCACGACGATGTGAAAGAGAAAGTACGCGAGTGCAACCGCCGAAAACCACCGCGCTTGGCTTGTCAAAGCATACTGAATGGAAGAGCAAACAGAGAAACTAGCTAGCTGTCTTCTGATGCGTTCCCCTCGAGGTGTCAAGAAAGAATGATAGAAGATGAGAATAAGACAATAACCTCGACAATAACTTTTATACTGGATGACAAACCTCAAAAAATGTGCTGGCACGTGATTGACTGGATATTAATTAATTAAAACATATGTAGGTTCACTTTTTCATTTTACATCCGGTGCCGTACCTTCCCCATAGACGTAGATTACGTCAAAATCGATTTTCGCATGTCAAAAATTCGGATTTTCAACTGTAGGAGCAATTACAACTATAACATTTTATTTCATTTTTTTTCAGGAGAATGCATGGCTCGCGGCTTAATAGATGTCACTGACTGTTACTACGGATTTCCCATAGCTTTGAGCTATCCACACTTTTACGATGGCGATTCTTCACTTCTCACAAAAATAATAGGATTACATCCCAATGAATCTCTCCATAGCAGCTTTTTTATGATTAATGCGGTAAGGTTTTCCTTAATTTTATTTATTAAGTTTTCCATTTTTAAGCTTTTTGAACTCAATGTACTTTCTACATTTATTCCGTGGGTCGATTGTGTCAAATTGACATATTATGCATTGCAAGAAAAATTATCGCGCAAAGTTGCGCTAAAACGCAATTAGGTAAAACGCGCAATACCTATTCATTTATTTATTTAGTTCTACACCGAGTTAAAAAATTGGTATCCATAAACTACGTAGATTCTTAGAGGGAAGGGTGGGAGGTTTATGGCCGATGTCTACGGCCCCTAAAAATTTCCTCCCCGAGTGCGCGCAGAAAAATCTACACGCACGGACAGAAAAGCGTTCACATTGAAACTAAAATAACGATTGTTGAATATAAACATTGAAATTTTTTTGAAAATATGTGAATTCTTATAGTTTCAAACAGATTTGCTAATTTAAAATCCATATGAAATTATGTTTGATTTAAAAATCCAGTGTTTTGTGGCGACTCTTGTGGAAACTAACAACTTTGTTTCTAAGTCAATTCAACTGAGCAATCCCTCGGCATCGAATAGGAGTATTTTGATGCAAAAGTTTTACTGATAAATCCCTTGGTCACTTCTGTCAAACTGCGCAGAAAAATCTACGGTAAAAATAACCATATTCGACGTAAATTCAAAAGGAATTTGACATTGTTTTGGCCACAATGATAATGTATGATTGTTTTTACAATCCTGTATGATTGTTTTAACAATCCTGTATTATTGTTCCTCAATCGGAAATCTGACTGAAATAACAATAGGGGCTGTCCATAAACCACGTGATCATGAGGGGGGGGGGGGTTCGGCCTATGAGCATTTTGTATGGACGAATAAAAAATTTTGTATGGACAACTGACCACGCGGGGGGGGGGGGGGGGGTTGAGAAGTCCCAAAAAAATGACCACGTGGTTTATGGACAGCCCCATAGTTTCAGGCTTTTGACGAGGATGTCAAGCTTGACATCTACGATATTATAGTACTTTCAAAAATAGTTTTCTTTTACTTTCAATAATATATTTATTAGAAAACAACATGCTTGTTTTTTTTCTCTGGGTTGTTATTAGTTATATTAAAAAAGAGAAAAAAAAATGTTCTCACAGAAAAATCAGGAAATCTCCTGATTAATCAAATTTACAACTTTTCACAAAGGTCTTACCTTGTCTAACGCATGCCGCACTAATTCAAATTAATTTTCAATTATGCTTTTCATGTACAACAGCTTTGCATAATTTGAAAGCTATCCATTTTCCAGCATTAGAAAAGTTGTAAATGCTTTTTAAAACAAAACATTCAGCTTGGTTTGACAGAAGTGACCAAGGGATTTATCAGAAAAACTTTTGCATCAAAATACTCCTATTCGATGCCGAGGGATTGCTCAGTTGAATTGACTTAGAAACAAAGTTGAAATATGTTAGTTTCCACAAGAGTCGCCACAAAACACTGGATTTTTAAATCAAACATAATTTCATATGGATTTTAAATTAGCAAATCTGTTTGAAACTATAAGAATTCACATATTTTCAAAAAAATTTCAATGTCTACATTCAACAATCGTTATTTTAGTTTCAATGTGAACGCTTTTCTGTCCGTGTACGGTAAAAATAACCATATTCGACGTAAATTCAAAAGGAATTTGACATTGTTTTGGCCACAATGATAATGTATGATTGTTTTTACAATCCTGTATGATTGTTTTAACAATCCTGTATTATTGTTCCTCAATCGGAAATCTGACTGAAATAACAATAGTTTCAGGCTTTTGACGAGGATGTCAAGCTTGACATCTACGATATTATAGTACTTTCAAAAATAGTTTTCTTTTACTTTCAATAATATATTTATTAGAAAACAACATGCTTGTTTTTTTTCTCTGGGTTGTTATTAGTTATATTAAAAAAGAGAAAAAAAAATGTTCTCACAGAAAAACCAGGAAATCTCCTGATTAATCAAATTTACAACTTTTCACAAAGGTCTTACCTTGTCTAACGCATGCCGCACTAATTCAAATTAATTTTCAATTATGCTTTTCATGTACAACAGCTTTGCATAATTTGAAAGCTATCCATTTTCCAGCATTAGAAAAGTTGTAAATGCTTTTTAAAACAAAACATTCAGCTTGGTTTGACAGAAGTGACCAAGGGATTTATCAGAAAAACTTTTGCATCAAAATACTCCTATTCGATGCCGAGGGATTGCTCAGTTGAATTGACTTAGAAACAAAGTTGAAATATGTTAGTTTCCACAAGAGTCGCCACAAAACACTGGATTTTTAAATCAAACATAATTTCATATGGATTTTAAATTAGCAAATCTGTTTGAAACTATAAGAATTCACATATTTTCAAAAAAATTTCAATGTCTACATTCAACAATCGTTATTTTAGTTTCAATGTGAACGCTTTTCTGTCCGTGTACGGTAAAAATAACCATATTCGACGTAAATTCAAAAGGAATTTGACATTGTTTTGGCCACAATGATAATGTATGATTGTTTTTACAATCCTGTATGATTGTTTTAACAATCCTGTATTATTGTTCCTCAATCGGAAATCTGACTGAAATAACAATAGTTTCAGGCTTTTGACGAGGATGTCAAGCTTGACATCTACGATATTATAGTACTTTCAAAAATAGTTTTCTTTTACTTTCAATAATATATTTATTAGAAAACAACATGCTTGTTTTTTTTTCTCTGGGTTGTTATTAGTTATATTAAAAAAGAGAAAAAAAAAATGTTCTCACAGAAAAATCAGGAAATCTCCTGATTAATCAAATTTACAACTTTTCACAAAGGTCTTACCTTGTCTAACGCATGCCGCACTAATTCAAATTAATTTTCAATTATGCTTTTCATGTACAACAGCTTTGCATAATTTGAAAGCTATCCATTTTCCAGCATTAGAAAAGTTGTAAATGCTTTTTAAAACAAAACATTCTGCTTGGTTTGACAGAAGTGACCAAGGGATTTGTCAGAAAAACTTTTGCATCAAAATACTCCTATTCGATGCCGAGGGATTGCTCAGTTGAATTGACTTAGAAACAAAGTTGAAATATGTTAGTTTCCACAAGAGTCGCCACAAAACACTGGATTTTTAAATCAAACATAATTTCATATGGATTTTAAATTAGCAAATCTGTTTGAAACTATAAGAATTCACATATTTTCAAAAAAATTCAATGTTTACATTCAACAATCGTTATTTTAGTTTCAATGTGAACGCTTTTCTGTCCGTGTGGGGGGTCTGAGATTGTCAAAATTAAGTCTACGTAGTTGTGGACGCCTGATTTGCAGTTGCAGTTCTCCACGTCGGTCGATTAAATGAAATCTTACCTACCCTTTTCTCTTGCATTTTTTTTTCATACAACGCACAGTGGGCAAAATCGAGCCAAAAAACGGAACTTATTTTTGCCGCTGGTTTGAAGCAATAAAAAGTATGTACCCCAAAGGAAAAAACCATGCTAAATCGATTGGTGATGGTCTCGTGACCGGCGGGTGACGGGAAGTGGCCTCTTTGGCCACTTTTAGGTCCCGAACCTGGTTTTCCGGGTTCCGCACCAGGCTATTTAGAGTGCGGCACAACATTTCATACTATTTAAGACCTCACCTAGGTCATATGGCCGGATCCTGGTCCAGTTCCTCCGGTTCCGGATTCCGGTTATTTCAAGTGAAGTCACCTAAATATACAGTGCGACATATCAATTCATATCTATTTTCAACAGGCATGTGAGTAGAAACTATTTGAGACCTCACCAAGATCATATGGCCACTTTCGGATCCTGGTCCAGTTCCCCCGGATCCAGATTCCGGCCATTTCAAGTGAAATCAGCTAAATATACGGTGCGACATATCAATTCATATCTATTTTCAATAAGCATGTGAGTGGTGACCATTTGAGACCTTACCGGGGTCATATGGCTACTTCCGGATCCTGGTCCAGTTCTTCTGGATTCCAATTCCGGCCATGTCAAGTGAAGTTTACTGAGCATAAAGTGCAACTATCATTTCATATCTATTTTTGGTAACAATGTAAATGGTGACTGTTTGAGACCTCACATCCCAAGTAACAATTCCATTGCTGGTTGGTTTTGTTTGATTTTTATTAGGGTTTTATCACAGCAATAATTAAAACCAGTCTTGTTAGAGATCACAGTCATTTACACCTTTTCGTCGATATTCGGCTGCCTTTGTCTCCGACATTCGCAACACAAGCAATCAAACTACCGTACGAAACAAAAATGTCAAACGAATGCACTTGACCACGATTGCGTCTTCGGGAGACGGTTCGGCTTTTGTTATTCCTGTCTTCTTCCACAATGAGAGCTGTGATGGCCATATGTGTGTTGTATTCAATTCAACAAACAAGAATAAACTAATATTAACATTCATAATCGGAATTGGCTAAAATCCATGCGAAAAGCTAGAATTAGACAAATGTCATCGTGTCAGACGACATTAATTTGGCCCTTTTCTATGTTTATTGACCTTCGTCCTACCGCTCGTGTTGTGTGTAAGAGGTAACAGTAGCGCATGAATGTAACAGAGCAAGCTGACACCCGACTGCGGCATCGAAATGAAGGTAGTGAAAAATGTCGAATGTTTACAAGACTGATTAAAACTCACAGTTTTATGACTGTTTTTATGAAAACCATTGATGAAATGTTTTATAGTATACTTGAAGATATGCATAAAGACAGATTTTAAGAGTAAACAAAACCCTCCGATATGTAAACCTTCTGGCAATCATTATAACCACAATAAAACTGTTACAACTCTCAACAGATGGCGATCCGTTCGATTAAGAACGACATCTGTTGGTGGAAAAGCCGAAACAACGACACTGCTAGGTTTATTGCGGTCATCATAAAAGTAAACTTGCTTTCGTGTTATTTTCGCTGATTATGGTCGTCGCCATATTGAAGAATTAGCTAACGTGAATGGAAAATAGTTATTTTTGCTCAAATTAGCAATGAATTGATAGTTTGCCATAATTTCCATAACGTGCTCACATAAATAATCTATCTCTGCTGAGTTTTCTTGTGATTCGCGATAGTTTTACTAAATTAACCAATTGATTTATTTCATTCCAAGATGATAATTTTTACTATTTTCGAAGCGCATTAATTTTATGGTTCTGCAACCCCAATATTCACGATAAAAGTGAATGCGCATAAGCCTACCAACACAATAACTACTAAAATATTGCTATAAAATGATCGCTTTCTACTTATGAATGATGCATCCTCCTGAACTTTACGTGCCATCGAAGAAGCTTTTCTGCATCTTGAGCTGTCATAGTTTTGTTGATAAAAAAAAACAACAACAATCGAGAATGGGAAACTTCTCAACTAGGTTTTAAAACGGGTTTATTGCTACTTCTAATGCGGTTTGCAAAACCTCTTCGAGAGTGGTCCACTTAGCCGGAAGATTCTCTTAAAGAGGTTATCAAGAGGTTTTGATGTATAAATCAGTTTTATTGCAAGTTTTAAAAATTTGGTCATGAAGATCTCTTGTAGAGCCGAACAAAACTTAAAATGTTACTTGGGATGGCCACTCCGGGGTCCTGCTTCAATTACTCCAATTTCAGGTTCCGGCCATTTCAAGTGAACTCAGCTGAATATGCGGTGCGAAGAACGAAATATTTATTCAGTGTAAATACCACATCTTCTATTTGATTTCTTGTGTTTTTGTAGGCAAATAAACAAAAAAGGTTTTTTTTTATTTCCGAGGATAAAATTACAGTTAAGCAAATGAACGTATCGATTTTACTACCGGACTAACATTTTTGCTGAATAAGACCTTAAAAGAGCTTTTTTTCCGATTGCATTTGTATGATAAGCTCTTATGAGGCTAATTTTGTTAGTAGGGTAAAAACCCAACTTCTGTGGAAATTGCTCCGTGTATTTTATCTGAAGGATGTCCATAAAATATTACTGTAGGGTTTTCATTCAATAATTCCATCACGAGTTCTTCTAAGAAATTCGTCCCCAGAGGATTAATAATCAAATTATATCTATAATATTACCTACAATATCTTGTCGAATTACTTTAGTGAAAAAATCTTGGAAGAATTACAGCCGTTATAATTTCTGAATAAGTTAAAACAGTACGGATGAAATTCCGGAAATCATTGGCTAAAAATATTCAAAGGCATTGCAGAGGGAATTCACAATAAAATTGACTATGGATTTCCCAAAGAAGGAGAAATTTCCGACAAAGTTATAGAAGGTATTCCCAAACCAATAGCAAAATGGTTTTCATAAGAAATTGCAGGGGAAAAGCTGGAAGGGTTTGTTCAGTGAATTTCCAATGTATTGTAAAATAATTTCCGAAAAAAATGCGTGAAAGAATTAACAAAATATATTTCAGAAAGAAAATCAACCAGCAGAGGATGTTTCATATAAACTCCTGAACGAATTTCCACGGGTTTATTTTTATGGAAATACTGTAAGGTAACTTCCGAACTTATCAGGCTTTTTAATGGTATCCACAAGAATCGGTCTCTTTAGTAATATCTAGATTTCATGACAGTTCAACTTGAACTGTTATTTTATCTACGGAAGTTATTTGACTACAAAAACATTAGAAAGCAAATAAATGGTGTAACATTTATTCTGAAAATGTGTTTCGTTCTTCGCACTGTATATTCAGCTGACTTCACTTGAAATGGACTGACTCCGGATCCGGAGGAACTAGACCAGGATCCGGAAGTGGCCATATGATCCCGGAGAGGCCTCAAATAGTCACAACTCAAAAGCTTATTGAAAATAGATATGAATTGATATGGCAACGCATTACAGTGCCATCTCCGTGAACCACAACTGTTGCTCATCAGGCATTATTGATTATGGACACCACAGTCCATTTTCAAGTTCTCTATGTTTATTGAATAGTGTAACAGTGTAATAGTGAAATTCAAGACGGCGACAATAAATAAATAAATACAAATCGACTGTCGGGGTGGGGTGTATGTTGGCCCACCAACCGGCGAATGATTGTCGCTGTTCCCCAGCGATCTGAGTTTTTTTCCTTCTAAACCATAAGAGGATAATCTGCTCAGTGGATCCAGGTAGTGTGGGGATAAGTACCGTCTTTTACAAAAAAAAAATATATATATATATATTAGTGAAAGCCAGGACTACTGTTTCTTGGACCCACTAAACATTCCCATGGTCGCCAAACCCATTGTCTCTCCGGAACCATCAAGATGGCATTGCTTCAGAGAAGGGCTAGTGCATATCGCACCCTCAACGCACATCGCAAGCCTGCAGCAACGAATATCGGTGACTCGCTTTGGGGAGTCCACCAAAGCAGCATTCTGACGCTTAATCAGTTTTCTGAGTGGTCCCCACCCAGGGATGGCATTCGCCATTTGCAAAGAGTTACATTCACTTGCTACTATCTCAGTTCATAAGCATGCTATCAAAAAACAATGTATGGATGACTTTTACCTTGTAGTTTTATCTGAAAGTTTGCCGAATATCATAAGGGTCGCACACGCATGCTTAACTCGTGAGCGAGCTGTGAAAGCAACTCTCCACGCCATGAATGTAAATTACATTTACGGCGTGGAGAGTTGCTTTCACAGCTCGCTCACGAGTTAAGCATGCGTGTGCGACCCTTATGATAATCGGCAAACTTTCAGATAAAACTACAAGGTAAAAGTCATCCATACATTGTTTTTTGATAGCATGCTTATGGACTGAGATAGTAGCAAGTGAATGTAACTCTTTGCAAATGGTGAATGCCATCCCTGTCCCCACCACTACTTTTGTCCTCGTAAGGTAGGCAGAATCAACACCACGCCTGCTTCCAACTGCACAGCAAGTATCAAGAACTGATACCGCGAGCACAGCGAATTGATCTTCCCGCAAGTAAGGCCCAATCAGCACATAGAAGAACGTGTCGACATGGGGCCTTCACCTGCCCCGACTATGCCGAGGACCCCTTTCGAACCGCGGGCTCGAACCCAACCCAGTAGACCGACGCCACGACAGCAATAATACCAGGACGTCCTCTGCACAGCCACTTAATCGCTGTGAGGGTCGATTTCGTCCGCAGGGTATCGGTATGACCAACGAAGCTGACTTCGAACTCTCGGATCACCTCCTGTATTGCGTATGCACTAGCCTTTCTACGAGTCCACGCGTCACCTCCTGAAGCGGAATTCCAGCCAAACTCATCCTTACACATCCTCTGGACAAGATTGTCCGGAGTTGTGTCGTACCCGCATGTGGCAAGCATGCGCTCACGCATTTTGCGAAAACGCAGGGCACACGAACAAAACGTGTTTCGCCGTTTCCTCTAAACCTGCACAAATCGGACATTCGGGAGAAACCAGATGACCAAACAATGTAGATACTGTCGGAAGCAATCATGACCTGAAAGGACCTGAGTCAAGTGAAATGTTACTTCTCCATGGCGCCTGTTAACCCAATTATCTACCCTCGGGATCAACCTGTAGGTCTACTTTCCTTTGGTGGAACTGTCCCACGCGTGCTGCCATTTGACCATAGAGGCCAATCTGGCAGTTCTGCGTATGCCTCTTGTGTCGCGCATTTCAAAGCACTCTATGTCTTCCCTGATAAGGATAATGATAGTCATCATTCCAGTGATGTTGCAGAGTGCATCGTGTGACACGGTACGATTCGCGCTCGCAACCCTCAGGCACATTTGCCTATGAGTACTTTCCAGCTTACCACGGTAGCTTTTGTTACTTATCGCCGTGGCCCAAGCCGGGCCGCCGTACCTTAGTATGGAGCTATTGGACATCGGCAATAGCAACCTAACTGGCACTATTGAACGCATTCCTCACGCAGGCAAATAAATTGTTAACACAATTAAATTCTAGTTCATATCAACCGATTTTTCAGTTTACTATAGCGCCAAACTTTGTAACCGTTCGTCGATTTCTATTAAAGCTTGACGCAAACTCAGTGGCTTAAGCGCCACTCTCGATTCCGAGAGACCACTGGTCGTTTTATTCGAATTTGCCCAACTAAACTATGTAAGCATGAGCGCAATCTTGTCTAGGGTCAGCGAACGGTTGCTAGGTGGTTTGAAACGTAAAGCGATGGCCACAAAGTATAGCGAAACGATTAACTGAGGTGAACGCATCAAAGCGAAGGAACGAAAACGTGTCCGAAGAGAACGTAAAGTGAAACGTAGAGTGTGACGATACCCGGGCGGACTACATTACCACAGGGCTCAGTACTCATGAAATGAACGAAGCATAATATGTTGAGTTTGAATTCATTTTTATGTATTAATTCATTTTTTTCGTTTTAAGCATCCAGTGTGAGAGTGTGTGAGTGTGTGTTGTGTAGTGTGTTCATGGCCATGATTATGAGGACATACCTGCGCAGGGTTTAACTTATGCTGTCAGCTGACGAGGAGTGCACGGACGGAGTGCGATGTTCTTGGCGAGCGCAGCGGCGGAACAAGGGTTTGCCGCCGGGGCCGGCGGGATCCCGTTCCTTCGAGGGACGGCTCGGAAAAGAAGCTCGAATCACTGATGGCCGGAATAAAGGTGCGGGGAAGGGTTTCGGCAGGTCCAAGTACGCTAGCCGATCACTCCTCTCAGAATGCGGGCAGGCCAGACAATCCTCTCCACCCGTTTGACTGCCAGCTCTGTGGCGGGCCTGGATGAGCGAGCGTCCTCGGAAATGTCCCACGTGGTCGTGTGGATGTTCAAAATGGCGGAGTGTGTAGCTGCGGGCTTGAAGCCCGTACAAAAAAGCGTCCGTTGGACGCTGATGCCCAACGACGAAACCAATTAATATTTTGTACATTAAATGAATTCACTTTATAAAATTACCTTTTGTACAGATTTAGAACTGCACAGATGAGCAGAGTTTCCGTTCCCGGTGATAAAATAAATCCGGAACTATTTTTAATAACTAACGCAAAAAAACAATAAAAGTTATGAATTAACGAAACCGTTTTCACTTTACGTATCATGCAGCGATCACTAAATTTAAAAACTGTTCTTTTTTTAACGAATTAAACTTATCCAAGATGGACGCACCTTAGATTGAAAAAATTGAAAGCACTATCACCGAAACTAACTGTCTGCTCACTTGCCGATCAGATTTGGTAATGGCTGAATCTATTCTACGAAACTTGATCGAACGTAAAATTTTACTGATCATGTAATTTGACATTTACTAATACAAAACTAAAAATTTAGACGAGTTAACCACAGTTCATATTTTCGACTCCTTTGGGCCATCTATGTTTCACCTTAACTTTTTAGTACAAATAACTTTAAAAGCTTTTATCCTATTTCAATGAGCTTTTATAGAAAGTTGTATAATAAAGTGACTTAAATATTTTAGTACAAAGAAGAGCTTTTATCCTTATTTAGCCGTGCATTTCAAATTCAACGATGTTAACCTTTTTTTTTAATATTTAATGAAAATAATTACTTTTAATTTACACCTAAAATCTTGAAAAAACCATGTCGAATTCCAAAAAAGTGACTAAGCGTTACAACTTGTTTCTAGTTTAAACTGAACTGCTCCATTGCATGATAATACAAATATTTCCACTTGACGATATTTTTACAGTTTTTTTTAGAACAAACAGAGTTTTGGTGTTTTTATCATAAAATTATGGATTATTTTAAACGACTGCACATTTGCCACTATCAAAGCCGGAATGTGAATGTATTCATTGCGGCAGCTCCTAAGGCAGCTCGAAAATCTATTTTATAGACACTCAGCAAGCGGATGGGAAGGAGAACGAATAAAAAACAAAAAAGGCGAAACCTTGTTGTGGATGCTGTCTTCAGTACCTGTGCGTTATCCATCACGGCCAAAACTGCACTCGGAAGTTGCGGAGATGGATTTGCTACTCTTCCTCTTTGTGGCGCTGTTGGGCCAAGAATTTCAAAAATGTGAGAGTGCTTCCAGGTCATGTTTGTGTTCCCCATTTTGTAACAAACGAAGTTTCTAACGTTATATAGAATGATGGTAATTGGTTGTTTTTATCGATAAATTTTAAGTATGAACAAAGATATGTAATGTATATAGCTTTGGAATGAAAAATCAACCATGCGTTTTATTGTTTAAAACAAGCTTCATTTTTCCACGTGCTTGCTTTACAGTAGTGACTTCTTTACCCAAGAAATCAAACTCGTCTCACGATGACACTGATTTACTAAAAAATATGGACTTTCTTTTTCCAACTTTGAAAGAGTGAACTGAACTCCAACGATGCTGAGATAGTAATGCTTTATTTCCTATTTCTACTTACAATTATGGATTTTCTTATGTCTAAGCTTTACCTGATAATAACGACTTTACCTGACCTGACGCCAAGATTACCACGCCGTCTTCAAGGGTAGTTTTATCATTTCTTCCGTCGCCTCATGTTCAGGTACTTTTACTACGCAGCGCATCCTTTTGCCAGAGCTAATGCATTGGCGACCGTTGGCTTTGTTTATTTGGTGCCTTTCGGTGACGCACCAAGGCATCTTCTTATTCTGACCCTGGCATAAACGTACATTTGTTTATCCTTATGCTAAACTATATTGCTCAGTCGTCAACATGCCGCCTCCCGTAATTCAACCGCGTTGGATTACCAATTCAAACTCCTTGGTCTAAACCTTGCGGATGTCTACGTCTCTGATTATTTGCAATAGTTGGAACCTCTATTCCTGATTCAACTTGATTTTCATTTCGTTTTTTATTTTTATACATATCAAAAGATATAATTCCAACTGTAATAATAATTGTTACAATTGATCCTGATCTTATCATGGCTGTTTCTGTCTTAACTGGAATATCCGTAAACACCATAGCTTCCTTTTCATACGGATTTTTAATGTCGAATTCGTTTATTCGCGACGGCGCACTGCACCGGTGTAGCAATTGACACCGGAAAAACGAACGGTTTCGGTGCAATTTGTTGACAGCTTATGATGGTATTAGTAAGAGCGCGTCAATGAAAACAATAAAGGATATCAAAAATAAACATAATCAATGTTTTCATGATTTCCTTGATGAACAAAATTATTTTTATTTATTTTTATTTTTTACTTTCTATATACAATTGAACAATTTTAAAAGTTTTCAGTAATTCTCTTGTACATGATAAACTTGTAATGATAAATGTTACTTGAAAATTGTTATCCAATGTTTTAACACTCCTACATTATTTATCTTCTTCAAATTCTTGTAATATCATAACTTTTCAATTAACCGTTATGTGGCCGGAAAACTTTTTGCTTTTTTCTACACCGTGTATTTTAAATGGGTGCTGGGTACCCGGGTACCCTGCCGGCCACATAAGGGTTAAAAGCAACTTTTTAGAATTTAACAATTCTGAGATGAACCAACCTTGGGATGAAAATCTCATAAGTTAAGACATAACAAAATTAACAATTTCCTTTGTCCAATAAAAAAATATGCTAACATACAATTGTAAACGATCTACGTGCACAAATTTAACACAAAAAATGTTAAAGACAGTTTAATAGAAAACGTTTAGCTACAACGTAAAAAGGAAAATAAATAAATGTTTTCAAAAACATAACGTTATTGAAACGCAACTCATATTAAAAACGCTTTAACCATCCTGTAGTGATATTTGTTTGACGTTCAATGTAATTCAAAAACTCAATATTTGTTGTAAGAAAAAAATAATAGAATTTACGGTTTTTGAAACTATACCTACAAAATGTTACTTCAGTAATATTTCAGTCCAATTTGAATAAATAGATTTTTATTTTATTCTGGGCTTATCAAATCATTATTACGTAATTTTTTTTCATACATCATAGTTCACCATGCGACAGAAAATTCTAATGATTAAAATCATTAAATCCACATATTTGCGATAATAAAAAAAAGTGATGGGAAAAATGTACGTTGAATCAACTCTTTTAAATTTCATGTTACCGATAATTTTTTTAGATTCCTTAGAAGATAAAAGACGTGATAATCATCGATCAAGTTTAAATAATTTTTAAACGCACAGATTTGCTGTTTGGAAATTAAAACTTCTCAAAATAAACGAATATCCAAGAAAACTGTTTACCTGAATGCCGAAGAGAAAATCATCATTCCGACCAAAACAAAATCACGATACAAGTTCAGCGATATGCATGCATGTATTGGTAAAACTAGCTTTGTACCTGCTACACCGCGCTCATACTGGGTGTAGCATTTTCTTGCACCGGTGCCAATCGGGTGTCAAAACAGAACAGTACCTGCGAAAAAACGAACGGTTTCGGTGCAAGTTTGCTACACCCGGTGGCAAAGCGGTGCAGGCGGTGCAAATAAACGAATTCGACATAAGTTTCTCTACTAGCGTTGTTCCGTTTGTTGTGTTAATTAATGAATAATCTATTTCATAGGGCAATTGAATCGTTGGTTCAAAGAATGTATTTGCTTTTTTTGTCGCGCCGATCATTCTTGCATAATAAACTAACTGTTTTGTTCTAATGAAGCAGTCCGGTTTCAAAGTTACTTTCACAATCTTATATGAAGGGGAGATGATAACATCATCGCAATGAATAATTTTATCTTTCGCATTGCTAGTATAATACAAAATAACATTCTGCTCCTTTAAAGAAAACAACCGTGTATTCAATTTATCAAATCGTTTTGATGGACATTTAATTTTTAGTTTATTATGAAGGATTGCAGCAACTACACAATCAGCGTTTCTCATTATTACTGGTTGGTCAATCATATAATGAGATTTATTAAAGCTCTTCATATTCTCCTTAGGGTAAAATAATTCTTCCAAATGATTGATAGCAACTACTGATTCTTTTATATTCATCATTAAAAAGCTCAAAATTGTCTCTATTCACGATAATTGAGTCCATGAAAATAATCATCGTTCCATTCTCCATTTTTGTTTCGAATTTAATGGCTTTTGGATCAGATAAGACAGAATAACCATTTGGCATTTTCTCTTGTATTCCCTTCAAAGTTTTATTGAGTTCTTCTCCGGTCAACGGGTTTGATCTTAAATTTTCATACTTATTAGACATAGCTTGTAAAACTTCTGTTGCCAGCATACAGTATCGGACAATAAAAATGCATTAAAGCCGTTTTCCCATACAAACTTGGCAAGTTTAGCCTGTCATATCTCAGTTATTTCTCAACCGGTTGATTTCATTTTTCTGTGACGAACTTCAAAACCTTTCAACAATTAAAAACTATTGAAAAAGTTTGGTGATAACTATTGATACAAAAGTTACAGATAGGTTGAATTTTGACAATAAAAATGCACCAAGACAAAAAATGTTGTAGCAAAAAATGGTAACGTCATATCATTATGGTGTCTTGGGCAAATATGTTTCTTGTGTGATGATGAATAATTTTGCTGAAGAGACCAACATGATTTGTCTTCAACATTTTTTGCTATACATTTTTTTGTCTCTTTTGCATTTTTATTGTCAAAATTCAACCTATCTGTAACTTTTGCATCAATAGTTATCTCAGAACTTTTTCAATAG
Source organism: Aedes albopictus (assembly GCF_035046485.1). NCBI lineage: Eukaryota > Metazoa > Arthropoda > Insecta > Diptera > Culicidae > Aedes > Aedes albopictus. Next base: position 272,153,896 of record NC_085137.1, read on the forward strand.
TTTTTAAAAGTTGAAATGTTTTGTAGTTCGTCACAGAAAAATGATATCAACCGGTTGAGAAATAACTGAGACATGACAGGCTGAACTTGACAAGTTTGTATGGGAAAACGGCTCTGGTGCATTTTTATTGTCCGATACTGTAGCTGTTTCAAGTACCTTGGTTTTGAACATTTCAACACGTTGCGGTGTATGTTTTTGTTGTAGTTCGACCATTTCCTTCTTTAAGTTATAAATCCGGTTGTTGAATTCATTACCCATCCTTTCTGCTTTGATGTCAATCGCTTAAGTAATTTCAGATAATTCATGAAGCTTTTGTTCTTCATGTGCTCGGACACTTTGTAACTCCTCTTCTATGTCATTACCGCCAAACAATATTTTTTTTTAAGAAACCAAGAATTCCACCACTTCTTCTTTCTCTGTGCAAGATCTTAACCTTTTGAAGAACATTATCGCATTGCTGCTCAATTGATAAAATTAGGTTTACCATTGATTTATCATTTGTTTTGTTACCAATAAACTTTAAGGCTTCATTTAAATTTCTATGCATATGATGTATTTGAAGAATATCATTCGATGGAACTGGTAATCTGTGTTCTCCATATGCCTCGTTTTATCAAACAACTTCCGATATGATCAAATACACTAGTTTACAGCGTTTTTGAGCTCGGTAAGCTGATGATCGTTTTTGGTGTAGAATCATGCCCTGAGTTCGAAAACGCGAAGCAAAAAAAATACAGTAGAGCGGAAATTTTTTCGACTTTCCATACAAGGTTGATGTTTTGAAATCAATTTTTGTTCTATTTTTAAGCAAAGTCGCTAACTTCACACATCTCATTCTCTGTAATCAATGCTCCGATTGAGCTGAATTTTTTACTGTAACTCGCCTACATATGATATGTCAAATAAACGTTGAGAAAGAATTTTTAAATTATTTTTTTCTTATTGAAAAAAATACATTTCTTCATATATTTTTGGAAATTTTGCTAAAATTTAAGCAGACCGTCCCCAACACTCGCCAATATCTTGAAATTCATCAATCTGACGCCAAACCTGCATTCAGATGATCGAATGGTATTATATTCACCTTTTAATTTATGCAAAGATTTAAAATTGGTTGAACAAAACGCAAGATATTTGATTTTAATTAAATTCAATATTTTAAAAAGTTGTTCAACTCGATATTGAGCTAAAATTCAAAAACTGTTCTACTTTGAATTTTTTGAAGCACGGTTCAAAAATCAGCGCTAAATTATGCTTCAAAAATTTTTGTCGTTGACAGAAGTTCACGACTTTCGTTGTATTTTGTAAACTAGTGCTATTATTCCATCCTCCTCAATAGGATTAATTTTTAATCCATTCACCGTGTTAACGTATAACATAGTCAATAATACGGACATAAACATTCCAAACCGTGAAACCTTCTTGGCATTATTTTTACTTGAATTATTGGAATTATTGGTCGCAATATTATTGCGCTCCTCTTGAATTTTGCTGGTGTTCTTCATAACATCTAATATCGCCATACGAACAGTAGATCTAATAAAAATACCTTTATAAGTTTTCACAACTGCTGATCTTACTTGACCATCTTTGCTCGGTCTTACCTCGATTATAATTCCCTTTTCATGGAAACCTTTTCGATTTTCATCCGCCATTACTACAACGTCACCGATTTCAATGGGTTTCTGAAGTTCCTGCCACTTTGTTCTTTGAACTTGGGTTGGTAAATATTCTTTAATCCAACGTTGCCAAATGTGAGATGTCAAGTTTTGTGCCTTTTTCCACTGTTGTTTCAAAGCCTCAGCTTGACTAACATCATTCAAAGATAACTCGGCATCACCTGCACATCCTAAAATGAAATGGTTCGGAGTTAATGGTTCTTCCTCCTCAGAATCTAAAGCAATGTGCGTTAATGGCCTGTAGTTAATAATAAATGCAATCTCATTGAACGTGGCTCTAAGCGTATGTTCACGATATGTACCCTGAAAGAATTTCATCAAACTTTTTGTTTCTTTAACCATTACTTCCCAAGCTCCGCCAAAATGTGGTAACAGGGGAGGATTAAAATACCAATCGATTCCTTTAGACGCCAACCTTTGTTTTATTTTCTTAAGCTCGTTATTAGCACCAATAAAATTTGTACCGTTGTCATTATATAATTCAGCAACTCTTCCGCGTAAGTGTTGCAAATTCATTAGACAAAGAAAAAAAGAATAAGTACTTACGTCCAAGGCTACTTCTAAATGGATGGCTCGCGTTACCAAACACGTGAAAAGCGCTCCCCATCGTTTCTCCGTCCTTCTCCCTATTGATATTGTTATTGGACCAAAGTAATCAACGCCAGTGAACGTAAATGCTTTCATATTCGGTGTTTCATATTCGGTGTTCAAATTTCTGATGATAAAAACGTTCATGATAATGTTGTAAAATTAACTTCGTCACATGATGCGTTTGAGGCAATATGATATGTCTTTTTGCTAGGGCAGACAAACACTAAACGTTTGCTAGTCTTCCATTTGATCACAATATACCTTTCTCATCTAGATCTGGATTTAAATTCCTCAGAATTTCCCAGAAAGCGTTAAACATGAGATTTCATCTGGGAACACTTCACTTTGAGCCTTTTTGATCAGGATTGTTTACGCCCAGTCTAATTCACCTTTAGATAAAGATAAATCAAAGGGTAATTTTCGCTTTATTGTGCGTAACCTATAAATGAACTTCTTGGCCATACAAACTGATCTTTTTAAACGTAACCAGTTTGAACACCAATTAATTTGAATGGCTTCAAAATCAAGTATTTCTGCACTCATTATGAGATTAACATGTCTCAATTCTTCATTTGTTCTCAATGAACCATTCATTTTGGGCCAAGTTTCTTCGGGCTGTTTTAGGAAACTTGGTCCATCTAACCAAATGGATTTCCTTTCAGTCACCTTAGTAGCTTCATCTGCGGGATTGTTTTTACTATCAATCCATCTCAATTGGTTTGAGGAAATACTATCCTGAATTTCACTAACTCGAAAAGCAACAAATTGTTTATAGTTCCGCGGATCCGATTTAATCCATGATAAAACTGTACTATTATCCGACCAATACACAGTTTCATGTACAGGGGATGGCCAGAATGTTTGGGATAGGCAACTTTTTTTCTCCCACAAAAAAATTCAACATGCTGTAACTTTTCATAGAGTGCATCAAAAAATCTCAAATTTTGACTGTTTGTCAATCTATTATGTGTGCATCATTGGTACAAATTTGGGCTCGATTGATTAATTTTTGGCGAAGTTAGAACCGTTCGCGTAAAACACTATTTTTTAGACAACTCATTTTTGAGCTGTCATAACTCGGAAACCAGTGAACCAAATTGAATGAATTTTTTAACGTTTATCAACAATATATTGATACTCAATACGACGTTATAAAATGTAATATTTTTTTACGGCGAATTAAGTTATATCGGGTTGAAATTTTTACCCATATAGAGGAAAATAAGTAAAATTAACAATACCACACAAAAATTATTAAATATGTTTTTCCTTCAATCTAAATAGGCTCTAATATATCTGATTAGAGATAATTTGAGAACAGAAGTGGAAAATCTTTGGATATCAACACTAAAATTTATTCACATTAATGAAAAAAAATTACATTTTTTCGAGAAAAGTCCAAAAAGTGTCAATCCATGATAACTTTTTTCAACGTTTAAAAAGTATCTATGTTTTAATAGTTTGGGAAGCATTTACATATTGTTAGTGTACGTTCAAAATTTCATTCAATTCGGTTTACTGGTTTCCGAGATATGACACCTCAAAAATGCGTTGTCTAAAAAAGGTGTTTTACCCGAATGGTTCTAACTTTGCGAAATATTAATCAATCAAGCCCAAATTTGTACCAATGATGCATATACAGGGTGTTTGGTTCCGGGTTTTGGATATTTTCAGGGCTGATAGGTCTTGATGAGAGATGAAAAAGTTCCCATGGAACATAGGGTCGGAAATCACTGCTAAGTGAGTTAATCACATTTTAAGTTTTTAATTTTTGGTTATCTTTGAAGTCCTATATCTACTAAACTATCAATCGTACAAACTTTCTCAGCGCACGAATTGAAAGCTAATTACTTCTACTTTCTTAGTCTCTTGGACGTAAACTTTGTAAAAATAGTAAAAAAGGCCTTAAATTGAAAAATAATGCAAAATTGGTCGAAAAAATCGGCTATTTTTTGGACATTTTTGATGATTTCAATATGAAAATAAAGCTTTTGTTGAAAAAGTTCTTCTACAAAACATGCACGAACTTGTTCCCTAAAAATGTTTCTTTGACACCAAAACTCTATCTTTTGTAGTTAAGCCAAAAAATGTTTTTGAAAATAACGTTCCAAATTGCATTAACTTCATGCCAAAACAATGGTCATCACCCTATCCGTCGTGCGTTCGTGTGCTGTTGCTCCACGGCATGAGGACGACTACTGCTGGTGGCTTGGCTGCTGGTGATGTCATCGCATACAGAAAACGAGCTCGCTCTTTGTCGCGTCACATCTCCGCCTGTGGAATCATTCGAGGCGGAGTTTGGATTTGCGCATACTAAGTGCGACGTGCAGTTAACTTGTTTTTCGACGGAGCGAAAGGAAAGCGCCGACGAAAGTGTATTTACAAGAGCAACCATTTAAATCCTTCGCACTCGTAGCTCTGCTGCGGTGCTGTTCAGATGGGGGGGTCTGTGCGTGCGGCAATTTAGAGCATGCACTTTTGATGCATTTAATTTTTTTTTGTATGATGTGATGGGATAATGATTCTTCTTATTTCTTGCATTACATTCCCACTAGGACAGAGCCTGTTTCTCAGCTCAGTTGTAAAACATACAGCAATAAATTCCTTTGGAACCAATCATGGGGGGTCCTTGGGAAATGATACCTTTGAGGAATCTAATCGACAAGTTGGCCATTTTAGGAGAAGTTGGGGATTTTTAAGGAACATTGGGGATTTTTAGGAGATATTGGGTAGGGTAAAGGGAACTTAGGAATCATGGCGGTCCACGGGAAATGATACCTTTGGGGATCTAATCAACAAGTTGGCCATTTTAGGAGATATTGGAGATTTTTAAGGAACATTGGGGATTTTTAGGAGATATTGGGTAGGGTAAAGAAAACTTAGGAATCATGGGGTCCTTGAGAAATGATACCTTTGGGGAATCTAATCAACAAGTTGGACATATTAGGAGAAGTTGGGGATTCTTAAGGGACATTGGGGATCTTTAGGCGATATTGGGGCGGGTAATGGGAACTTAGGAATCATGGGGGTCCTTGGGAAATGATACCTTTGGGGATCTAATCAACAAGTTGGCCATTTTAGGAGATATTGGGGATTTTTAAGGAACATTGGGGATTTTTAGGAGATATTGGGTAGGGTAAAGGGAACTTGAGAATAATGGCGGTCCACGGGAAATGACACCTTTGGGGATCTAATCAACAAGTTGGCCATTTTAGGAGATATTGGGGATTTTTAAGGAACATTGGGGATTTTTAGGAGATATTGGGTAGGGTAAAGAAAACTTAGGAATCATGGCGGTCCTCGGGAAATGATACCTTTGGGGATCTAATCAACAAGTTGGCCATTTTAGGAGAAGTTGGGGATTTTTAGGGAACATTGGGGATTTTTAGGAGATATTGGGTAGGGTAAAGGGAACTTAGGAATCATGGCGGTCCTCGGGAAATGATACCTTTGGGGAATCTAATCAACAAGTTGGCCATTTTAGGAGAAGTTGGGGATTTTTAAGGAACATTGGGGATTTTTACGAGATATTGGGTACGGTAAAGGGAACATAGGAATCATGGCGGTCCTCGGGAAATGATACCTTTGGGGAATCTAATCAACAAGTTGGCCATTTTAGGAGAAGTTGGGGATTTTTAAGGAACATTGGGGATTTTTACGAGATATTGGGTACGGTAAAGGGAACATAGGAATCATGGCGGTCCTCGGGAAATGATACCTTTGGGGAATCTAATCAACAAGTTGGCCATTTTAGGAGATATTGGGGATTTTTAGGGAACATTGGGGATTTTTAGGAGATATTGGGGCGGGTAAAGGGAACTTAGGAATCATGGGGGTCCACGGGAAATGATACCTTTCGGGAATCTAAGCAACAAGTTGGACATATTAGGAGAAGTTCGGGATTTTTAAGGAACATTTGGGATTTTTAGGAGATATTGGGTAGGGTAAAGAAAACTTAGGAATCATGGGGTCCTTGAGAAATGATACCTTTGGGGAATCTAATCAACAAGTTGGCCATTTTAGGAGAAGTTGGGGATTTTTAGGGAACATTGGGGATTTTTAGGAGATATTGGGTAGGGTAAAGGGAACTTAGGAATCATGGCGGTCCTCGGGAAATGATACCTTTGGGGAATCTAATCAACAAGTTGGCCATTTTAGGAGAAGTTGGGGATTTTTAAGGAACATTGGGGATTTTTACGAGATATTGGGTACGGTAAAGGGAACATAGGAATCATGGCGGTCCTCGGGAAATGATACCTTTGGGGAATCTAATCAACAAGTTGGCCATTTTAGGAGAAGTTGGGGATTTTTAAGGAACATTGGGGATTTTTACGAGATATTGGGTACGGTAAAGGGAACATAGGAATCATGGCGGTCCTCGGGAAATGATACCTTTGGGGAATCTAATCAACAAGTTGGCCATTTTAGGAGATATTGGGGATTTTTAGGGAACATTGGGGATTTTTAGGAGATATTGGGGCGGGTAAAGGGAACTTAGGAATCATGGGGGTCCACGGGAAATGATACCTTTCGGGAATCTAAGCAACAAGTTGGACATATTAGGAGAAGTTCGGGATTTTTAAGGAACATTTGGGATTTTTAGGAGATATTGGGTAGGGTAAAGAAAACTTAGGAATCATGGGGTCCTTGAGAAATGATACCTTTGGGGAATCTAATCAACAAGTTGGCCATTTTAGGAGAAGTTGGGGATTTTTAAGGAACATTGGGATTTTTAGGAGATATTGGGTAGGGTAAAGGGAACTTAGGAATCATGGCGGTCCTCGGGAAATGATACCTTTGGGGTATCTAATCAACAAGTTGGCCATTTTAGGAGATATTGGGGATTTTTACGAGATATTGGGTAGGGTAAAGGGAACTTAGGAATCATGGGGGTCCTTGGGAAATGATACCTTTGAGGAATCTAAACAACAAGTTGGACATTTTAACATGGGGATTTTTAGGAGATATTGGGGATGGTAAAGAGAACTTAGGAATCATGGGGTCCTTGAGAAATGATACCTTTGGGGAATCTAATCAACAAGTTGGCCATTTTAGGAGATATTGGGGATTTTTAAGGAACATTGGGGATTTTTAGGAGATATTGGGGCGGGTAAAGGGAACTTAGGAATCATGGGGGTCCACGGGAAATGATACCTTTGGGGAATCTAAGCAACAAGTTGGACATATTAGGAGAAGTTGGGGATTCTTATGGGACATTGGGGATCTTTAGGCGATATTGGGGCGGGTAATGGGAACTTAGGAATCATGGGGGTCCTTGGGAAATGATACCTTTGGGGAATCTAATCAACAAGTTGGCCATTTTAGGAGATATTGGGGATTTTTAAGGAACATTGGGGATTTTTAGGAGATATTGGGGCGGGTAAAGGGAACTTAGGAATCATGGGGGTCCACGGGAAATGATACCTTTGGGGAATCTAAGCAACAAGTTGGACATATTAGGAGAAGTTGGGGATTCTTATGGGACATTGGGGATCTTTAGGCGATATTGGGGCGGGTAATGGGAACTTAGGAATCATGGGGTCCTTGAGAAATGATACATTTGGGGAATCTAATCAACAAGTTGGCCATTTTAGGTGATATTGGGGATTTTTAAGGAACATTGGGGATTTTTACGAGATATTGGGTAGGGTAAAGGGAACATAGGAATCATGGCGGTCCTCGGGAAATGATACCTTTGGGGATCTAATCAACAAGTTGGCCATTTTAGGAGATATTGGGGATTTTTAGGGAACATTGGGGATTTTTAGGAGATATTGGGGCGGGTAAAGGGAACTTAGGAATCATGGGGGTCCACGGGAAATGATACCTTTCGGGAATCTAAGCAACAAGTTGGACATATTAGGAGAAGTTGGGGATTCTTATGGGACATTGGGGATCTTTAGGCGATATTGGGGCGGGTAAAGGGAACTTAGGAATCATGGGGGTCCCTGGACACTGTGGTGTCCCTGGGAATGAAATGGCGGACCACTTGGCAGGTTCCGGGTATTCTGGCTCTCGCTACAAAACAACTGTTCCTTTGCTGGACCTAAAACGCTGAATCACCTCATCTATTCAAGACGCCTGGACGAGCGAATGGGCCCACTACCGTGGGACCTATTTGAGGAAAATTAAGCAGAGCACCAACGCCTGGGCGGACTTGAAATCTAAAAAAGAACAAGCCCTCATCTCACGACTACGAACGGGCCACACCAGGGCTTCCCACAACCTGGGAGGCATACCTTTCCACAGAACTTGCGATATCTGTGGGATAAACAACTCGGTCGAGCATATCATCTGCGTCTGTCCAGCCTATGAAGGACCCCGGCAGATGTATGGGATCCCCGGAAGTATACGCGATGCCCTCAGGGATGATTCATCAGCACTTGCCGCTTTGATGTGCTTCATTAAGGATGCAGGCCTTTACTTTAAAATATAGCACACTCACTTCTTGCCATGTTCAACTTTTTGTAATAGTTAATCGTGATTCCTCAAGCACTATGTGATACTTTGCAATCGGTCCCTGTTTACAAAATTCGTGTTTTTTGTCCATTCAGAATTTTAATTTACTAAAAAGCTACCTAAAAACTTTCAATGATGTATCAATTGTTTTGCGTTTTTAAATTTGTATTCTATTTGTTCTCATGCAAGTGTGCTAAATAACTTCGATAAAACTCTGTACATTAGCTCATAAGGAATACTTCTGTAGTTCTTTTTCTCAGGCGAGCCCCTCTGGCTTGTTCTGCTTTTCTATGACCCGGGATGAACCTGCCTACGGCAGAAAATCCCCGAATAAAGAGATAATAAAAAAAATAATAAATAATCATGGGGGTCCTTGGGAAATGATACCTTTGGGGAATCTAATCAACGAGTTGGCCGTTTTAGGAGATATTGGGGATTTTCAAGGAACATTGTGGATTTTTACGAGATATTGGGTAGGGTAAAGGGAACTTAGGAATCATGGGGGTCCTTGGGAAATGATACCTTTGGGGATCTTATCAACAAGTTGGCCATTTTATGAGATATTGGGGATTTTAAAGGAACATTGGGAATTTTTAGGAGATATTGGGTAAGGTAAAGGGATCTTAGGAATAATGGCGGTCCTCGGGAAATTATACCTTTGAGGAATCTAATCAACAAGTTGGACATTTTAAAAGACGTTGGGGATTCTTAAGGGACATTGGGGATTTTTAGGCGATATTGGGGAGGGTAAAGGGGACTTAGGAATCATGGGGTCCTTGGGAAATGATACCTTTGGGGATCTTATCAACAAGTTGGCCATTTTATGAGATATTGGAGATTTTTAAGGAACATTGGGGATTTTTAGGAGATATTGGGTAAGGTAAAGGGAACTTAGGAATCATGGGGTCCTTGGGAAATGATACCTTTGGGGAATCTAATCAACAAGTTGGACATATTAGGAGAAGTTGGGAATTCTTAAGGGACATTGAGGATTTTACGGAGATATTGGGGCGGGTAAAGGGAACTTTGGAATCATGGAGGTCCTTGGGAAATGATACCTTTGAGGAATCTAATCAACAAGTTGGCCATTTTAGGAGATATTGGGGATTTTTAAGGAACATTGGGGATTTTTAGGAGATATTGGGGAGGGTAAAGGGAACTTAGGAATCAAAGGGGTCCTTGGGGAATGATCTCAAACGTTCCTTTATAAATCCCTAACTTCTTCTAAAATGTCCAACTTGTTGTTTAGATTCCCCAAGAGTATCATTTCCCAAGGACGCCTATTATTCCTATTAACTTGTTGATCATTTTGTTACCCAAATGTATCATTTCCCATGCAGACCTCCATAATTCCTAAGATCCCCTTATCCTCCCAAATATATCCTTAAATCCCAATCGTTACTTAAAAATCTCCAATATCTTCTCAATAGCCCTAAAATTCCTTAAAAAATCCCCTATATCTTCTAAAACGTCCCAACATTCCTTAAAAAATCCCCAATATCTCCTCAAAGTTTCCAATGTTCTTGAAGAATCCCCAACTTCTCCTAAAATGTCCAACTAAATCTAACGAATCCAAAAGGTATCATTTCCCAAGAACCCCCATGATTCCTAAGTTCCGATTAACCTCCCCAATATCTCCTACAATTCCCAACGCTCCTTGAAAAGTTTCAAATATCTCCTAAAAATCCCCAACGTCATGAAAAATCCCCAATATCTCCTGAAAAACCCCAATGTTTCTTAAAAATCTCCAATATCTCCTCAAAATCCCCAACGTTCCTTAAGAATCCCCAACCCTTCCTAAAATGGCAAACTTGTTGATGCGATTCCCCAAAGGTATCATTTCTCAAGGACCCCATGATTCCTAAGTTCTCTTTACTCTCCCCAATATCGCCTAAAAATCCCCAATGTCCCTTAAGAATCCCCAACTTTTCCTAAAATGGCCAACTTGTTGATTAGATTCCCCAAAGGTATCATATCCCAAGGACCCCCATGATTAATAAGATCCCCTTTCCCCTTCCCAATATCTCCTAAAAATGCCCAATATCTCCAAAAAACCCCCAATGTTCCTTAAAAATTCCCAACTTCTCCTAAAATGTTCGACTTGTTGATTAGATTCCCCAAAGGTATCATATCCCAAGGACCCCCACGATTCCTAAGTTCCCTTTTCCCCTTCCCAAAATCTCCTAAAATTCCTCAATGTTCCTTAAAAATCCCCAATGCTCCTTAAAAATCCCCAATATCGCTTAAAAATTCCCAATGTTCCTTAAAAATCCCCAATATCTCTTAAAATGGCCAACTTGTTGATGCGATTCCCCAAAGGTATCATTTCTCAAGGACCCCCATGATTCCTCAGTTCCCTTTACCCGCCCCAATATCTCCTAAAAATCCCCACTGTTCCTTCCAAATCAAGGATGGAAGAAAATCACTTCTATCGATAAATGATACACCATACGAATAATCAAAGATAGCCGTTGCTCTTGCAGTAGCATGATGCGACACCCTCACGCTGTGCTCGTATCACAGAGCAATCAAACATCTGATGCACGCTTTATCGCGGGATCCATCGTTATCGGATCATGTTACAAGTCGCGATAAACTTTATTCATCACGATTATGGCCACTTTTCCACCACGGAACCAAAATTCATGATCTGGAATATTACATTCATATGCAGATCGTGAAGCTTCAGCAATAAGAATGCACAAAAAGTGATCGAAAATCGAAATTTATCATTTCGACTTCATGATAACGATCGCATCGCGGCCGCACATGCCGAGCGATTCATTATTCGCGGAGCATGGGTTGTTATGAATGCTTGACGACAAAATTCTATCGTTGTTGCTATCCAACTAACAATCACTCATTTAACAGGCACCATTATGACGAATTAGTTCAGCATAATGTTGAATAACATTTGAACTATTTTCACGTACAACCAATGTTCGGGTTTTGTTCACACAAATTTGGAGAAGTTATAAAGCATCATGTTGTGTATCAACTTTTTTTTGTTGTTCAAAGCGTTTTACAAATGTACAAGAAAGTTGTTATTAAGCATTGGCAAAAATGACTGAAAATAAATAAAATGCAAAAATGTTGAACTCACACGAGAGTAATTATTTGCTCACATGTTGAGAACACCGATTATGAAATAAGAGTTACATATAAAATTACCTAAATCCGGATTAGAACTCGAGACCTGTCGATTGCCAGCCGCATGCCTTCCTATCTGCGCCATCCTAGAGATGGTGAGATGCAACACCCAGTGTTCATAACGATCATTCCTGAACTTGTGTTCAGCAGTGGTGAATTAGCACAGCACGTGGTAATCAACTGAACAACGCCTCATACTTCAACGGCTGTTCAGCCCAAAACACGTGTTTTCCATTCTGATTTCGCTGTCAGTATTTTTGTCGCATGGTGAGAAAACTTGTATCCAATGCGGCCAAAAAGTGTTGGTACTTATTGAAGATACTGTTTCTAGATGTACTAATGGCGAAATGAATATCTTTTTATTTTTTTATTAAATATCGATCTATAAAAATGTATGGCAATATGTGGTGCGGTATGGTCATGGATCCACATGGCATTCACAGCATCTGTTCGGGCAATCTACTCATGCTCAGTCGAAGATCCGTTTTTTTTTATGCTTTTGTCATGGAATCTTGATAGTTCAATAAATAGTGCATAAGGATGTTTATGGATATTTGAAATGTGTCGATTTATGAATGCTGTTTGGTTATCTTGGTGACTGTGGGAACAATATTCAGTAAACACGACAGCACTGAAATGTAAAATGCATCGATCCAAGCGTCCAAGTCGTATTCTGTTTTATTTTACGTGATTCGTTTAAAATATTGGTTCTTTAAACAGTTTTAGCCATTTATCCCATAATCCGAACAAAGTTCCGAGTCAAACTATGACGGGCTGAAGGCGTTTATTTGACAAGTAAAAAGCACATTGTTCAGGAGCATATGTTTATCGATACATCAGCTTAATAAGATGCAGACAAATGTTTTGTTAAACTCCTTTGTTAAGGAATCAATGCTTGTCGAATAAATTTCTTATTAAACTTTTGAAAAGTGTTTTAACCCTCTAATACCCAACCCCGCCTTTAGACGGGGTATAGTTTGAGCATTTTTGTAATTTTTGTTTCGTGGAAAATCAAAATTTTTATATTTTTGGCTGAAATTTAGGACTGTTTTGTATATCTCAAAATGGTTTTTGGTGTATTTTGAAGCGTATTTACTTTTTTTAAAAATCATTGAAAAATTGATGTTTTGGACACCTTTCAGAAGTCATTGTTTATTTTATATTGAATCGCTAAAATTAACATGTTTTAAATTTTTCCCAAATCATTCTATCCTAGTTTAATAGTTTAAGGGAATCGAATATACTCTTAAATTATTTTCCTTAAAATTACACGGAAAATAAAATTTTCTATGAAAAAAATTTAAAATAAAAATATTTCAACAATAATCATAAAATCTCAAAATGTTTTCATCTCAAAAAATCCGTACCCCAAATAGGCTTCCAGGAAAAATATAAAACTGTGGGGATGCTCAAAAATAAAAATTGGAAAAATCAAAAACTGAAATTCATGAAATCGAGAATTAAAAAGAATCATCTTCCAAAACATGTTTAAATCGATTTTAGATGACGAAAAATGATATTTAGATCAAAATAAAAAAATTGGGTATTAGAGGGTTAATTTATCATTGTTGATACCGATGAGGAAAGTCGAACATTGACTATTTTCTCAATTGAAAAATCATTTAAACAGTAATGTGAACAGCATAATTTTAGTTCAGCTAACATAACCATTATTAAGCAATAATTCAGCAAGCTTGCTTGTTTGTGACTTGCAATTGTTAGTTGGGTATGATCGCGCGATGCCTTCCAACCGCGACACATTTGGGATCCTATCATGATCACTAGATTTCCATCCTTGTTCCAAATCCCCAATATCTCCTAAAAATCCCCAAGGTCCCTTAAGAATCCCCAACTTCTCCTAAAATGGCCAACTTGTTGATTAGATCCCCAAAGGTATCATTTCCCAAGGACCCCCATGATTCCTAAGTTCCCTTTACGCTCCCCCAATATCTCCTAAAAATCCTCAATGTCCCTTAAGAATCCCCAACTTTTCCTAATATTTCCAACTTGTTGATTAGATTCCCCGAAGGTATCATTTCCCAAGGACCCCCATGATTCCTAAGTTCCCTTTACCCTACCCAATATCTCCTAAAAATCCCCAATGTTCCTTCAAAATCCCCAATATCTCCTAAAATGGCCAACTTGTTGATTAGATTCCCCAAATGTATCATTTCCCAAGGACCCTATGATTCCTAAGTCCCCTTTACCCTCCCCAATACTGCCTAAAAATCCCCAATGTCCCTTAAGAATCCCCAACGTCTTTTAAAATGTCCAACTTGTTGATTAGATTCCCCAAAGGTATAATTTCCCGAGGACCGCCATTATTCCTAAGATCCTTTTACCCTACCCAATATCTCGTAAAAATCCCCAATGTTCCTTAAAAATCTCCAATATCTCCTGAAATGGCCAACTTGTTGATTGGATTCCCCAAAGGTATCATTTCCCAAGGACCCCCATGATTCCTAAGTTCCCTTTGCCCGCCCCAATATCTCCTAAAAATCCCCAATTTCCCTTAAGAATCCCCAACGTCTTTTAAAATGTCCAACTTGTTGATTAGATTCCCCAAAGGTATAATTTCCCGAGGACCGCCATTATTCCTAAGATCCTTTTACCCTACCCAATATCTCGTAAAAATCCCCAATGTTCCTTAAAAATCTCCAATATCTCCTGAAATGGCCAACTTGTTGATAAGATTCCCCAAAGGTATCATTTCCCAAGGACCCCCATGATTCCTAAGTTCCCTTTACCCGCCCCAATATCTCGTAAAAATCCCCAATGTCCCTTAAGAATCCCCAACTTCTCCTAAAACCACCACCTCCCAAACCACCACCTTCAACCTCGCTGATCGCCTGTTAGCCCCTAGCCTGGGGCGGTGCACGCCGCTACGAGACCGGCACCTATACCCTCTCCGGTTGCCGGCTACTCCACGCCGCTACTGCTGGACGCAGCATTCCCTTTTCGTGCCTCGGAGTAAGTAATATAAGGTTTAAAAACTAATCCCCATATTCTAGCTCGCTAAATAAATCCGAAGACCTCCCCACTACCTCCTCAACGACCCTGGGACTCGAGGACACAAAAGAGGCCTTTTGTGCACGCCTCGTTGGCTGCCGTTGGCTGGCCCAGCAGCCTGAGGTTTAGATCGACTCCCCCTCTGGGTCTCGATACACACGTCCTCGAGGAGCGGTAACATTAGTTCCCTTTTCCCGCCCCAATATCGCTTAAAAATCCCCAATGTCCCTTAAGAATCCCCAACTTCTCCTAATATGTCCAACTTGTTGATTAGATTCCCCAATGTTCCTTAAAAATCCCCAATATCTCCTAAAGGTATCATTTCCCAAGGAACCCCATGATTCCTATGTTCCCTTTACCCTCCCCAATATCTCCCAAAAATCCCCAATGTTCCTTAAAAATCCCCAAAATCTCCTAAAATGGCCAATTTGTTGATTAGATTCCCAATGGTATCATTTCCCAAGGACCCCATGATTCCTAAGTTCCCCTTACCTTACCCAATATCTCCTTAAAATCCCCAATGTTCCTTAAAAATCCCCAATATTTCCTAAAATGGCCAACTTGTTGATTAGATTCCACTAAGGTATCATTTCCCAAGGACCCCATGATTCCTAAGTTCCCTTTACCCTACCCAATATCTCCTTAAAATCCCCAATGTTCCTTAAAAATCCCCAAAATCTCCTAAAATGGCCAACTTGTTGATTAGATCCCCAATGGTATCATTTCCCAAGGACCCCCATGATTCCTAAGTTCCCATTACCCACCCCAATATCGCCTAAAAATCCCCAATATCCCTTAAGAATCCCCAACTTCTCCTAATATGTCCAACTTGTTGATTAGATTCCCCAAAGGTATCATTTCCCGAGGACCGCCATGATTCCTAAGTTCCCTTTACCCTCCCCAATATCTCCTAAAAATCCCCAATGTTCCCTAAAAATCCCCAATATCACCTAAAATGGCCAACTTGTTGATTAGATTCCCCAAAGGTATCATTTCTCAAGGACCCCATGATTCCTAAGTTCCCTTTACCCTACCCAATATCTCCTAAAAATCCCCAATGTTCCTTAAAAATCCCCAATATCTCCTAAAATGGCCAACTTGTTGATTAGATCCCCAAAGGTATCATTTCCCAAGGACCCCCATGATTCCTAAGTTCCCTTTACCCTAACCAATATCTCGTAAAAATCCCCAATATCTCCTAAAATGGCCAACTTGTTGATTAGATCCCCAAAGGTATCATTTCCCGAGGACCGCCATGATTCCTATGTTCCCTTTACCGTACCCAATATCTCGTAAAAATCCCCAATGTTCCTTAAAAATCCCCAATATCTCCTAAAATGACCAACTTGTTGATTAGATCCCCAAAGGTATCATTTCCCGAGGACCGCCATGATTCCTATGTTCCCTTTACCGTACCCAATATCTCGTAAAAATCCCCAATGTTCCTTAAAAATCCCCAATATCACCTAAAATGGCCAACTTGTTGATTAGATTCCCCAAATGTATCATTTCTCAAGGACCCCATGATTCCTAAGTTCCCATTACCCGCCCCAATATCGCCTAAAGATCCCCAATGTCCCATAAGAATCCCCAACTTCTCCTAATATGTCCAAATTGTTGCTTAGATTCCCCAAAGGTATCATTTCCCGTGGACCCCCATGATTCCTAAGTTCCCTTTACCCGCCCCAATATCTCCTAAAAATCCCCAATGTTCCTTAAAAATCCCCAATATCTCCTAAAATGGCCAACTTGTTGATTAGATTCCCCAAAGGTATCATTTCCCAAGGACCCCCATGATTCCTAAGTTCCCATTACCCGCCCCAATATCGCCTAAAGATCCCCAATGTCCCATAAGAATCCCCAACTTCTCCTAATATGTCGAACTTGTTGCTTAGATTCCCCAAAGGTATCATTTCCCGTGGACCCCCATGATTCCTAAGTTCCCTTTACCCGCCCCAATATCTCCTAAAAATCCCCAATGTTCCTTAAAAATCCCCAATATCTCCTAAAATGGCCAACTTGTTGATTAGATTCCCCAAAGGTATCATTTCTCAAGGACCCCATGATTCCTAAGTTCTCTTTACCATCCCCAATATCTCCTAAAAATCCCCATGTTAAAATGTCCAACTTGTTGTTTAGATTCCTCAAAGGTATCATTTCCCAAGGACCCCCATGATTCCTAAGTTCCCTTTACCCTACCCAATATCTCGTAAAAATCCCCAATATCTCCTAAAATGGCCAACTTGTTGATTAGATACCCCAAAGGTATCATTTCCCGAGGACCGCCATGATTCCTAAGTTCCCTTTACCCTACCCAATATCTCCTAAAAATCCCAATGTTCCTTAAAAATCCCCAACTTCTCCTAAAATGGCCAACTTGTTGATTAGATTCCCCAAAGGTATCATTTCTCAAGGACCCCATGATTCCTAAGTTTTCTTTACCCTACCCAATATCTCCTAAAAATCCCAAATGTTCCTTAAAAATCCCGAACTTCTCCTAATATGTCCAACTTGTTGCTTAGATTCCCGAAAGGTATCATTTCCCGTGGACCCCCATGATTCCTAAGTTCCCTTTACCCGCCCCAATATCTCCTAAAAATCCCCAATGTTCCCTAAAAATCCCCAATATCTCCTAAAATGGCCAACTTGTTGATTAGATTCCCCAAAGGTATCATTTCCCGAGGACCGCCATGATTCCTATGTTCCCTTTACCGTACCCAATATCTCGTAAAAATCCCCAATGTTCCTTAAAAATCCCCAACTTCTCCTAAAATGGCCAACTTGTTGATTAGATCCCCAAAGGTATCATTTCCCGAGGACCGCCATGATTCCTATGTTCCCTTTACCGTACCCAATATCTCGTAAAAATCCCCAATGTTCCATAAAAGTCCCCAATATCACCTAAAATGGCCAACTTGTTGATTAGATTCCCCAAATGTATCATTTCTCAAGGACCCCATGATTCCTAAGTTCCCTTTACCCGCCCCAATATCGCCTAAAGATCCCCAATGTCCCTTAAGAATCCCCAACTTCTCCTAATATGTCCAACTTGTTGCTTAGATTCCCCAAAGGTATCATTTCCCGTGGACCCCCATGATTCCTAAGTTCCCTTTACCCGCCCCAATATCTCCTAAAAATCCCCAATGTTCCTTAAAAATCCCCAATATCTCCTAAAATGGCCAACTTGTTGATTAGATTCCCCAAAGGTATCATTTCCCAAGGACCCCCATGATTCCTAAGTTCCCATTACCCGCCCCAATATCGCCTAAAGATCCCCAATGTCCCATAAGAATCCCCAACTTCTCCTAATATGTCCAACTTGTTGCTTAGATTCCCCAAAGGTATCATTTCCCGTGGACCCCCATGATTCCTAAGTTCCCTTTACCCGCCCCAATATCTCCTAAAAATCCCCAATGTTCCTTAAAAATCCCCAATATCTCCTAAAATGGCCAACTTGTTGATTAGATTCCCCAAAGGTATCATTTCTCAAGGACCCCATGATTCCTAAGTTCTCTTTACCATCCCCAATATCTCCTAAAAATCCCCATGTTAAAATGTCCAACTTGTTGTTTAGATTCCTCAAAGGTATCATTTCCCAAGGACCCCCATGATTCCTAAGTTCCCTTTACCCTACCCAATATCTCGTAAAAATCCCCAATATCTCCTAAAATGGCCAACTTGTTGATTAGATACCCCAAAGGTATCATTTCCCGAGGACCGCCATGATTCCTAAGTTCCCTTTACCCTACCCAATATCTCCTAAAAATCCCAATGTTCCTTAAAAATCCCCAACTTCTCCTAAAATGGCCAACTTGTTGATTAGATTCCCCAAAGGTATCATTTCTCAAGGACCCCATGATTCCTAAGTTTTCTTTACCCTACCCAATATCTCCTAAAAATCCCAAATGTTCCTTAAAAATCCCGAACTTCTCCTAATATGTCCAACTTGTTGCTTAGATTCCCGAAAGGTATCATTTCCCGTGGACCCCCATGATTCCTAAGTTCCCTTTACCCGCCCCAATATCTCCTAAAAATCCCCAATGTTCCCTAAAAATCCCCAATATCTCCTAAAATGGCCAACTTGTTGATTAGATTCCCCAAAGGTATCATTTCCCGAGGACCGCCATGATTCCTATGTTCCCTTTACCGTACCCAATATCTCGTAAAAATCCCCAATGTTCCTTAAAAATCCCCAACTTCTCCTAAAATGGCCAACTTGTTGATTAGATTCCCCAAAGGTATCATTTCCCGAGGACCGCCATGATTCCTATGTTCCCTTTACCGTACCCAATATCTCGTAAAAATCCCCAATGTTCCTTAAAAATCCCCAACTTCTCCTAAAATGGCCAACTTGTTGATTAGATTCCCCAAAGGTATCATTTCCCGAGGACCGCCATGATTCCTAAGTTCCCTTTACCCTACCCAATATCTCCTAAAAATCCCCAATGTTCCTTAAAAATCCCCAACTTCTCCTAAAATGGCCAACTTGTTGATTAGATCCCCAAAGGTATCATTTCCCGAGGACCGCCATGATTCCTAAGTTTTCTTTACCCTACCCAATATCTCCTAAAAATCCCCAATGTTCCTTAAAAATCCCCAATATCTCCTAAAATGGCCAACTTGTTGATTAGATCCCCAAAGGTATCATTTCCCGTGGACCGCCATTATTCTCAAGTTCCCTTTACCCTACCCAATATCTCCTAAAAATCCCCAATGTTCCTTAAAAATCCCCAATATCTCCTAAAATGGCCAACTTGTTGATTAGATCCCCAAAGGTATCATTTCCCAAGGACCCCCATGATTCCTAAGTTCCCATTACCCGCCCCAATATCGCCTAAAGATCCCCAATGTCCCTTAAGAATCCCCAACTTCTCCTAATATGTCCAACTTGTTGATTAGATTCCCCAAAGGTATCATTTCTCAAGGACCCCATGATTCCTAAGTTTTCTTTACCCTACCCAATATCTCCTAAAAATCCCCAATGTTCCTTAAAAATCTCCAATATCTCCTAAAATGGCCAACTTGTTGATTAGATCCCCAAAGGTATCATTTCCCGTGGACCGCCATGATTCCTAAGTTCCCTTTACCCTACCCAATATCTCCTAAAAATCCCCAATGTTCCTTAAAAATCCCCAACTTCTCCTAAAATGGCCAACTTGTCGATTAGATTCCTCAAAGGTATCATTTCCCAAGGACCCCCCATGATTGGTTCCAAAGGAATTTATTGCTGTATGTTTTACAACTGAGCTGAGAAACAGGCTCTGTCCTAGTGGGAATGTAATGCAAGAAATAAGAAGAATCATTATCCCATCACATCATACAAAAAAAAATTAAATGCATCAAAAGTGCATGCTCAAAATTGCCGCACGCACAGACCCCCCCATCTGAACAGCACCGCAGCAGAGCTACGAGTGCGAAGGATTTAAATGGTTGCTCTTGTAAATACACTTTCGTCGGCGCTTTCCTTTCGCTCCGTCGAAAAACAAGTTAACTGCACGTCGCACTTAGTATGCGCAAATCCAAACTCCGCCTCGAATGATTCCACAGGCGGAGACAAAGAGCGAGCTCGTTTTCTGTATGCGATGACATCACCAGCAGCCAAGCCACCAGCAGTAGTCGTCCTCATGCCGTGGAGCAACAGCACACGAACGCACGACGGATAGGGTGATGACCATTGTTTTGGCATGAAGTTAATGCATTTTTTGGCTTAACTACAAAAGATAGAGTTTTGGTGTCAAAGAAACATTTTTAGGGAACAAGTTCGTGCATGTTTTGTAGAAGAACTTTTTCAACAAAAGCTTTATTTTCATATTGAAATCATCAAAAATGTCCAAAAAATAGCCGATTTTTTCGACCAATTTTGCATTATTTTTCAATTTAAGGCCTTTTTAACTATTTTTACAAAGTTTACGTCCAAGAGACTAAGAAAGTAGAAGTAATTAGCATTCAATTCGTGCGCTGAGAAAGTTTGTACGATTGATAGTTTAGTAGATATAGGACTTCAAAGATAACCAAAAATTAAAAACTTAAAATGTGATTAACTCACTTAGCAGTGATTTCCGACCCTATGTTCCATGGGAACTTTTTCATCTCTCATCAAGACCTATCAGCCCTGAAAATATCCAAAACCCGGAACCAAACACCCTGTATAATAGGTTGACAAACAGTCAAAATTTGAGATTTTTTGATGCGCTGTATGAAAAGTTATAGCATGCTGAACTTTTATGTGAGAGAAAAAAAAGTTGCCTATCCCAAACATTTTGGCCATCCCTGTATTTCTAATCCAATTTCTTTTGCGATAGTACTAGCTAGTCGTGTACCTAATAATGCTGCCTGTAGTTCTAATTTCGGAATGGTCATCACCCTCATAAGAGCCACCCTAGCCTTAGCAGCGACGATACATCACGATTACATCAATATCATCTCCAGATAAAGTTCTCAAATATACAACGGCAGCAAATGCCTTATCTGATGCATCTACAAAGACATGCACCTCTCTTTTTGTGACCTCTAAAGCTTTGGAGTAACACCTTTGGATCTTAAGTGAATCCAAATCTTTAACTCTAATAGACCATTCATCTAAACGATCCTTAATGCTTTCAGGTATTTCGTCATCCCAACCGATTTCAATTCTCCATAAATCTTGCAAAATAATTCTACACTCTATAGTGACATTTGAAATTAAACCAATTGGGTCATACACTCTCGCAACAATTGATAACAGCTTACGTTTCGTTAGTATATCTGAAGATGTAGGACAATCAAATGTATAAACCAATTGATCGTTTTCAGTATTCCACAAAATTCCCAAAACCTTTTGATATGATGGTTCTTCAATATCCAATGGTATAAGTTTTGAACTATCAATTCTATCTATTGGTAAACCTTTCAAAACCTCATCTGAATTTGATACAAACTTTCGAATTTCAAAATTTGCGTGATCGTGAATTTTGATTACCTCATTCATTACCTTAATAGCTTCCTGTGGCGTCCGGAAACTTGCAAGACAATCATCAACATAATCATTCTCCGTAATGATGTTAACTGCATCTGGATAATTCTTTGAAAACTTTGCAGCATTTACAAATTGAGCACATGCGGGAGAACACGTAGCTCCAAATGTCATAACTTGCATGACATAAACCTCTGGCTTTTTGTTCGGATTATCGCTGAATAAAAAACATTGAGCCTTCTGATCAGCTTCTCTAATTTTAACCTGGTGAAACATCTCCTTAATATCACCCACTACCGCGACACCGTGTTCTCTAAATCTAATGAGAACACCAAACAATGATGCTGTAGCATCAGGCCCAGTTAACAGTTTTGAATTCAATGATTCTCCATGAATTTCTGCCTTGGCATCAACAACCATTCTTGGCATTTTATGCTGATTAGTCACAAAGAAATACGGTAAATAATAAGTCAGCATATTTTATCTCATTCGGATCGAGCTTGCGAGCATAACCCTTTTCTACATACTTTTCAGTTTTATTTGTATACCAAGTTTTAATGTCTGGATTACATTCCATTTTCTTTTCCTGAATTTTCAATCTTCCCAATGCAGATTGATAACTGTCAGGAAACTGAACCTCATCATCCTTCCACAATAAACCAATTTCATATCTACCGTTATTGTATTTCAAAGTATTATGCATGATATCGTTAGCTCTTACTATATGTTTTGATAACAAAGGTTTTTCATTAGCCATAACACCAAATTACTCAGTTGAAAAATAACCTTTGACAATTTCATGAAGCGATTTTTCTTCAGATTTTGTTTCAATTTACCAAAGTCTACGGTTTGTTTTGGTATTGACAATTGGTTAACTGCCTTGCCTCTTTTAAGAAAAACTGATTCCCACTAGTTCCCTTTATCTGGTGATCGAACGACTGTAAGGTTTAATCTTATGATTTTTGGCAACGCAGTCTTTATTGAATTAAACGAAATTTAAGCTATCTGCCCGACGTTTCGACACTGGATTGGTGTCATCTTCAGGGGGTAAATATTCGTTTCGTTATATGTCCAATGTTTAGTCTAACGGTAACTGTCGTGGTTGTGGGTTTTAGGTATATACTTTCTGAACTCAAACTGTAAAAATTATTCTTTTTTCTCGCACAACTTGTATCGGCAATGGCGTAATTTGACTCGTCAACCGTTTGGGTTGCTCCGACAACATGATAACCGCTAAATCCCTTTGCGGTTTTAACCAATTGTAAAATACTTCTAATGTCGGAGCCCTAAACTGAGTTTGATTTTGTGCATTATCTGCTGCCTGATTATGAGCGTTTGCCACTGCCTGGGGTCCTGTAACATGACTCAACCAATTATGCTACAGACTGGATGGCAGCCTACCACTTAATTCTTTTAACAATCTCTGATCGTTAAGGTAATCTTACTGCTTTAAAAGTTTCATATTTGTTACCATATTTTCTAAAGCGGAAATGAAATCAATCATAGTTTTAGGATTATCCATCCTAGGAGGTTTAGCAGACATCAATTCGTCTAATAAACCATTGTAAACCACTTGCGGTCTACCAAATTGTTGTTTAAGGCGGACTAAAATGGATGGAACGTTATCCGCATCTACCATAAGCGGGGCTACTGAAATCAAAGCTTTCCGCTTAAGATATTGATGCAGTCTATTTAAATTATCTAAATTCGAAAATCCTCCAGCAACTGTAGTTGTATCGAAAGCTGTCTTAAAACGAGGACATACTTTATAACAACCATAAAAATATGCTAGTTTAGCTAGAGATTGTCTAGCCAACAAATTTGCTACTTGATCTGATCCTTTTGAGGGAGTAGAAGCAGAAGAAGTTGAAGGGGATACCGTTGAAGAAGATTCACTTTTTTCCATTTTCAAATTCATTGTTACGTTAGATAAAAATTTCGATCAATGTTGAGTAGTATCTGAGATGTGTGCAAACTTTATTCCAACTGGGACGGGTGTAAACCTACCTGAAGGTACACAATACTGAAGGGCACTAGATTGAAAGGGAGAGCTCAGGAGAAATTGTATTGCAAAACGAAAATGTCAGATTCGAACATCCGCCGCAAAATTACTCACACACGCACACCTACCGTTCACGAGAAGATTTACAGAAGAAAGAAAATCGTGCGGTGAGACGGATCTCTTCTGCCACGGCGATCGCCACTGGGGCGCAACATTCCGAATAATTGGGAATAGTGTGCAGCAGAAGCAGCCGATAATCACCCGGCGGGACAGGAAAACACCCGTGCAACAGACATTATCACCACACGAGGCACGAGCCCACCTCGCACGACGTCCATAGTGGTTGCAGGAGATCCACGGGAGCGAGGACAAGTTGCCGCTGATTTTCGATCCTCCCAACGGACAGTGACGTAAAGGCACCCTGAGGCGGGAAAATTGGCCCGGATATTCGCCAGCGGAAAGCCCTTCGGCCGGTGGAAAAACTCTCCACGTTTGGTGACGGCATCACAGTGGGCGCACAGATCGGTTCGGCTGAGCACAGGTGACAACCTGACTACCATCGAAGAAGAAGAAGAGCCTTCCCTAAGAAGGCTCTTTCTTCTCATTTTGTTGCAGTTTCAGTGCACGGGAACTGCACACTACTTGGACCAGAGTCAGTGGCCAACCGTCGTGGGATTGAGCAAGCCCTGCATCCAGCACGCAACAACCCTTTCGAGGTGCCAGTTGCCAGCAGGTGAAAGCTGGGGTCGACGAAGTGCCAGGGGTGACCGTGGTGTGCGCACGGGATCCGCACGGAGCAGCGTTTGCGGCCGTAATAACCCCTGCGGGGAGCGAGCGGCCAGCCGACGTGACGCAAGCGAGTGCCGCAGTGGATCAGTCACAACCCTTTCGAGGAGCCAGTTGCTGATCGGCAAAACCTGTGTGACCGTTAAGAGCGAACCGTTCCGGAAAGATCGAGACCAATCGGTTGGTCAGAAAGGATCCTCAGGCCGGTTGGACCAGGGTGCGCTTCGCCCTGAAGCTGCATGGCGTTAGTGCATCTTTCAGACCGCATCGGCCGGAAGCCCGAGGGAACGAAGACGCAGCGGGAAGCGGTGTGCGTGAGTAATAATATTAAGAGAAGGCATGGACAGTGCTGTTAAGAGGAGAAATTACCTTAAGATGATCAGTAGGGTAGCATAAGAGAAAATGCACATGTAAAATAAATGTTTGCACACAAATTTTGATTGAGGTGTTCTATATGTTGCTAGCCGGTCCGATCATTGCAATTTCCCATCAGCAAGATCGTTTCACAACATCATTATTCTAAAATTTCTTGAAACATCTTATTTTGAGCTACTTGTATTCCCTTATGAATTTTCAAAAAATGTATCGAGTGTTCTAGATTCTTTATCTTCAGATATTTTTAATTTAGATTAAATCTCCATACAGCGTGGACATTGCCACGATTCTTCTTCCGTAGGTAAAGATTTTAAATTGATACAAGATTGATGAAACCATAAAAGGCAATCATCGCATTGAATCATTGCCTCTCTTTGATCGGGATGATTACAGAGCTTGCAACTCCCCTTCTTATTTTCTTTATAAACAACTTGCAACATTTTGCTGCTTTAATTGAAACAGGACCACTGCACCAAAACAAACAATCTATTAATTACACGAAACTTTTGACCTAAATCTCTAATAATCTAACTTATCTATTACTCGCCTCTAGATGGGTTGACTTGGCCGATCGTCCGTCGCGTCCAAGAGCTCTTTCACCACAGTCACGAATAATTTGACTTGGCCGACCGTCCGTCGCGTCCAAGAGCCTTTTACACCACAGTCACGAATAATTTGACTTGGCCGACCGTCCGTCGCGTCCAAGAGCCTTTTACACCACAGTCACGAATTTCTCCTTTATAATTTGACTTGGCCGACCGTCCGTCGCGTCCAAGAGCCTTTTCACCACAAAACAAATTTCTCTTTTTAATTTGACTTGGCCGCCGTCCGACGCGTCCAAGTGCCTTTTCCACCACAATCAAATTTCTCTTAATAATTTGATGTGTTGCAAATAATTCTCGGTTAACTTTCGAGAATTGATTGATTATTCTCAGATTACTGGTTAGTCCCAACGGTCACCGTGAGGAAAACACTTAGTTCCTCTCTGGAGCACCACCAAAATATTTCTTTACCCAAGAAATCAAACTCGTCTCACGATGACACTGATTTACTAAAAAATATGGACTTTCTTTTTCCAACTATGAAAAAGTGAACTGAACTCCAACGATGCTGAGATAGTAATGCTTTATTTCCTATTTCTACTTTCAATTATGGATTTTCTTATGTCTAAGCTTTACCTGATCCTAACGACTTTACCTGACCTGACGCCAAGCTTACCACACCGTCTTCACGGGTAGTTTTATCATTTCTTCCGTCGCCTCATGTTCAGGTACTTTTGCTACGCAGCGCATCCTTTTGCCAGAACTAATGCATTGGCGACCGTTGGCTTTGTTTATTTGGTGCCTTTAGGTGACGCACCAAGGCATCTTCTTATTCTGACCCTGTCATAAACGTACATTTGTTTATCCTTATGCTAAACTATATTGCTCAGTCGTCAACAGTAGTGAATCCCCTTCCTCTTACGCTGGAACGCTATCTCGGTGGTTTTTGTAACCGACTGGATAGCGTCTTCAGTCGACCTCCCCTTCCGGAAGCCGTACTGGCTACGCGAGAGACTTTTTACACTCTCGGTGAGCCTCAACATTCTATTGAGGATGATCTTTTCGAGCACCTTCCCACCTCGTCGATCAAGAATATTGGCATATATGCCGACGGGTCTCCAGGTGGTTTGCCCGCCGGCAGAACCAGGCTCTGCCGCTTCCAAACCTCTGGGAAAACTTCCTCGTCCAGGCATTTCAGCATAGCAAACCTGAACATCTCGGGAGCCTCTGCAATAACTAGTTTTAAGGCCAGATTCGAAACTCCGTCCTGTACTGTTCTTCGCGATATTGATGGAGGAGGCGAACGGTCTATAATCAGCACACGATGTATACAATTTGCTTATTAGACATTGTATGAATGCATTTTTATTAGTTAGAAAATTTACACATTAGGTACCTGAGGAAAGATATTTAAAAGGCGAATTTCACGCCAACTTGACCAGCACGCGCGGAGAACTCATTCTCCCAACCTGAAAAGAAAAAGGTAAAAGAGAAGAAACAAGCCAAGCGTCGCTCTGGCTCCATTAGTCCGGCCACGTGACTGAGACCTTGTTGGGGTTCAGTCAGCACTGGCAGGCGACAAACAGAAAAATATTCTTCGGCATTGGAGTAAAAATTTGAACGTTGCATCACCCCGTTAACCAGCACCAAGCATTAAGGTTCATTCTTTGCTTACTTTGCTTGTTGCTAGTTAACTTAAGGTGTGATTGTGGCCGAAATTGTTCGTAGGTCCATCAACAATAACAAGCGTGACCGCGAAATTAGTCATATGACTGAAATTAGTGGGATGTTGGGCTCAATTGGGCCGGTACAATGGCGTCCCACATTTTTATCTTTATTGCTTTGTTAACACTTATGTGGCCGGCAGGGTACCCGGGTACCTTTTTCAATTTCAAATCTCGATATTTTAATGGTTATTGAGACTAGGATGTTGGAACTCTGTTAGATCTTAGAACTCGTGAATATACATCTATTACTGGGGTTGACCAAATTTTTAAGTGAAGAGGGGCACGGGGAGGGGCTCCTGCATTTTTTTATTACGTGGAAGCAAATTGAACTGCCGATCCCATCGGACGTAATCTTCTGTCGCTCATCGTTTGCGTTTATTTTGCGTGATAATTGATCTCGTTAATCGTCTAAGTTAATTTCAAACTACGGTCGTTCGTAATCTGCACCGTCCTATGATAATAATTTTTCATATCGACTACCGTTGTGGTGAAAAAGTGCATTTTAATTGATCGACTCTACTCGCCATGGAATGCAAAAAGTGCCTGCTACCAGTGATAACAAAGGATCAACCGTACATTTACTGCAATGGATTGTGCGCCGCAGTACATCATGCAAATTGTGTTGGATTAAATAAAGCCGAGCTTGCCGCCGTGTCGCCACCGAACAAGAATAGTTGTTGGCTGTGCGACGATTGTTTGGATGAGTTTGTACAATGGAGAAAAGAACGAACTGAGAAAACAAATGATCCGATCGCCGAAACCATTCCGGAGCCGCAATGCGTACAACTGCAACGTGATGTAGATGAGCCGAAAACCAAAGTTGAATCCATATTATCGGGGATTGTGTCGCATTCTAATCATCGCTCGGATACCTGGATACGACACTCAACACCGAATTCTTCACGACAAGAGGAAAGTGGATCGAGTGTAATTACAAGCGCGTTCAATAGTACGAATCGGATTCCTGATTCGGGAAGCGAAAACGAAAACTTCGATTTGCTGCTATCTAATATCCATGGAAGCGTTTCGGAGGAAGATGTGCAACTCATGGTTCTCGCTGTTTAGGCACCCGTGATGATGAGTGTATTAACGTTAGAAAATTAGTTCCGCGATGGGTTGACTGTAGTACTCTCGACTATATCTCCTTTAAAATAGTTTTACATCGTAAATGGAAATCTACCGCAATGATGCCATCTATTTGGCCTAAAAACATCAAATTTCGAGAGTTTAAAAAAATAAGATGCCCGTGGAGACCAGATATTTTGTAATATGTTTCGATGTTTTGCATTATGTGATTTCACGTTAAAATGTTTTTGTTTAGTTATAATATTCACTGCAATTTCTGTTTTGTGCCATCTGTGGAAATGTTTATGTATAAATCTGAAATGTAGTCTGCCCTTGAACGATAAATTTGAAGTAAGTAATTGTATCACTGTATTACATAATTGCCTCGTATTTTTTACTTGGTTTTGATAATTGAAGAATTTGTTCTAAATGTTTGTACTTTAGTTTTAAGAACACATCATTGGGGCATGTATAAGCCTGTTGGTGTTGCTCACGGAGAAAAATAAAGGCCGGCAGGGTACCCGGGTACCCACGAAATTGAAATTGTAATTTGTAATTTGTAATTTTTATTGTTAACGTAACGTGAACCGGTTAGCATAGCCATGATCATATCTCCGTCAATTTTTCATCGATTTTGGAAATTTTTAGCTCATTCAATTCAGAAACTCATCATCTATCGGGAAAATATTAGGTTAGACCGATCTAATCACCGTGGTTTTCGGAAAATCCATATTTTTGAGAGCATGTCCTTATACCATATTGAAACCCACATTGTTAAGGCTAGGATACCTTAAAGTGTTTATGGTCAACCATGGCCTCACGGGAAGCGTGTTCCGAAATAACAGTTTCAAAGTCAACACGTTTTATGATTCCAGGCCGGTCAGATACAATATGCCAAAGCAATTTTACGATGCTTGGTACCGAAATTGCTACTAACCTACCGAAAATCCCGTATATTGTATTGTATAAAAACACGGATCCGGAAATCCGGATTTTCCGGTACCTATGGTGATCGGACCGGTCTAGCCAAATACGATCTCGATAGCTAATGAGTTTCTGAGTTGAATGAGGCAAAAACTTTTAAAATCGGTGGAAAAATCGCTAAGATATGATCATTTCCATTTCGTGGGTACCCGGGTACCCTGCCGGCTTTCTACGGGTGTTTTTTTTTTTGCTGGCCACACTACGGGTAATGGCAAAAATGCGCTTACAACATCGACAATGCTTCTCTGCTACATATAATATCGCACAAAGTGATAAACAAAGAGAAACAATCATCAAAAGCAACAATTTCGTTTGAAGGAGCAAGTGAGGGTAAACCGGCGATGTACCGAATTTGACAACTGCGTCACCCCACTGATCTCATGTTTCTCGAGAGGCATAATAAAGTCATAATTCTGCAATGTTTGGTACATGATTTAGTCCCTGAACCATGGCGTGCAGTTCAGAGAAATCCACGAGGAAACCGTAGTGCGATACTAGATTGCTTAAAAAAATGGGGTGGCCGGCAGCATTTTGAACCATGGCTGGCACCAGACCTGTCAGTACAGTTAAATCATGCGGTCAACAAGAACTTCCATGGGTTCGACATGTACGCCGAACAGGATCAGAATCACAATTATGTAGTTCCCGATTCGTATGACTACGAAATATGTTGGAGCCTACCTGAGGTGACCTACTCGTTCTTCGTTTATTTACTGGTGCGGAGATTGTATAAGCTGATGGCAGCCGGAACTCGGCGAGAGCTGGCGACCTCACACGTGACACGATGCATGTCTCATCCACCTTCCAAAGAAATTACCGGACATTCTTGTCACATTTGGCTCTGCATACAGCTGGTCATCCAAGTACTACAAGCGGGCTGCACGTAATACATGCTTTTGTTTATTAAGTTAATAAGACCTTTGCCATCCTGGAATAACGGATTGAATGTATGACAAATCGATTTAGGTTTTGTGATTCGGAAAGTTGAAAAAAGTTCTGAGGATCTTATGAGCCTTGTTGAAACAAAAAGGAGAAACGTTAAAATTGGAACAATCGATTATCTTACATCGTCGAAGCAAAAACAACGAAGAAATCTTTCTCTGTGGAGAATCATTGTAAAGGTCGTTTAACGTAATACACTGGTGTTCGCTACCAGCATGTACGCTCCGGTGATAAACGTGCCCCACTTTCCCCTATCATGCGAGAGAAGATGAAAACGTCAAACGTGGGAGCACCATCAGCAGCAGCAAGTTGCTCACCCGCCGCCGGCACCACCATCATCGCCACTCATCAATGTAAACATGCGCTCGTGAGTGAACGCGCGCGCTGCCGCCACCGCCACCGTACCGAACCGAACAACCAACCGTTGGAACAGAAGACGGTGATGCTCATGACAGCTCTGGTGAATTTGCGAGACCTCTCCAACAGGAAGGTACCCTGTCGTGTGCTTCTGGATTCTGGATCGCAGATGAGCTTCATTTCACGGAGTATGGCAGATCGTCTGGCGGTACACCGGGCTCCAACGCTTGTACCAATTACGGGAGTAGGTGCAGCCAGGACTTGTGCTCATGAGAAGTTGACAGTGGCAGTCGAATCCAGGTACACTGACTTCTCAACCATGGTCGAATGCTTGGTAATTCCCAAGGTGACAGGAGTCATCCCCACGACCCAGCCGGATATTTCGAAGTGGCCGATTCCGACATCCGTGTTCCTGGCTGATCCCGAGTTTAATACGCCTGGCGAAATCGATATGCTGCTTGGCGTATCCCATTTCCTCCGACTGCTCAAATTAGGAAGAATCCAGCTGCGAGAGGACTTGCCCGACCTCCAGGAGACGCAGTTTGGATGGGTGGCCGCTGGTGACGTCGAGGAAGAACAGAACGATCAGCAGTGCTACGTATCCACAGCCAGCACACTCTCCGAGACCATGAAAAGGTTTTGGGAAGTCGAAGAAGTCAACGATGCTGATCAACCTACGGACCAGGAGGAATGCGAAAAGAAGTTTCAGGATACCCACTATCGAGACGTGGACGGCAGATATGTTGTGTCGCTGCCTTTCCGAGAATATCCTCCCCAGCTGAAGGACAACCGAGAGTTAGCCCTGCGTCGCTTCTTTTCCCTCGAAAGGCGGATGAAGAAGGATCCTGCTCTCAAACTCCAGTACAGCAAGTTCATCGACGACTACGAAGCCCTGGGACACTGCCGAGAGATCATCGAGGATTGCGATGCACCGAGTCAACCCCGGTACTACATGCCCCATCATGCGGTACTTCGTCCATCGAGCTCCAATACAAAGCTTCGTGTGGTGTTCGATGCATCAGCCAAGGCTTCGCCATCTGACGTTGCTTTCAATCAAGCGCTTCTGGTAAGAGCAACAGTGCAGAACGACATCTTCGTGATCCTCGTTCGCTTCCGGAAGCACTTCGTTATGTTCACGGCTGATATTTCGAAGATGTATCGGCAGATCAAGGTAGTTCCAGCCCATTCGTGCTTCCAAAGGATCTTCTGGCGAGATGATCCTGCGCAACCTCTTCGGGTACTGGAGTTGACAACGGTGACGTATGGAACAGCGTGCGCTCCATTCCTCGCGACAAGGTGTTTGTTGCAGCTGAGTATCGACGAGGCCGACTCCTTCCCCATCGCTGAGAACATCGTCCGAGAAGATTGCTACGTCGACGGAGCTGATACAGTAGCTGAAGCCATCGAATGCCAGACCCAGCTTATTGGAATGCTGAAATCCGCGGGGTTCCCTGTCCATAAGTGGAGCTCCAACTCTACGAAGCTGCTAGAACGTATCCCTGAATCAGATCATGAGGAATTAGTAAATCTCAGTGACGGCTGCGAAAGAGTCATGAAAACTTTAGGTTTGACCTGGAGTCCGCAGCGGGATGAGTTTGCATTCGACGCGAATAATCTTACCGACTATTTGAAACCTCCGACCAAGCGATCTGTGCTACCCGAAGTCAGGAAGCTCTTCGACGTGATTGACCTCCTTTCACCGGTTATCAACATCGCCAAGCTGAAGAAACCGTTGGTATCCCTGCAGGCCTTCGTGCGGAACCGTATTGAGAAAATACAGCTGCTCATGGGATCGTCGAGTGTACAATGGAGGTACATTTCAAAGAAGGAACACCCGGCTGGCGTCGTCTCGCGAGGACGGCTGCCAGAGGCATTGCGTACCGGCGAGTTGTGGTGGACTGGGCCCAAGTTTCTTCAATGTGCAGATTACGATGTGGAGATTCTAGCAGACCTTCCTGACGATGCTAACTCGGAGATTAGAGCAACACCGATCGTCGCAGCATTGGTCATCAACCAAGATGAGCTGCCTGTGTTTTCGAAGTACAGCTCATTTCGGAAACTACAGCGTGTGACTGCTCTAGTTCAGCGATTTATTCGGAACTGCCGACTAAAGAACGCCTCACAGCGTGTTGCCAGTCATCGTCCGACGATTTCGGAGCTACAAGAGTCTCCGGAACTCATCGTGAACGTTATCCAGCATGAGACGCTAGCGGATGAAATTCATCGCATGGAAGCCAACGAGCCGTGCAAGCGGATCTATGTGCTGCATCCCAGCCATCGCAAAGGAGTGATGCGAGCTGTCGACGTGATGATTGGCGGAACAACATACCGACGAACGATTTCCAAACTCTCCATTTTGCCGATCGAAGACAACTGCAATCCACATTGCAGTGCTTCAGACGACTTCCAGCCCGGGGGTGCATGTTCGCTACCAGCATGTACGCTCCGGTGATAAACGTGCCCCACTTTCCCCTATCATGCGAGAGAAGATGAAAACGTCAAACGTGGGAGCACCATCAGCAGCAGCAAGTTGCTCACCCGCCGCCGGCACCACCATCATCGCCACTCATCAATGTAAACATGCGCTCGTGAGTGAACGCGCGCGCTGCCGCCACCGCCACCGTCGGGAACTCAGCGTCATCATCATCATCGCCGTCATCGCGCGCGGAGAGAGCCGACCGCGTGGGATGCAGTAACACCAGATTTCCGGATTGTTCCAGAAGATTCGAATTTATGTCGTGCAACATTTTTGAGCACTATTTAAGCAGATGCGTTTCTGCGTACTACGAAACAGTTTATTCTGACCCGGCTAACGGTCAAGAAGAACCAAGTGATAATTTTAGTGTAAAAGTGAAGTGTACTTATAAGCGTTGGCGTGGCTTAGACAACGCCAAGTTAAGAGGAATAAAGTGCTTAAGTGTTAAAAGTACTTCCTGTGTGTTTTTCTTTCTGCGGAAAGAAATTCCCCGTTTGAGGCACTGTGGAGCCCCAAACATATTTGGTCCTTCAAGCCGGATCAACGGAGGATTCCTGGTACCCCAGGTCTTGCGAGTCTCCTTCCCGCCCGGAATACCGAAGGAGTCCAACGCTACCCGCTTGAGGCATTGCGGCGCCTCAACAACTGGAACCTCTTTTTATGCACATGGCTGGGACTGCATAAATTAAAAATGTGCATAAATTAAAAATGTGCATAAAAAGAGGGAAATTTATGCATAAATTAAGTTTGGGCTTCAATTAGAAAATCTAGTTTGCGAGAACAGATCTTGCTCCTGGGCAGATGAGGTGGGGCTAAGGGGGTTTTCAGAATGTTCCCAGAGAGCCCTAAAAGGGGGTTCCAAGGGGCTTCAGGGGCGTTTTAAGGGGTTGTTTCGGGGGGTTTGAGGAGCCTTACAAGGGTGTTCTGTCAAGATTTTTTGGTGTTTTCATGGGATTACGGAGAATTCTGGGGTATTTCAATAGTATTAAGTGGGTTTCAGGGCCGTTCCAAGGGGCTTTAGGGGCAATTCAAGGGATCTCAGGAGACTTTAAAGGGCGTTGTATGGGGTTTGAGGGGCGATTTAAGGTATTTCGGAGTCTGTTCTAAAATTTCCTGAAATGCCTCAAAAATCCCCCTTAAACCCCCTGGCGACCCCTTGTAACGCACCTGAGATGCTTCGGAACCTCATAGAACTTCTCTGTAACGCTACCGTAACGCCTCTGAATCCCCCGAAAATGCTCTGAAACGTCTTGAAATGCCTCCAAAATCCCCCTTAAACCCCCTCGGACCCCATGTAACGCACCTGAGAGGCTCTGAACCCTACGAAAACTCCTCGTAACGCTTAAGTAACGCCTCTGCATCCCACCGAAAATGCTCTGAAACGTCTTGAAATACCTCCGAAATCCCCCTAAAACCCCCTCGGACCCCATGTAACGCACCTGAGAGGCTCCGAACCCCACGAAAACACCTCGTAACGCTTAAGTAACGCCTCTGCATCCCGCCGAAAATGCTCTGAAACGTCTTGAAATGTCTCCAAAATCCCCCTTAAACCCCCTCGGACCCCATGTAACGCACCTGAGAGGCTCCGAACCCCACGAAAACTCCTCGTAACGCTTAAGTAACGCCTCTGCATCCCGCCGAAAATGCTCTGAAACGTTTTGAAAAGCCTCCGAAATCCCCCTTAAACCCCCTCGGACCCCATGTAACGCACCTGAGAGGCTCCGAACCCCACGAAAACTCCTCGTAACGCTTAAGTAACGCCTCTGCATCCCGCCGAAAATGCTCTGAAACGTCTTGAAATGCCACCAAAATCCCCCTTAAACCCCCCGGCGACCCCATGTAACGCACCTGAGAGGCTCCGAACACCCTAAAAACTCCTCCGTAACGCTTCTGAATCACGCCGAAAATGCTCTTAAACATTTTGAAATGCCTCCGAAATTCCCCTTAAACCCCCTCGGACCCCATGTAACGCACATTAGAGGCTCCAAACACCCCGAAAACTCCTCCGTAACGCTTAAGTAACGCCTCTGAATCACGCCGAAAATGATCTGAAACATTATGAAATGCCTCCGAAATTCCCCTTAAACCCCCTCGGACCCAATGTAACGCACCCGAGAGGCTCCGAACACCCTGAAAACTCCTCCGTAACGCTTCCGTAACGCCTCTGAATCACGCCGAAAATGCTCTGAAACATTATGAAATGCCTCCAAAATCCCCCTTAAACCCCCTCGGACCCCATGTAACGCACCTGAGAGGCTCCGAACACCCCGAAAACTCTTCCGTAACGCCTAAGTAACGCCTCTGCATCCCGCCGAAAATGCTCTGAAACGTCTTGAAATGCCTCCAAAATCCCCCTTAAACTCCTCCGTAACGCTTCCGTAACGCCTCTGAATCACGCCGAAAATGATCTGAAACATTATGAAATGCCTCCGAAATCCCCCTTAAGGCGAAACTGGAAGCAATTTCTCATTTTTTCGGTTTTTGATTTTTTATTAAATAACGAAGCAATATTTTCGAAATCGGTTTTCGTGTACATGTAGAGTATGGATCAAGGTATCTTCGGAATTTTTTGAGGTGGAAAATGTTTTCCATTTTGAAGAAACCATTTTTTTGTGAAATTTTGTTCAAAAATGGTTTCTGCAAAAACGAAAAAAAATTTCCACTACAAAAAAAATCAGGAGATACCTTGATCCATACTCTACATGTGCACGAAAACCGATTTTGAAAATATTGCTTCGTTATTTAATCAAAAATCAAAAACCAAAAAGTGAGGAAATGCTTCCAGTTTCGCCTTAAACCCCCTCGGACCCCATGTAACGCACCTGAGAAGCTCCTAACACCCTGAAAACTCCTCCGTTACGCTTCCGTAACGCCTCTGAATCACGCCGAAAATGATCTGGAGCATCTTGAAATGTCCTTCTAAACCAAAACCCCTAAAAACGCCTCCATAACGGCTTTGAAACCAGCCTAAAATGCTCTGAGACTCCTGAAATGACTCCGAAATCCCCTTAAGACCCACTCGGAGACCATGTAACGCACATGAGACCTTCGGAAACACCCAAAAACGAACCTGTAACCTTCCTTTGCTCTCATCTGTAAACACCCCCCGGTCGCCGTTGCAATAGTTCCTGTCATTATTAAATATTCTATGCACAATATTGGTTCTGAGTAGCTCTCCCTCTTTTTATGCAGGGCATAAAAAAGGTGCATAAATTAAAAGTGCATAAAAAAAACATGCATAAAAAGAGGTTTAAGTGTACTCGCATTTACTAAGAAGACTATAATTTTACAAGAACGCATGGAAACACCCCATGAATTGAACGGCGATTCCCAAACAGCTCAAGCAAATTCCCTTGGAATTCATCTTCGAAGTAAATTCACAACATTTTTAGAAAATTGTTAGTTACCAACGATCGAGACCACCAACACCGAACGAGCGTCATAAAGCTGTCATTCTCGAAAGACATCAGATTTCATCATCCGAAACCATTCAAACCGGACGAGGATCATAAAACCCTGAATACCACGAATATCACATCAACCCGAGCTCGTGGTTCGGTATCCCAAAACATCTAGACATCGCATCACATTATCACACCAACGTGCGAAGGGACAACAATACCGACCGATTCCAACCGGATCATCAACGTATCCGTCGCATCTCATTACATACCGACGACATCACACGCACCTGCATCGACCGAGCATCTTATTATAACATCTACGCACCTGCATCGACCGAGCATCCTATTTTCACACCCACGACATCATACGCACCGAGATCACACCACAGTGCACGCATCAGGATGACACCGCTGATTCCCACGCCTCGGAAAGAGAGTGGAAAAATAAATATTGCATCTTGCTTTGCTTTATAGATTACCGTGCAAATGTTCAATCGTCTAAAATATTTGTTCACACGTCAAACACTAAGAAAAGTAGCAAGTAAACAAACCGATTATTCCATGCACCACCCAAAAAGTGTAACCGATGCTTAAAATTTCTAGCAGTGAAAGGAACCAATGTATGCTGAAACTAGTGGGAACATATTGTGGTGTGACAGAAAAATTCTGGAGGGGGTCGAATACGGTGCAAAAAAAAACAATAACTAACCCTAGATTATAAAAGTGCTAGGTAGTAAGAACTAATCACTCAGTTTTAATTCTACACTTGAATAAAACGTTAACTTGTTTAAATTCAAAAATTTTTCTATAGAGAGGAAGGTTGATGTGTAGATGCAAGAGAGCTCCCAATGCTAAGTAAGTAGGAGCTGAACTTGAGCCAACGCCGCCGTCGGCACAAGCGGCATCCCTCCAGTGAGCTGGCGTCGCGAGTCACCATCATAATGTTGGCGTCATTAGTGTTTTCCCTCTCGGCGAAAAGAGACGCGTGATGTGCTATTGGCTATCGGGAACCATATGGTGCTATAGAGTGCAGTTATATGCTACTGCTACACGAATTTTTTTTTTACAGATACTTCTGCAAGCATGCATCGACGAATTCCTACAGATTTTTTCCATAGCATCCTTCAGTGATTCCATCATGGATTGCTTCAGAGAATTTTTCAAGAATTCATCTATTGGTTTCACCAGATATTCCTCCGGGAATTTCTCATGGGATATCTTTAGAGGTTCCTTTAGTGATTGTTGCAGGAATTTCTCTATAGATTTCCATGGGAATGTCAACAGAAATCCTTTTAGATATTTCTGCAAGTGTTCCTTCAGATATTTCTTAAGGTGAAGGTTGCTAGAAATCACAACAATCAGATTGTCTCCCCTCGAATTGTCCACCTAACCACCCACTTGAGCTTAACAAACCAGGTGGCGCACGGTGGAGCGTAAGTTGGCCAATTGCTTCCGGGATTCCTCCTGGGGTCTCTTCAGGAACTCCTACAGGGATTCTTCAAGGAGTTCCTTCGTGAACTCGGCTTAGATTTTTTAGGACTTCTCCAAGAATTCCATCTGCAATTTCTTCTAGATTACTCCCTGGGATTTCTCCAAAAAAAAGCCACCCAATCAAGGGATTCCTCCATGACTTTTTAGTGAATAAAATATTGCTATTTTCTATATCCTAATCGAAAGATCTCATTTTTCTGAATATAACCTGTTTTATTGCGATCCAAACCTTTTGTTTTGATGGTTAACCTTCCGAGACGCGCGCCTTCAAGCAACCGAAACTGCACCGCGCTCGCACTGTATACGAAAAGCGAGGTTTTTTGGTGGTGTTGTACTTTTTACAACAGCGCGCGCGCTGAAGGGTTAAATAAACAGAACAAATTTAATTTCTGTGGATAGAATGGCAGTACATTCGATAAAATGTCAGTTCGCCCCGAACAAAAAATTTTTCCCACAATACATGTTTGTGCATTTTAAAAATAGCTCCCGGCCACCAAAAATTATGGATTTCGACTAATTTTTGGACGGAGAATCCAATTATGAAATAATCTGAATACACCTAAAGAACCCAATTATTCTAGAGATTCCTCTGGGAATAGCTGCAGGGATTCCTCTTAAAATTCATCTAGGGATTTCTTCAGAAATGCCTTAAGGAATTCATCTAAATATTCCGCTTGGAATTTTTCTGGAGAGTACTCCGTTAATCTCTATAGGCATTCCGCTTGGATATTTTTATTTATTTTATTTTATTTTATTTATTGAATACCTTGTAACGCGAGCTCCAGTACAAATCATCCCAGCCTCTGTTCAGAGGTGCGTGGGCCACGATGTCGTCACACAGACCTATTGGATGTTGGCTATTGCGAGAGCTCTGCCGAGGCACAAAACCGCAATTATCATTGCGAACAACAATCCGCACAGCATTTCTAAATGCCGCAAACAATGTTATAAAGAGTTATAACCCCTCCGTTATCAAACCCTCAAACCCTCTCCTCCTCTGCAACAGTAGTGTGAATAGAACAGAAATCATCCGCATGGGGACATTAGCAGAACCGATG
This sequence comes from Aedes albopictus, assembly GCF_035046485.1. Classification (NCBI taxonomy): domain Eukaryota; kingdom Metazoa; phylum Arthropoda; class Insecta; order Diptera; family Culicidae; genus Aedes; species Aedes albopictus. The sequence goes on from NC_085137.1 coordinate 272,192,945, forward strand.
TAAGTAGAGTGAAGTGATATTTTGAACCTATTGTGATAGTGTGCTTACCACAAAAGCACCACCAACTGGTGATCAGTTTTTACGGAGAGATGTATGTACCTGCATGAACGACTCCACGCAGCAGAGGCAGCGATACGGGCAGAAAAAGGCTTAGGCCGAAGAATACGGTTGTGCGCACAACAAATTGTGTTGTGATAGAAAGATTAGGCTGGTCCAAAAATTTTAATTATTCCTTTTGCAAGAAGACGAAAATTGTTTTAAATATAGTGTCAAGCATATTTGATTGGTGTTTTAGTGTCAGTTTTTGTATTTCGTTTGGCTTTATTAGTTACACGACTCCACGATTGCCGCTGGCTAAATCCGGGCACCCAATTCAGTGAACTCGAAGTTCCGTATCAGGCTGTGGTCTGATTGGCGCTAAAGCGGAACTTTTAAGCCAGAGTCAATCAAAAATTGTGTCTTGTTGATCTTGTTGCCGGGGAAAACGTTACAGGGTATGCGGTATACCGAAATGTTTCGCCAAATACACCTCGAAACGAAATTCCGCGGAATTCCACGGAATTTAACTAGGCGAAATTTATGATTTTGAATTTCGTTTCGTTTCGTCAAATTCTAAAAATTTCGCCTTCAAAAAATATAATTTGGCGAAATTAAACGAAATTCCGCGGAATGACTAATAAATTTCGAAAACAAGTTCATATCGTAAATGTTCATATCATCTACCGGAGATCTTGCCAATCTCAAGTTACAAGTGTTATATAATCATTTATGCAATTCAGTGTCATAATTTACATTTTACACAACTCATTTTGGTATTATAATGGCCAATTTTTCCGAACAGGTTCGTTGTGCAACTGCATTATGAACATTATGCAACTCAAATAAGTTGCATTATGAAAAAATCATTGCATAAAATTTTGTATGTAACTCGTTGCAAAACTCGATTTTTCCAGCACTCTTCGTATTTATCCAACTCGGCAAGCCTCGAATATACATCTTATCTAGGACCTACCATAAAGACGTTTTTCAAAAACACAAGTAAAACACTTGTCACAGAAGAGTCGCGGTGGCGCTGGTTATTGTTGCGCAGGAGTCACTATGACTTACTACTTACAAATTAACACGTACTTGCTAGATCTAAGTCACAGATCAAGCTGGCAACTCTGCTACTTACTGCAAGAAGTGCGATTCGTATCAGCTCGAGAAGTAAATAAAAAAGCTTTGTAAAAGTGTTTTTATTATTCGCGAGTGAATGGTTCGTGTGAAAAACAAGTGCCGAGAATTATATTTTTGTATGTAAGACGGCGGGAGGTTGCAAAATTTGATGACAAATCAGTTTTAACTCCCAGTGAATTGTGTTTATTCGGTTCGGTTCGGGAGAAAACAAAATTTAATAAACGATTGCATATTCGCAATCAGTTAATCGCATGAAAAATTGCATGCAAGTTATGCTTCCCGCTAGAACGGAGGTCGAATCAAAACAAAAATAAGTGCTAGTGCTAATGTGTGGTGAAGTTAATTAGTGTAATAATTCACCCACACCTTACTGCCATTGTATGGCAATATCAGCATTCAGTGCAAATCACCGGAGTGCAGAACTGAGCAAACGGTATTTATTGGATGCATCATCCTCCTCTTCAAGTTGATCTACAAACTGTCGAGTGAGTATTTATCTATAAGTGAGATGAGCGCACTCACAATATCGGTGGCGTATATCACCACAAAGTGATAAAGAATGTCTACATTAGGGGAGGGCGGGGACAAATGCATCTAGAACGGTAAAAAGAAAAAGTTTCGCTTGTTTTTTTTTGTGTATTTTATTTTTATCTTATCTGTTCTCTGATTTCTATCCATATTATTTCTGCTATTTACAATTCTATTGAAGTTTGTCTGTTAAATTTTTGTAATTGTTAATTGTGCTAAGTGTGTTTTATGTGTGTGTTTTTCTTGTGTAGTTCAGGTAGTAAAAGACCAAAGCATTGGGCATACTGGCACTCTAAAAACCTACAAGAATACTAGTGATAACGTAATGATCAAAGATCAGTACGAAAAAATCCTAGGATCTTGTAGAGTTAAGAGGGCAAAACAGCCCTATCATGCTTGGCCAGGCTACAAATCTGTGTTGATATAGTGAAGATAAATCAACAAGTACTGGGTCCTGGATAGGATCAAATGTCACCCAATAAAATACAGTTCATTCAAGTAAATCTTCATCATGCAAAGGGAGCTACAGCTGTACTTTGCAAAAGATTTGCTGAGAGCAAACTGGATATTGCACTTATCCAGGAGCCATGGACAAATAATAGTAGGATATTGGGAATTACTACAAACTCTTCAGAATTAATATATCATAAGGGGCAGCTTCCACCACGAGCTGCAATTTTAGTAAATGGAAGGGTGAATTCAATTCCAATTACAGAGTTTATCAACCGTGACATAGTTGCAATTATGGTGGAGGTACCTACAGTTCATGGAAAAACGGAAATTTGTATTGCATCGGCATACTTTCCGGGAGACGTGGACGATGTACCACCACCAGAAGTAGCAGCTTTTGTCTCATATTGTAGAAAGCATAATAAAGCTTTCATTATTGGATGTGACGCAAATGCTCATCACACTGTATGGGCTAGCACAAACATCAATAACAGAGGTGAACACCTTTTGGATTTCATTTCACAGAATGAAATTGATATATGTAACAGAGGCGATGAACCTACTTTTATAAACGCCATAAGGCAGGAAGTTCTTGACTTAACTTTGTGTAGCCCTACACTTTCTGAAAAAGTCACAAATTGGCATGTGTCAGACGAAGTTTCTTTGTCTGATCACAAGCAAATATTGTTTAAATATGAGGCTGGTCACCAACTCATAGAAACTACAAGGAATCCCAGAAAAACAAACTGGGAGCAATACTCCTCAAAACTTGTATCGGGAATGGATAATTTAAATGACATTCCAAATTCTCGTCATGGGCTTGAAGAAAGTGCTTCGACACTTTCGAGCATAATTAGACAGGCTTTTCATGACAGTTGCGCACCAAAGAAACGCTCTTCAAATAGAGATGTGCCTTGGTGGAATAACAACCTGCAAAAACTACGAAAGAAAACCCGGAAACTATTTAACCGGGCTAAAAGAACACAACAGTGGGAACAATACAAAGAGTCCCTCACAATTTATAACAGAGAAATCCGAAGGTCAAAGAGGATAAATTGGAGGCACACATGTGAAAACATTGAGAGTACTCCAATTGCAGCCAGGTTGCAAAAAGTCCTCGCTAAAGACCATTCAATTGGCCTGGGAACTCTCAAAAAAGAGAATGGCTCTTTTACAACGAGTACCAGTGAAATTTTAGAAACAATGATGAAAACGCATTTTCCGTGTTCTACGCTTGTTTCAACTCAAGACCAAGATGCATCTGTATCGCAAACTGATGACAATGAAACCAGGAGATATAGTCATGAAATTCATGATTTAACTGGGTTAGAAAGTTTCAGGAGTGATGCATGCATTATGGCCAATAAAATTATAACAGAACAAAAAGTTGAATGGGCGATAGATTCCTTTGAACCCTTCAAAGCGCCTGGTAGGGATGGAATTTTTCCTGTACTACTGCAGAAGGGTAAAGAAACCTTAACACCCATTTTAACTAAATTGTTCAGATTAAGCTTATCGTTATGCTACATCCCTAAAGCTTGGCGAGAAGTGCGTGTCACTTTTATACCAAAGGCAAGTAAGAAGGATAAATCATCACCAAAATCCTTCAGACCCATAAGTTTATCGTCCGTTATGTTAAAAATAATGGAAAAATTACTAGACGAGCATATTAAATCGTCATACTTAACAAAAAGCCCTTTAAGCAAAAATCAATTTGCATATCAAGAGGGTAAATCTTCGGTAACTGCACTTCATAAGTTGGTTACAAAACTGGAAAGATCTTTTGAAGCAAAAGAGATTTCACTTGCAGCGTTCCTTGACATTGAAGGAGCGTTCGATAACACATCCTACAGTTCAATAAGGAATGCTATGTCAAAACGTGGTTTTGACGGATGTATTGTTAATTGGATTGGAAAAATGTTATCAGAAAGAGAGATATCATCAAACCTTGGCAGCTCATTTATTAGCGTTAGAGCAGTGAAAGGGTGCCCACAAGGAGGCGTGCTATCACCTTTATTGTGGTCCTTGGTAGTTGATGATCTTCTCAAACAATTGGAAGCACAGGGCTTTGAAATAATTGGCTTCGCTGATGACATAGTCATAGTAGTCCGTGGTAAATATGACCATATTATCAGTAACAGAATGCAAACTGCCTTAAATCTAGTCTCTTCATGGTGCGATATAGAAGGCTTAAATGTCAATCCTTCTAAAACCACGGTCGTACCGTTTACACGAAAGAGACAAATTTCAATAACTAACCTAAAATTGAAAGGAACTCTTTTGGAACTTTCAAGCACAGTCAAGTATCTCGGAATACATCTTGACAGTAAGCTAAATTGGAATTTGCATCTTGAGCAAGTGATTGGAAAAGCCACAAATGCTCTATGGATCAGCAAAAAAACTTTTGGTAAAAAATGGGGACTGAAGCCGAAAATGATCTATTGGATTTACACGGCAATTGTGAGACCCAGAGTTACATATGCGTCACTAATCTGGTGGCCTAAAACAAATGCAAAGCTAGCTCAGAAGAAGCTTGAAAAACTTCAAAGACTTGCTAGTCTTTCAATTACTGGTGCAATGCGAAGTACGCCGACTAAAGCGTTAGACACTTTACTCTTCTTACTTCCATTGCATCAATTTGTTCAATTAGAAGCTACAAAGAGTGCTTTGAAGGTTAAAAGAACTACAAACCTCTTTGAAGGTGACCTGAGAGGCCATCTAAGTATTCTAAAATCAATTAGTATCAACTCGTTAATCACAAGTAATAGTGATTGGATGAGCAGAAGGTACAATTTTGAACGCACTTTTGAAGTGATTAATCCTGGGCGATATCTGTGGACAAATGGGGGCCCAGAACTACATCCAGGATCAATCGTATTTTACACCGATGGTTCGAAACTGAACGACCAAGTTGGTGCAGGAGTAACTGGCCCAGGGATTAACGTATCAATTCCCATGGGCAAATGGCCAACTGTTTTTCAAGCTGAAATTCAGGCAATTTTAGAATGTTGTAATATTTGTTTACGCAGAAATTACAGATATTCAAAAATATGCATTATGTCTGATAGTCAAGCAGCTCTAAATGCTTTGAAATCAGCAACATGCTCTTCCAAACTTGTTTGGGAGTGTATCCAATCACTCCAACAATTAGCTTGCCGTAATCAGGTGAAGCTGTTTTGGGTTCCAGGACACTGTGGAATTGATGGAAACGAACAAGCTGATATGTTAGCAAGACTTGGTTCGTCACGCCAATTCATAGGACCAGAACCGTTTTGTGGTGTGTCTGGGTGTTCTCTCAGAATGGAGTTTAAAACATGGGAACATGAAAAAATAATATCCAACTGGGAAAATACCACTTTTGCGAGGCAGTCAAAACGTTTCATAAAGCCAAACTTTTCAAACACTCGCAAAATCTTAGAGCTGTCAAAAAGAGATCTAAGTACTTTTACTGGCCTGCTAACAGGCCATTGTCCGAGCCGTTATCATATGAAGCTAATCGGAAAGCTTCAGAATGATGTATGTCGTTTTTGCGACATAGATACAGAAGACTCGGAACATTTGTTATGCCGTTGTCCGGCAATTGCTGTTAAAAGAATTAGGTTCTTCGACAAGGGGCTGATAGAACCCCTTGATGTCTGGAGAACAAATCCCAATACGGTTGTACAGTTTATCCGAGCTGTGTCACCATGTTGGGATCAAACGCACAGTCAAGGTTTGATTATTGCTAACAGTAGTAATACGTCAACTTGATATAGCTAAAACAAACTGGGGCATATGTCACAATAGATCTAATAACTGGTCGTAGTGACTTAGATACCCAACAAGGAATAAAAAAAAAAGTCACAGTGACTTCTGCGCAACAAAAACCTGTGCCGTCGTGACTTTTCCGTGACAAGTGTGTTACTTGGGACTTGGGAGGATGCTTTCATCGCGGGACCATAAATAATATTTTGATTTAACTTCCTGATGAAACCAAATGTAAAAAAATCACTTTAGATTTCCGATTAGACGTTTTAGCAGAGTAATGGAGAATAACAAGAATTAGATGATATATGATGTGGTATATACTAGCAAAAGTTTTTAGAAAACATGGAAGCTCTCTCAGGAGATATCTCTATATAAAAATATTGAAAAATCCAAGAGAAATCAATTAAGAGACATTCGGTTTATTCCATGGAAAATTTTCTGGTTGAACCTTTTTGAAATAGTTTGAATTTCCATTGGAACTCTTGAAAAGAATTCACCATTAAAGCGAGGAATGGACCTCAAATGGAATCACTCAAGCAATTTCCGTTCAGTACATTATTTCCCCTTTTTAAAGGAATTCTATTTTTTGTTTATTTAGTTTAAGAGTTCGTAGCGGCATTCTTAAAGTTTTTAAAGTGCACCTGCAGGATTTCATGCCGATGTTTCTGACAAATTTCTTTAACCTTCCGTAACTCGCGCGGTTTGCCACAACCGCCAGCATACAAAGCTGAATACAAAAAGCGAGTTTTTTTCAACGTGTTGTACAAAATACAACAGTGCGATCGCTCGAGGGAGGGTGAAAGACTTTCAAGTGTGATTTGAAAATGCCATATGTAACTCCGCTATGTTCCCAGCCAACATTTACACAACTCACAAAATAATTTAAGTTGCTGCGTTGAGTCAAATTTCGTGTTAAGGATTCGCTCAAGAAAGTTCTTGAGGGAACCCTGGCAGAAATATTCTACAAAGACTGCCTTTTGAATTGTCATTCCTTCAGAACTGCGTACTGCTATCTAACAAAAACGGTTTCTTGACCGATTCAGACAAGGAATTTTTCATGGATTAAGATAGCCCGGAAAATTCCTTCTGAACTGCAAACGATCCTTAAAGCGAAACATTCCATGAAATTGCGAATGAAATAATCAAAGATTGCCTTGGTGATCGCGACATTTTATCAGGATTATCATTAGTTTACGCTGTTAAGTGAATACCTACCCCTATTTAATTCGGTAAAAAGACGTTTGTTAGCTGGATTTTATCAGGTTATTCGCCAACAAACTCTGGACTAGTGATTTTTTTTTTTTAATTATGCGTAAATTATGAAAAAAAAAATTAAATTATTTTCATCTATTTTAGCAAAATAGCTCCTAAGCTAGTTAATTTTGGGACCTGAAGTCCCGAACCGAAAGACCTGCAGGTTGAACACACACTGGTTTCACTGGGTATTTTCTGAGGAATTCAAGCATCTATCAACTTTTTTGAAGATTTTAGATTACAAGCTTTCTCCGAAGTTACGCTATCCACAGAGCTTGATGGTAAACATCTCGTTTATGTTTCTTATCATATGCTTCAGAATTACACGGACAGAAAAGCGTTCACATTGAAACTAAAATAACGATTGTTGAATATAAACATTGAAATTTTTTTGAAAATATGTGAATTCTTATAGTTTCAAACAGATTTGCTAATTTAAAATCCATATGAAATTATGTTTGATTTAAAAATCCAGTGTTTTGTGGCGACTCTTGTGGAAACTAACAACTTTGTTTCTAAGTCAATTCAACTGAGCAATCCCTCGGCATCGAATAGGAGTATTTTGATGCAAAAGTTTTACTGATAAATCCCTTGGTCACTTCTGTCAAACCAAGCAGAATGTTTTGTTTTAAAAAGCATTTACAAGTTTTCTAATGCTGGAAAATGGATAGCTTTCAAATTATGCAAAGCTGTTGTATATGAAAAGCATAATTGAAAATTAATTTGAATTAGTGCGGCATGCGTTAGACAAGGTAAGACCTTTGTGAAAAGTTGTAAATTTGATTAATCAGGAGATTTCCTGATTTTTCTGTGAGAACATTTTTTTTTCTCTTTTTTAATATAACTAATAACAACCCAGAGAAAAAAAACAAGCATGTTGTTTTCTAATAAATATATTATTGAAAGTAAAAGAAAACTATTTTTGAAAGTACTATAATATCGTAGATGTCAAGCTTGACATCCTCGTCAAAAGCCTGAAACTATTGTTATTTCAGTCAGATTTCCGAATGAGGAACAATAATACAGGATTGTTAAAACAATCATACAGGATTGTAAAAACAATCATACATTATCATTGTGGCCAAAACAATCTCAAATTCCTTTTGAATTTACGTCGAATATGGTTATTTTTACCGTAGATTTTTCTGCGTGTATGATTAACAATCGGCATAAGAGCATCTTATAGAGCTTTTGATTCCGGAGCTGCAGGTGTGGGGGAAATTGAAACGAAAATTTTGGATTTTTCCAACATTTGGATTCGTATTTGGATATTGGATATTTGGATATTAAGTGAAACGTAGCGGTTTTTCTTAATTTCACTTAATGAAGATGGTGGCTCGTTTGTAGTTTTATAACATTATCGCAATGATGCAACTTATTTATTAAGTCTTTGGAGCAATCTTGATAGGTTATTAATGTAATTGTTGAAAATTTCAATATATGTGGTTAAAAATTGTATCTGGAACAATTTGGGCAGGAGAACCTTTTTTTATTATTTATTCCATTTTTTAGGAGCAGGGAAAAGCCCCTATTAGGGCACTTTGCGCGCTAACACAGTCAACTTTGCACCAAGTTATTTGATTGTTCGTATGCAGTGAGAAGTGTACAATATCTAGTCACGTACAAAATTTCAAGTAACCTAGTCCCCCTGCCCAAATGTTTCAACACCCAACTGTGGCAAATGAGAGGCTTAAGGTGAAACATCAAGAAGTCCCATTACAATTTCACATACAAACTTTAGAGGCACAAATCTGACGAACGACGCGTCGAACCAAGTCGCACTTGTTTATCCCGGCTTTGCTCACTTGCTAAAAGAGGCAGCTTTTCCAAATCGAGAGCATTTGTTTACGAATTTACAAGTTTAGTGCTCTTGAAAACGTGAGTAGGGGACCAAGTCGGCCATTGTGTTAGCCATGTTTGTATTCTCTTAAGTTTCTCTTTGAAGGAAAAACAATTCACGCCACCACACAGTGGGCAAAATTGAGCCAAAAAACGGAACTTATTTTTGCCGCTGGTTTGAAGCAATAAAAAGTATGTACCGTAAAACGGGGTATCATTGATCAGCGGGGTAACATTGATCGGCTTGACCGACCTCATGAAATGTCAAAACAAGCATTTTACATTGAACCAGTGAATGGTATATCGTAATCTGCTGTTATTTAGCTATTAAATGACATGTAATTCTTGAAAATTGAATTTCACAAACAATGAAATTAATCGATTTTTCCATAACTGTGTTGCGTAACGCAATGAGATACATGATCAAACATTCATGCATGGCATGAATACTAGATACAATATGAGGTTCGAAATCACTGTATTATTTCAATATGATATCCTAGAGTTGGATTTAATGAACGAAACTTTTATGAAAATGCTCTTTTTTAGTAAAATATACAATTTACTTAAAGTAAGCTATCAAATCTTTAAGCAATTGCCTACCTTTAGGCGTTATTCGCGGTTTGGAGGAATTTAATCTTAAAATAACTCAAAAAGTACATAATTTGTAAGAATTTGGACAACATATTCGAGATCAGCGACCCCGAATTTAGTAAGTAAGGGTATTTTCAATACAAACGAACATTGATCACTGACATGATCAATGTTACCCCAAATCAACAAAATCAAAAATTAGATTAAAATCGAGTTTTGCAACGCGTTACATACAAAGTTTTTTGTAATTGCAAAAAAAAAATCCCATTCAGTATAATCTTTTCTAGCTACACAAACATGTATCAGGAGGAACCACGTGCACGCCTCCATGTACATCAGCGTGTTTTCGTTCGAACAGGTAGGCTATGGTAGGCTGGGTGTCACAAGTTTTCAAGCTTCCGTCGTCGTCATGCAGCAGAAAAGCAAGAGTGAAAGTGTAGTTCCAAGACTGTTTCTACACTTGATCTGCAGTCCGAATCAGATTGTAATCCATCCTGAGTCGAACTCGAGCTACTCAGTGGATATAGAAGCAGCAGCGGTATCAACGGAAGCTGCGATAGTTGGAAAAAGTGTGTGCTGGCAAAAGTGCCGAAAAGTTCTACTTTTCAGCACTCTTAAGAGTGCCGCACGGTGTCAAAATTTCGATTATTATCGAACATTCATGTACCTCGGATTTTTCTTCGAAAATGATTAGTTTTGGGCTATATATTCATAATCGGAAAACTAGAAAATATTTCATCGGCGAAAATTTTTCCATACATTTTGTATGGGACGTTTTTTGGGCTAAAATAGTAATTATTGATTTTTAGTATGGAAAATAGCTAAAAACTCATCTAACTCAAATTTTCCCCGATAGAATATTTTCAAATTTTGCATGTATAAAATATACCCGAAATTCTAACATTCTATGAAGAAAAATCCGAGGTACATGAAAGTTCGATAATAATCAAAATTTTGACACCGTGTGCCGGAAAGTAGTACTTTTCGGCACTCTTGTTTTAGTGAAGAAAAGTAGGCCATTATATTGTTCCAACCGCGAGTGAAAAGTAGGGGAATTTGCAACGCAATTACAAAAAGTCTATTTAAACATCTTTATAAGTTTTGCAATACTTTTTCGAGTAGTTTAACACATAATCAGAGGGCCAGTACTTGTTTTAAAAATATAAAACATGTAACATTACCTTTAACAAGAGAATTATTCAAGAAAGATCGAAAATTCTGATCAATGTTACCCCGGATTACGGTATCCCAAAGGAAAAAAACCATGCTAAATCGATTGGTGATGGTCTCGTGACCGGCAGGTGACTGGAAGTGGCCTGTTTGGCTACTTTTAGGTCCCGAACCTGGTTTTCCGGGTTCCGCACCAGGCTATTTTCAATCAAATTAGCTAAATATAGAGTGTGGCACATCATTTCATGTCTATTTTTGGTAAGGATGTTAGTGGTGACTATTTAAGACCTCACCAAGGTCATATGGCCACTTCCGGATCCTGGTCCAGTTCCTCCGGTTCCGGATTCCGGCCATTTCAAGTGAAGTCACCTAAATATACAGTGCGACATATCAATTCATATCTTTTTTCAACAGGCATGTGAGTAGTAACTGTTTGAGACCTCACCAAGGTCATATGGCCACTTCCGGATCCTGGTCCAGTTCCTCCGAATCCAGATTCCGGCCATTTCAAGTGAAGTCAGCTAAATATATGGTGCGACATATCAATTCATAAATATTTTCAATGAGCATGTGAGTGGTGACTATTTGAGACCTTACCGGGGTCATATGGCCACTTCCGGATCCTGGTCCAGTTCTTCTGGATCCGGATTCCGGTCATGTCAAATGAAGTCAGCTATATACAGGGTGACTGCTAATTCGTGTTACACCCGAAAGGAGGTGAAAGTAGACCATATTTGCAGCAAAAAATTGTTCTACAGGTAGGGTCGGAAATCACTGCTAAGTGAGTTATTCAAAAATTAGTGATATTAATCTACCCCATCTTTAAACATCTCTAACTCAGAAACTATGAATCGTATAATCAATCTTAGCGCATGGATAGGAACCCTAAAGCTTTGTCTTTTAATGCTCTTTGGACAAGTAATTGATAAAAAGTCATTTAAGTGCAGAAATTTTGACTTTTATGTAAAAAGTGCCTAAAAATGTACCCCCTTTTCACCTTTTTTGATAGTTTACTCGTGAAAAACGTGATAAATGTGAGAAATGTTCTTCTACAAAACATTCATTTTTTGATACGCTACCAAACTGTCCTTTGGTGCAACATTGTATCTTTCATAGTTTTGTCACAATCTTGAATTCAAAATTTTGTGAAATAAATCAATGTTTTTATTGCAATACTGTCTGGCAACCCTACACGTTTGCTTGCTGTTGGTCGTCGTGCGCATGGCAACGAAGTCCAGCGTCGCGGCGGCGGTCATCGTTTGACAGAGCCAACAGTGAAAGGCAAATTGCGCGCAATGTTTATGAATCAATCTCAAGGCATCCTTTTCTTTGGGTGAAGATTCAATTCGCCTAGATGCCATACACCCAAACCTAGACCCAAACCCACTCACTGGTGGAATTTAGCGAGATCATACCGCTGGGTGGCACCGTTTTAAGGGATATTCAAACCTACGGGCTGAGACTGGGTCCGGGCCGGGGCCGCGGCCGAGACTCGATAGGGCTTTTGTCGCTTCGTTCTCACTGCACACAATGCTCACCGGGCTATAGCGCCTGCGCACCACCTAAAGACACTGTATGCTAAAGACACGAAATCTGATGATTGTTGCTGTTGATGATGATTGTCGCGTCATGACGATGATGCTGTCGAGCAATGCTTTTAAAGCGCGTTTGACAGGTCTCCTGCTCGATTGGAATAACATTGACAGCATATTTGGAATTCCAATTGGAACATTTCGTGTCTTTGCGTATAGTGTCTTTAGCACCACCAATTTATGTTGCGCGAACGCACGCACAGTGGCACAGTATGAAGTGGTTGTCATTTATTTTTGTTTTTGTTTCTGCGCACTTTCTGTGTTTGATGTACATTCATCCAGAATTTTCTTTTGTTATTTCTACAGGAATCTGGGATTCCTCCAGCTTTTTTTATGATTTCCCTTGGAGTGCTTTCTGGGACTCTCCCGTAGTTCTTTCTGGAAAACCTCTAATGAGATTCTTCTAGGAGTCCTTCCTGGTATTTCTCCAGCTACTCCGTCTGGGTTTTTGTCCTTGAGTTCTACTAAAATTTCTTCTGGGATACTTTCAAGAACTGGTTTAGAATTTTTCTCCAGAAATTCCTCCAGGAGTAGCTTCCCACAGTTTATTTATTTTCAGTTCAACGGGAAGCCCTCCTGAAGTTCCTGAGAGTGAGTCCAGGAGCTCCCCAGGCATTCCTCCAGGGCAACCCCAAAAAATACCAAGGGAATTTCTTTAGAATTAGCCCAAGAATTCCTCCAGCATTTGTAGTAGAATCACCCTAGGATTTTACTGGAAATTTCTCCATTATAACTCTGGAAATTAATTCAGGAGTTCTCCAGCAATAATGCATGCTTCTCTTCAGGATTTTTCCCGAAAATTATTGAAGGACTCATGGGATTTCTTCAGAAATTCCTGCATTAATACCACCAGGACTTCCTCAAGGGATTCCTCCAAAAAATCCTCCACGATGTCAACTAAAAATTCTTCCAGTAGTTCTTCCAGGAATAACTCCAGAAATTCATCTCGAAATTCCTCCAGGAATTTCTCTTCAGGAATTGTGGAAGGGATTTCACAAGACAATTTTTCAATAAATTGCTCCAAGACTTTCTTTAAGAATTCCCGCAAGGATTTATCTAGGGATTCCTCTGACGATTCCTCTAGATTTTTTTTCCACGGTGTCCCCCAAGAATTCTTCCAGTTATTCCTCCATGAGTTCCTGCAGGAATTCATCCCGCAATTCTACCAGGAAGACCTGCAGGGATTCCTCCAGGAATCCAACCATAAATTCCTCCTGTAATTGCTGCAAGAGATTCTCTAGAGGTTCCTCCAAAGATTCCTCTAGAATTCCTTCCTGAATTTCTCCCAGGAAATCATCAAGAAATTCATCCCAGGAAATCATCAAGAAATTCCTCTAGAAATTCCTTCAGTAATTCCTCCAGAAATTCCTTCAGTAATTCCTCACAGAGTTCCTCTAGGCAGCATCCATTTATTACGTAACGCTAACATCGAGATTTTTATACCCCCCCCCCCTCCCCCCTCCGTAACGCTTTTTTGTATGAAAACCCACAATTTTTGTATGGACCGTAACGCTCGTCCATACTAGAGCGTTACGTAATTTGTGGACGGTGCCCTAGGAATTTCTACAGGGATTCCTTCAAAAATTTCTCCAGAAAGTACTCCAGGCATTTCTCTAAGAATTACTTCTTGAATTGCTCCATAAATTATTCCAGGAATTCCTCCAGAAACTACTACAGGTACTACTCCAGGAGTTCCACCAAGAATTCCACCGGAAATTCCTCAAGGAATACCTCCAGAAATTCCATCAGGCAAGTCTTCTTGGAGATACTCCAGGCAGGAAGTCTTCTTGGAAATACTCCAGGCATAACTCCAAGAATTTCTCCGTGAGTTACTCTAGGTATTCCTACAGGATTCTTACAGATGTTTATCCAGGAACTACTGCAAGATGTCCTCAATTTTTTTCCAGGGATTCCTCCAGTGATTCCTTCATAAATTTCTCCAGTAAATGCTCCAGAAAATTCTTTAGAGATTCCTTCAGAATTCCTTCCTGTATTTCCTCCAGGAAATCGTCCAGAAATATCGCCAGTGATTCCTTTAATAAATCTTCTATGGATTCCTCCAAGAGTTCGTACAGAATCTCCTCCAGAAATTCCTCCAGACATTCCTCCAGAAAACACTCCAGGAATTCCTCTAAGAATTTCGCCAGTGATTTCTTTCGTCCAGAAATTTCGCCAGTGATTCTTTAATAAATCTTCTAGATTCCTTTAATAAATCTTCTTTCTAGGAATTTTTGGAGGAATTTCTGGAGAAGTTCGTGGATGAATTTCTGGAGTAATTCCTGGTGGGATTCCTGGAGGAATTCGTGGAGTATTTTCTGGAGAAATTCCTGGAGGAATGCCTGGATGAATTTCTGGTGGATATTCTGTAGGAATTCCTGGAGGAATTCCTAGAAAATTTATTAAAGGAATCACTGGTCAAATTCTTAGAGAAACTCTTGGGGTGTTTTCTGGAGGAGTGCCTGGAGGATGTTCTGATGGAAATTCTGTAGGAATTGCTGGAGGAATTCCTAGACGATTTATTGAAGGAATCACTGGCGAACTTCTTGGAGGAATTCCTGGAGTGTTTTCTGGAGGAATTCCTTGATGAATTTCTGGTGGATATTCTTTAGGAATTCCTGGAGGAATCCCTAGAAGATTTATTAAACGAATCACTGGTGAAATTCTTAGAGGAATTGCTGGGGGAATTCCTGGAGGAATTTTTGGACGATTTCCTGGAGGAAATTCAGGAAGAAATTCTGGAGGAATCTCTAAAGAATTTTCTGGAGCATTTACTTCCAGTTATTCCTCCACGAGTTCCTGCAGGAATTCATCCCAAAATTCCACCAGGAAATCCTGCAGGGATTCATCCACGAACTTCTCCAGAAATTCCTCCAAAAATTCCTCCAAGAATTCCTTCAGGAACTCTTCCATGAAGTATTCCAGGAAATACTCCATTAATTACTCCAAGATTTGCTTCAGGAATAACTCTAGAAAATCCTCCAGCAATTGCTCCAGGAATGACTTCAGAAATTCCTACGGGAATTTTACCAGAAACTACTTCAGAATATCCTCTAAAATCCTCCAGGAATTCTACAAGGAAATACTTACGGGATTCCTCTAAGAAAGACTCCAGGAATTCTTCTAGGATCTACTCCAGGGATTCCTGCACAAATTCTTTCCGATATTTATCCAGGAAAGCCGTCAAGAATTCCTCCTGGAAACAATCCAAGAATTCCCATAATTTCTCTTTGCATTACTCCAGGAATTCGTCAAAAAAAACCTTCCGGAATTTTTCCAGAATTCCTCCCAGAATTCCTCTTAGGAATACCTCAAGGAAATGCTTGAAGAATTTATTCAGAAATTCTTTAAAGAGCTGCTTTAGAAGTGGCTCCAATCTTTTAGGAATTCCTTCACGAATTATTTCAGGAATTCCTCCAGATACGAATATCTCCAAAAATTCGTCCTGAAATTCTTCCCGAAACTTATCAAGGTTTTATTTTAGAAATTCCTCAAGAATTTTTCCAGGAAGGCCTCCAGAAATTAATCTCAGAAACACTCTAAGAATGTCTCCATGAATTACTTCAAGGCTTTCTCCAAAAATTATTCCAGAACCTACTCTAGGAATTACTCCAGGATTTCCTCAAGAAATGTCTCTAGAATTTCCTCCAAGAATTCCTTCGGTTAATCTTCCAGGAATTCCTCCCGGAATTATCTCAGGTACAGGAATTCTTTAAAGAGCTACTCCAGGGATTCCTCTGGGAAGCGCTTCATATTTTTTTTTTCAGGAATATCTTCAGAAACTCCGTTAGAAGTTACTCCAAGAATTCCTCCAGGAATCACTCCAGTAATTCCTCTAGGTAGGATGTCATCCGGAAATTTATCTAAGAATTCCTCCCAGGAGTTCCTTCGGAGTTTCTTTCAGGAATTACTCCCTGGAAGAATCCCTGGTGGAATCCTTGGAGGAACTCTTAAAATAATCCCTGGAGGATTTTTTGAAGAAATACCTGGAGGGAGTCTTGGAAGAATTCCTGGGGGATTTCCTTGGAGAAATTTCATTAGGAATCCCTAGAGAAATACTTGTAGTAAGCCTTGAAGGAGTTTTTGAAAGAGTCACTGGAGGAATACCTGGAGGAATTCAAGGAGGAATCCCTGGAGCTATCTCACAAGTTATTTTTGGAGGATTTCCTGGTGGAATTCATGGAGAAATTCTTGGAGGAATTTTTGAAGGAATTACTGGAGGAATTTGTGAAGGAATTCCTGGAGGAGTTTGTAAAATAATTCCTGAATAAATTTCTTAAAAAAATCCAGGAAGAACTGTTCGAGGGATTTTTGGAGAAATTCATAGAGGGATTCTTGAAGCAATTCTTGGTGGAAGTCTGGGAGGAATTCCTAAATAAATTTTTCTAGGATTTCTCCCAGGACATCCTCCAGAAATTCCTACAGGATCTTCCCCAAAAATCACTCCAGAATTCTCCCTGAAAATCCTCCAGAAATTATTCCAGAAACTGCTACGGGAAATCCCCCAAGAATTCTTTCAAGATTTCAATCAAGAATCCGTTCAAAAATTTTTCCAAGAATTCCTACAGAAATTCCTGGATGACATCCTACCTTGAGGAATTACTGGAGTGATTCCTGGAGGAATCCTTGGAGTAAACTCAAACGGAGTTTCTGGAGCTATTCCTGGAATCCCTGTAGTAACTCTTTAAGGAATACTGTACCTGAGATAATTCCGGGAGGAATTCCTGGAAAGTTAACCGAAGGAATTCTTGAAGGAAGTTCTAGAGACATTTCTTGAGGAAATCCTGGAGTAACTCCTGGAGTACGTTCAGGAATAGTTCTTCAAGACGAATTCCTGGAGATATTCCTAAGCAATATCTGGAGAAGTTCCTGAAAAAAATCGTGAAGGAATTCCTAAAAGATTGGCTGGAGGCACTTCTGAAGGAGCTCTTTAAGGATTTTCTGAAGAAATTCTTGAAGCATTTCCTTGAGGTATTTTTATCAGGAATTCTGGGAGGAATCCCGTAAGTATTTCCTTGTAGAATTCCTGGAGGATTCTTTTGAGGACAGCCTGAAGTAGTTCCTGGAAGAATTCCCGTAGGAATCTCTGGAATCATTTCTGAAGCAATTCGTGGAGGAATTCCTAGAGTTATACCTGAAGTAATTCTTGGAGTAATTAATGGAGTATTTCCTGGAAGACTTTATGGAAGAATTCCTGAAGGAATTCTTGGAGGAATTTTTGGAGAAATTCCTCGAGTTATTCCTGAACCAATTCTTGGAGTAATTCATGAAGTATATCCTGGAAGACTTTATGGAAAAATTCCTGAAAGAATTCTTGGAGGAATTTTCGGAGGAATTCCTGGAGGAATTTCTTGAAAAGTTCGTGGATGAATTCCTGGAGTAATTCCTGGTGAAATTCCTGGAGGAATTCCTGGAGTATTTTTTGTAGGAATTCCCGGAGGAATGCCTGGAGGAATTTCTGAGGTAATCCCTACAAGATTTATTAAAGGAATCACTGGCGAAATTTCTGGACGAAAGAAATCACTGGCGAAATTCTTAGAGGAATTTCTGGAGTGTTTTCTGGAGGAATGTCTGGAGGAATTTCTGGAGGAGATTCTGTACGAACTCTTGGAGGAATCCATAGAAGATTTATTAAAGGAATCACTGGCGATATTTCTGGACGATTTCCTGGAGGAAATACAGGAAGGAATTCTGAAGGAATCTCTAAAGAATTTTCTGGAGCATTTACTGGAGAAATTTATGAAGGAATCACTGGAGGAATCCCTGGAAAAAAAATGGAGGACATCTTGCAGTAGTTCCTGGATAAACATCTGTAAGAATCCTGTAGGAATACCTAGAGTAACTCACGGAGAAATTCTTGGAGTTATGCCTGGAGTATTTCCAAGAAGACTTCCTGCCTGGAGTATTTCCAAGAAGACTTGCCTGATGGAATTTCTGGAGGTATTCCTTGAGGAATTTCCGGTGGAATTCTTGGAGGAACTCCTGGAGTAGTACCTGTAGTAGTTTCTGGAGGAATTCCTGGAATAATTTATGGAGCAATTCAAGAAGTAATTCTTAGAGAAATGCCTGGAGTACTTTCTGGAGAAATTTTTGAAGGAATCCCTGTAGAAATTCCTAGGGCACCGTCCACAAATTACGTAACGCTCTAGTATGGACGAGCGTTACGGTCCATACAAAAATTGTGGGTTTTCATACAAAAAAGCGTTACGGAGGGGGGAGGGGGGGGGGGTATAAAAATCTCGATGTTAGCGTTACGTAATAAATGGATGCTGCCTAGAGGAACTCTGTGAGGAATTACTGAAGGAATTTCTGGAGGAATTACTGAAGGAATTTCTAGAGGAATTTCTTGATGATTTCCTGGGATGAATTTCTTGATGATTTCCTGGGAGAAATTCTGGAAGGAATTCTAGAGGAATCTTTGGAGGAACCTCTAGAGAATCTCTTGCAGCAATTACAGGAGGAATTTATGGTTGGATTCCTGGAGGAATCCCTGCAGGTCTTCCTGGTAGAATTGCGAGATGAATTCCTGCAGGAACTCATGGAGGAATAACTGGAAGAATTCTTGGGGGACACCGTGGAAAAAAAATCTAGAGGAATCGTCAGAGGAATCCCTAGATAAATCCTTGCGGGAATTCTTAAAAAAAGTCTTGGAGCAATTTATTGAAAAATTGTCTTGTGAAATCCCTTCCACAATTCCTGAAGAGAAATTCCTGGAGGAATTTCGAGATGAATTTCTGGAGTTATTCCTGGAAGAACTACTGGAAGAATTTTTAGTTGACATCGTGGAGGATTTTTTGGAGGAATCCCTTGAGGAAGTCCTGGTGGTATTAATGCAGGAATTTCTGAAGAAATCCCATGAGTCCTTCAATAATTTTCGGGAAAAATCCTGAAGAGAAGCATGCATTATTGCTGGAGAACTCCTGAATTAATTTCCAGAGTTATAATGGAGAAATTCCCAGTAAAATCCTAGGGTGATTCTACTACAAATGCTGGAGGAATTCTTGGGCTAATTCTAAAGAAATTCCCTTGGTATTTTTTGGGGTTGCCCTGGAGGAATGCCTGGGGAGCTCCTGGACTCACTCTCAGGAACTTCAGGAGGGCTTCCCGTTGAACTGAAAATAAATAAACTGTGGGAAGCTACTCCTGGAGGAATTTCTGGAGAAAAATTCTAAACCAGTTCTTGAAAGTATCCCAGAAGAAATTTTAGTAGAACTCAAGGACAAAAACCCAGACGGAGTAGCTGGAGAAATACCAGGAAGGACTCCTAGAAGAATCTCATTAGAGGTTTTCCAGAAAGAACTACGGGAGAGTCCCAGAAAGCAATCCAAGGGAAATCATAAAAAAAGCTGGAGGAATCCCAGATTCCTGTAGAAATAACAAAAGAAAATTCTGGATGAATGTACATCAAACACAGAAAGTGCGCAGAAACAAAAACAAAAATAAATGACAACCACTTCATACTGTGCCACTGTGCGTGCGTTCGCGCAACATAAATTGGTGGTGCGCAGGCGCTATAGCCCGGTGAGCATTGTGTGCAGTGAGAACGAAGCGACAAAAGCCCTATCGAGTCTCGGCCGCGGCCCCGGCCCGGACCCAGTCTCAGCCCGTAGGTTTGAATATCCCTTAAAACGGTGCCACCCAGCGGTATGATCTCGCTAAATTCCACCAGTGAGTGGGTTTGGGTCTAGGTTTGGGTGTATGGCATCTAGGCGAATTGAATCTTCCCCCAAAGAAAAGGATGCCTTGAGATTGATTCATAAACATTGCGCGCAATATGCCTTTCACTGTTGGCTCTGTCAAACGATGACCGCCGCCGCGACGCTGGACTTCGTTGCCATGCGCACGACGACCAACAGCAAGCAAACGTGTAGGGTTGCCAGACAGTATTGCAATAAAAACATTGATTTATTTCACAAAATTTTGAATTCAAGATTGTGACAAAACTATGAAAGATACAATGTTGCACCAAAGGACAGTTTGGTAGCGTATCAAAAAATGAATGTTTTGTAGAAGAACATTTCTCACATTTATCACGTTTTTCACGAGTAAACTATCAAAAAAGGTGAAAAGGGGGTACATTTTTAGGCACTTTTTACATAAAAGTCAAAATTTCTGCACTTAAATGACTTTTTATCAATTACTTGTCCAAAGAGCATTAAAAGACAAAGCTTTAGGCTTTCTATCCATGCGCTAAGATTGATTATAGGGTATGTGTACCATTCCTTGGCCTAATTTGCAAGCCACCTTGACAATTTTGACCATAACTCATGAATTAATAGCACTAGAAATAATATGTTGACCCTATTACACACTCTAGGCAATGCATGTTTCTCCAATTGGAAGTAAACTTACGTAAATATTCAAGAATTTACTTAATTAAGCTGAAAAGATTCGATGCGATGGTATGCAACGTTGGTCTATGGTACAAAAATTGGCCTATTAGTGGATACAACGTTGGCCTATTGCTTTCCATGCACTAGAACCACTTATTATCTTATTTTTCAATATTTCTGCTGAAGTATTATCTCTGATTGTTCACCAATCTTACCTTTAAATTACATTTTTGGAGCCAAATTTTCAAAAAACTATAAATAAATCACTTTAACTAAAGTTCTTTCTTAATCTAGTACCGAAAACAACGCAACCTTATTATTGTGTTATATTTTTACAGTCACCGTACACAAAATCTTTCTTGCTGTTCGTTCTTTCTGGTTCTTACGCAAGAAATGTTGTTGACGCCTTTTTATAGTTGTTTTTGACGTCACTTTACTGATGGGCCAAGATTTGGGTACATAGTGAAAAAAAATGTCCTCAATATTCGGCCCAATTTGTAAAATAGTTATTATTCGTTGAAAACAAATACACAAGTTCAAAATAGCGTCTTTAACCGTCGCATCAAAAGTTCAGTTATTGAAAAGTCAATTCGAAATGTTCCAGAATCATGCCATTTATGATCATGTGTATAGACTACCCACTAAGCCGAAGATTCATGGCGTCTACAAAAGTTAAACAAAGTGACATTTTCATTCAATTTTAATGCTCCAAAGTGCTAAAATTGAAACGAAATGTTACAGTTGTTTGGCACATAGCTTTTCCGATATCCAGCTATGAGTGTTTGTTTGAGTTTTTGGTTTACTTTGACATAGGCCGAACGAGGGGGCTATGCCAACGAAGCATCCCGATACCCTACGATTCATAGTTTCTGAGTTAGAGATGTTTAAAGATGGGGTAGATTAATACCAGCGACGGGTGGTGACGCCGCAGATGGCTGTTACCACCCTCTTCAACACGCAAAACGTGCAGTGATGCCAATTAAAGAAGTTAGAAATCATGCGAATAAAATGTCCATTGTTTCGAAATTTAATAACGCCCTTATCTTAAGTGCGATTAAAAAGTTGTCTTCTAACAAAATGTTCCCTAATATATGCACTAAATCTTCAGGGGGGAGCGGATTTATAGATTTGCTTTAATGGTCCTTTTTCTTCAAATGTTTGAAAAGTTGGATTTCCCCATACTGAAAAATTAAAATTCCCATATAAAACTTCAAGTCGATTGCGGACTAGCTTACCGATTTTTTAGAATTTTTAAATTTTGCAGGGCTTCATTTGGGTCCATTTGCAACCATTTGTGACTATTCGGGATTGTGTATTCGCAATTTTGCAAAAATCGACACGGCCTACTGGTCCAGTTCCTCCGGATCCAGATTCCGGCCATTTCAAGTAAAGTCAGCTAAATATACGGTGTAACATATCAATTCATATCTATTTTCAATAAGCATGTGAATGTTAACTGTTTGAGACCTCACCGAGGTCATATGGCCACTTCCGGATCCTGGACCAGTTCCTCCGGACCCGGAGTCCGTCCATTTCAAGTGAAGTCAGCTGAATATTCAGTGCGAAGAACGAAACACATTTTCAGAGTAAATGTTACACCATTTATTTGCTTTCTAATGTTTTTGTAGTCAAATAACCAGTTTTAATTTCCGTGGATAAAATAACAGTTTAAGTTGAACTGTCATGAAATCTAGATATTACTAAAGAGACCGATTCTTGTGGAAATCGCTTCAAAAATCCTTCGAGAATTATTACGGCATTTCCTTCAACATTTATTTTTTTGTAAATACTTCCTTGAGTTTTTATAGAAATCCCTTGGCTAGATGATTAAAAAAGTCCCTAACCACTTTGCTAGACTTTGCTCTGTAGCTCTTTTTGGAAATCCTTTGGCAATTTGTTTGAAAGTAACTTCAGTAATTTCTTTAAGAACTTCTTCAGCAATTTCTTTCGGGAATCCATTGTTAATTTCATTGCGAATTTCTTCCACAATATAATTGGAAATGCGTTCAGCATATCTTTGACAATTGTTATTTTTTGGAGAATTTTCTCTTGAATTATCTATAATTTTTATGCAACTTTTTTACTCATAATTTGGGAAAAAATCTTCCGGAATTGGGTTTTTTAGGGGTATCCGGATTATTTCATAATCTGATTCTCCGCTCAAAACTTAGTTGCAATCCAAAATTTCATAATTTTTGGAGTCCGTGAACTATTTTTAAAACGCATTTAAAGTTTGTATGGGGAAAATTTTTTGTTCGGGTCGAACTGTCACTTTATCGATTGAATTGTCATTCTATCCACGAAAATTAAAACTGTTCTATTAATTAAACCATCAAAACAAAGCTATTGGATTCCAATAAAATCACGTTATACTCAGAAAAATGAGCACTGCTATAAAAATAGCAATGTTTTATTCACTAAACAACCCATTTTTTTTCAAATTTGTCTATAATATATCTTTATAGGAATTAAGCTCAAAATAGCCATAAAATTCAACAATAACTTCCTATGAAACTTGTTCTGTTAGTTTCTGAATAATATTTGCTTAGTAATCGTTAATTTTATCTGAATAATGACTGAAGGAATCTCCAGAAAATACAACTGTACTGTTTTCATTCAGAAATAACAGACGAATTTCTTTGACATTTCATCAACAATTCATTTTATTATTCTTTCGGCTACTCCTTTAGAAATATTTCTTTCTGAAGTTTCATCGGCAAATGGTGTTTTAGAAAACAAAATATTTATATTTTTCGTACTCTAAACAAAGTAAGACATTTTGAGAGTATAACATCATTTATTTGCTTTTCAATATTTTCGTTTAGGTAGTCAAATTAACAAAACAGATGCAATTCACTTTGATAAATGACAATCGATAAAGTGATAGCTCGCCCTGAAGAAAAAAAAAATCAAATTATTTTTTAACTGCGTTTTAGTGCGTTTAGTAGTTCCGAAATGAAACTCTGGATTTTGATCCCTTTTTCCATTGAGGTTATTTATATGAAATAGTATCCAATTAAAAAGCCTGATAAGTTCGGAAGTTACCTTACAGTATTTCCATTAAAATAAACCCGTCGAAATTCTTTCAGGAGTTTATATGAAACATCCTCTGCTGATTGATTTTCTTTCTGAAACATATTTTGTTAATTCTCTCACGCATTTTTTTCGGAAATTATTTTACAATACATTTGAAATTCACTGAACAAACCCTTCCAGCTTTTCCCCTGCAATTTCTTATGAAAACCATTTTGCTATTGGTTTGGGAATACCTTCTATAACTCTGTCGGAAATTTCTCCTTCTTTGGGAAATCCATAGTCAATTTTATTGTGAATTCCCTCTGCAATGCCTGTTACGGGTATAAATATTTGTAACATTATTAAGACAGAATAATTGTATAATGTGTTCAAAATTTAATATTCGTGCGTTCTTTGTGTTACATGTTGAATTTTAACTTGTTAATATTCCCCTTGTAGTAATTAGCATTTATAGGGTTCTGGTAAAATAAAGGCCCATGAAGTGCGCAATCTTATTTCGATTGCCAACATTCAAGCCATTTCGGGACGCAATTAGGTACCAGAGACGTAAACCTTTCCCTGACACAAACTTCAAGTCATAAAACTCTAGTAATGAATGAAAGGATTAGTTTTCCTAGACAAAACCAAGCTATGAACACAGCAACAAATGCTGTGAACGAAAAGTTTCTGAAGGGATGAACGCTGTAGCATAACTGTGAAAGTGGTTCCAGTTTTGGCTGATTTTTTGCTGTTCCCATTTCGCCTTAAATTACCCAGTGTGAGTAATTCAGTGGCCTAACAAGTGAATTCATCGTTGTATTGAAGAATTCGCTCAATTTCGATAGTGATCGGCTGTTATAAGCTATTTGTTTAGTGATATCCACGAGAGCGTTCTACGTTTGCAAGCCCTTCAGAATTCATCGATCACTTTGTTGATTAACGTCAGTCGTCAACAATAGCCATTGTAATATGAGTCATAACAAATCCAGCGAAACAAACCCACCGATCACTCGATCGGTCTCTACATCGTCTGTGTGTAGCGATGGAAACAACAACAGGCGACCCAGGGATGATAGGCTGACCGACGACGATCCTGACTGCGAAATGCTCGACAAAATCCAACAGATGTTCTCGATCTCAAACGCGAAAATTGAGGCAAAAATTGATGCAAGTAATGCCAAGGATCGAGCACAGGATTACAGAAGTGGAAAACGTTTTAGTTACCCTAAAAGCCGAGTGTACGTCGAGCATCAACAATCTTTCGATGGCGGTAACGAAGGTTCGTACTGAGCTTGTTTCAACTGTTCACCGGTTAGATCGTTTTGAGAAGGCTAGCGATCTAATTATATCCGGCATTCCCTATGCTACCGATGAGAACCTGATGGATTCGTTCTGCAAGCTCGCCTCGGTTCTTGGATACATCGATGTGGATCGACCCTTAGTGGACCTAAAGCGTTTGCAAAGACTTCCGATTCCAGTTGGAGCGACTCCCCCAATAGTTTGCCAGTTTGCTTTCAAAAATGCGAGGGATTCATTCTACGGCCGCTATCTACGAACGAGAAACCTATCGCTACGTCACTTGGGTTTTGACAACGATCGAAGGATTTTTCTCAACGAAAACCTTACTCGGCATGATAGAGACATCAGAGCGGCTGCGATAAAATTGAAGAAAAACGGAGCTCTCAAGAATGTGTTCACCCGTGATGGGGTCGTTTTTGTCCAGCGTCTGAATGGATCCAATGCTGAGCCAGTCGTCGACATCAAACAACTTGCCGTTCAAACAACTTCAACCCTTTCCAAAATAGTTTTTCTTTCCCTTCCCTCAGTTATCCATGACTCCCATCATTTACACTCCATGAATCCAGCCACTCCTGAAAGTCATTATACGTGAAATGACCCTTTTCCAAACAGCTTATCTTTTCCTTCATATGCATATTTCCATGCTTCCATCCTCAAGTTATTCCTGTGTTTCCTTCCAGTGGTGGTGTTTCCACTATTCGTTAATTTGTTGGGATAATTATATTCATTTCATTTTTATAGCTAAAACTGAACTTCAAAATTGAATGAAATATTAATGATTGTAGATAACATGTTTTTCTTATCGTTGTTCATTATTGCATGCGGGGTGGTTTCTTTCAGCAAACTTTCTTTAAAGCTAAGCTTAATCACGTCTATTGACCATGGATAATATTCCAGATGACAATGCTTCTCTGAGCACTATAATTCCAGGAATTGTTCTGAATGCTGCATTAAAAAATGAACATTTGAACATTGTTCACATTAACGTTCAAAGCCGCGAGGAACTTCACAAAATTGAATGAGCTACGAATGATTTTTTGCAATAGTAAAGTTGATGTTATATGTTTTACCGAAACGTGTTTTAATAACACAATCAATGACGCGATGATTGAGATTGACGGCTACAAGATGATTCGTAACGATCGGAATCGTCATGGCGGTGGTATTTGCGTGTATTTGAAAACAAGTTTTGGTCACCGTGTTGTAGCTAAGTCTCAATTTAACTCCGATAATTTTGGAGAAACGGAATATTTAGTGGCGGAAATCATAAATCGTAATGAAAAACTACTGCTCGGTGTTATTTACAATCCACCTACTGTTGATTGTTCTGAGACTATCAATAGTTTATTGGAAAATTTCACTGTTCGATATGATAGTACATTTTTTATTGGTGATTTCAATACCGATTTACTGAATTCGTCTCTTCGAACAAGAACGTTTAAAGAAACACTTGACAGTTTATCGTATGTTTGTGTTAATGCCGAACCTACTTTTTTTCACCGAACTGGTTGTTCTCAATTAGATCTAATTATAACTGATTCTCCAGAAATTGTTACAAAACAAGATCAGCTTTCTATGCCAGGGGTTTCTAACCATGATATGGTCTTTTGTTCCATACGTGTGTTTCAAAAACACACGGATTCTATTGTCACTTACCGCGATTATGTAAATTTCGACTCAACTCTGCTGCAGGATGCATTTCAGAGCATTGATTGGAATTTTTTGTTCACGTTAACAGATCCTGACGAATTGCTTGATTTTATGAACTACCATTTACTCTTGCTACATGACAATTATATACCCATAAGACGCAAAAAGAATAATACTACTCCATGGTTTAGTAATGCTATTTGTCGTGCAATTGTTGATCGTGATTTCGCTTATAGGGCTTGGAAACGATCCAAATCAGGAAATGATAGAAATATCTATGAACGGCTAAGAAATAGAGTCAACACCATGATTTCTCAAACTAAAACCAATTACGACAGACTTAAGTTCAATGTTGATTTGCCGAGTAAGCAACTGTGGCGAAATATCAAGAAGTTAGGAGTTACTAAAGAATCCAATTTTCCCAGCGAAGACCTTGCTGCAAATGATGTAAACAACTATTTTATTTCGAACTTCTCTGTAGATGCTTACCAAGAGCCCATGCCCTCAACTGTGCAAGGTTTTAACTTTGTCAATGTGTTGGAACATGACATTATAAACTGTATTTTCTCGATCAAATCAAATGCAGTGGGTTTTGATAATATACCGATTCAATTTATCAAAATACTTTTACCTTTAGCTTTGCCAATGTTCAAGCACCTTTTCAACTCTATAATTGCAACCTCTATTTTCCCGAAAGCCTGGAAAAGCTCCAAAATCATCCCAATTAAGAAAAAAAGGTAATTGTTCTTCTATTACTAACCTGCGTCCTATTAGTATCCTTAGCGCACCTTCTAAAGTGTTTGAAAAATTGATAAAATCTCAAATTTCCAAGCATTTAGTTGATAATAATTTGCTGCATCCACTGCAGTCTGGATTCAGAAGTAATTTTAGTACTAACACAGCATTAACTAAGGTTCATGATGAATTGGCTCAGGTAATAGATAAAAGAGGAGTGGCTATACTTTTGTTGATTGATTTCGCCAAAGCTTTCGATCGAGTTTCACATTGTAGATTAGTAAATAAACTTATAAGCAATTTTAGTTTCTCTCGGTGTGCTGCTAATTTAATAAAATCATATTTGAGCGATAGGTGTCAAGCCGTGTTTTTCAATAATGTTTTATCTTCATTTAGTTCAATTAAGTCAGGTGTCCCACAAGGATCTGTTCTGGGACCCTTATTATTTTCACTTTTTATTAATGATCTTCCTAATTCCCTGCGTTATTGTTCGATTCATAAGTTTGCGGACGATGTCCAAATCTATTTTGCCGTTACTGGTGAATTTAATATGGATGTTGTTGCCAGGAAAATAAATCATGATTTGAGAAGTATTTTAGCATGGTCCACAAACAACTTACTGGCTATGAATCCATCCAAAACAAAAGCTATTCTGATATCTAGACAAAGAAACCCTCCTCAAAAACCTGAACTTGTTTTCGATGGACAAATTGTTCAGTTCTTTGATAAAGTTGATAACCTAGGAGTTATTTTTACAAGCAATTTGTCCTGGGATACTTTTGTCAACACTCAATGTGGAAAAATTTATGGTTCACTGAAACGGTTACAAATGGTGAGCAGACACTTTGAAACTACACGCAGAAAAATCTACGGTAAAACTAACCATATTCGACGTAAATTCAAAAGGAATTTGACATTGTTTTGGCCACAATGATAATGTATGATTGTTTTTACAATCCTGTATGATTGTTTTAACAATCCTGTATTATTGTTCCTCAATCGGAAATCTGACTGAAATAACAATAGTTTCAGGCTTTTGACGAGGATGTCAAGCTTGACATCTACGATATTATGGTACTTTCAAAAACAGTTTTCTTTTACTTTCAGTAATACATTTATTAGAAAACAACATGCTTGTTTTTTTCTCTGGGTTGTTATTAGTTATATTAAAAAAGATAAAAAAATGTTCTCACAGAAAAATCAGGAAATCTCCTGATTAATCAAATTTACAACTTTTCACAAAGGTCTTACCTTGTCTAACGCATGCCGCACTAATTCAAATTAATTTTCAATTATGCTTTTCATGTACAACAGCTTTGCATAATTGGAAAGCTATCCATTTTCCAGCATTAGAAAAGTTGTAAATGCTTTTTAAAACAAAACATTCTGCTTGGTTTGACAGAAGTGACCAAGGGATTTATCAGTAAAACTTTTGCATCAAAATACTCTGTTGATTTTATGTTAATATTGTGGTTTTTACAATCCTATTCAATGCCAAGGGATTGCTCAGTTGAATTGACTTAGAAACAAAGTTGAAATATGTTAGTTTCCACAAGAGTCGCCACAAAACACTGGATTTTTAAATCAAGCATAATTTCATATGGATTTTAAATTAGCAAATCTGTTTGAAACTATAAGAATTCACATATTTTCAAAAGAATTTCAATGTGTATATTCAACAAACGTCATTTTAGTTTCAATGTGAACGCTTTTCTGTCCGTGATATGCCGAACAAATGGAGAAAGTAAATTGGCATCTAGTATGTGTAATTGTGTATTTCTATGGAAATTGGTACGTGCTATGATTTTTTACGCCCAATTTGGTTTACGCCACACCCATTATCCTTCCCCCTTCCATCCACCGATAATGTACGTAAATTGAGGTCGGACTGTTTAGAAGTAACACTATTATCAAAAAAAATAATGTCATTGAGTAGCTTGTGGCAACGAGGAATCGAGCATTTGCTAAAAATGCTAAAGCTCGTTGTTAAACTTGTCTTGTTTTTATAAAACGGCTACTAGTAGGGCCTCCTACCTACTGAAGTGACCCGGGAATACAAGTAGCAGGCAAATCCACAATATCAGGCCTGTACTGAGGCACCACAATATTTTTTTTTTTTCATTTAATCTTTTTTTCATTTCTTCTCATTATTTTATAGATATCTGGACTGCCTTTGCAACTCTCAGTGAAATTTCAAATAAATATGGCAATGGGAGGCATAGCGAATATGGCCGAATGCGAACGCTTTGCTAATATTGTTATACCAACACTGTGGTTCGAAATAGTAAGTACTCACCCTAACATACAAATATGATACACCGTGCTTGCCGTTCGGGCCAGGGAGTAAAACTAATTTTGCCTAAAGTGTCTCGAGTATACGAAAGTGGCGAATCCTTGTCGTTTTGACAGGTATCCTGTTTAATTGGAACTGTGGGGATGACAGAAATTCGACTGTTCCAATTTTGTCGTTTCTCTTTGTTTTATCCAGTCTCGTTAGTTTTTCCAAGCCAAGATATCCCAAAAAAAGACGAAAAAAAAGGTTTCCGGGTTTTACCGATTTTTTTTTCGCATTTTTCGGCTTTTTTATATTTTGGCTTGGGGAAAGTGTCGCCCCCAGGTTCGGGCTATTAACTTGATGATACACAGAATGTTAAAAATACTCATGTTATCGTCGGTGCATGGGTGCTTATAAACACTTTGCCCAAACGCCAAATATTTGACCATTTTTGACAGATAAATTTTGGCAGGTTGTTTGGCTCTGTTTGTTCCTATTCGTTTTTTGAAAGTGACAAATATTTGTATTCGCCCGGAACACCTTGGTCAAAGTGTCACAAGTGGTCAAATATTTGGCATTGGTCAAAGAGTGACATACAAGCTTAAGGCGAAACTGGGAGCATTTCCTCATTTTTTTGGTTGTTGATTTTTTATTAAAAAAACGAAGCAATATTTTCAAAATCGGTTTCCGTGCACATGTAGAGTATGGATCAAGGTATCTTTTGATTTTTTGTGGTGGAAAAAGTTTTCCATTTTTGCAGAAACCATTTTTTTTGTGAAATTTTATTCAAAAATGGTTTCTGCGACATCGAAAAACATTTTCCACCACGGAAAAAAATCAGGAGATAGGGTATGTGTGCCATCAGTAATCTCATGCTCCCATTTTCATCCTATTCGAAAACAAGAGATTACGGCACCGATTGATTCCGTTCTTTTTGTTTTCATGGGTGCTCACTTCTAACAAAAAATACAAAAATAAGAAACAAAACTAACAGCGCTTCAATCCTTTGTTTTTCGTGGGATGAAAATGGGAGCCACATGCTTAATAAGGGAACCAGTACCCTACCTTGATCCATACTCTACATGTGTACAAAAACCGATTTTGAAAATATTGCTTCGTTATTTTATAAAAAATCAAAAACCAAAAAGTGAGGAAATGGATCCAGTTTCGCCTTAAGATACATTTCTATTAAGGCTGTTTTCCCTTGTTTGTATATGCCCGACGTTACACAACTGAGGTAACGCTCGAACATTATAAAATGCAAAAATTTCTCCATCCTCCAAGTAACGGTTTCTGTTAAAAAAATCTCTGAACCGTGATACCATGACATTGTGTTAGGTATTTATGAACGAGTCCTGAGTCGTAAAAGCAATACCAAACTCGTCATACTTTTTGAAATTTATTATGTATTTATCAATTATATACCGGCTTTAATTATTTCGCACACACTGAATTTCTTATACTAAAATTGACACAGTCCTCTTGTCGCAATAATAAAACACATGACGGAATATCGAAAAAAAGGAGGACATTTAAACATTAATTATTGTTTCCATCACGCTAACCTTCAGTTACCCAGATAGGTTTAAACGTGACCCAGATTGAGAAAAACTTTAACCTGGGTAAAGGCATTTTTACTCAAATCTGAATTACCGATGTTGGTAGTTGTTGACGAAAACGTTGGTAGTTGTTGGTCTCTATAGACGACCGATGAGTGTACCCCTCACCGATGAGGTACGGACAGTGCGGAACGGACTGAACTGACAGTCTTCATTGGGGAGTGAATAGATGGAAAAAGGAAGACGTACAGGGGATGGCCAAAATGTTTGGGATAGGCAACTTTTTTTCTCTCACAAAAAAAATCAACATGCTGTAACTTTTCATAGAGTGCATCAAAAAATCTCAAATTTTGACTGTTTGTCAACCTATTATATGTGCATCATTGGTACAAATTTGAGATCGATTGATTAATTCTTCGCGAAGTTAGATCCGAACTATTATTTAGACAACTAATTTTTGAGCTGTCATATCATGGAAACCAGTGAACCGAATTGAATAAATTTTTTAACGTTTATTAACAATATATTGATACTCAATACGACGTTATAAAATGTAATATTTTCTCACGGCGAATTAAGTTATACCGGATTGAAATTTTTACCCATATAAAGGAAAATAAGTCAAATTTACAATACCATACAAAAATTATTAAATGTGTTCTTCCTTCAATCTAAATAAGCTCTAATATATCTGATTAGAGAAAACTTGAGAACAGAAGTGGAAAATCTTTGGATATCAACACTAAAATTTATTGACATTGATGTAAAAAAATCACATTTTTTCGAGAAAAATCCAAAAAGTGTCAATCCATGATAACTTTTTTCAACGTTTAAAAAGTAAAGCATTTACATATTGTTAGTGTACGTTCAAAATTTCATTCAATTCGGTTCACTGGTTTCCGAGATACGACACCTCAAAAATGAGTTGTCTGAAAAATAGTGTTTTACGCGAACGGTTCTAACTTTGCGAAATATTAATCAATCGAGCCCAAATTTGTACCAATGATGCACACATAATAGGTTAACAAGCAGTGAAAATTTGAGATTTTTTTATGCGCTCTATGGAAAGTTATAGCTTGTTGAATTTTTTTGTGAGAGAAAAAAAAGTTGCCTATCCCAAACATTTTGGCCATCCCCTGTAGATGAAAGGTGAAAAACGTTGAATTCGATGCCTAAATGTTAATAACTCACAAAGTTTAATTCAGTGGTAAAATTATTATATACACGCAGAAAAATCTACGGTAAAAATAACCATATTCGACGTAAATTCAAAAGGAATTTGACATTGTTTTGGCCACAATGATAATGTATGATTGTTTTTACAATCCTGTATGATTGTTTTAACAATCCTGTATTATTGTTCCTCAATCGGAAATCTGACTGAAATAACAATAGTTTCAGGCTTTTGACGAGGATGTCAAGCTTGACATCTACGATATTATAATACTTTCAAAAATAGTTTTCTTTTACTTTCAATAATATATTTATTAGAAAACAACATGCTTGTTTTTTTCTCTGGGTTGTTATTAGTTATATTAAAAAAGAGAAAAAAAAATGTTCTCACAGAAAAATCAGGAAATCTCCTGATTAATCAAATTTACAACTTTTCACAAAGGTCTTACCTTGTCTAACGCATGCCGCACTAATTCAAATTAATTTTCAATTATGCTTTTCATGTACAACAGCTTTGCATAATTTGAAAGCTATCCATTTTCCAGCATTAGAAAACTTGAAAATGCTTTTTAAAACAAAACATTCTGCTTGGTTTGACAGAAGTGACCAAGGGATTTATCAGTAAAACTTTTGCATCAAAATACTCCTATTCGATGTCGAGGGATTGCTCAGTTGAATTGACTTAGAAACAAAGTTGTTAGTTTCCACAAGAGTCGCCACAAAACACTGGATTTTTAAATCAAACATAATTTCATATGGATTTTAAATTAGCAAATCTGTTTGAAACTATAAGAATTCACATATTTTCAAAAAAATTTCAATGTTTATATTCAACAATCGTTATTTTAGTTTCAATGTGAACGCTTTTCTGTCCGTGTATTTTATTACTATATTGTGAAAGCTATATCTATATACGTAAGGTAGCACTGATGCTTAGTTTTAAATACTTAGTGCCTAATATTAAAGTGTATTAGCAGTAAGGGGCTGTCCATTAACCACGTGGTCATTTTTTTGGGAGTTCTCAATCAATTTTCCTGATAGATGATGAGTTTCTGAGTTGAATGAGCTAATAATTTCCAAAATCGATGAAAAAATGACGGAGCAGGCACGGGAAAATTCATTCACTCACATTCATCTTGCCAACTGCGCTCTTTGTTTTGATTGCTTTGTATCGTTCGCTCACGGTTGGATCAAACCGTTCCAATGAACTCCACCGAGTCTCAATACAAATGAACTGCAGAAAGAAAGATTGCATAAAATGAATGGCACCGAAACAATTGAATCATGTCGATCGACATGAATCTTTCCGCGAACGTTCACACACGAATCAAATTTTAGATTCAGTGTGAATGAAAGATTGCATTCGCGTGATTGTTATGACAATATTATTTTGCGGGTTTGGTGCGTTTTCTTAATTTATTGCTAGATGGGAAGGTAAAGCATGTCTATTCGTGTTATATTTCCTTGGTCGTGCGAGGGCAAAGGGGGAAAATGCGTTGACCTTGGCGGTGACATTGTGCAGATGGTGCGGCGCGGAAACGGTTGATTCGGTAAAATATATCTACTATTGCACCATGTATCATGATGAGATGTGCTAGCTTTCTATCAGAAAATATTTCCACATACTTCTACCATACTTGAATACATGCATGTCTACCGCGCCGCCGGGACATTGATGAGGAATCCTCATTGAGGATCAAACTCGCCGATTTGTGCCTGATTTGCCTGAACGATAAATATTTGACCACTTTTGACAAATACATTTCGGCTTTTTCTTTGATTTGTTTTTTGAGAGTGACAAATATTTTTGTTTGCCCTGTACTCCTTGGCCAAAATGTAACTGTCAAAATTAGTGAAATAGTGAAATCTTTGGTTAGCATTAAAAACATAAACAAATCAGAGTAATAATTCTCCTGATCTATTAAAACACGGTACAATATAGCGGTAGTATTTTCTTTCCTTTGTCAAGTATGTAAACTTGA
Organism: Aedes albopictus; assembly: GCF_035046485.1. NCBI lineage: Eukaryota > Metazoa > Arthropoda > Insecta > Diptera > Culicidae > Aedes > Aedes albopictus. The sequence continues at coordinate 272,227,313 of NC_085137.1, forward strand.
TAATTTATTGCCCTTTTCCGGTTATATTATAATATTGTTTTCCTAAATCAGAAATTAGCCCATCTTTGCTATAATCCCAAATAAATAATGTACGTTTGGCGATGTTATCCACATGCACTAGTAAAATTGCCTGATTTCAAATTACGTGGAAATCCATAGACCCTTTCATATTCACCATCGATACTAGTTAATTTCCTAATTAGTTAAAACACGCAATTGCTTAATACCCCCAACAAACGGGATAGATAAAACTAGCACCATCAGCATCAGCGGTAGTACGATGAACGAAACGAAAGAATCGCCGCGATTGAAGGAATGCATTCACGTGCGATCCTTTCAAGACATTCGCCTTGCGATAGACGAGTGCACCGATGAACTGAATTCATCGCGGTCCGAGAATTTTGACACTAGAGCGGGGTCGCTTCCAATCAGAAGTGAAAGATTTCCAATCAGAATTGAACAATTCTGATTGGGAACGACCCCGCTGTAGTGTCAAAATTCTCGGAACGCAATGAATTCAGTTCATCGGTGCACTCGTCTATTGCAGTCCCGTACCGAATGAATCAACGGATGAACGTGAACAATGATGAACGCTGCCATAATTTTCGTGTATTTGCTTTTTCCCCTTCATTCGCCTGAGTGCGTAACACACTATGTACAGGATTGCTGGGATTGTGTTTCGTTCCGCGAGAATGTTTGTGAGAGAGCTCGAAATGAATGAATCGTGAACGATTATTTCCATGCCTGTGACGGAGATATGATCATTTCAATTTCGTGGGTACCCGGGTACCCTGCCGGCCTTCCACGTAATAAAAAAATTCAGGAGCCCCTCCCCCTGCCCCTCCTCACTTTAAAATTTGGTCAACCCCAGTAATAGATGTATATTCACGAGTTCTAAGATCTAACAGAGTTCCAACATCCTAGTCTCAATAACCATTAAAATATCGAGATTTGAAATTGAAAAAGGTACCCGGGTACCCTGCCGGCCACATAAGTGTTAATCAAATTTACAACTTTTCACAAAGGTCTTGTCTAACGCATGGCGCACTAATTTAAATTAATTTCCAATCATGCTTTTCATGTACAACATCTTTGCATAACTTGAAAGCTATCCATTTTCCAGCATTAGAAAAGTTGTAAATGCTTTTTAAAACAAAACATTCTGCTTGGTTTGACAGAAGTGACCAAGGGATTTATCAGTAAAACTTTTGCATCAAAATACTCTGCTTGATTTTATGTTAATATTGTGTTTTTTACAATCCTATTTGATGCCGAGGGATTGCTCAGTTAAATTGACTTAGAAACAAAGTAGAAATATGTTAGTTTCCACAAGAGTCGCCACAAAACACTGGATTTTTAAATCAAGCATAATTTCATATGGATTTTAAATTAGCAAATCTGTTTGAAACTATAAGAATTCACATATTTTCAAAAGAATTTCAATGTGTATATTCAACAAACGTCATTTTAGTTTCAATGTGAACGCTTTTCTGCCCGTGCAGAACATTGGAACGACAACTACGACTAGATATTAGACTGGTTCAGAAAAATCAATTGACTCGACTCAATACAAACGGGACTAAACTTAAGTTGTACGTTATTGTAAGGACTAACAGACACACCGATGTAACACTACACATAACACAAGAGCTGAATTTGTAACAATGAACAACTTTCAATAGGAAAATAATAATTCTGCGGACTGTAACAAAAACCTAAGTTTCGGTTGTTTTCAATTCCGGGATAATTATTACGGAATATCCCTGGCTGGTTGGAAATTTCCAACAATTTATTATTTTGGTTTATAGACGGAATCTCGAAATAGTCAGTCATGTCACATCGAACTCTACGGTCGGAGTAAAGTGGTTGGCGAGTGTTGGACCTCGAACTAAAAATCGGCGAACACCACAAAATTTCGCGGGGGAAAACCGGATAAAACTTCGAAAATAAAACGCAACTCGAGAAAATTACGATTCGCGACTTTTCATTTATTTGGTTACTTCAATTGTGTTGTTATAAAAGTTGTTATTGTTTTTACTTCCTGTGCAGAGTTGCCAGGTATGGGTTTTCTCTCGAAGCATGGGGCAGTATGCCCCAACATCCACCCCCACCTTGAGGCGGTATGCCTCAATCCGTTGGCAAGAGACAGATTTTCTGAACTGGACGTAGATATTCAGCTTGACCGCGTCGAAGGGTAACGGTACGGACGATACCACTAGAGTCTGGATGTACCTTGATGATTCGGGCCAGCTCCCACTGAGCCGGTGGAGTTAGGTCATTCTTTACGAGTACAAGCTGATTCTCCTTTACGTTGTCTTCGCTGACACGCCATTTGGTGCGAGGCTGAAGGCTGGTTCGTCACGCCAACGCCTCCAAACTTCGATAGTTTGCTTATGCATCTGCTGCCACATGTCCAACCGGTTGGTCGGAATTTGAGATACGTCAGGCTCCGGGATAAGGTTTAATGGCTGACCAACCAGAAAATGTCCTGGTGTCAACGCATCATAGCAGTCGGGGAGATTTGAGAGCGCACAAAGAGGGCGTGAATTGAGGCACGCCTCCACTTGGGTAAGAATCGTCGACAGTTCTTCGTAGGTGGTTGCCTCAGATCCTACGACCGCAAGTAGCTTCACGCTTTTGACCGCCGCCTCCCAAATGCCCCCTCGATGAGGTGCAGAAGGTGGATCAAATACCCACTTAATGCCTACATTGGTCAAGAACTGGTCCGCTGATTTGTTGTTGTTATTCAAAGCGTGTTGAAACTCCTGAAGGTAGCGATCCGCTCCAACGAAATTTGTTCCGTTGTCAGACCATATCTCACTCGGGTAACCTCGTCTTGCAATGAATCGCTTGAGAGCACTGATGAACATACCTGTTGACAAGTCACTGGCGACCTCCAAGTGCACCGCCTTCGTCGACATGCACACAAATACCGCCAGGTATCCCTTCGTTGTTTTGACGCCACGGACACACAAAGCTCGAATCGCAAAAGGACCAGCATAATCTACGCCAACATGAACGAAGGCTCGTGTTCCCATTACTCGAGGTACAGGTAAGGATCCCATCAGTTGATTTGCGGTTTGTCCCTTGAGCCTAGCACAACGAACACAGCCATGGACCGTCCGTCGCACCGCTGTCCGCAACCCGATCATCCAATATTCCTGGCGCACAGTAGCTGCTAACAGTGTTGGTCCCGCGTGCAGGTTACGCTGATGGAGTTCCCGCAGCATCAGATCCGTTATTCGATGATCACACGGCAGTATGATCGGGTGTTTCACGTCGTAATCACATGTCGAATTTTGCAGGCGACCTCCGACGCGCATTGTACCGTTGCCATCAAGAAATGGGTACAATGAAGCCAACTTGTTCTTGACCGGCAGCGTAACTCCTTTCGCTAGCAACTCCATTTCCCGGTTGAAAACGTCTTCCTGAGCCATTCGCGCTAGCTTTGCTTTTATCACCTGCAGTTCTTCTGGTGTGAGGGCAGAGTCGAACTTCGCTCCCTTCCAAGCCTTCAACGACCTTGCAAACATCGCCAACGACCGAACCACAAGACCGAAGTCCGAACGTCGCTCGAGTATGAACCGTTCGGCGAAGTAGTTGTTGCGTTGCTGTGTCACAGTATGCATCACCTTGACTTTCCGCTCCTCAGGTAACTGCTGAACGTTTGCTGGAAGATCTTGACCTGTTCTCCAATTTTGCTCATCCGTACTTAGCCAGGTCGGTCCATGGAACCAAAGCGGATGGTCCAGAAGTTCATCGGGAGTCAAACCACGAGAAGCGCAGTCCGCCGGGTTGTCCGCACTGCTCACGTGGTTCCAACATTCACGAGGTAGATATGCGAGAACTGCCGATGTACGATTCGCTACGTATGTCTTCCATTTCCTTGGATGCGCAGAAAGCCACTGAAGAACAATTGTGCTATCCGTTCACGCCCAATGCTCCACGGAGAGATGCGATATTGATTCCGTTATGCGCTCCATTAGTTCAGTCAATAGTACTGCTGCACTGAGCTCGAGTCGGGGCAACGATACTTGTTTGGTCGGTGCCACTTTCGTCTTCGCAGCTAGCAAGTTCACCACGATGTTCCCGTCCGGATCTTTCGTTCGGGTGTACACCACCGCTCCGTATGCCGCTTCGGATGCGTCTGCGAAACCGTGAAGCTCCACCTTACCGTTGTAATTCGCTGCGAAACGCGGAATACGCACCTGTTCCAATTTATGTAGGCTCTGTTTGATTTTAACCCACGATTCCTCAATTGCAGGAGGAAGTGGATCGTCCCAAGAAGTCCCGCTGAGCCAGAGCTGTTGGAAAAGTATTTTAATGCTCACCGTAACAGGGGACAGCCATCCGAATGGGTCAAACAGCTTGGAGGTATCTGACAGCAACTGCCGCTTCGTGTTTGCACTGTCCGGTTGAAGATGAACTTGGAAGGTAAAGATGTCTTCTTCTGGACGCCACTGAATGCCCAGCGCTTTAACCGTAGTGTGGCCAGCAAAAAAAACACCCGTAGAAGGCCGGCAGGGTACCCGGGTACCCACGCAATGGAAATGATCATATCTCAGCGATTTTTCCACCGATTTTAAAAGTTTTTGTCTCATTCAACTCAGAAACTCATTATCTATCGAGATCGTATTTGGTTAGACCGGTCCGATCACCATAGGTACCGGAAAATCCGGATTTCCGGATCCGTGTTTTTATACAATAGAATATACGGGATTTTCGGTAGGTTAGTAGCAATTTCGGTACCAAGCATCGTAAAATTGCTTTGGCATATTGTATCTGACCGGCAGGGAATCATAAAACGTGTTGACTTTGAAACTGTGATTTCGGAACACGCTTCCCGTGAGGCCATGGTTTACCATAAACACTTTAAGGTATCCTAGCCTTAACAATGTGGGTTTCAATATGGTATAAGGACATGCTCCCAAAAATATGGATTTTCCGAAAACCACGGTGATTAGATCGGTCTAACCAAATATTTTCCCGATAGATGATGAGTTTCTGAATTGAATGAGCTAAAAATTTCCAAAATCGATGAAAAATTGACGGAGATATGATCATTTCAATTTCGTGGGTACCCGGGTACCCTGCCGGCCTTCCACGTAATAAAAAAATGCAGGAGCCCCTCCCCCTGCCCCTCCTCACTTTAAAATTTGGTCAACCCCAGTAATAGATGTATATTCACGAGTTCTAAGATCTAACAGAGTTCCAACATCCCAGTCTCAATAACCATTAAAATATCGAGATTTGAAATTGAAAAAGGTACCCGGGTACCCTGCCGGCCACATAAGTGTTAACTACATTCGGTTGCTCAGCAAGTTTCACGTCCACGGGGTTTTGCTCCGACCTGCCAACTTCATCCAAGACCGCTGCGCAGTTGCTGGACCATTTACGCAAGTTGAAACCAGCTGACTTGAGTATTTCAACGACCTGGGCTCTCAACTGCATCGCTTCTTCCTTGTTTTGACCTCCGGATAGGAAGTCGTCAACATACGTATCAAATACGATGGCCTCTGCTGCTTCAAGGTACACCGTGCTATAGTTTCTTGCCGCTTCCTTCATTGCTTCAATGGCCAAATAGGGCGCTGAACTCGTCCCGTATGTCACGGTGCATAGACGGTAGTGCTTCACTGGTTGGTCTTGATTTTCTCGCCACACAATCCGCTGGTAATCTCGATCGTCAGGATGTATCCAGACCTGGCGATACATCTTTTCTACGTCTCCTGCAATCGCTACCCGGTGCATCCGAAAGCGTAGAAAGACAGGGAAGAGGTCCTGATTCACATTGGGTCCCGTCAGCAATCGGTCGTTGAGGGACGCTCCCGATCCCGACGCACACGAGGCGTCGAAAACGACACGCAGTTTGGTAGTGGAACTCTCTGCCTTCACCACGGCGTGGTGGGGGAGGTAATAGCATTTGCTGTCCTCCACGTTAAGCTCACCAGCAGGTATCTCCTCCAATGATTCAGAGCTTGGTACTCGCGAATGAAATCCAAGTACTGCTTACCAAACTCGGGCTCCCGTTGGAAGCACCTTTCCATCGTTCTCAATCGTTTCATTGCTGCAGTGAACGATTCACCCAGCGCCGGCTTCGAATCGTCGAACGGAAGTCGCACGATGAAGCGTCCCATCTCATCTCGTGACACGGTGGACCGGAAGTAGGCAACCGCTGTTTGTTCAGAAGGAGTAAGCTGCTGTGGCTTAGGAACCTCCTCCTGCTCCCAAAATTGACGCAATGATTGATTGATGTCCAACTCCGTGTGCAAATAAACGATCGAGAAGTTGCCCTGTATGCCGGTCGTATAGACAGCTTGATTGCCGGACACGACAAGCCCAAAAATTGTGTTTTGAGCGACTGGAACACGGGAACTCTTTCGCACCTGACCAGCCTTGAGGATAAGCAAAAACACGTCGGTACCCAAAACGACGTCGATCGGACCCGGCCGGTTGAACTCCAGGTCGGCTAGGTTCTGCTGCACTTCATCGGTGAGGATACTCGATTCCAAACACAGGTGTTGCGATGGCAACGTCGATGTGAGCTTGTTCATCACGAAGGCCTTGGTATTCAGAATCACCTCTTCTCGGAACCGGTTTGCTATAACCAGCTCCACCAAACCGCGAGTTGTTCCTGCTTGTTGTTGGCCCAGTCCGGAAACCACAAACTTTGCGTTGGACCGTGGCAAACGTAGTTTGTTGACAGTGGCTTCCGTGATCAGCGATGCCTCCGATTCCGAATCGATTAAAGCGCGAACCTTCATGAACTTGCCATCCGATGCTCTGACACAAATCATCGCCGTTGGTAGAACTGACACTTTGGGTGCCGGTACCCTTGGAACTTGCGCCACCATTGAGCTGATAGCATCTTCTCTTCGTGCCACAGTTTGCTGCGGCTGGGTTTGCACGTCGCTGGATCGATCGGCGGGCTGGTTCAGCTCCACCACCTCCTTGGGGCACCCAAGTAACATTTTAAGTTTTGTTCGGCTCTACAAGAGATCTTCATGACCAAATTTTTAAAACTTGCAATAAAACTGATATATACATCAAAACCTCTTGATAACCTCTTTAAGAGAATCTTCCGGCTAAGTGGACCACTCTCGGAGAGGTTTTGCAAACCGCATTAGAAGTAGCAATAAACCCGTTTTAAAACCTAGTTCAGAAGTTTCCCATTCTCGATTGTTGTTGTTTTTTTATCAACAAAACTATGACAGCTCAAGATGCAGAAAAGCTTCTTCAATGGCACGTAAAGTTCAGGAGGATGCATCATTCGTAAGTAGAAAGCGATCATTTTAAAAGCAATATTTTAGTAGTTATTGTGTTGGTAGGCTTATGCGCATTCAATTTTACCGTGAATTTTTGGGGTTGCAGAACCATAAAATTAATGCGCCTCGAAAATAGTAAAAATTATCATCTTGGAATGAAATAAATCAATTGATTGATGTAGTAAAACTATCGCGAATCACAAGAAAACTCAGCAGAGATAGTTTATTTATGTGAGCACGTTATGGAAATTATGGCAAACTATCAATTCATTGCTAATTTGAGCAAAAATAACTATTTTCCATTCACGTTAGCTAATTCTTCAATATGGCGACGACCATAATCAGCGAAAATAACACGAAAGCAAGTATACTTTTATAATAACCGCAATAAACCTAGCAGTGTCGTTGTTTAGGCTTTTCCACCAACAGATGTCGTTCTTAATCGAACGGATCGCCATCTGTTGAGAGTTTTAACAGTTTTATTGTGGTAATAATGATTGCCAGAAGGTTTACATATCGGAGGGTTTTGTTTACTCTTAAAATCTGTCTTTATGCATATCTTCAAGTATACTATAAAACATTTCATCAATGGTTTTCATAAAAGCAGTCATAAAACTGTGAGTTTTAATTATTGCTGTGATAAAACCCTAATAAAAATCAAACAAAACCAACCAGCAATGGAATTGTTACTTGGGCAAAGAAGTGTATGGTGGCGTTGCTTGCAGTCTCCGTTATAGCACACTGATTTTGATGTACACACTTTTACCGAATGTGATGAACGCAAACAGTTGTATCATAGTCTTGCTTTCTGTGCGAACTCACGTCTACACTGCACATTTAGTTTTTTGAATTCATCGCACGTATGGATCGGATGCTCACTGGAGCATTTCGCGCACTTTTTCACTTCAGTTGCAGCATGCAGCGCCTGCACTTTCTTCTCCGACTGAGTCGATTTCTTCACTGCTCCCTTTTTCGCTTCATCCGCTACCGCTACCGTCTTCTTGCTGAATGCTGTACAAGTCTCCAACGCGTCGCATCGATTGTCCAAAAATTTCAGGAAATCCTCGAAGGTAGGGTTCTCCTCTTCGACGATCTTCTGCGCCCATAGAGATCGCGTTTCACCGTCCAACTTCTCCAGTAGAATGTGGATAAGCCACGGATCACGAGTATTGAACTCTTCCCCCAATGCATTGAGCTGCCGGGCCACCTCGTCTGAAGTGGTGACAAGTTTGCGCAGATTGACGGGAGTAACGCTGCGAATCTCTGCCTGGTCTACAAACTCGCGGACAAGAGCGAAAACAGTGAACTTTTTCTTGTCGTAGAAGTTTGTCAGTGTTGTTCATGCTTCAGCGTAATTAGCATCCGATATCGGAAACGAGCTAACTAGTCGTTTAGCGTCACCGTCCAGGAATGATACCAAGTACTGCATTTTCAGTGAATCCCGTATATCCGTTCGACTGTGGATCGTGGTCTCGAAGATGTCCTTGAACGATATCCAAGACTTTCGATCTCCATGGAACACCGGCGCACTGATCGTAGGAAGCTTTACATTCAGGGGTGCACGATTCAGCACCTGTTCGTCTCCTCCAGCTTGATGCATGCTGTCCCTCATCTGTATTACGTTTCTGCTTGCCGCCGACTGACTCAGCAGCAGCGCCCGCTGCGTCTCCAGCAGCATCTGCATCGCTTCACGAAGGTCCTTACACGAACCAGCCATCGTCCTGTCACTGGGATTCGAAAATTCGTCTTCGTCCTGACCGCTGTTCCTGAATTCGCTTGCATAGGATTCGATGATGTCTTTCGCTCGATAGAAGCACGAAAAAAACTCTTCCCGAAAATTGAACACCGACGCAATCGCTTCCGAGTCGGTTTGCTCCTCCTCGATTTCATTCTGCGTTTGCCGGAAGTTTTTAGCGAGCTCCGCTAGCTGCTGCAGTCGATCGGTTGCTTCTCCATACGATGCCTTCCGCTCGCGAAGCTTCCCGAATAAAAAATACAGTAGAAAAACCGAACGTTGTATTGTAACAGTACTATTTAGAACCATATTCTTACAATAGACACCACTGTAAAAATAAAAAATACAAAAACAATAAGATGTAATGTAGACACCTATACCGTGAATTGTAAATAAGATTTTTACAATATATTATACAGGTTGTTAAGTATCGTAACAATATAAAAAAATATTTTTCTCCATATATATTTTTTTGCAAAACCATACATTTCATTGTTAATGAATTGTTCAAAATACTGATACGTGGGTTTAAATATACCGTACATTGTATGGTACATGAATGGTTTCAAACAATAAAATGTACCGTAAATAAATTGTTTTTAATTGTAATTTCACTACTGGTTATACATTTAATCAAATGGTTTTGGAATGGTTCTCTTTTGTTATGTTGTATTGTTTTACATTACATAAACCATATATTGTTATATTATCTTGTCATTTTCCTCCTGTTAATGGCACCTTAGGCTTACTAGATTTATAAGAATGCGCTTTGGAAATTCTCCAGAGCGTTTTCGATAACCCACGATCTCCCACGTTTAAGTCTGAGTAGTCTCTGATTGCATTAACAGTTGAAGCTTAGGCTCCCATGCCCCACCAGCCAGATAACTGGGTTTTGCAAACTAAGCATTATTTGTGGCAACACTTTGAGCGGCATGATGGAACTATGCCGAGCGCGCTAAGTGTTATTAGACCACTAATGTAGTTGCATGAAGTGGGTGACGAGGTACATAAGTATCATTACAGCGTGCTTAACCGTTATTGCAATATTGAGGCACCAGTTTGACTACAGTTTGAAATACATAACAACTCATGAGAAAACTGTCAAGTTCGATTCTAATATAAGTTAGGTTAAAAAGCGAACCAGCAGACGAACCTATATTAGAAGTCATTTCAGTGTTCAGTCCAGTTAGGTCCATATGTTAAAGATGGCTCTACGTCAAAGATTAAGTTTGTCAATCGCATTTGATTCGATTGTGGTCGAAGGCAAGTGAGAGAAGACGAGAAAACTACCGAAAGAATAGTGTTGAACTCATCCACTGATTTACGGTAATCTGACCTGCATCTTTCCGGGTTGGCCTACATTCGTATTTCTCTCATCGCACCCTACACACCTACCATACCACACCATATCTCTTGGAACCCTGCTTGGACCTGCAGTTCTTAGGACATCTGATTTACCACTGATTTAAACATGTTATTGACTTTAAATTGATGTTTCAACTTATTCACTTTTTTCTCTTTCCTTTCCTTTGCATCAAAAAAGTCACAAACATCAACAAAACAAAGCACGGAAAAAATCTTAAACTGAATAAATAATTAAAAACTCACGGAAAAATAATGTTTCGGAAAAGTGAATGGTTCAAACGTAAGAAAAACAGTATGATATATCTATATATATAAAAATGAGTTTGAAGTTTCTTTGAGGCAACAAAACTCAAGAATGGGTGGACCGATCAGCATGGCTCTTGCATGGTTCGATTCGTATTCGTGGTGGCTGTGTTTATATGTACAAAAAGTTACGAAAATCAACTGAAAAAAAAAGACCAATTGTGAAATTACTGAAATTGTTGAGCGCGGGGAAGAAATCCAATACGATCGCAATAAAACCAATCTAGAGTGCCGTGACGAAATGAACACACTACAGTTGTCAAATACCACAATCAAAATGGCAGTACGACGTCTGCCGGGACAGCTAGTTTTTACATAAAAATCCAATGTAGAGTAAGGTGGGGCAAAAGTTCGACCTTAGTTGCTAATTCAACCTATTTCAAAAAATCGAAGCAGATATAAATAAATAAATACCGTGTGGTGATTCTACCATCCATGAGCTAAAATTTTGCTGAACAAAGTTACGCTAAATGTCTTTTCAATTTTGAGTTACAACACTTTTTGTATGTGTGTGTTTTATTCGAACTCTTGCCCCACCACTGGGGCAAAAGTTCGAATCTAGTGTTTGTGGAATTTCGCTAACCGTAGCACACTATCTTGACACTTTGGTAATAGGAATACCTGAAACCACGTAATATTTGATGTTAGAACTGGAATACACTTTAAAATTCGATTTGGATTTTACCCAAATCAGGGTTAAACTTACTACACCAAAAATTAGTAGTTTTCCGCCAAATTCAGATAAAACAACTGCTTTTTTCAACTTTAATCGAATTTTCTCACTAATTCCATCACTCTTAGAGATAATATGTACATTTTGCACAATTTTAGGTTTATACCTAAAGTTGCCACATGACTCGAACTTTTGCCCCACAATTCGAACTTTTGCCTCACTATGTGTAAAATACGATTTCCAAATCTTTTTTGCAAAAAGTTATACATGCTAGAGCATCTTTAATATATACCTAGTTACGCCCCAAAATAAAATATCGAATTCGATTTCATTAAAATTTCATTCCATGCGTTGGAAAGGCCATCGCATGTTACAATTTTTTGATCAAAAACCAACATTTTGTCATAACTTCTCGAAATATTGATCAATTTTCATAATTTTTGAAGTGAAAGACTCTTATTCAAAAAGGGTTCGAACAACCTTGACACCCGAAAGAAATAATTTGAATTGAGTTCAAAAACTTCAAAAGAAACTCTTGCCCCACTCGAACTTTTGCCCCACTTTACTCTAAATGTATAGAATAGCGAACCATTTCATTACAATACACTTTATTGTAGCTGGTACACTGTATGGTGCAGGAATGGTTTTCACCAAACACCCTATGGTCAGTTTTTATCCGGGTTCTCCGCTGCGGCGAGCTCCCACTTCACTTGGGCGAGAAAGGCGTTTCTGCGTTAGTTTCAATGTGAACGCTTTTCTGTCCGTGCAGAACATTGGAACGACAACTACGACTAGATATTAGACTGGTTCAGAAAATTCAATTGACTCGAATCAATACAAACGGGACTAAACTTAAGTTGTACGTTATTGTAAGGACTAACAGACACACCGATGTAACACTGCACATAACACAAGAGCTGAATTTGTAACAATGAACAACTTTTAACAGGAAAATAATAATTCTGCGGACTGTAACAAAAACCTAAGTTTCGGTTGTTTTCAATTCCGGGATTATTATTACGGAATATCCCTGGCTGGTTGGAAATTTCCAACAATTTATTATTTTGGTTTATAGACGAAATCTCGAAATAGTCAGTCATGTCACATCGAACTCTACGGTCGGAGTAAAGTGGTTGGCGAGTCTTCTAGTGCAAATTTTGGTGCAAGAGGTGGTTTACATGTGGCGGGCGAATGTGCCAAGTGTGTCGTGGACTAGGTACAGTCGAGATGGTACAGTGCGACGCGTGTAAAAAGTGTACCTCATCCTAGTGAACGCGAACCAAATGCACCGATCGCTTCCCAAAATATCAGCGGTTCGTCCCGCACTCCAGCAAATCAGCGGTTCACCGGCAGAACCACCCTCATTCATCCACCATGCGAGACTATCGGCTCTACGACCAAGAGGGAGAGGAAGAAGGCGATCCGTACCCTATATCTAGAAATCAGTTGGCTGCCCGACAAGCGATTTCCAAGGATCTTCCGAAGTTTTCTGGAGATCCAGAAGATTGGCCTCTGTTTCTAGCCACCTTCAACAGCACCACCGCTCTGTGTGGATCCACCAATGACGAAAACATCGTCCGCTTGCAACGATGCTTAAAGAGTCGAGCGTATGAAGTGGTCAAAAGTCGGCTATTGCAACCATCGAACGTCAGCGGAATCATGTCGACTCTCAAGATGCTGTTCGGGCAGCCGGAGGTGATCGTACACTCGATGATGTCTAAGATCAACTCCCTACCGGCACTGAGGGAGGAAAAATTGGAAACCATAGTAGACTTCGCTGTCAGTGTTGAAAACTTCTGTGCAACCGTAGATGCGTGTGGATTGGAGGAATACTTTTACAACATGACCTTCCTCCATCAACTCGTAAACAAGCTGCCCCCTTCGATCATGTTGAATTGGGCACAGTACCGATTATCTCTATACAGATACCAACGGTCAATTTGTCTTCATTCAGTAGCTGGCTCTACTCTCTGGCAGAAGCTGCTAGCGCTGTTACCATTCCAAAAACTTTGGAATTCCATTCCACTCGTAGCGATTCACGTTCGGTCAAGAAAAGCAACACATTCGTGAACACTCATTTCGAGGAAGCTACATCATGTTTTTACTACACAGCACCGTCAAACACGAAAGGTATAACCGTCAGCTGCTTAGTGCTGCACAGCGACCAGAAAAGTACACCGCTATCATCAAATGCCACTTCTTCGATGCCAGGAAATCATCGCCAAATCAGCGTCAAGATCCCACGACTCATACAGAGCCAGAATCGACCGAGCATGGTTGCCATATTCACCAGGTCACTTCTAGTCAGGTTTTGTTGCGCTATCTACCCGTGGTGCTACATGGGTCCAACCACCGAAGTTAGTGCTTCGCCGACAATAGTTGTTTTGTAATGAAATGACTTTATAGGTGTAAATAATGTACGCAATTCGTAGAGTGTGTGTAGTGACGGCTCGGCAGCTGGAGGCCAGATTCGCGCGCGCGTTGCCTTCGGTGCTCCGATTTTTTTTTTCGTTTCGCATTTTTAGTTCGATTGATGGCAGGCGATTATCCGGTGAGTTTGTTCCTTGTTATTCTCTTTCTATAGATTCTGCATCAAATATTATATTAATTAAATTTTATACCATATATTTATAATATCCTCTTTTTAAATATTTTTCCATTGACTTTGTATAGTTCGTCACCATGAGTGTCGACTTGGATTTTTGTTCCATTTTGTCACTGTTCGGTATGGCATTCTACAAATTATTTCTTCTTTTTATTGAATTTCATTTTTTTGTGCAATCTCTTAACGACATACTGTTTTTCTATGTATCTGTCCATGTATATTTGTTGTATATATTTTTTAATATTGAACCTTACGTTGGTAGTCGATTGTTTGCTTTCCGCGCGAAGTGAGCAATAGTGTTTAAGTTTGTATATGTTGTCGCGTCTTTAATAGTAAATATTAAACGATCACCTGACGTGGGTGGTCGATTGTTTGCTTTCCGCGTGGTGCGAACAATAGCACTTTTCTGCTTCATTTGTAGTAAATATTGAGCAACCACCTGACGAGGGTGGTTGGTTGTTTGCTTTCCGCGTGAAGCGAACATCATCACTGCAGTCTGCACGGCATACTGCAACTTCAAAAGGTCATATTACTTATCAAAGTGAATCCTGACCCAACGATACCTGCCTTACTAACAATCACTCCTTCCTGCAGCGTTTGGTGGAGACGTGCGGTAAACGCCAACTTTCACATAACAAAGGTTGCTATTAACATTCCTTCGCTCTCCCAACCTGACTGCAAGGACGTGGCCGGCGCCGTTATTGTATTGTTGTGCACAGTGAGAATGTTGACCACTCCCAGTCAATTATTCAGTTGATTCATTGTGCAACTGTCATTGGTTCGAGTCAATCACGGAGTAGCAACCATAGATATGTGCAGTCAGTCTAAGCTAAGCTAAGCTAAGCTATCTACCCGTGGTGCTACATGGAAAAAATCGATCGATCGAGACTTTCGCCTTTTTGGATGACGGATCCGAGCTCACCCTGCAGTTGCAGGAACTTGCAGATTACTTGCAACTGGAGGGAGAAGAAACGCCGCTATGCCTACTGTGGACTGGAGGAGCCAAGCATCAGGAAGATGGCTCCAAATGCGTTCAACTCGATGTTACTTCAAAGCACAACAGTTCCAAGAAATACACCATGCATGCGGTTCGAACAGTTGCTGAACTGCTTCTGCCATCACAGACTCTTAACTTCGAAGAGTTGTTTGTGCGATATCTTCATTTCAAGGGTCTGCCAATCACCTCCTATCAAGATGTTCGACCTCGAATCCTCATCGGGATGAAGGATCAGCACCTTAGTCTTGTACAGAATAGCCGAGAAGGAGCCCTGCACGAGCCGATAGCAGTAACTCGACTGGGATCGACGATTTGTGGAGGAGGGAATCACGACAACGCCGCCAACCTGGTACACTCGGTATTCCACATCCACGCTTGTGACTCGGCTACGGATGAGAATCTACATAAAATGATGAAGGAGTACTTCTCGATAGACAGTTTGGGAGTTGTCCAATCGAAGAATCTGCAATCGACAGAAGAAGAACGAGCACAGACTCTGTTGGAAACTCGTACAGTACTAAAAGGAGGCCGTTACGAAACGGGACTATTGTGGCGTTACGGTGATGTTCGTCTACCAGATAGCTACTCAATGGCCCTCTCTGTCGATTACAGTGCCTCCGAAAGGGAATGGAAAGAGATCCACAGTTGGCAGACGTTCTCAACCAGAAGATTGCCGGATTCATCACGAAAGGATACGCTAGGAAACTCACTGAAGAGGAATTGAGCCAAGCCTTTCCTCGTGCTTGGTATCTACCCATATTTCCCGTAACTAACATACACAAGCCTGGGAAAATAAGAATGGTCATGGAATGTCCTTGAATTCGGTGTTACTCAAAGATCCCGATCAACTGTGCGAGCTGTTTGCGATCCTGCTACAATTTCTTGAAGGGCGAATTGGCCTAACCGGAGACGTGCGAGAAATGTTTCTGCAAGTCCTCATGCGCTCCGAAGACCAGCAATGCCAACGCTTTCTTTGGTATGACGACTCCGGAACGCTCTCCGTTTATGTGCTGTAAGTAATGTCATTCGGGGCCTGCTGATCTCCTAGTAGCGCCCAATTCGTGAAGAATTTAAACGCTGAGCGATTCAATGGAGAACACCGAGCGGCCGTTGAGGTAATCCAAAAACGCCATTATGCCGATGACATGCTAATGAGTGTTGCAACTGAAGAAGAGGCAATCCAACTTGCTCAGCAAGAGAAAGAAGTTCACTCGGAAGGCGGTTTTGAGATCCGTAATTGGTTGAGCAGCTCTAAACGAGTAGTCGAAGCTCTACAAGAAAAAGCCATAGACGAGAAGAGCCTCGATCTGTCACCGGATTGAGCCACGGAAAAGGTACTTGGCATGTGGTGGTGTACCGATTCAGACGTTTTTACTCTCAAAGTAGGATGGTATCATTACGGACAAGGTTTATTGAAAGGCAAACGTCGTCCCCCAAAGAGAGAAATGCTGCGAGTGCTCATGTCCGTGTTTGATCCGCTTGGACTAATTGCCTAATTCCTCATGTTTCTCAAAATTCTGCTCCAAGACGTGTGGCGCTCGGGAATCGACTGGGACGACCAAGTTAACGATGTTATATTCGAAAAATGGCAAACGTGGCTCAAGGTCCTTCCTCACATCCAATGTATCACCATTCCTCGGTGCTATTACAGTCGACGGATTACCGAGACCAAAGATGTTCAGCTTCATACATTCGTGGACGCAAGCGAAAATGGAATTGCTGCTGTCTGCTATCTGCGTTTCGGCTGTGATAATAACGTGGAATGCAGCCTTGTAGCAGCAAAAACAAGAGTAGCACCGTTGAAGTTTCTCTCCATTCCAAGATTATAGCTTCAAGCAGCTCTAATCGGTGCTCGACTAGCTCGATCTGTATCGAAATCTTTCTCAATCCAGATCTCTCGCCAAGTATACTGTTCCGATTCACAACACGTCTTGTTTTGGATCCGATCAGACCACCGCCGGTACTCACCTTTTGTGGCGTTCAGGATTAGCGAAATTCTTGATATAACAGACGTAACAGAATGGCGAATCTCAATGTAGCGGACGACGGTACAAAATGGAAAGGGTTGCCAGACCTCCGCCCAGAAGCGAGATGGTTCAATAGTCCATCATTCCTTCATCTTTCTGAGTGTCACTGGCCACAGCAGCTGAAGAGTTCAAACACTGCAAATCTAGTGCTCGTCCGAGTGCAATGTCGCACTTCGTCGCACCCGAACCTGTTGTACAATTCAGTGCCTTTTCCAATTGGTAGTCGTACGAAGATTCGCCACGAATTTGCAGCTGAAAACTCAGCAGAAGACGATGATTGGTGGCCCTCTCTACAAACAAGAGCTGTTATTTGTCGAAACATACATTCTCCGCCAAACTCAACAGGAAACATACTCCGACGAAATCGCCCTGCTCACAAAGTCAAAGGAAAATCCGCAGTTATCCAAAACACCTTTGCCAAAAACAAGCACGCTTCACCAAAAATCGCCATGGCTGGACCATTACGAGGTGTTAAGAATGCGTGGCCGCACCGCTAACTGTGATTACGCAACCGAAGCAACTAAAAGTCCTGTTATACTTCCTCGTAACCACCCTACCACAAAGTTAATGATTGCACACTGCCACCGAAAATTTCACCACAGTAACCACGAGACTGTAATCAATGAGATTCGTAAGAAATACAGTATCCCGAACCTCCGCATGACGTATAACAAAATCCGAAACCACTGTCAACGCTGCAAGAACGACCGGGTATCACAACGAGTGCCGATTATGGCTGACTTGCCGGCAGCCCAACTTGATGCCTTCACCCGCCCCTTCACGCACGTGGGTGTTGATCTATTCGGGCCTTACGAAATTGTTATCGGCCGCCGAACGGAGAAACGCTGGGGTATGCTGGCTACCTGCCTCACGACCCGCGCAATTCTTATTGAAGTCGTCCATTCTCTCAACACTAACTCATGCGTGATGGTATTGCGAAACTTCATATCACGAAGAGGAAGGCCGAAGACAATCTATAGTGATCGAAGTACGAATTTTGTAGGAGCAAACCGAGAGATCAAAGAAGCGGAGAATTCTTTTAACCTTGAAGAATTCATGGATGAATTCATCGACACAGAGACCACTTGGCAATTTCTTCCGCCTGCCTCGCCACACATGGGTGGCAGCTGGGAAAGGTTGATCGGCTGTGTAAAGAAGAACTTGATGCTGGTGCTTCCCATGAGAAAGCTAACTGATGAAGTTCTGTGGAACCTTCTGATCGAAATTGAAAACACTGTGAACTCCCGACCTCTGACGCACGTCCCTCTGGGCGATGGCTCAGCTCCTGCATTGACACCCAACCACTTCTTGCTTGGGTCGTCGAATGCAATAAAACCAATCGGCACCCTTGACGACAGCGGTGAAGTACTTAGGCAGTGTTGGAGGCTGTCTCAACTCCAGGCCAAACGGTTCTGGAAAAGGTGGATCAGCAACTACTTACCAGAAATAACCCGTCGGACCAAATGGTTTACCAACACGAAGCCAATAGAGTACGACGATGAAGTAGTGATCGTGGACCCCAAACTACCCCGAAACTGCTGGCCAAAGGGCAGAATCATCTGTACTCATCCTGGACGAAATGGCCGACCTCGATCGGCAACGGTGAGAACCAGGCCCGTGCACAGAAGTGACGCCAAGGGAGGGGTTTTCCCAATTTTGGCAAAAGGCGGAGGGGCGCCTAGTGTATGATGCGTCGGTAATGGGGAGGGTTTAACCCCTAACCCCCCCCCCCCCCCCCCCCTTGTGCACGGGCTTGGTGAGAACTGCCACAGGTATCTACGAGCGTCCAGTAGCGAAATTAGTCGTGCTAGATATACGGCGCGTACTTGAGCAAGCTGATCTGCTGACCAGCGTACCTGGGAGACTGTTGGCGAAAACGCCAGCGCGCCTCTTTATTATTGGTCTCTATAGACGAACGATGATTGTACCCCTCACCGATGAGGTACGGACGGAGCGGAACGGACTGGACTGACAGACTTCACTGTCAGAGCGGTGAGTGAATAGATTTTTATTTGTCACCGTCTTCAGAAACACTGTACAGACTGATCCCAAGTAACATTTTAAGTTTTGTTCGGCTCTACAAGAGATCTTCATGACCAAATTTTTAAAACTTGCAATAAAACTGATTTATACATCAAAACCTCTTGATAACCTCTTTAAGAGAATCTTCCGGCTAAGTGGACCACTCTCGGAGAGGTTTTGCAAACCGCATTAGAAGTAGCAATAAACCCGTTTTAAAACCTAGTTGAGAAGTTTCCCATTCTCGATTGCTGTTGTTTTTTATCAACAAAACTATGACAGCTCAAGATGCAGAAAAGTTTCTTCGAAGGCACGTAAAGTTCAGGAGGATGCATCATCCGTAAGTAGAAAACGATCATTTTAAAGCAATATTTTAGTAGTTATTGTGTTGGTAGGCTTATGCGCATTCAATTTTACCGTAAATATTGGGGTTGCAGAACCATAAAATTAATGCGCTTCGAAAATAGTAAAAATTATCATCTTGGAATGAAATAAATCAATTGGTTAATTTAGTAAAACTATCGCGAATCACAAGAAAACTCAGCAGAGATAGTTTATTTATGTGAGCACGTTATGGAAATTATGGCAAACTATCAATTCATTGCTAATTTGAGCAAAAATAACTATTTTTCATTCACGTTAGCTTATTCTTCAATATGGCGACGACCATAATCAGCGAAAATAACACGAAAGCAAGTTTACTTTTATGATGACCGCAATAAACCTAGCAGTGTCGTTGTTTCGCCACCTGTTGAGAGTTTTAACAGTTTTATTGTGGTAATAATGATTGCCAGAAGGTTTACATATCGGAGGGTTTTGTTTACTCTTAAAATCTGTCTTTATGCATATCTTCAAGTATACTATAAAACATTTCATCAATGGTTTTCACAAAAACAGTCATAAAACTGTGAGTTTTTATTATTGCTGTGATAAAACCCTAATAAAAATCAAACAAAACCAACCAGCAATGGAATTGTTACTTGGGTTTTGATTAATCTTAATCATTAATCATTATCATGATTAAATTTATGATTAATCATTAACGCTCTGTGACAAACTATCAATTCATTGCTTATTAAAGCAAAATTAACTATTTTTCATTCACGTGAGCTAATTATTCAATATGGCGACGACCATAATCAGCGAAAATAAAACGAAAGCAAGTTTACTTTTATGATGACCGCAATAAACCTAGCAGTGTCGTAGTTTCTGCTTTTTACCAACATATGTCGTTACTAATCTAATGGATCGCTATCTTTTGAGAGTTTTTAACAGTTTTATTGTGGTAATAATGATTACCAGAAGATTTACATATCGGAAAGTTTTGTTTACTCTTCTGTTTACAAATCTGTTTTTATGAATATCTTCAAGTATACTATAAAACATTTTAACAATGGTTTTCATAAAAGCAGTCATAAAACTGTGAGTTTTAGTTATTGCTGTAATAAAACCTTCATAATAATCAA
The DNA here is from genome assembly GCF_035046485.1 of Aedes albopictus. Lineage (NCBI taxonomy): Eukaryota > Metazoa > Arthropoda > Insecta > Diptera > Culicidae > Aedes > Aedes albopictus. Next base: position 272,247,765 of record NC_085137.1, read on the forward strand.
ACAAAACCAATCAGCAATGGAATTGTTACTTGGGAACCCAAGTAACAATTCCATTGCTGGTTGGTTTTGTTTGATTTTTATTAGGGTTTTATCACAGCAATAATTAAAACTCACAGTTTTGTGACTGTTTTTATGAAAACCATTGATGAAATGTTTTATAGTATACTTGAAGATATACATAAAGACAGATTTTAAGAGTAAACAAAACCATCCGATATGTAAACCTTCTGGCAATCATTATTACCACAATAAAACTGTTAAAACTTTCAACAGATGGCGATCCGTTCGATTAAGAACGACATCTGTTGGTGGAAAAGCCGAAACAATGACACTGCTAGGTTTATTGCGGTCATCATAAAAGTAAACTTGCTTTCGTGTTATTTTCGCTGATTATGGTCGTCGCCATATTGAAGAATTAGCTAACGTGAATGGAAAATAGTTATTTTTGCTCAAATTAGCAATGAATTGATTGTTTGCCATAATTTCCATTATGTGCTCACATAAATAAACTATCTCTGCTTAGTTTTCTTCTGATTCGCGATAGTTTTACTAAATTAATCAACTGATTTATTTCATTCCAAGATGATAATTTTTACTATTTTCGAAGCGCATTAATTTTATGGTTCTGCAACCCCAATATTCACGGTAAAATTGAATGCGCATAAGCCTACCAACACAATAACTACTAAAATAGTGCTTTAAAATGATCGCTTTCTACTTACGAATGATGCATCCTCCTGAACTTTACATGCCATCGAAGAAGCTTTTCTGCATCTTGAGCTGTCATAGTTTTGTTGATAAAAAAACAACAACAATCGAGAATGGGAAACTTCTGAACTAGGTTTTAAAACGGGTTTATTGCTACTTCTAATGCGGTTTGCAAAACCTCTCCGAGAGTGGTCCACTTAGCCGGAAGATTCTCTTAAAGAGGTTATCAAGAGGTTTTGATGTATAAATCAGTTTTATTGCAAGTTTTAAAAATTTGGTCATGAAGATCTCTTGTAGAGCCGAACAAAACTTAAAATGTTACTTGGGAACCCAAGTAGCAATTCCATTTCAGATTGGTTTTGTTTGATTTTTTTAAGGTTTTATTACAGCAATAATTAAAACTCACGGTTGTATGACTGCTTTTATGAAAACCATTGATAAAATGATTTATAGTATACTTGAAGATATTCATAAAGACATATTTTAAGAGTAAACAAAACTTTCCGATATGTAAACCTTCTGGCAATCATTATTACCACAATAAAACTGTTAAAACTCTCAACAGATGGCGATCCGTTCGATTAGCAACGACATCTGTTGGTGGAAAAGCAGAAACTACGACACTGCTAGGTTTATTGTGGTCATCATAAAAGTAAACTTGCTTTCGTTTTATTTTCGCTGATTATGTTGGCCATGAAGATCTCTTGTAGAGCCGAACAAAACTTAAAATGTTACTTGGGAATGGAATTGTTACTTCCCAAGTAACATTTTAGGTTTTGTTCAGATCTATAAGAGATCTTCATAACCAATTTTATAAAACTTGCAATAAAACTGATTTATACATCAAAACCTCTTGATAACCTCTTTAAGAGCATCTTCCGGCTAAGTGGACCACTCTCGGAGAGGTTTTGCAAACCACATTAAGAGTAGCAATAAACTCGTTTTGAAACCTAGCTGAAAAATGTTCCATTCTCGTTTGTTGTTGTTTTTTTATCAACAAAACTATGACAGCTCAAGATGCAGAAAAGCTTCTTCGATGGCACGTAAAGTTCAGGAGGATGCATCATTCGTAAGTAGAAAGCGATCATTTTAAAGCAATATTTTAGTAGTTATTGTGTTGGTAGGCTTATGCGCATTCAATTTTACCGTGAATTTTTGGGGTTGCAGAACCATAAAATTAATGCGCTTCGAAAATAGTAAAAATTATCATCTTGGAATGAAATAAATCAATTGGTTAATTTAGTAAAACTATCGCGAATCACAAGAGAACTCAGCAGAGATAGCTTATTTATGTGAGCACGTTATGGAAATTATGGCAAACTATCAATTCATTGCTAATTTGAGCAAAAATAACTATTTTCCATTCACGTTAGCTAATTCTTCAATATGGTGACGACCATAATCAGCGAAAATAACACGAAAGCAAGTATACTTTTATGATAACCGCAATAAACCTAGCAGTGTCGTTGTTTCGGCTTTTCCACCAACAGATGTCGTTCCTAATTGAACGGATCGCCATCTGTTGAGAGTTTTAACAGTTTTATTGTGGTAATAATGATTGCCAGAAGGTTTACATATCGGAGGGTTTTGTTTACTCTTAAAATCTGTCTTTATGCATATCTTCAAGTATACTATAAAACATTTTATCAATGGTTTTCATAAAAGCAGTCATAAAACTGTGAGTTTTAATTATTGCTGTGATAAAACCCTAATAAAAATCAAACAAAACCAACCAGCAATGGAATTGTTACTTGGGCATTCACAACAACATCCAAGCGCATCGCTTCATCCGTCCTTCTTGGCGCTTTCTTCGACGCAACGACCGGTGGCGGGTCGTTTTCACACCAACTGGGGTTCAATTCAAATTTTCAAATTGTCTAAAATGTCAAAAATTGTTCAGTCAGAGTGGACCAAGTAAAATCAATTACTTAGCAATCGCTCGGTTTTAAATGATGCTTTGATGAATAGTAACTAAGATTCATGTGGAAAATTAAAGAAAATTGGTGGAAAAACTTTTAAGTCGTTTTTTTTCGAAATTATGAGAAAGACACATGGTCCTCTCTGAACGCCGATCAAGTGATCACCGTGTGGCACTGTCGGAGAAGTTGTGCCTGGAAGAGTAGACTGGTGAACCTCAGGAATCCAATTGCATAGACCGAAATATTCCCACACACGCCAACATTCAAATTTAATTCAACTGAAGAAATGCATTTCACCCCACACTTCCATTCGAACAGCTGTCCGGGGGTTTTAAATCCAATTTTCATCGTAGGGTCTACCTACCTCACGCGTGGAATATGGTGCAAATTTTTACTACGCTTGGTGGGTCGACGACAACGATGGGTAATGAACCCGGAAGAATGTCATGAAACCGCGATATCCAAAGTAACAATTCCATTGCTGATTAGTTTTGATTGATTTTTATTAAGGTTTTATTACAGCAATAATTAAAACTCACATTTTTATGACTGCTTTTATGAAAACCATTGATAAAATGTTTTATAGTATCAGGTATCAGAAGGCCGGCTCCAGAGGCACGTTATCCTCCATTTGGGACATTTGTGCCATCGCCATACATATGAGCCTATTTCATCATTTACCTGAGGGAGAATGGGACAAGGGATGGGAATAGGGAAAGGGAAAGGTGATGAAATAGGAAGGGGTGCCCTACAAGAGGGAATGAACGCATAAGCGCAACGAGAGCTCATAGCTCATACAACAACGGGGTTAATCAGTGCCCTGAAAAGGACACTGTAAAACGCATAAGCGTAAAAATAGCCTATAGCTCATTGGAGCTAGCTTGCGACGTCATGCGACTTTCAATATGACATAGAAAGGCACGTCATCAAAAGCATCCTCAATATTCAAGAAATCACCCAAGCAAAAACTACGTTTGAGCGAGTGCTTTCTTGAAAACGTATACAACATTGTGTAAAAGAGTCACTGTGGATATCCCAAATTGGGAGACATGTGAGTTCACATGAACAGGCATGTTAGCCAGACGAACATCACAGATGTGATAATCGACAATGCGTTTCGAGCATTTCAGAAAGAACGACGTAACCAGATAAATCTGGAACTTATTCCTTCTTTTTACAACGCACGCACCCTTTCGGGATAAAACTACAGAGTAATTTCACGCCATGAAAATACCCAATAGAAAACTACAAGAGTTCAAAACATGTTTGAAAAACTCAAATCCCTCTGGAGAAAAATAGGACAAAGCCCCATTTGCTCCAAGAGATTTGAAGTAAGCAGAGCTTTTTAGTGTCCACTAAATCGATTCTATAGCTACAATCCTCGGGGTAGAAGCTAAATATTCGTAACTATACAAAAGACTGGTTTATCCGAAGATATTTAGAACTTGCACAGGTCCGAGTTCCATTCAGGAATACCTCTTGCGGTCCGCACAGAGCGCAGAGGACAAGGTTCTTTCAAAGCAGTAGCTATCCCAAGTAACAATTTCATTGCTGATAGGTTTTCTTTGATTTTATTAGGGTTTTATTACAGCAATAATTAAAACTCACAGTTTTATGACTGTTTTTATTGAAACCATTGATAAAATGTTTTATAGTATACTTGAAGATATCCATAAAGACAGATTTTAAGAGTAAACAAAACTTTCCGATATGTAAACCTTCTGGCAATCATTATTACCACAATAAAACTGTTAAAACTCTCAACAGATGGCGATCCGTTCGATTAGTAACGACATCTGTTGGTGGAAAAGCAGAACCACGACACTGCTAGGTTTTATTGCGGTCATTATAAAAGTAAACTTGCTTTCGTTTTATTTTCGCTGATTATGGTTGTCGCCATATTGAAGAATTAGCTAACATGAATGGAAAATAGTTAATTTTGCTCAAATTAGCAATGAATTGATAGTTTGCCAACATTTCCATAACATGCTCACATAAATAAACTCTCTGCTGATTTTTCTTGTAATTCGAGATAGTTTTACTAAATAAGTAAATTGATTTATTTCATTCCAAGATGATAATATTCACTATTTTTGAAGCGCATTAATTTTATGATTCTGCAACCCCAATATTCACGGTAAAATTGAATGCGCATTAGCCTACCGACACAATAACTACTCAAATATTACTTTGAAATAATTATGACTTCTACTTACGAATGTTGTATCGTCCTGAACTTTACGTGCCATCGAAGAAGCTTCTCTGCATCTGAGCTGTCAAAGTTTTTGTTGAAAAAAAAACAACAACAATCGAGAATGGGCAATTTTTCAACTAGGTTTTAAAACGGTTTAATTGCTACTCTTAATGCGGTTTGCAAAAGCTCTCCGAGAGTGGTCCACTTAGCCGGAAAATGCTCTTAAAGAGGTTATCAAGAGGTTTTGATGTATAAATCAGTTTTATGGCAAGTTTTATAAAATTAGTCATGAAGATCTCTTGTAGAGCCGAACAAAACTTAAAATGTTACTTGGGTCCCGTCGTTGGCGTTCGTCCGATGTTGATGGGCGCTCGCTTTCAGCGTCATGTTTTGGTTTCGACGATGTAGGCTCCTGCTCAGAATGCCCCCCAATATCACCTAAAATTACTAAACACTTATTGGGAGGACCCAACTTCCCTCAGAATGCCCCCCAATATCACCTAAAATTTTCAAACTGTTGTTGAGAGGACCCAACTTCTTCCCTTAGAATGCCATCAATAATCCCTACATTTCCAAAAACGCATTGGGAGGACCCAACTGTCCTCAGAATGCCCCTCAATAACGCCTAAAATTTTCAAACACTTATTGCCAAGCACTCAAAATGCCCCCCAATACCACCTAAAACTTCCAAACACTTATTGGGAGGACCCAACCTCTTTTAGAATAACCCTCAATACCACCTTAATTCAAAAAAAAATCAATAAGAGAACCCAACTTCCCCTCACTATCACCTAAAATTTAAAAAAATCATTGGGAAGACACAACTGCCCTCAGATCAGAATGATTCTCAATATCTCCTAAAATTTTCCAAACACTTAATGGGAAGACCCAGCTGTCCTCAGAGAACTCCTTTAAATCCCCTAAATTCTCAAAAGCTCATTGGAAGGACAAAAAACTTCCCTCAGAATGCCCCTCAATATCTTCTCAAGTTCTCTAACATTATTTTAATAACCCTAACTTCCCTCAATAATCCACCTCAATATCTTCCATTCATATATGATGTATACCTTAAGTAGTACAGAACGGACTGTATACCCAATGGCACGTAATGCCAGAAAAAAAATAATCACAGCTTGTTAAGCAAAAAAGCTCAAATTAGTGTTCTAATAAATTATGGAATTATTCATTGAATTACTTATTTAAAGTAAAATCTGACTTCGTCAGCATAACCCTCCCCTATCTGAATAGCACCGCAGTTTCACATTACCCACATCAACAATAACAGAGGCATGGGGGTGCCTGGAAACTTCTCCGGCTCTCCACCCGAACGACCAACTCGCCTAGATTGGGCAATGTTTGGTATGCACGACCAAACATAGCACCAATCAGGACGAGTTTGTCGGTTGTGTGGCTATGTTTGGCTATCCATGTGCGTTACAACAGTTTCTCTTGCCTGCTGTTGGGAGAGTAAAGAGCAAGCACACGAACGGGAAGTGCTGTCAAATTGCAATTTGATGAGTTTCTTACCTAACTTTGAATTAATTATTGTGGCTGTGACATACCAGTTTAGCACCCTATGCGCAGAGATGCGAATCGTCAGCATTCGCGCATCAACGAACACTGCGACTAAACCGCGACAACAATATCCGCGCTCCATCAGACATCGCGACTTTGCGACGTCGCGACGCACACGTCGTCGGTCGTCAGTGACACCCCAAGTAACAATTCCATTTCAGATTGGTTTTGTTTAATTTTTATTAAGGTTTTATTACAGCAATAATTAAAACTCACAGTTTTATGACTGCTTTTATGAAAACCATTGATAAAATGATTTATAGTATACTTGAAGATATTCATAAAGACATATTTTAAGAGTAAACAAAACTTTCCGATATTTAAACCTTCTGGCAATCATTATTACCACAATAAAACTGTTAAAACTCTCAACAGTTGGCGATCCGTTCGATTAGCAACGACATCTGTTGGTGGAAAAGCAGAAACTACGACACTGCTAGGTTTATTGCGGTCATCATAAAAGTAAACTTGCTTTCGTTTTATTTTCGCTGATTATGGCCGTCGCCATATTGAATAATTAGCTTACGTGAATGGAAAATAGTTAATTTTGCTTAAATAAGCAATAAATTGATAGTTTGCCATAATTTCCATAACGTGCTCACATAAATAAACTCTCTCTGCTGAGTTTTCTTGTGATTCGAGATAGTTTTACTAAATTCAAAAATTGATTTATTTCATTCCAAGATGATAATATTCACTATTTTCGAAGCGCATTATTTTTATGATTCTGCACCCCCAATATTCACGGTTAATTCGAATGCGCATAAGCCTACCAGCACAATAACTACTGAAATATTACTTTGAAATGATCGCTTTCTACTTACGAATGATGTATTCTCCTGAACTTTACGTGCCATCGCAGAAGCTTCTCTGCATCTTGAGCTGTCATAGTTTTTGTTGAAAAATAAAAACAACAACAAACGAGAATGGAACATTTTTCAGCTAGGTTTCAAAACGAGTTTATTGCTACTCTTAATGTGGTTTGCAAAACCTCTCCGAGAGTGGTCCACTTAGCCGGAAGATGCTCTTAAAAAGGTTATCAAGAGGTTTTGATGTATAAATCAGTTTTATTGCAAGTTTTATAAAATTGGTTATGAAGATCTCTTAGACCAAGCCCACTCATGGGCTCAATCAAGCGTTTCAACGTTAAGTAGAGCCCCGAACAAAGAAGCGAACCGCACCGGTCGCTGCTAAGTAGGGCTCGAAAGCGAAAAGTTTACGTACGGTTCGTAGCAGGGCTTAGAATATAGAGACACGCAAAGTACGGTCTCTATCTGTAGGCTCGTGCGCTCTCTCGCGTTTAACTCTCTGGGTAGCGTAAAGAGGAGACGAAAGAACATGAGTATGGATTTTGTTGCCAGGTATACAGTTTAAAGAAAATGATTTTCTTGTTTTGTATAGGTAGGAATTTATTTTAGTTTGTATCAAATATTTAAAAATTTTTATTTTTACTTGCTTTGAAATTTTCAACCAAACAATATCATAGATCGTTACACGAATAACACAGCAAATTGTCTGACATACAATTGTGATAGAGTGACAATAGAAACGCAGAAAAATAATAGGTTTAAATTGACAAGCTTTGCTTAAGTATGTTATGAATAAAGTTTTCCCTTCTTCGCCAATTTTAGGATCATGCATAACGAAAATGTATTGATTTTCTTATAAAAATAGTTACGATTGTTCATAATCACATCTTTAGTTTTTGATTCTGCCGATCGTTTCGAAACTAATATTTGAAGAAATGTATAGTGATTCAGTGAGTTTTGCTATTTTAACACGTACATGTTTGAGCCGGGGTTGCTACGCAGCAAGTAAAGTTTGGTTTCGCACATTTAGAAAAATGTACAAATAAATAACTCGCGAAGTTCGTTCCGACAAGTTCCAAAATTATCGTCATCCGTCGCAGATTCCGGTGAGAAGATGTGCGTATTTTCTAACCCGGAAAGATACCATTTGACGGTAATATGTGACCACAAGGTTTTCTTTCTTCACTTTCCGGGCTGAGATCCCCCGCTTTGAAAGAGCTGTGCCTCGCCTTTCGTTTTGTCGTGAATATTTCGAAAAAGGCAAAGGAGTTTTGGTTTGATTGCTGTTTTTGAAAATGGTGGTCGTCAGTGGGTGGTTTATCAAATATAAATTTAAAAATATAAATTAAATAAACGAGACGTTAGGAAGAAAGTGTGCGAAATGGGTAACTTCACCCTTGTAGAAACAATAAGGCAAAGCAGAAAAAAAAAATCTGAGAAGACCCCATGCGAATAACACCAATCATACAGAATAGGAGGTTCGACATTAGATCTAATCTATCTAGATCTAATCTATCTAATCTAATCTAGATCTATAAAAACAACCCAACAATTGGGGAGACCTTTCCAATATTACACATTTATTCACAGCTCTTTTATCCACATTTTCATATGTTTAAAATATATTCATCAACATGTTATCTGGCTTCCTCCCCTGTAAATTCGAGAAGTACCTTGCCGAAAGAAAATATTCTGTACTCCAAGTATTTCGAAGAATCATCTTTGCGTGTAAATACAACGCAGTAGACCTGGCCGCTTTGATGCACGTGTCATATCTATGATATGCTGCAAGCATCAATATTGACAAGAAAAGAAACACGATTGCTTTCCAGGGTGATTCCGTACTGGCTGGGTATGTATAAGATTAGATACGAGTAGTTACGATTCTTCAAAGATGCTTTGACTGTACCTTACTCAATTCAGATATCATAGAAACAATTCAGTAATTTTTTGTGTAAAAACAAACTTTAATCATACCGATAATAATCTAAAAAAAATGTAGTCGAGCTGCCAAGTTTCATCAATTAAAATAGGCGGTGTGCAGGATTTCCATATTGTAGGTTCCTCGTTATAGAAAAAGCAAGGTGTTGGATGTTAAATACATCAATTGTTGTATGAAGTGCCAAAAAGGAGAGTGGGCTCATTATGTACTTTGACAAATACGCAGTTTACTTCAAGCGCATAGAATCTGCTTCCAACAAAATATTCATATACCAGCATCCAAAGGATCGCAATATATATTAAGATTTGCGATTGATGCTTTGAAACTAAAAGGTTGTGACTGAGTATAGAATAAGCTGAAATTAAAATACACGTTAATGAAAAAAGGTTGCGCAAACTTATCGCAGACTGTTAGAAGACAGCTTCTACTATGACCAGGATTCAAAAATCTTGACCTAAGCGAATTTGTAAAGGAGACAACTACGTTATAAATGTGTTGGAAATGCAAGGGATGTAATTATTCAATAAGGCCGTTACAAATATTTATTTCACTTTTTGTCCCACCACTCCTTGGCTGGTCGAGGGGGGGGGGATAAAAATAATAAAGCATTTTATCTGAAAAATATTAAAAACTCATCGGATTTGTTAAAGAATTTTGAGCAAAACCCGATATTTTGATAAATATTTTTTATCTGCCCCCTCAAAATGCCAAATCCTGTCAAAAAATTTTGAAGGGGGGGGGGGGGGGGCGGGAGACAAAAAGTCAAAATTAAATTTGTATCCGCCTAAACCTAATTATTAAAAAGATGCTCAAAATCTCAAATTCAGATAAATTTCTTGCGAGAAAGGCAACATGGATATCGAAAAGATGGATAATATTTTAGATAAAAATACAACCTACAAGTCATACAGTAAGCAACAAACACATAATTAAAAAAAAAGATCCCAAGTAACATTTTAAGTTTTGTTCGGCTCTACAAGAGATCTTCATGACCAAATGTTTAAAACTTGCAATAAAACTGATTTATACATCAAAACCTCTTGATAACCTCTTTAAGAGAATCTTCCGGCTAAGTGGACCACTCTCGGAGAGGTTTTGCAAACCGCATTAGAAGTAGCAATAAACCCGTTTTAAAACCTAGTTGAGAAGTTTCCCATTCTCGATTGTTGTTGTTTTTTTATCAACAAAACTATGACAGCTCAAGATGCAGAAAAGCTTCTTCGATGGCACGTAAAGTTCAGGAGGATGCATCATTCGTAAGTAGAAAGCGATCATTTTAAAGCAATATTTTAGTAGTTATTGTGTTGGTAGGCTTATGCGCATTCAATTTTACCGTGAATTTTTGGGGTTGCAGAACCATAAAATTAATGCGCTTCGAAAATAGTAAAAATTATCATCTTGGAATGAAATAAATCAATTGGTTAATTAAGTAAAACTATCGCGAATCACAAGAAAACTCAGCAGAGATAGCTTATTTATGTGAGCACGTTATGGAAATTATGGCAAACTATCAATTCATTGATAATTTGAGCAAAAATAACTATTTTCCATTCACGTTAGCTAATTCTTCAATATGGCGACGACCATAATCAGCGAAAATAACACGAAAGCAAGTATACTTTTATGATAACCGCAAGTGTCGTTGTTTCGGCTTTTCCACCAACAGGTGTCGTTCTTAATCGAACGGATCGCCATCTGTTGAGAGTTTTAACAGTTTTATTGTGGTAATAATGATTGCCAGAAGGTTTACATATCGGAGGGTTTTGTTTACTCTTAAAATCTGTCTTTATGCATATCTTCAAGTATACTATAAAACATTTCATCAATGGTTTTCATAAAAGCAGTCATAAAACTGTGAGTTTTAATTATTGCTGTGATAAAACCCTAATAAAAATCAAACAAAACCAACCAGCAATGGAATTGTTACTTGGGATGGACTTGTGTGCGAAATTTTAGACGCGTTTGGACTACCGTCGATATTGGTAGGGAATTCATTTCTTGATTTTAACGAGAAGCTGCAGGATGCTCACGTGTATTCATGTTCGTACGGCTTGCGACAACGACAGCAAATAGTGCTTGTTGCGACTCCTTAGAAAGAAACCCAGCGGACGTGGCTAAGCGTCCGCCTTTGTGGTGTACTAATAGCCTCGGATGTGCTTGGACAGTTACTGAAATAAGAAGTATCTCGGATTGAGAAACTATGGAAAATATAAACGTTACTGTACAATTTTTATAGATTCGAAAATCACGGAGTTGTTTGAACAGGATTGAACGCTTCTTTCACAATTTGAACATGTCCTATAATGTTGAAATTCATGAATAAAGACAAAAGATTTGAAAAACCGTCGTGCAGGTAGCGACATTAGTAATTTTGGCGTATTGTGAGTGCCCCAGACGACTCGATCCGCGCTCCAGGTGGAGGAAAATACCCAACTGGTCCACCAGATGTTTCATGTTGTGGTTCCTAACCCAAGTAACATTTTAAGTTTTGTTCGGCTCTACAAGAGATCTTCATTACCAAATTTTTAAAACTTGCAATAAAACTGATTTATACATCAAAACCTCTTGATAACCTCTTTAAGAGAATCTTCCGGCTAAGTGGACCACTCTCGGAGAGGTTTTGCAAACCGCATTAGAAGTAGCAATAAACCCGTTTTAAAACCTAGTTGAGAAGTTTCCCATTCTCGATTGTTGTTGTTTTTTGATCAACAAAACTATGACAGCTCAAGATGCAGAAAAGCTTCTTCGATGGCATGTAAAGTTCAAGAGGACGCATCATTCGTAAGTAGAAAGCGATCATTTTAAAGCACTATTTTAGTAGTTATTGTGTTGGTAGGCTTATGCGCATTCAATTTTACCGTGAATATTGGGGTTGCAGAACCATAAAATTAATGCGCTTCGAAAATAGTAAAAATTATCATCTTGGAATGAAATAAATTAGTTGGTTCATTTAGTAAAACTATCGCGAATCAGAAGAAAACTAAGCAGAGATAGTTTATTTATGTGAGCACATAATGGAAATTATGGCAAACAATCAATTCATTGCTAATTTGAGCAAAAATAACTATTTTCCATTCACGTTAGCTAATTCTTCAATATGGCGACGACCATAATCAGCGAAAATAACACGAAAGCAAGTTTACTTTTATGATGACCGCAATAAACCTAGCAGTGTCGTTGTTTCGGCTTTTCCACCAACAGATGTCGTTCTTAATCGAACGGATCGCCATCTGTTGAAAGTTTTAACAGTTTTATTGTGGTAATAATGATTGCCAGAAGGTTTACATATCGGATGGTTTTGTTTACTCTTAAAATCTGTCTTTATGTATATCTTCAAGTATGCTATAAAACATTTCATCAATGGTTTTCATAAAAACAGTCACAAAACTGTGAGTTTTAATTATTGCTGTGATAAAACCCTAATAAAAATCAAACAAAACCAACCAGCAATGGAATTGTTACTTGGGAAAGGTTGTAATTATTAGGTGCTATTGCGGACCGATTGGACAACTGTCTGATTGAGAACGATTTCGCTTAGAAAAGATTTCATGTAAATTTAGTATTCTCGGGCAAGTTTTGGTTCACGATGAAAGGTACATTTCGTTGAAAAAAATCAAGAAAACGTTACATACCAAATGTGGTAGCAACCGGACATAAAACTACTGTCGGAGTTCAAGGTATTAGCTTGAAAATGGCTCTTCCAGTCTTGACAAAAATCAAATACAGCTATTTATTCTTGTCTGACGTTTCGCTGTATTTGATTTTTGTCAAGACTGGAAGAGCCATTTTCAAGCTAAAATCTATCACAGTCGAATCCAAAAAGGAGTTCAAGGTAAGCTACATTGAGCATCCCCTCGGCTAGTGGCTACCAACCGACAGCTACCACCAACGGCGATAACGATCTGCCGATTTGCGCGGAATTGTGCCCGCGATCTATAAATTTATAAAACAATAGGTTGGCCTTTTGCTGCACACTGCAGTGCCCATTAGATTTAGTTCTATAGAAAATTGCTATACGGGCAGTCGCGTCAAGTACGATTTTCTCTTTTTGTATTTTGTAATAGTTTAAGTTGATAGATGATTAAAAGTTAAGTGTATGTAGTACAGTGTTTTCCTTAAACAACCCGTGTTTTTACTGTGCTGCACCGAAAAGACCGCGAGAAACGATGCAGATTTCACCAAGTTAGTTGGCATCGAATCCACCCCCGCAATTACCCCGGATAGCACTGCGTTTCCCAAGTAACAATTCCATTGCTGGTTGGTTTTGTTTGATTTTTATTAGGGTTTTATCACAGCAATAATTAAAACTCACAGTTTTGTGACTGTTTTTATGAAAACCATTGATGAAATGTTTTATAGTATACTTGAAGATATAAAGACAGATTTTAAGAGTAAACAAAACCATCCGATATGTAAACCTTCTGGCAATCATTATTACCACAATAAAACTGTTAAAACTTTCAACAGATGGCGATCCGTTCGATTAAGAACGACATCTGTTGGTGGAAAAGCCGAAACAACGACACTGCTAGGTTTATTGCGGTCATCATAAAAGCAGAGCCGTAGCGTGCGGTTGGCCAGGTTGGCCCCCGCCAAGGGCGCCAGCCTCAGAGGGGCGCCGAAAAGGCCTATGGCTGGAAAAACAGAATGATGCAAATGATTTCTTGGATGTTATCAAGATTTCACTATTTTCAGTATTTGAGACTGATTATAAGTATTTTACGTTTCTCCTTTTTTTTTAATATGGATTTATCTTTGGATTGGATTTGCTTTGAGCATTTACCGTGATGTTACCTGGGAATTTATCTACTATTTTATTTTGAGAAACTATTATAGCTATTATAATTATTAATAAAAATACAAAACATTCTCCCTGGGGATATCTTAAAGGCTATTTCCAAGTATTTTCTTCGCATGTTTCTTTCTGTTCGGATAGAAGGTCTAATGAAAATTTCCGTGAAGCGTTTTGTTGAAGTACGCTCAAAGCTGTCGAGAGAAGTATATTTAAGTATGACATTTTGCAGTTAGACATAATTAATACATACATTAATCTTCCCCTTCAACGCCAGCTCACACTCAAGCCCGGTGCAGCTTTGATAATAAGTTCTCGCTGTGGATATTCCAAATTACAATTGTGCATTATGATATGAATTCAGTAGACTTACTTTTGACCTGAAACCCGTAAATTCTTCTGGGTTCGGTTACGAATAGTGAACGTTACTTCCTAGCGGCTAACCTAATAACACAATGTATTTATATTAGTTTCTCAAAAGCCATTTCCTAGAGCACAATTTACTTTACTCATCAACCAAATTCACTGTTTAACAAATCTCCTTCACGTACAGCTATCTATTACAATATAGTGATTAAATTCAGCAGAAAATATTAATAGTTATCAGGATAACCAATTTCTCCTAATCTCATACGTGCATGACTTTGCTTTTTTGGGATTACATAAAGTTCAGCAAGTAATGGCAGTGATTTTTCTTATGACAGTTGTATCATGACGTTTCAATCCCTACTCACACACATATTTGTCGATCCAACTGGGGATCACTCATTTCGATACCGTTCAGCCTCGGTAGTTCGAACACTTTCATTTCTTTGGAAATTCAGGAAGCTATATCTTGAAACTTATTCAATAATTAGTCAAGATTCCTCCAGATAATTCTCTAATGATTTTATTAGATAATCTTTCATAGTTTTGTCAAGGAATTTAGTAAAATATTATTTTTAAAAATCGTTCAGCGATAAATTTGAATAATTTCTACCAAAACATACCTTTAGAAATTTCTCCACAGATTCCTTCCAAAACTCTTCATGCTTCTATTTCTTAATACTTCTATTCAAAACTTTTCTTGTTTTTTTTTTTTTGAAATCTTCAATAAATTTGTTCAGCAATTTTCCAGAGTTTCGTTCAAAATTCTTATAGAGATTTCCTCAAAAATACCTTTAAGGATTACTTGGATTGCCTCATAAATTACTCCAGGGATTTCTATAGACAATGCCGCAGAGATTCCTCCAGGGATTCCTTCAGAAATTTTTCAAGATATTAAAAAAATAGTCTCCAGTTTTCTTCAGTAATTTGACAAATATTTGCTTCAGAGAGTCTTCTATAGATACCTTTGGATAAAAAACAAGGATTTAAGATCGCTTTGAAAAGCTTCCATTGTTTCCAAGAGTTCATCTAAGAATTACTACACGAATCCCTTAGGAAATTCTTGTTGGAATATCTCCCGGATTTTCATATGAAGCGAATATTCCAGCAGAGATTTCTGCATATTTTTTCAGTAATCCAAGCAGGAATTCTTCCGGAGATTCCAACAAACACTCATTTAGAAATTTCTTCAGGAATTCCTCTTGATGTTTATCTATGTCCATGGTTTGCTTGATGATTACTGAAAATTTTCTTACAGAACTTCTGGGAAATATTTTGATTAAGCTTCAGAAAAAATCTTCGGTAAAGTTATTGGAAAATTCTGGCAAAACTAATTGTACAAATCGCCGAAAATTGGTGAAATAAATCGCTTAAGGTTTCCAGAAACCCCTTAACTCATTTAGATATTGAAAAATCAGTTGAACGGACAATCCAGAAAAAAAAAGAAAAATGTCTTGAAGAAATGTATGCGTTATTTACAAAATGTCATTTCTGATTATTATGCTGGTCTTTGTGAGGTACTTGAAATGCGAAATGTGTTAACCCTCTAATACCCAAATTTTTGATTTTGATCTAAATATCATTTTTCGTCATCTAAAATCGATTTAAACATGTTTTGGAAGATGATTCTTTTTAATTCTCGATTCCGTGAATTTCAGTTTTTGATTTTTCTAATTTTTATTTTTGAACATCCCTTCACTTTTATATTTTTCCTGGAAGCCGATTTGGGGAACGGATTTTTTGGGATGAAAACATTTTGAGATTTTATGATTATTGTTGTATTATTATTATTTTAAAAAATTTTCACAGAAAATTTTATTTTCCGTGTTATTTTAAGGAAAATAATTTTAGAGTGTATTCGATTCCCTTAAACTATTAAACAAGGACAGAATGGTTTGGGAAAAATTTAAAATATGTTAATTGTAGCGATTCAATACAAAATAAACAATGACTTCTAAAAGGTGACTAAAACATCAATTTTTCAATGATTTTTAACAAATGTAAATACGCTTTAGAATACACCAAAAACCATTTTGAGATATACAAAACCTAAATATCAGTCCTAAATATCAGCCAAAAATATATTTTTTTTTTGTTTTCCACGAAACAAAAATTACAAAAATGCTCAAGCTATACCCCGTCTAAAGGCGTGATTGGGTATTAGAGGGTTAAGTACGAAAATAAACAGATTTTAAAGAATTTTGAGGCAGCTCCCATTGTAATTCCTAAGGAAAGACGCGAATGAAAAATACTGTAAGAAAATAAAAACAATCTGGGGGAATTTGTCTCTCCGAATTACCAAAATCCAACTTTAAAAAACTTATAACAAAGAATAACTACATACTTTGCAAATTAACAATGTCCAATCGTCGTGGGCGCCAATCTGGATGCTTGCCAAGGGCGCCATGGACCCACGCTACGGCTCTGCATAAAAGTAAACTTGCTTTCGTGTTATTTTCGCTGATTATGGTCGTCGCCATATTGAAGAATTAGCTAACGTGAATGGAAAATAGTTATTTTTGCTCAAATTAGCAATGAATTGATTGTTTGCCATAATTTCCATTATGTGCTCACATAAATAAACTATCTCTGCTTAGTTTTCTTCTGATTCGCGATAGTTTTACTAAATGAACCAACTAATTTATTTCATTCCAAGATGATAATTTTTACTATTTTCGAAGCGCATTAATTTTATGGTTCTGCAACCCCAATATTCACGGTAAAATTGAATGCGCATAAGCCTACCAACACAATAACTACTAAAATAGTGCTTTAAAATGATCGCTTTCTACTTACGAATGATGCGTCCTCTTGAACTTTACATGCCATCGAAGAAGCTTTTCTGCATCTTGAGCTGTCATAGTTTTGTTGATCAAAAAACAACAACAATCGAGAATGGGAAACTTCTCAACTAGGTTTTAAAACGGGTTTATTGCTACTTCTAATGCGGTTTGCAAAACCTCTCCGAGAGTGGTCCACTTAGCCGGAAGATTCTCTTAAAGAGGTTATCAAGAGGTTTTGATGTATAAATCAGTTTTATTGCAAGTTTTAAAAATTTGGTCATGAAGATCTCTTGTAGAGCCGAACAAAACTTAAAATGTTACTTGGATTGGAACATTTTCGGGAGGCCAAAACCCAGGGAACCAGTCCAGCTATCGAACAAGTGGTCCTTCGAACCGGATGGTTGAAGGAAACCCATTCGGTAGGACTCCAGAGATCTACGGTTGGCCAACGCAGTCGCCCAAAACCCATTCAATTGCGAGCTAAGGGGCGCCATCTTATTTGAATGCGTCGTTTCCAGTTGGCAGAATTTTGTTAATACAAGGCATATCACTTGCCTTTAATAGGTGAGTGAATTTCCAACAAAATTACTGTCCATCTCCCAGTACTGCTCGTGGTCTTTCATTGGATTAGGTGGAACTTTGATCATCGTACTTTGACGACGCTGGCGATACGTGCACCCACCGCCCGGTACCAATAGCAGTTTTCCCACCCAAGGTCCGTTTGTGGAAACGGAGCATTTCCCCACCCACCGGCTCGTCCTTGCTGGTGATCGCTGGTTCGCACATCATATTGGATGTGGCTGAAAACTTACCGGTGTTTGCTAAGTATCATTACCTCCCAAGTAACAATTCCATTGCAGATTGGTTTTGTTTGAATTTTATTAAGGTTTTATTACAGCAATAATTAAAACTCACAGTTTTATGACTGCTTTATGAAAACCATTGATAAAATGATTTATAGTATACTTGAAGATATTCATAAAGACATATTTTAAGAGTAAACAAAACTTTCCGATATGTAAACCTTCTGGCAATCATTATTACCACAATAAAACTGTTAAAACTCTCAACAGATGGTGATCCGTTCGATTAGTAACGACATCTGTTGGTGGAAAAGCAGAAACTACGACACTGCTAGGTTTATTGCGGTCATCATAAAAGTAAACTTGCTTTCGTTTTATTTTCGCTGATTATGGTCGTCGCCATATTGAATAATTAGCTTACGTGAACGGAAAATAGTTAATTTTGCTTAAATAAGCCATAAATTGCTAGTTTGTCACCATTTTCATAACATGCTCACATAAATAAACTCTCTCTGCTGAGTTTTCTTGTGATTCGAGATAGTTTTACTAAATTCAAAAATTTATTTATTTCATTCCAAGATGATAATATTCACTATTTTCGAAGCGCATTAATTTTATGATTCTGCACCCCCAATATTCACGGTTAATTCGAATGCGCATAAGCCTACCAGCACAATAACTACTGAAATATTACTTTGAAATGATCACTTTCTACATACGAATGATGTATTCTCCCAAGGGGCCTGCAACTCTAAACTTTGTAGTATTTCTCGCTCAAGTATACCAGTAGTATTTCTAGTATTTTTGAGTTTTGCATAGTATGCCATGCGTCCATAGCAACATCAGTACAAAACAAACAACTGTTGTTGGAGTCGTAGGTGCCGCTGTCAGTTAGGCTGCATGAGCTTATATTCTAGACATGAATTCAAAGGAAATCCCGGATGAAATTACAAGCAAATGCCAAGGTCAGTGACAGATATATCAAGAATTGATTTCTGGAGGAGTAATTTGATTTTTCATTCCATCAGCCGCATCATTTCAGCCAAAACTCAAACTGCAGGAAAGGCCGCGCTATGAGCTCTTTTCCGTAGCTGATTGATGACCTCACGAAAAAACCTCACCAAGGATCTCACCCAGACCTCACGGCCTTTTCAACGGTAGTTGACTGGTGGAAGGTAGCAAAAGCGTCGGCAAACGATAAACGTTGCATGGGTACTACGCGGAAAGTCGGTCCTGGAATAGGAAACTGCGATCTCTTCAACAAAATCTACATTCACTGAAGAGCAGTAGCTGCCTGTAAACATCGCATCGACTGAATGGTGCTATTTTCAGACGTAACAGGCAGCTGCGCTGGTTAGAGGCAAGGCTAGTTAAGGGTCTCACCCAAGAGGACGTAATCAATCTTGCGTAATGTATTTAGTTTACCACTGTTTCAGAGAGACTACAATATTCATCAATAAACTGTTTAACTGCCTAGATGCTTGTTTTCTTTTAGAGTTTGTAATAGAATATGAAAAATTTGATCTAAGTTTCTAAAAATAAAAAAAGTTATAAATAAAAGCGACATATTCGTTACCAACCCCAGTCTGATATAATAAATGATGCCCTTATGTGATATTTACAACCACGTGCTGTTAACCTTCCTATATTAGCCCACGGCTGGTTCATCTACAAAACATTGATTTCACTCGAACTTTTGCCCTGATTTTGTCCCGCGATTGATAGCAGCACTTCAGTCTATCAGCATTAGGTAAATAGAGTTTTAAGCAGTAGTCAATATTCCAATGAATTAATGAATGTGTATGTTTGAAATAGTTGAATTTAATACAAATAGCCTCCAAATGTACCTCCGTATCTTTTTATTGAGCTGAAAAATGAATCGACTCACAAATTTAGACAGCCTTGGTCAAAATGATCGTCTCATATATGAAGATGAATCAAAGCAACCGGTTTGCTAATCCGATAGTATTTTCGTAGTATTTCCAAGTATTTATGCATACTAGCGAAGGTTTAGAGTTGCATACCCCTTGTATTCTCCTGAACTTTACGTGCCATCGCAGAAGCTTCTCTGCATCTTGAGCTGTCATAGTTTTTGTTGAAAAAAAAACAACAACAAACGAGAATGGAACATTTTTCAGCTAGGTTTCAAAACGAGTTTATTGCTACTCTTAATGTGGTTTGCAAAGCCTCTCCGAGAGTGGTCCACTTAGCCGGAAGATGCTCTTAAAGAGGTTATCAAGAGGTTTTGATGTATAAATCAGTTTTATTGCAAGTTTTATAAAATTGGTTATGAAGATCTCTTATAGATCCGAACAAAACCTAAAATGTTCCTTGGGAGCTCAGCGAAGGTCATCCATCTGCTTGGGTAATTTATCCGCTACAACTGTAGCACCCCATCGTTGCTGATTGTTCGTGGAGCATCTTTGAAGAAATACTCAAGGCTCGATTTAAGAGCTAACAGGTAATTAGCTCTCCAAGCACTTTATACTCCCCAAGCTCCGCTACTTGGTCTTATTTTTCGAGGGTCATCATGTCAAAACGGAAAACAACGCTGCGGACACTACAGGCACGACTCCGAGGACTACAAACAACGTTCACGAACTTGTACACGTTCATGGAGAACTACACGGCCAACACGAAGCCTTTGGAAGTCTCCGTACGACTGAACAAGCTGGATAGCCTGTGGGATCAGATGAACGAAGTTATCGACGACATCGTAGCCCACGACGATTCACCCGACGATCCCGAAGCCTACGTGAAAGATCGGCTTGATTTCGAAAACCGATTCTTCACACTGAAAACTTTCCTATTGGAAAAGAACGAGCCTGCGCAAAACACTCCGTCTACTTCCACTCCCAGTACCTCCTTCGGTTCTACCCCTCACGTACGATTACCACAGATCTCGCTTCCCAAGTTTGGTGGTAAATTAGATGAATGGCTCACGTTTCGCGACCTTTACACCTCGCTTATCCACTGGCAGGTGGACCTCCCTGCCGTAGAAAAATTCCATTACCTTCGAAGCCAATTGGAAGGGGAAGCATTAGCCGTGATCGATTCTCTCCACCTTACCGCAGCAAACTATAATGTGGCATGGGATCTCCTTACACAACGGTTCACAAATTCCAAGGTTCTGCGGAAACGTCAGGTACAGGCCCTCTTCGAGCTGCCTACGGTTAAGAAGGAAACTGCATCCGAGTTACAGTCTCTCCTGGATGCCTTCGAGAAGACAGTAAGATCCCTCGATCAAGTCGTCGCCAACAAGGCGGACTACAAGGATCTGATGTTGGTGCATGTATTGACATCTCGGTTGGACAGCACCACCCGAAGAAGCTGGGAGGAACATTCGTCCGAACAACAAACGGACACCCTAAAGGACCTCACGGATTTTCTCCAACGTCGCTTAAGGATTCTGGAAGCTCTCCCTGGCAAGGCGCCGGAACAGAAGGTGGAACTCGGACATACCAAACTGCCGAAAAAGGTTTCGGCGGTAAAACCTGCAATGCTACGTTCCAATCATCATCACCGAGCAAATGCATCGTCTGCCCAGAGACACATTTGCTGTACCAGTGCCCTCAGTTTCTGAAAATGGCTGTTTCGGATCGGGATGGAGTACTTCGGAGCAATTCGCTCTGCCGAAATTGCTTTCGGCGGGGTCACCAAGCAAAGGATTGTTCGTCTAAGTTTTCCTGTCGGCACTGTAGAGCGAAACATCACTCACTCGTGTGTTTTAAGGGGAAGGTAGCCGAAGTTAAGACGAATGAGAAACCCGAGTCAACCACTACTACATCTGCTCAGAACCAACTATTTCAAAGGTCAGAACCAACTATTTCAAAGGTCGTTAACCTGGCAACGACCGGAGCGAAGGTTTGCAACACAGCCACAGCGTCAACAACAGGTGTCGTTCTACTTACTGCAGTCGTGGTGCTGGAAGACGACAAGGGCAACAAGGTGCATGCTAGGGCGCTACTGGATAGTGCAGCCGAATGCAATCTGATCAGCAGACGGCTACGGAAAATGCTGGTTGTCAAGGAGGAAGCCAGTACGGTAGAGGTTATTGGTATCCAAGGGGTGGCATCCAAGGTCCAAGGAAGGGTTACAGTCCTGGTACAATCACGCGTCACAAACTACAACCAACCAATGGAAATCTACGTGCTTCCAAAAATTGCGGCACAGGTGTCTACCGCGGTGGTCAATATCAGCATGTGGGACATACCCAAGGGCATTCAACTGGCGGATCCGGATTTCCTCAAAAGGGAACGAATCGATCTTCTGCTAGGGGCGGAATCATTTTTCGAGTTCTTCGTTTCTGATCGCCGCATTCGGTTGGGTGACAATCTACCATCGTTGGTGGACTCCGTCTTTGGATGGGTGGTAACAGGCAGATATTCGTTCAGCGGTCCAATTAAATCTGTCCTGTGTGATGTTGCGGTCTCCAGTCGGCTCGACGAAATTCTCGAACGGTTTTGGAAATGCGAAGAAGTTGGGTCGGAGAATAACCATTCTCCAGAGGAAGCAAGGTGCGAAGCCCATTTTGCGGAGACGGTGCTGCGAAATGTGTCTGGTCGATATGTGGTGTCATTACCCAAGAATGAGGAGGTTTTAATCAAGCTGGGCAGTTCCAAAACGATCGCGGAAAGGAGGTTTTTCCAGTTGGAGCGGCGATTGACTAGAGATGAGAAGCTACGGGAAGAATACTGCGCCTTCATGACCGAATACGAGACTCTGGGACATATGCGATTGGTTGGAGACACCGAAACGGAAGAAGGTCGGTGCTACCTCCCACATCATCCAGTTGTGAAGGAGGATAGCACAACCACAAAGGTGAGGGTTGTATTTGACGCTTCGGCTCAAACTGCCTCAGGATTTTCTCTCAACGACGGGTTGCTCGCAGGTCCTGTGATTCAGGACGATTTGCGGTCGATAATACTGCGAAGCCGGACTCGTCAGATCATCCTAGTGGCCGACATAGAAAAAATGTTTCGGCAGATAGAGGTCTGCCCGAAGGATAGCCGTCTTCAATCGATTTTGTGGAGGTCGAGCCCAGACAAACCGCTAGCTACATATGAACTGTCCACCGTAACCTACGGCACCAAGCCTGCTCCTTTTCTCGCCACCAGAGCACTGGTGCAACTCGCCACGGATGAAGCGGAGGAACTCCCGCTGGCGGCCAAGGCCGTCAAGGAAGATTTTTATATGGACGATGCCATTACCGGCGCGGATGACCCGATTGTTGCCAAGGAGTTGAGGATCCAGCTGCAGGAACTACTACGAAGAGCAGGATTCGTCCTGCGGAAATTCGCTTCCAACTGCGAATCAGTCTTGGAAGACCTACCAGCTGAGAATCGGGCGATTCAGACGACGGACGGAATTCATTTGGATCCAGATTCGACGATCAAGACGTTGGGCTTGGTTTGGATGCCCAATACCGACACTTTCCGGTTCAAATTTCGAATCTCCCCGATAACAGAGGATGCCGTATTCACCAAGAGGAAGGTTTTGTCAGAAATTGCCACTCTTTTCGATCCCTTAGGACTCGCCGGCGCGGTTATCACAAAGGCAAAAATCGTCATGCAACTACTGTGGCGCCTGCAGGATGAAAACAAGCACCAGTTGGCATGGGATGCCAAGCTCCCCCCGAAGGTAGCAGAAGAATGGGTCCGGTTCTATCAACAACTTTCTGTATTGAACGAACTTCGCATTGAGAGACTGGTCACCATACCGAATCCAATCAACATCCAACTACATCTGTTCTCAGACGCATCCGAGAAGGCTTTCGGTGTCTGCGCCTACCTACGGAGCGAAGATGCAGAAGGAAGGATTAAGGTTGCCTTGCTATCGTCGAGATCGAGAGTTGCACCCTTGAAGGCTCAATCAATCCCTAGGCTTGAGCTCTGCGGTGCTCTACTCGCATCGGAATTATACATCAAAATCAAGGCTTCGATGCGCTTCACTGGAGAATGTTTCTTCTGGGTGGACTCTACAACCGTTTTGCGGTGGCTACACGCCCCACCCCTAACATGGACTACATTTGTGGCAAATCGTGTATCGAAGGTGCAAGCATCCACGGAAAATTGTCATTGGCGACACGTGCCCGGAGAACAGAATCCGGCAGACCAAATTTCACGGGGAATCTGGCCGGAGGAAATTATCGACAACCAACTTTGGTGGAAAGGACCCGCCTGGCTTCGCACTACATCAGAGAATTGGCCATCACTGCAAGCTTTCACTTCGGAAGGATACGAGGAAGAACGGAGGCGAGCAGCATGCGTGATTACTGCATCAGAGACTTCAGGTTTCTTCACGGATTATCTGGCACAGTTCTCCAGCTTTACCACCCTAATCAGGACAACGGCCTATCTGCTACGTTATCTGCATAATCTTCGATCGAATAGGGAACTTCGACGGTCGGTTGCTTTCCTAACTACGGAGGAATTGCAGCTGGCGGAAAATTTCATCATTCTTCGCGTCCAACGAGACTCCTTTCATCGCGAGGTCAGTGCACTCACTAAAGGGGAATTTGTTCCACGATCATCACCTCTACGTTGGTATCATCTATTCGTGGCAGATAATGGATTGTTACGAGTTGGGGGTCGAATAGGACAAGCGAAGGAGCCCGAATACAAAATCCATCCAATAGTACTACCTGCTCGTCATTTGTTCACCAAGCTGTTTATGCGCTATTACCACCATCGTTTATTGCACGCTGGACCACAGTTGATGCTGAGTACTGTTCGACTTCGGTATTGGTGCCTCGGTGGACGAAATTTGGGGAGGGAAGTCTACCATCAGTGTGTGCGATGTTACCGCACGAAACCAAAAGCGATTTGGCAGTTCATGGCGGAGCTGCCCACCCCCCGTGTTTCCCCAACGCGGCCGTTCGCAACAACAAGTGTGGACTACTTCGGCCCAGTGTACGTCCGGACGGGATATCGGCAGCGAGCGGTACAGGCATACGTGTCAGTCTTTGTGTGCTTTTCGACCAAAGCGGTTCATTTAGAACTGGTTCCCGATTTATCGACTACGCGATTTATCCAGGCACTACGGAGGTTTGTGTCACGCCGCGGGAGGTGTGCCAGCCTCTATTCGGATAACGGCACTAATTTTGTTGGCGCCAAAAACCAGATGATGGAGTTGATTAACCGGCTGAAGTCCAAGGATCATCACGACGCCATAGAGAAGGAATGTGCCGAAGACGGAATGGCATGGCACTTCATTCCCCCCGGCGGGCCCCACTTCGGTGGTCTGTGGGAAGCCGCGGTGCGATCGGCGAAGGTGCACCTGTTACGTGTGTTGGGAGATACGGTGGTGTCCTACGAAGACATGACAACGTTTCTCACCCAGGTGGAGTGCTGCCTGAACTCCAGGCCCTTAACCCAGCTGTCCGATGACCCCGAGGATCTGCAGCCATTGACCCCTGGCCATTTTCTGGTAGGTTCGGCCTTGCAAGCCCTACCAGACGAGGATTACTTGCAGACGTCGGTCGGCAAACTTCAGGATTTCGCAGCCATTCAACGAAGACTCCAGGATTTCTGGAAGAGGTGGAGAACTGAATACCTGGTACAACTTCAAGCTCGCACCAAGTGGTGGAAACCACCTGTCGACGTCGCTGTGGGCAGATTGGTCGTGATTCGGGAAGACAACGTTCCACCCACCCGGTGGAAAATGGGCCGCATCATCGACACTCATCTAGGTCCAGATGGTGTAGTCAGGGTCGTTTCATTACGGACCGCCAACAGAACCAGTACACGCCCAGTTTCCAGAATATGTGCTCTACTCGTACCGATCTCCACGGAGGCGGGTCCAGCTGAAGATAACTGAAACTCCAAGCGTTTCAGGGGGCGAGGATGTCGGAGTTCAAGGTAAGCTACATTGAGCATCCCCTCGGCTAGTGCACGGACAGAAAAGCGTTCACATTGAAACTAAAATGACGTTTGTTGAATATACACATTGAAATTCTTTTGAAAATATGTGAATTCTTATAGTTTCAAACAGATTTGCTAATTTAAAATCCATATGAAATTATGCTTGATTTAAAAATCCAGTGTTTTGTGGCGACTCTTGTGGAAACTAACATATTTCAACTTTGTTTCTAAGTCAATTCAACTGAGCAATCCCTCGGCATCGAATAGGAGTATTTTGATGCAAAAGTTTTTCTGATAAATCCCTTGGTCACTTCTGTCAAACCAAGCTGAATGTTTTGTTTTAAAAAGCATTTACAACTTTTCTAATGCTGGAAAATGGATAGCTTTCAAATTATGCAAAGCTGTTGTACATGAAAAGCATAATTGAAAATTAATTTGAATTAGTGCGGCATGCGTTAGACAAGGTAAGACCTTTGTGAAAAGTTGTAAATTTGATTAATCAGGAGATTTCCTGATTTTTCTGTGAGAACATTTTTTTTATCTTTTTTAATATAACTAATAACAACCCAGAGAAAAAAACAAGCATGTTGTTTTCTAATAAATGTATTACTGAAAGTAAAAGAAAACTGTTTTTGAAAGTACCATAATATCGTAGATGTCAAGCTTGACATCCTCGTCAAAAGCCTGAAACTATTGTTATTTCAGTCAGATTTCCGATTGAGGAACAATAATACAGGATTGTTAAAACAATCATACAGGATTGTAAAAACAATCATACATTATCATTGTGGCCAAAACAATGTCAAATTCCTTTTGAATTTACGTCGAATATGGTTATTTTTACCGTAGATTTTTCTGCGTGTGGCTACCAACCGACAGCTACCACCAACGGCGGTAACGATCTGCCGATTTGCGCGGAATTGTGCCCGCGATCTATAAATTTATAAAACAATAGGTTGGCCTTTTGCTGCACACTGCAGTGCCCATTAGATTTAGTTCTATAGAAAATTGCTATACGGGCAGTCGCGTCAAGTACGATTTTCTCTTTTTGCATTTTGTAATAGTTTAAGTTGTTAGATGATTAAAAGTTAAGTGTATGTAGTACAGTGTTTTCCTTAAACAACCCGTGTTTTTACTGTGCTGCACCGAAAAGACCGCGAGAAACGATGCAGATTTCACCAAGTTAGTTGGCATCGAATCCACCCCCGCAATTACCCCGGATAGCACTGCGTTTGGAACATTTCCGGGAGGCCAAAACCCAGGGAACCAGTCCAACTATCGAACAACTACTATATGAACCAACATATAAAGTCTTTAACACATCATTCATTACGTCTAAGTTTGCATTTTTGATAGATTTTACATGGAAAATCTGTCAAACTACTGCCACGCAAATGCATACGTACCATTATATGGAGCTTTTAAGCACCTTTTAAATTTTAGGCACCTGCTCGCGATTTCGAAGGCACAAATCTATTTGTAATCAAAACCAGCGCACCTCAGCTTCTTATTTTAAGCTTATTACAAGCAAGCAAGAACTGAATAATTAAATTCACTGTTATTAGAAGCTTGCTTCTTCAGATTTGTGCGTCTAAAGTCCTGATGAACCGTTGAAGCGGGATTTCAAGACGTTTGTCCTTAAGACATGCACCGCATTTAGATTGCCAAAACATGTTCAGCAACATTTTTTTCTAAAAAAGGCAATGTTGAAAACAACTTGTATAAATTCGCGCATTAGAATCGATCAATAATTATGTTTCAAACAAAACCATGCATAGAATAATGACATATTTAAGGATTATCAAACAAATGCTTTGATCGCATTAATAAATACTACTTTTCAATTTAAAACTGTAAATCCCAAGTAACATTTTAAGTTTTGTTCGGCTCTACAAGAGATCTTCATGACCAAATTTTTAAAACTTGCAATAAAACTGATTTATACATCAAAACCTCTTGATAACCTCTTTAAGAGAATCTTCCGGCTAAGTGGACCACTCTCGGAGAGGTTTTGCAAACCGCATTAGAAGTAGCAATAAACCCGTTTTAAAACCTAGTTGAGAAGTTTCCCATTCTCGATTGCTGTTGTTTTTTTATCAACAAAACTATGACAGCTCAAGATGCAGAAAAGTTTCTTCGATGGCACGTAAAGTTCAGGAGGATGCATCATCCGTAAGTAGAAAGCGATCATTTTAAAGCAATATTTTAGTAGTTATTGTGTTGGTAGGCTTATGCGCATTCAATTTTACCGTGAATATTGGGGTTGCAGAACCATAAAATTAATGCGCTTCGAAAATAGTAAAAATTATCATCTTGGAATGAAATAAATCAATTGGTTAATTTAGTAAAACTATCGCGAATCACAAGAAAACTCAGCAGAGATAGTTTATTTATGTGAGCACGTTATGGAAATTATGGCAAACTATCAATTCATTGCTAATTTGAGCAAAAATAACTATTTTTCATTCACGTTAGCTTATTCTTCAATATGGCGACGACCATAATCAGTGAAAATATGACCGCAATAAACCTATGATGACCGCAATAAACCTAGCAGTGTCGTTGTTTCGGCTTTTCCACCAACAGATGTCGTTCTTAATCGAACGGATCGCCATCTGTTGAGAGTTTTAACAGTTTTATTGTGGTAATAATGATTGCCAGAAGGTTTACATATCGGAGGGTTTTGTTTACTCTTAAAATCTGTCTTTATGCATATCTTCAAGTATACTATAAAACATTTCATCAATGGTTTTCACAAAAACAGTCATAAAACTGTGAGTTTTAATTATTGCTGTGATAAAACCCTAATAAAAATCAAACAAAACCAACCAGCAATGTAATTGTTACTTGGGGAGTAACGTTATGATTGAATGTCACTATAGAGTGAAGGAAGAGTCGATATTCAACCTACATAGTAATGCAGTAATGGAGGAGTATAATGAAAACATGGTGGTCATTTATGCATTTGGTCAAACATTTTTTTTTCTCCTGTTGGGGACATAGTACCACTGCGACCATTAATTTGATCTATTGTGATGTACTCGTCTCTAAATGACGAGATGTGGTTCCAACCATGCGAACGGGCCCTTCCGGTGTTCTGCAAGTGAGAAACAACCCAAGTAACAATTTCATTGCTGATAGGTTTTCTTTGATTTTATTAGGGTTTTATTACAGCAATAATTAAAACTCACAGTTTTATGACTGTTTTTATGGAAACCATTGATAAAATGTTTTATAGTATACTTGAAGATATCCATAAAGACAGATTTTAAGAGTAAACAAAACCCTCCGATATGTAAACCTTCTGGCAATCATTATTACCACAATAAAACTGTTAAAACCCTCAACAGATGGCGATCCGTTCGATTAGTAACGACATCTGTTGGTGGAAAAGCAGAACCACGACACTGCTAGGTTTTATTGCGGTCATTATAAAAGTAAACTTGCTTTCGTTTTATTTTCGCTGATTATGGTTGTCGCCATATTGAAGAATTAGCTAACATGAATGGTAAATAGTTAATTTTGCTCAAATTAGCAATGAATTGATAGTTTGCCAACATTTCCATAACATGCTCACATAAATAAACTCTCTGCTGATTTTTCTTGTAATTCGAGATAGTTTTACTAAATAAGTAAATTGATTTATTTCATTCCAAGATGATAATATTCACTATTTTTGAAGCGCATTAATTTTATGATTCTGCAACCCCAATATTCACGGTAAAATTGAATGCGCATTAGCCTACCAACACAATAACTACTCAAATATTACTTTGAAATAATTATGACTTCTACTTACGAATGTTGTATCGTCCTGAACTTTACGTGCCATCGAAGAAGCTTCTCTGCATCTGAGCTGTCAAAGTTTTTGTTGAAAAAAAAACAACAACAATCGAGAATGGGCAATTTTTCAACTAGGTTTTAAAACGGTTTAATTGCTACTCTTAATGCGGGTTGCAAAAGCTCTCCGAGAGTGGTCCACTTAGCCGGAAAATGCTCTTAAAGAGGTTATCAAGAGGTTTTGATGTATAAATCAGTTTTATGGCAAGTTTTATAAAATTAGTCATGAAGATCTCTTGTAGAGCCGAACAAAACTTAAAATGTTACTTGGGAAGTGCAGGTTTATTCAAAAAAAAAGGTACAGGAACTCGAAGAAGCAAATTTTAACAGCTAAGAAGTAAAATTTTTGAATATAACTGGCACACGACTCTTACGATCATGAGATCGTCTGAGATTCTGGCAACGAAATGTTTCTGCAATTGGCTTAGTGAGTTTGCCTAGAATCAATTAAATTTCCCTGTATATCAGTAAATGAATAGGTTGACGAAATAATATTCCAAACGCATATGAAGGCCGTATACGATATGTTGCTGGGAGATGGTAACCTTTATTTGTGTGTGTGTGTGTGTGTGTGTGTGTGTGTGTGTGTGTGTGTTTTTTTTTTTTTTTTTGTCGATACGAGAAGGAAGATGTGACATACCAGTTTAGCACCCAGAGATGCGAATCGTCAGCATGCGCGCATCAACGAACACCGCGACCCAACCGCGACAACAATATCCGCGCTCCATCAGACATCGCGACGGCCGAAAGTGTAGTGCGGAAATTTACAGTGGCCAAACTACAGAAAATTCAGTGTTGGTCCCAAAGAGAGTTTGGTAGCAAATAAAATATGCAATATTTTGTAGAATATTCCTTTTCAACTTTACTACGTGTTTTTATCAAATAACAACAAAGATACCTGAAAAAGATCATTTTTCGGCTTTTGCCGCAAATTTTCCAAAATTTAGGCATGTGATTGAAGTGATAATTTCATTGAAGAAGTATGATGTTTGTGAAATGCTAATAATATTTCCTTAATGTTTAAGTCAGTGCAATCGAGTCATGTTGTTATGTTTGTGTAACTGAATTGAAGGTTGTGATGATGTTAATGTTTTACACGTATTATGTAACTGTGAATAGTTTATGTTAAATAGCATTAAGTTTAAGTTATTCAGTCTGTACAACATTATATGTTGAAGACGTAGAAATAAATAATAATAAGAACGTCTCAATGCACTTACTCATGATTCCCGTTAGAAATAAGTTAGATATTCTTCGCAGGATTCCCTAAACAAATGCATTAGAAAATTCTGCGATTATTTTTAACCGTAGTGTGGCCAGCAAAAAAAACACCCGTAGAAGGCCGGCAGGGTACCCGGGTACCCACGAAATGGAAATGATCATATCTCAGCGATTTTTCCACCGGTTTTAAAAGTTTTTGCCTCATTCAACTCAGAAACTCATTATCTATCGAGATCGTATTTGGTTAGACCGGTCCGATCACCATAGGTACCGGAAAATCCAGATTTCCGGATCCGTGTTTTTATACAATATACGGGATTTTCGGTAGGTTAGTAGAAATTTCGGTACCAAGCATCGTAAAATTGCTTATTGGCATATTGTATCTGACTGGCCTGGAATCATAAAACGTGTTGACTTTGAAACTGTGATTTCGGAACACGCTTCCCGTGCGGCCATGGTTGACCATAAACACTTTAAGGTATCCTAGCCTTAACAATGTGGGTTTCAATATGGTATAAGGACATGCTCCCAAAAATATGGATTTTCCGAAAACCACGGTGATTAGATCGGTCTAACCAAATATTTTCCCGATAGATGATGAGTTTCTGAATTGAATGAGCTAAAAATTTTCAAAATCGATGAAAAATTGACGGAGATATCCCAAGTAACAATTTCATTGCTGATAGGTTTTCTTTGATTTTATTAGGGTTTTATTACAGCAATAATTAAAACTCACAGTTTTATGACTGTTTTTATGGAAACCATTGATAAAATGTTTTATAGTATACTTGAAGATATCCATAAAGACAGATTTTAAGAGTAAACAAAACTTTCCGATATGTAAACCTTCTGGCAATCATTATTACCACAATAAAACTGTTAAAACTCTCAACAGATGGCGATCCGTTCGATTAGTAACGACATCTGTTGGTGGAAAAGCAGAACCACGACACTGCTAGGTTTTATTGCGGTCATTATAAAAGTAAACTTGCTTTCGTTTTATTTTCGCTGATTACACAGCATAACAAAAATTAACTTTTTGTCTGTCTCAAGAGCAAACTTATGTGTCTCCGAAGGATTTTGGGCCGCTGAATCCGAATCCGGGCTCAGATTTGCTCTAACACGTCACAATTTTGAGCTATAGCTCAATTTATAGGGCAAAATATGCGATTTTGGGCTTTTTTGACTGCAAGCCATCAAGCAAGGAAATATTTTTTTAAGCAATCAAAAGGTTAATTGATCAATTAACATCTAAATTAACGACTCATGCAAAATATTTGGTTTTACTAAATCGAATTTGATAGTTTTAAGCGATTTATGTTAGGTACGATATTTCCCATACAAGTCACCCTCCAAAAGTTGCATGCAAGTTTTCATACTAACATAAAATGCTTATATCTATCGAATTTGATTAGGTAAAACGAAATATTTTGCATGAGTCGTTAATTCAGATGTTAATTGACCAATTAACCTTTTGATTGCTTAAAAAAAATATTTCCTTGCTTAATGGCTTGCTGTCAAAAAAGCCCAAAATCGCATATTTTGCCATATAAATTGAGGTATAGCTCAAAATTGTGACGTGTTAGAGCAAATCTGAGCCCGGATTCGGATTCAGCGGCCCAAAATCCTTCGGAGACACATAAGTTTGCTCTTGAGACAAAAAAATGTTGCGCTGTGTTATGGTTGTCGCCATATTGAAGAATTAGCTAACATGAATGGAAAATAGTTAATTTTGCTCAAATTAGCAATGAATTGATAGTTTGCCAACATTTCCATAACATGCTCACATAAATAAACTCTCTGCTGATTTTTCTTGTAATTCGAGATAGTTTTACTAAATAAGTAAATTGATTTATTTCATTCCAAGATGATAATATTCACTATTTTTGAAGCGCATTAATTTTATGATTCTGCAACCCCAATATTCACGGTAAAATTGAATGCGCATTAGCCTACCAACACAATAACTACTCAAATATTACTTTGAAATAATTATGACTTCTACTTACGAATGTTGTATCGTCCTGAACTTTACGTGCCATCGAAGAAGCTTCTCTGCATCTGAGCTGTCAAAGTTTTTGTTGAAAAAAAAAAACAACAACAATCGAGAATGGGCAATTTTTCAACTAGGTTTTAAAACGGTTTAATTGCTACTCTTAATGCGGTTTGCAAAAGCTCTCCGAGAGTGGTCCACTTAGCCGGAAAATGCTCTTAAAGAGGTTATCAAGAGGTTTTGATGTATAAATCAGTTTTATGGCAAGTTTTATAAAATTAGTCATGAAGATCTCTTGTAGAGCCAAACAAAACAAAAATGTTACTTGGGATGATCATTTCAATTTCGTGGGTACCCGGGTACCCTGCCGGCCTTCCACGTAATAAAAAAATGCAGGAGCCCCTCCCCCTGCCCCTCCTCACTTTAAAATTTGGTCAACCCCAGTAATAGATGTAAATTCACGAGTTCTAAGATCTAACAGAGTTCCAACATCCTAGTCTCAATAACCATTAAAATATCGAGATTTGAAATTGAAAAAGGTACCCGGATACCCTGCCGGCCACATAAGTGTTAAGAATCTGGAAAGTGCTCTTCTTCATCTTCTTCAGTATGACTATACGTTCCCACTGGAACTTGGCCTGCCTCTATTCAGCACTTTCACAGTTATTGATTGAAAGGCTTTCTTTGCCTGCCATTGCATTGATTTGTATATTGTGAAGCAAGCACAATGATACACTATGCCCAGGGAGTCAAGAAATGTTTCTCGACTGAAACGGGAATCGAACCCGCCGTCTCCTGATTGGCGATCCTGATCCATAGCATAACCATTAGGCTAAGGAGACCCAGCCTGGAAATTCCTTCTAGAAATGTTCCAAGATCCACCAGTAACCAAAGTAATCTCGAAGCGTTTTTAGCTTGATTTCAAAATAAAGCCATTAAGGAACTATTAGAAATTTCTCCCCAGCTTCGGTCGCAAACTTCCCTCGAGGATCTATTAGAACAAACTCCATGAGTACTGAAGAAACTTTTTCCAGAAATGCAAGCAATGGTTATATTTAACCAGAATTTGTTAAAGAACTTTATAACGATCAAACTCAAACTGGTTTCAATAAAAATCCCTACTATAAAATAATCTCTGATTGACTCCAGCATTCTCTGATAATTATAGGTTATTTCCAGGGTAAATGAAATTCACTGATAATTCCAGGTTTTCCAAGAAACAAAACTAGCTGATTAACGGTTCCTTAAGCTTAAGTTTTCTTAAGAGTGTTTTTTTTTTTCACTCTTGTACAGCATTGCTGGGTAGACACCCTGTCGTTAGAGTCTGGATGGACAGATAAATAAAAAATATATAAAAACAACCATACTAGTGTTTATGTTAAAAAAACCCAACTCTAACAATAAAACATTTTTAATTTATTTTTTTTTTCTTTTTTTTCAGACTATGCTTCAACTTCCCAAAAGTTTGCAGAACAGGTTTCTTTTCTATTTAAAATATTTAAGAATATTTGAGCGGATAGTGTATGTAATGCTACTTTTTGGAGGGACATTACTGTTATTAATAGCCGTAATACGTGTATCCTTGTCCATGTCACTAAATCTTTCTTTAAATGGTGTATCAAAAAGTAATAAAGAATCCGCAAACTCTGACAAATGTACCGATAGCCGTAGACATTCGATTTTGAAAAACAACACCTCAAAACAAGAGAAAGGATCTAAGCAAGAAAAGGAACACTTCCTCATTTAAGTACAGAGGAAACTCAATCAAAGAATTAAAAATATTTTACAATATAAGCTTCATGTTCGAAATTATCACTGATCCGAAAACCATTAAGCCAAAAAAAAAACATAAAGTGATATTTCATGTATTTTACTTATTTTTCTCATATACAAGACATAGACATAAAATATATACAGGGTTTTTAGTCCCGGATTTTGAATATTTTCAGATAGGTCTTGATGAGAGATAAAAAAGTTCCCATGGAATATAGGATTTTCTTTCACGTCACTTAGTTCGTACACAACACTGATTTTAGACATTTATTTATTCCATGTATCCACAATGTATCGACAACAACCGCAACTTATCTACTCGACCAGATGAAGCTCCGCGAAAAAACACCCCGGCTTCCAGCCGAGAACAATTCTTCGCGCCCGAGCTCGCGTCTACGACGAGACAACGGCAAGACACAGCCAAGAAGCAGGCCACGCAAGACCCCTTTACGCTCTCTATGTTCTGGTTTTTGCCACACTTTGCAAAATGGAAATGCAAGTGGGCATAAGTTAAGCAAGGTTCACATCGGTTGTTGAGAAACATCGAGCGACCCTGCTGAGTGTTCCGTTGGAGGAACAGCACAGGACCGGTAGCTCGATGGGAAGGAGGGGAACACTAGCCTACGAAAAGGCTATGGCTTCCCCTGGGGAGGAAAAGGCGGTTGTACACTAAACTACTTAACTACTGTATATTTCTGATACGTGTTTACAAGTCGGTGTTTGAATGAAGACTCTTTTCTTGTTGCGCACGCACTTCAAAGGATGGGTAGATACTGAATGGGGGGGAGGAAATTTCCTTGCATGCGCTACGCTGTGGTGATGGTGGAATATTCCAGGCTATGATACGATGGTTCGGACGTCGTCGGCTACTGACACATAAGGACACGCAACACATGCATGGTCGGTCAGTCGATCCTTGCTCGTTCACGTCGTCGCACGGTTGGTGGGATGGACAAACAAACGACGTGGTGTGTGTGAGGGCAATAGTGTGATTGTTAGTAGGGTTGGAGCCGCAAAATACTCGCGGCGATTCGAGGTTAGTTTGGAGGTCAAAATCACTTCGCGATGGGAGTGAACATACTCCCCAGCTATAAAAGGTGGAAAAATGTACAACTGCGGACTTGGACAGGAAGGCAACTATCATGGCAACTCAGGAAGACTAACAATCATGAAACCTTCATTGATCTTTTAGGAGGATTTATCATTCACGAGGGTTCTTAGGACATATTTTAGGCGGATACACTTCATTATTCCACTTTAGGAAATTTCTTAGGTGGACTTGCAGATTTCAACACTGGACTTAATTCTTATGGACGACTATGAGCTTGGGCGAACAAACTTCTTTGGAGATTTAGGATCATCACTTCGTGTCTTTTGGAAAGCAGGAAACATCAAGGAGTGGGAAATTTATTATGTGGACTTGTTGGAAAGCAACTAGGAGGACAATCTATGACAAATTCGTGCTTCATGTTAGGAACTCAAATTCTACCGGAGGTGGATCGTTTCTATTGTGGACTATATTTCTGACTGTATTCGTGGTAGAACTTGGAAGTAGGGGTTCATGGGCTTCATTCAACGTTAGGCTTTAGGCACTTTGGAGATTTAACTTGGCTGGAATCTTGGACTTGAATATTGACTTAGATTGGGGAAGATAATTCACTTTCAACACAGGGGAACACATCATAGAACGTTTGATGAGCAAGCGGGGCAGGGCCACATCGATATGCAACGGCAGCTTAGGAAAATTGTCTTGTATTTTTCTGTAGGGTCTTCATCTTCGATGGAACAGAAAATCACCAGGCAATCAGATTCGGATTATAGTGTGGGCTCTAGGTGTTATAAGGAGGTTCAAGGGACACAAACTTCAAAGGGATCTTTCTGCTCACAGGAACTTCATTCTGGGCTAGGCAAGGTTAATCAACAACAATAAGGGCAGGAACTCAGCATAGGAACGGAATGGCAACTCAATTGCAGTAGGGGAAGGAAGCTTTGTTGTTTAGTAAGGGCGTTCAACGGATGACTGGGGGAACCACATCCCAAGTAACAATTCCATTGCTGGTTGGTTTTGTTTGATTTTTATTAGGGTTTTATCACAGCAATAATTAAAACTCACCGTTTTATGACTGCTTGTATGAAAACCATTGATGAAATGTTTTATAGTATACTTGAAGATATGCATAAAACAGATTTTAAGAGTAAACAAAACACTCCGATATGTAAACCTTCTGGCAATCATTATTACCACAATAAAACTGTTAAAACTCTCAACAGATGGCGATCCGTTCGATTAAGAACGACATCTGTTGGTGGAAAAGCTGAATGGAAAATAGTTATTTTTGCTCAAATTAGCAATGAATTGATAGTTTGCCATAATTTCCATAACGTGCTCACATGAATAAACTATCTCTGCTGAGTTTTCTTGTGATTCGCGATAGTTTTACTAAATTAACCAATTGATTTATTTCATTCCAAGATGATAATTTTTACTATTTTCGAAGCGCATTAATTTTATGGTTCTGCAATCCCAATATTCACGGTAAAATTGAATGCGCATAAGCCTACCAACACAATAACTACTAAAATATTGCTTTAAAATGATCGCTTTCTACTTACGAATGATGCATCCTCCTGAACTTTACGTGCCATCGAAGAAGCTTTTCTGCATCTTGAGCTGTCATAGTTTTGTTGATAAAAAAACAACAACAATCGAGAATGGGAAACTTCTCAACTAGGTTTTAAAACGGGTTTATTGCTACTTCTAATGCGGTTTGCAAAACCTCTCCGAGAGTGGTCCACTTAGCCGGAAGATTCTCTTAAAGAGGTTATCAAGAGGTTTTGATGTATAAATCAGTTTTATTGCAAGTTTTAAAAATTTGGTCATGAAGATCTCTTGTAGAGCTGAACAAAACTTAAAATGTTACTTGTGATGAAGCCAGGATAGGGAATTCACACACCACAGATTCGAATGTTTGCTCACCTGTGGCATCTGGCTCGTCTTTCTTCTGGTCATTCGGTGGACGCGTTCGGGACACGAGCTTTGAGATGGCTTCGCTGGGTCGGGATCGCTTGGATGGTCCATCGGGTGGCTTCCTCGGCCACGGGTCGAAATGGAGCTGCTTGCATTCACCAGTCTGGCTGACCGGCGGCGGATCCAGCCCAAGTAACATTTTAAGTTTTATTCGGCTCTACAAGAGATCTTCATGACTAAATTTTTAAAACTTGCAATAAAACTGATTTATACATCAAAACCTCTTGATAACCTCTTTAAGAGAATCTTCCGGCTAAGTAGATCACTCTCGGAGAGGTTTTGCAAACCGCAATAGAAGTAGCAATAAACTCGTTTTAAAACCTAGTTGAGAAGTTTCCCATTCTCGATTGTTGTTGTTTTTTTATCAACAAAACTATGACAGCTCAAGATGCAGAAAAGCTTCTTCGATGGCACGTAAAGTTCAGGAGGATGCATCATTCGTAAGTAGAAAGCGATCATTTTAAAGCAATATTTTAGTAGTTATTGTGTTGGTAGGCTTATGCGCATTCAATTTTACCGTGAATATTGGGGTTGCAGAACCATAAAATTAATGCGCTTCGAAAATAGTAAAAATTATCATCTTGGAATGAAATAAATCAATTGGTTAATTTAGTAAAACTATCGCGAATCACAAGAAAACTCAGCAGAGAGTTTATTCATGTGAGCACGTTATGGAAATTATGGCAAACTATCAATTCATTGCTAATTTGAGCAAAAATAACTATTTTCCAATCAATTCTTCAATATGGCGACGACCATAATCAGCGACAATAACACGAAAGAGAGTTTACTTTTATGATGACCGCAATAAACCTAGCAGTGTCGTTGTTTCGGCTTTTCCACCAACAGATGTCGTTCTTAATCGAACGGATCGCCATCTGTTGAGAGTTTTAACAGTTTTATTGTGGTAATAATGATTGCCAGAAGGTTTACATATCGGAGGGTTTTGTTTACTCTTAAAATCTGTCTTTATGCATATCTTCAAGTATACTATAAAACATTTCATCAATGGTTTTCATAAAAACAGTCATAAAACTGTGAGTTTTAATTATTGCGGTGATAAAACCCAGCAATGGAATTGTTGCTTGGGTTTGGAAATGGTTTGATCATCGAACATCGACGCGCTTCAGGAACGCCTTTGGCATCGAGTAGGTACCGACGGACTTTGAGGACAACTTGACCACCGGACGGGTACCAATGGCCATCATGATGGACTTCGTCACCGTACGGACACCGGCGGACGTCAGAACTCGCTTTCGCACTGGACCGGTACTAGTGTGTTTTGGTAGTGGCTTGACGACAGGACAAAAACCGGCGGACATCTGGTAGGACTCGACCATCGAACGAACATCTTGGGCATCTTGGCCGCCGAACAGCGATCGACGGTTATCTTGACTACCGCACTGGTACCGATAGACGATGGGCACACGATTGGTTTGTTCACTGGACTGGCACCAGTGGACATCAGGAGTGGCTTATCCATCGGACGGGACTACCGGACTGATACCGATAGATGATGGACGCAGGATAGGCTTGCCCACTGGACTGGCACCAGCGGACAAGAACCGGCAGGCATCTCGTTGGACCTGACCATCGAACGAGCACCGATGGACTTCTCAGTAAACTCGACCGCCGGACTGGAACCGACGAACTTCATGGCGGAGTTGAACACCGGACGGGCGCCGGTAGAGTTCTTGGTCGTCTTAGCCGCCGAATGGGTATCGACGGGCATCAGGGCGGAATCGACCACCGGGCTGGCTCCAGTAGACCTCAGGATCAGATTGGCTGCTGAATAGGATCCGGTCGCGTGCTGAAACTGTTGGAGTACCGGATAGGAACCGGACTCAAACTGTGGGTTTACCGATCGGAGTTCGGATACGATCTGCAGTGTCTGGGATACCGGAAGGACACCGGTCGGATTCTGTTGCGGTTGGAATGCCGGTAACGAACCGGCCTTACACATGAGCGATGGGACTACCGAAATGGATTCGGTCACGAACTGCAACTGTCGGGGTACCGGAAGGAGACCGGTCGGACTCTGTTGCTGCTGGTTTACCGGAAGGGAGCCGGCTTTGCACTGGGGCGGCTGTGGTACCAGAAGGTATCCGGTCAGATACTGAGACACCGGAGGCATTCCGGCTGGCTTCGGGATCTGCTTGGGCTTGGGATGGAATCCTGGTGGCGGTCAGAACGACTTTAGCACCGGATGGAATCTGGTAGGAATCTGAATCGTCAGATTCGGATAAACTCCAGTCGGGTCGAATGGGATTCGGAACGGGTTTGCCACCGGGTTTATTCCAGAAGGCGCTTTGTTTGACGATGGTGTCTTGTGGTCTTCGGTCTCGCTGTCGACAACTTTTCTGGCTCGTTTCCGACAAGGAAATCCGCTGGCTCATCGAAGGATTCTCACTCTTACACGTTGGACTCTCGAAGGCAACGGTTGTCACCTTTGCTTCACGCTTGGCTGCTTCTCCGGCCGGCGGGACTGCCGACTCAAGAATAGCAACATCGGCGAAGCACTCTCGGATGGGACCACGGCCGGTCCAAGTAAAGGCATCTTCTTCTTGGAGGATTCTTCGCCGCAGCGCGGTTTCTCAGTCTGGATTTGATTAGCAATATTCGCACTCACCTCTTTTTCTTTCGGCAATGACATGGCGGGTAGCCTCTCCACCACGTCAGGAATCGGAACTGGTTGTTCCATCGTTGGACTCGGTGACTGGCTTCTTCGGGTAGGATGGCTGAGCCAGCGTGTAGTGGTCGTACCCAAGTAACAATTTCATTGCTGATAGGTTTTCTTTGATTTTATTAGGGTTTTATTACAGCAATAATTAAAACTCACAGTTTTATGACTGTTTTTATGGAAACCATTGATAAAATGTTTTATAGTATACTTGAAGATATCCATAAAGACAGATTTTAAGAGTAAACAAAACTTTCCGATATGTAAACCTTCTGGCAATCATTATTACCACAATAAAACTGTTAAAACTCTCAACAGATGGCGATCCGTTCGATTAGTAACGACATCTGTTGGTGGAAAAGCAGAACCACGACACTGCTAGGTTTTATTGCGGTCATTATAAAAGTAAACTTGCTTTCGTTTTATTTTCGCTGATTATGGTTGTCGCCATATTGAAGAATTAGCTAACATGAATGGAAAATAGTTAATTTTGCTCAAATTAGCAATGAATTGATAGTTTGCCAACATTTCCATAACATGCTCACATAAATAAACTCTCTGCTGATTTTTCTTGTAATTCGAGATAGTTTTACTAAATAAGTAAATTGATTTATTTCATTCCAAGATGATAATATTCACTATTTTTGAAGCGCATTAATTTTATGATTCTGCAACCCCAATATTCACGGTAAAATTGAATGCGCATTAGCCTACCGACACAATAACTACTCAAATATTACTTTGAAATAATTATGACTTCTACTTACGAATGTTGTATCGTCCTGAACTTTACGTGCCATCGAAGAAGCTTCTCTGCATCTGAGCTGTCAAAGTTTTTGTTGAAAAAAAAACAACAACAATCGAGAATGGGCAATTTTTCAACTAGGTTTTAAAACGGTTTAATTGCTACTCTTAATGCGGTTTGCAAAAGCTCTCCGAGAGTGGTCCACTTAGCCGGAAAATGCTCTTAAAGAGGTTATCAAGAGGTTTTGATGTATAAATCAGTTTTATGGCAAGTTTTATAAAATTAGTCATGAAGATCTCTTGTAGAGCCGAACAAAACTTAAAATGTTACTTGGGTAGCGAAGTAGCTGGATGACGACCTTCGCTTCTTGAAACCTTTGTCACTAGTTGTCGGGCAGGAAATCAAAAGGGTTTCTACCAGAACGCACACGCAGAAAAAAATATGGTAAAATCAAAAATATTTGAGGTAAATTCAAATAAATTGTCAATTTGTTCAGGCAACAAAAATAAAACTGTTTGAAGCAAATCGAACGTCACTTTTGAAGCGAATGCAATCCATGTCTGAAACAAACATGCATCTTCTGACAGGTTATGTTAGAAACAAATGTAAATTTTTTTGTTTTTTTGCGGGCAGGTTGGCGGAAATACTTGTTTTCCCATTAAATTGCCTTTTCTTCGCTGAAAAAAAACCCTCCCGCATGGCATTACCAATGCCAACACCATGTAGATAACATACACACCCGAAAACAACGGGATTTCGAGGAAACTTCTGGTAAAACATGATTTTTTTGCAGGAGGAAATCTTGTTTGCAGTGCCAGCTGGAACTTGTGAGTTTTTGTTTATGTTCTCGACGGTGGAACGGGGAGCTCCTCAATAATGGGTATTGTAGAAATCAATATGTAATAGAGTTAGTTTTAAAAATTTAAATTTTGGTTCCAAAAATGGCATCAGTTTACCGAATAAAAATGATTTTTTTTGTTTCAAACGAACGAAATTTGTTGCCGTGCAGGCTTCGTCGTGGATGTCTTCGAAGCGCCAGTAATCCTCATCTAGCGCTTCGAATCTTTCGGCTGGGAGAACAGACAGAAGTTCTCCATACACCTTCTGGTATTCTCGATAATAACACTGGAGTTCACATTCATAGGCCTTTACTCGTGCCAAAGTCGGTCCGATAAGGCACTATCTTCTTTTCGAATTCGTTCTTGGAATTTCTTCACCTTTGCCTCAGCGTGGCTACGTTGGGCGAATAGCACTTTCACTTCGGCCATTATTGGGTTTGGGAACCGCTAGTGATGGTGAACCACTGTACACGCGCGCGATCCACTTTCGGGAGGAAGGTTTTTTTTAATTCAAAATAGTTCATTTGTTTGATATCATTGCAGAACAGCGCACGTGAGATTTTAATGAACTTTTGTTCCTCGAAAAAATCTCAAATACCGCCACGGCAGCTGTGATTGTTGTTGTCGCTTAAACCTACTTAAATACATTAAGCCATCCCAAGTAACAATTCCATTGCAGATTGGTTTTGTTTGATTTTTATTGAGGTTTTATTACAGCAATAATTAAAATTCACAGTTTTATGACTGCTTTTATGAAAACCATTGATAAAATGATTTGGTATACTTGAAGACCCAAGTAACAATTCCATTGCTGGTTGGTTTTGTTTGATTTTTATTAGGGTTTTATCACAGCAATAATTAAAACTCACTGTTTTATGACTGCTTTTATGAAAACCATTGATGAAATGTTTTATAGTATACTTGAAGATATGCATAAAGACAGATTTTAAGAGTAAACAAAACCTTCCGATATGTAAACCTTCTGGCAATCATTATTACCACAATAAAACTGTTAAAACTCTCAACAGATGGCGATCCGTTCGATTAAGAACGACATCTGTTGGTGGAAAAGCCTAAACAACGACACTGCTAGGTTTATTGCGGTTATCATAAAAGTAGAAATCCTCTACATAGAGATAAGCGGAAGTTACATATGTCGATTCGGCAACGCTGTTCATTTTGTTTACATCAGCTGCCAACACTTGATTCAAAGCTAGATGTTCAAACTTTGTGCGTGACTTCGTAGTGGTTCAAGTTGTTTTGTTTACATTTTCTAATTATGGTAGATTTTTTTTTCAAAATTTTGAAAAAAAAATAGCGGAGCAATCGATGAAATATCGGCAGAAATGAAGCAAGAAGCAGCAATGAAAGTTTTTTCGAGAAGTGCAGCAACAAAAGTTTCGTCATAAGCTTGAGCTTTTGAAAGCAGAATTAATTAAATTCTATCTTTTTTCTAAACTTACATATACCGTCAATTTCTCGATACTAAAAATAAATAATTTTAATTTATTTAGTTCGGATTGCAATACCGTTCAATCGACGCCTTCTTACAAACGATCAGCCTGTTCATTTGGCTCACACTTTGACAGTTCTTTCTGCACGATTGGCTTACAATGGCCGCCTCCGCAGATCTCTATAATGTAGGATTACTACATAAAAGTATACTTGCTTTCGTGTTATTTTCGCTGATTATGGTCGACGCCATATTGAAGAATTAGCTAACGTGAATGGAAAATAGTTATTTTTGCTCAAATTAGCAATGAATTGATAGTTTGCCATAATTTCCATAACGTGCTCACATAAATAAACTATCTCTGCTGAGTTTTCTTGTGATTCGCGATAGTTTTACTATATCAACCAATTGATTTATTGTATTCCAAGATGATAATTTTTACTATTATCGAGGCGCATTAATTTTATGGTTCTGCAACCCCAAAAATTCACGGTAAAATTGAATGCGCATAAGCCTACCAACACAATAACTACTAAAATATTGTTTTTAAAATGATCGCTTTCTACTTAGGAATGATGCATCCTCCTGAACTTTACGTGCCATTGAAGAAGCTTTTCTGCATCTTGAGCTGTCATAGTTTTGTTGATAAAAAACAACAACAACCGAGAATGGGAAACTTCTGAACTAGGTTTTAAAACGGGTTTATTGCTACTTCTAATGCGGTTTGCGAAACCTCTCCGAGAGTGGTCCACTTAGCCGGAAGATTCTCTTAAAGAGGTTATCAAGAGATTTTGATGTATAAATCAGTTTTATTGCAAGTTTTAAAAATTTGGTCATGAAGATCTCTTGTAGAGCCGAACAAAACTTAAAATGTTACTTGGGGGTATTCATAAAGACATATTTTAAGAGTAAACAAAACTTTCCGATATGTAAACCTTCTGGCAATCATTATTACCACAATAAAACTGGTCAAACTCTCAACAGATGGCGATCCGTTCGATTAGTAACGACATCTGTTGGTGGAAAAGCAGAAACTACGACACTGCTAGGTTTATTGCGGTCATCATAAAAGTAAACTAGCTTTCGTTTTATTTTCGCTGATTATGGTCGTCGCCGTATTGAATAATTAGCTTACGTGA
This sequence comes from Aedes albopictus, assembly GCF_035046485.1. Classification (NCBI taxonomy): domain Eukaryota; kingdom Metazoa; phylum Arthropoda; class Insecta; order Diptera; family Culicidae; genus Aedes; species Aedes albopictus. The sequence goes on from NC_085137.1 coordinate 272,292,229, forward strand.
ATGAAAAATAGTTAATTTTGCTTAAATAAGCAATAAATTGATAGTTTGTCACCATTTTCATAACATGCTTACATAAATAAACTCTCTCTGCTGAGTTTTCTTGTGATTCGAGATAGTTTTACTAAATTCAAAAATTGATTTATTTCATTCCAAGATGATAACCCAAGTAACAATTCCATTGCTGGTTGGTTTTGTTTGATTTTTATTAGGGTTTTATCACAGCAATAATTAAAACTCACAGTTTTATGACTGTTTTTATGAAAACCATTGATGAAATGTTTTATAGTATACTTGTGTTGGAGCTATCACACAGCGGAACTACACAACAGCGGGACGAGTAGGGGATTCTGGGGTAATACGCACCACTTAAGGAAGATGCGTCCAAATGCATATAAAAGGCAATCATTTATTGGTTCAATGCATGCATTCATTGCATATACTTCCATTCTAAGAGAAACCAAACACAATTTCAGCCTTAATACAGTTCAGCTTTTGAAAATAACGTTTTTTGTAAAGACTAACATTACGGCTTCGTATGTTTATGCGGGGCAGTATGCACCCTTGCTCGGGGTAAAATGCACGACAACAATGGGGCAGGATGCACTCAAACAAAGGGGCAAGACGCACCACAACATTGAGGCAAGATGCACCGTCGAGTTTAGAAATCTTTTTACTTCTTAGACAAAATGCATGTTTTATAAGGTTTTAAGACAAACAATAGCTCAATTTTGTTTGCGATTACTTACAGAGCACTCATAGGTATTATTACAGCTTGTTTTCTATAGGTGCGTTTTGCCCCAACCAATGGAGTGCATATTGCCCCAATCAATAGCAAAAAATAAAATAGTTTAAAACATATAATTTACGTAGATTACTGTTTAAGTTATTTTTCCTATGCTTAGCATTGCCCTCAAAGAACTGAATAAACACAACAGCATTAGATGTTTGGTCGGTTTTCACCATCAAATCATTCGACTAACGATCGGGTAAATTACATCAGAATCGTGCTTTTCAATTTTATTCATTTTTCTCACTAATTACGTGACGCAGATATGTAAAATTTTCCAGATGCTCATTTATTAAGACGTTCTATTAGACTGATAAGGTTTCAAAGCTCTAAAACCGATAATCCCTGAAAAACAATGGGGGTGCGTTTTGCCTCAGCAGTGCGTATTACCCCAGATGCCCCTAGCGAAGCTTTCCGGACCGGAGTAAAAGTAAAACGCTTGCTTACAGTGTGACGATCACGAACGACTGATTTATTGACTATTTACATTTTACAATTATAAACAATAACACTATCTGACAATACACAACATGTCCATGGTGTATCCATTACATAAAAGTTGTCTCGATTACGAGGGGTGCTCGAATGCACACAATACTAATTTCCAACACCCCCTCTCAGGTCGACAACCCGAGTAATTCTCCCAAAAAAATATCACAGAGCCTATCTCATCATTCGTCGATAGTCCAAATCATCACGCAATACACAGAAGTGACACAGAATCAAACTTCAACAATGTTCATCGTCAACACTCATTACAGTTTGTCATTCACTAATTCTATGTCAGATCGCCAAATTTAGGCTCTAATCAAAATTCATCACACAAATACAACATCAATTCTTTCTCATAATAAACGTCAAAACAGTCCAAAACTTCTCAAACAATTGTCAAAAAACAAGGTCAAACACTTAAAACAGGTTTGTCTTACTAGGCAACCCCGTTACCTATACACTCTATATCGTCCACGATACTTTCTTAATACTACTTCTTCTATTCCTTCTTCTCGCTCTAAACCGCTTTCCTGCCTTGCTCTGCACTTCGTTTTCTGCTATTTCATGCGATTTCATCACATTCAGCACCGTCTTCGGGGTCTCCGTATCCTTCACGCTCACTATGGCCGCATCCGTATCACGTCGCCTGCGTTCACACCAAACATCCAACTCGTACAGCTTTCCTGAATGGTGCCCGACAGCCACTACTTCTTCTCTCTTTACAATTTTCACTCTGTCGCCGGCAAAGTGGACCTGCAACCCGGATCTCGCCACACGATTCACCGAAAACAAATTGCTCCGTAATCCGGGGAGGTACAACACTTCCTTTGCTTCACATCTCTTCATCTTTCCGCCGACGTCAGCAAGCAACACTACATCGCCACAGAATTCCGCCATCATCTTCTCGCCGTTCGCCACAAGCACTGGCACCGGCTGCTCCAATCGTCGCATCACTTTAAACAAACTGGGATCGTTCACCATGTGGTCCGTCGCACCAGAGTCTAGGAACCACTGCATTTTCACCAGCTCTTCTTTTTCTTCCTGCGACGCCATGAAGCAAACGTCCGCACGATCCGAGGTACGTTTTTCTTCAACTACCATGTCTGATTTACTGTTTCGACGTTTCACAACTTCGTACCCACTCGGATTCACTGGCAAACGCACGCGACAGTCAGCTTGTTTATGTCCAATTTTGCCGCACCGAAAGCACTTCAACGTTCTCCACACATGCCTGCTCGTCATGGCAACACCCTCACTTTCTCGCTCATTTTCGACCACAGGGGCCAACAGATTCTTCTTCAGGTTCACATCGAGCAACCGCTTCTTCACAAATGCCAGTGTCACACCACCGGGAAGCATCTCGATGGCCGTCACCACCGAATCGAACGACGCAGGCATTGTCAGCAACAAATGGCAAATTGCATCAGCCTCTTCCACTGCCGCACCACTCTCCTTCAACTCGCGAATCAAACGATCAAATTTTAACAAATGTTCCGGCAAATCACTTTCAGCCCCCTCTTCATATTTTAACCGGAGGAGCTGTTTCCGAATGAATAACTGGCCGGCAACACCACAACGCTCGAACACCGCCTTCAGCGTGTCCCAAATTTGCTTCGGATTCGCACAGTCCTTCACAAGTTCAAGCTGATTATCAGCGATGGCCGAAACGATAATCGCTTTGCACTTTTTATCCGCGGCACTTCGCTCAGCCATTTGCCTTTTCTTCTCGGTTTTCACTTGCGCGGAATCGTCGGCCATCTCACGCAACTCTTCAATCTCGACGATCTCCCGGTGGACACAATCCAATAAACCGTGCATATCAAGGACGGTCTCCATCCGGAACTTCCAGTTATGGAATCCGGACCCGTCGAACGCGGCGACTTTCGCTTTCTCGTCCATACCTGGACCCATAGCCTGTTGGAGCTATCACACAGCGGAACTACACAACAGCGGGACGAGTAGCGAAGCTTTCCGGACCGGAGTAAAAGTAAAACGCTTGCTTACAGTGTGACGATCACGAACGACAGATTTATTGACTATTTACATTTTACAATTATAAACAATAACACTATCTGACAATACACAACATGTCCATGGTGTATCCATTACATAAAAGTTGTCTCGATTACGAGGGGTGCTCGAATGCACACAATACTAATTTCCAACATTTTATTCGGTATGGGTTAAGTGTAGTCCAATGTGTTAAAACCAATGAAAATGACTATAATAAATTACAGATTCCCTGAGGAAGATCCGCAATAAGGATCGAAGCGTTGGAAGAAGAAAACATTTAGTTGTTTTTTACCCCGAAAATACTGAAACGCCAAAACTATTCGAAAGTCTTCAAAACAGCCGTCGTCAATATAGTGAATATCCACCATGGCGGGGTCTTATCAGAGTATAAACGACGAATTCGGGCCCGAAGTAAGAGCCACACTAAAAGAGTATGCGGACAACAACCGAAGACTGAGCAACATGGCGGTACGAAAAGATTTTCTCATACGATGCCGAAAGGAAGGTTTGTTCCCCTCGCACATCCAGAATTCATTCAAGTGCGTTTTCCAACTACTCGGGGAGCGAAGCCCCTATCTGAGAAATCTGGAAAGCTGCATCACAACATTCAAGCGAAAAGTCCGAAGTCTGGAGATCCGACACACATACTTCAGAACTTGTCAATGTGATAAATTTCTATATGTCAGAAATCATCAACGCAAGACCTAGGTATTATTCCAGCTAGGTATGAGGTGCCGTATAAAACGCACTACCTTACTGGGATTAAAAAACATACTTCAAAGGGCTGTAAAAATCCCTTATCAAAGAAAATCGCTCTTCTGTTGAAAAGAGCAGGACAACTGCATAATAAATGATAGGAGGTTTCACTATCCTCCTTATAAAATATCGTTTTCAGCTTTGCCCATTAATTTCAGATGTTATCTAACAGGGCAATGCCCTATGTTCGAACACAGTTCATTTTTTGACAAGAGTAAAAGCTTTTGTGTATTCGATACATTAGGCATTATGTTTTTTTTTTGGATTGCCGACATGCAACAGCATTTCCCCAGTTCGTAATCATCATCTTTTGTTCCCAGTTCTTCTTCTTCTTCTTCATGGCTCGACGTTCGCATTGGAACTTGGCCTGACTCTCTTCAACATAGTGTTCTTAGAGTACTTCCACAGTTATTAATTGAAGGGCTTTCTTTGCCTTACATTACATGAATTTGTACATTGTGTGGCAAATACAATGATACACTATGCCCAGGGATTCGAGAACAATTTCCCAACCGGAACGGGAATCGAACCCGCCGTCTCCGGATTGGCGATCCATAGACTTAACCACTAGGCTAACTGGAGACCCAGTTCCTGAGTTCCATATTGACAGAACATTTTGAGACTCCGCAAAATGGCTCTGGCCCTAGAAATGGTTTGCTTGATCCGATGCACAGTGGTTCCATTTGTTCAGGGAGGCGGTCATAAATCACTTTCTTTGTTTTTGAAGGCCAGAACCATTATAAGTGACCAGAAATAGCATGGTATGACTAAAAAAAGTACACTCCAGTGCATTTTCATGACCAGCACTTGAACATTTTTATTTATGATAAACGAAAATATCATTAAAAAACCTTTATTTTGCACAGAAATATGTAATCAAATATTTTTAATTACAGTACTTTTTCGATAATATCACGAATGAAAAAAAATTCGCGTGATATATTGGAGCGTGATGTAATTGAAACATCTTTTTTCCGAAGGCGTTTATCAATTAAAATACACTTGCACACGAAAAATTCAAACAAAAACGCAAGTCTAATATTCTTGTATGTAATTATTTTTTAATGTCTCTGTAAATAAGATCAATCAATGGAGGTATTGTTTGTACAACTACACAATCTTTACACAGCAAAATAAAGATAATTGCTTAAATTTATCGTCGAGTACTTAACATTCACTAAAATGTTTCCAGAAGGTTGGGAATTTCTGGTTGAAAAATCAAAATTTGACATTTTTGTGATGCTGTCGCGTTACGCTTTGTTGTACAATTGTCACGAAGTTTGAATGCTCTGTCTTTAATTTCTGATCGTTCGATATGCTGGTTGGCATTAATTGAACAACATATCAGCTTTTAAAAACCGATAAATTTACAAAATGTTAGTTATCCCTTCGGAAGTGAAGTGAAACCGTGAGTCCCGACATGAACGAGCCCCGGGTTAAAAGCTCGTTAATAATAGTTAAAATACAAAAAAAAATGGAACCAAAGTAAGATTCTAACGTAAAACGCCTTTTCTTCTTCTACTTCTTCTTTGTGACTCTACGTCCCCAATGGAACTTGGGCTGCCTCTCTTCAACTTAGTATTCTTTGAGTACTACTATAGTTATTAATTGAAGGGCTTTCTTTGCCTGCCATTGTATGAATTTGTATATTGTGCGGCATACACTACACAGTGAAAAATTGTTTCATCGAGCTAGCTATAACAAAATGACCTGCATCGCTTTCAACACAATTCTCCATCGGATTGTAAAATTACAGGTTGTCTGCAGTATGAAGCTTGCTTGCAACTTTGTGTTAAAGAAATTATTTTATGTTAAATCGAATGAAATAAAATGAAAATTTAAATGTTCTTATATTTACGTCACGTGTAGTTTTCAGAATTTTTATCTGTGTATGCATAGGAAAGTCTAGAAAAGTTCCTGACCGGAATGGGAATCGAACCCGCCGTCTCTGAATTGGCGATCCAAAACCATATTCACAAAGGCTAATTGGAGACCTATGATGGGAAACGTAATGCGTGGAATTGACGCATACATACAGGACTCGATGCAGAGCATAGCATGGGAATGTGACTCTTGATAACACAAGTTTACAAAATAAAACGAAAGTCGTGAACTTCTGTCAACAACCAAAATTTTTGAAGCACAATTTAGTGCTAATTTCGAAACCGACCTTCAAAAAATTTAAAGTAGAACAGTTTTTGAGTTTTAGCTCAAAATCGAGTTTTGTAATTTTTCAAAATATGTAATTTACTAAAATTCAAATATATTGCGTTTCGTTCAACCAATTTTGAATCTTTTCCATAAATTAAAAGCTGAATACAATACCATTCGATCATCTGAATACAGGTTTTGCGTCAGATTGATGAAATTCAAGATATTGGCGAGTTTTAGGGACGATCTTCTTTAAATTTTAGCAAAATTCCCAAAATTTTTTGAAGAAATGTATTTTTTTCAATAAGAAAAAATCAACTTAAAAATTCTTTCATGACGTTTATTTGACATATCATATGTAGGCGAGTTACAGTAAAAAAATCAGCTCAATCGGAGCATTGATTACGGAGAATGAGATGTTTGAAGTGAGCGACTTTGCTTAAAAATAGAACAAAAATCGATTTCAAATCATCAACCTTGTATGGGAAGTCGAAAAAATTTCCGCTCTACTGTATTTTTTTTCCTTCGCGTTTTCGAACTCAGGGCATGATTCTACACCAAAAATGATCATCAGCTTACCGAGTTCAAAAATGCTGTAAACTAGAGTAATCGAATCCTGTGTCCGGCCTGTCATCAATGGCACTATAATCGTATACTAATGTGCAAAATATCTTACTTATGACGATTCATGTATCCTATATAGTTTGGAATATGTGCTTAGCAATATTTGTATCGATTATCATAGCGTGATATAATCGAAAAAAAATAGCGTGCAAAAACCGAGTGTGATAAAATGGAGCGTGATTAAATAGAACCGTGACAAAATCGAAAAACCACTGTATTATGAAGAATGGGTCGAATTCTGAGGAATTTCGGCTAAGTATTACACGTTAAAACATGTATAGCACGACAGTATCATAACAGATTCTTGTGAATAGAATCAGTATTAGCATTACAATTGTGATTTTATTAGTAGGTTTTATTTCTGCAGCAATAAAATAAATATATGATACTGAATATTTTTCTCAGAAATAAGGTAGTTTGCAATGTAGAAACACAGAAATATCATCACAAATCGAATTAGTATGTATAACTGTACCTATTGCCCAAAAGTAATAATTCTGAAACAAAAGTAACAACCCAACTAACATTTTGTAGTTAAATAAGCTAGAAAAGGTTCTTTAAACTATCATAAAACCAAAATAAAAAGTGTTAGGTTTTATGACGGTTCCTAAAACCTCTTCAAAACTATTTGGTCATCAAAATGTTACTTGGGAATAGTGCAATTACAGAATCAATTACTTCTAAATTATTTCAAACAAATATTCAGAATTAACCCACCATCAGTCGCATCAAAAAAAGTTACACGAGCGGTCGCGTCGTGTACTCAGTACACGGCATACGCTTTCAATTATGGTTTACATGCTTTACTAGATACAATGTTGGTGTCTTTAGCAAAAATGTCCAACTGGATAATGCGCGTCTGATAGTGGGCATATGGAACCGGTCAACACGATCTGGTCCTGTCCCGAGTGTCGGAATGGCCCTCGCGGGAACCTGTTTCGTGGACATTTCAGTTATGGCACCAAAACTAGGCATGCGACGGCTCTATCTCCATGATTTTTCATGTACATCATCTTAGTAACCATGAAAATGACCAGAAACCTTCCTGGCTATCCCGTGGCCACCGGAATGTGCCCTGGAGGAACCTGTTACGAGGACATTTTGACCATGACACCAAAACTAGGCTTGCGACGGCTCTATCTTCATGATTTTCCAAATCAATTATTTTAGTTACCATGAAAATGAACAGTGACCTCCCTGGCTAACCCGTGGCCACCGGAATGTGCCCTGGAGGAACCTGTTTCGAGGACATTTTGACCATGACACCAAAACTAGGCATGCGACGGCTCTATCTTCATGATTTTTCATATCCATCATCTTAGTAACCATGAAAATGACCAGTGACCTCCCTGGCTATCCCGTGGCCACCGGAATGTGCCCTGGAGGAACCTGTTGCGAGGACATTTTGACCATGACACCAAAACTAGGCATGCGACGGCTCTATCTTCATGATTTTTCATATCCATCATCTTAGTAACCATGAAAATGACCAGTGACCTCCCTGGCTAACCCGTGGCCTCCGGAATGTGCCCTGGAGGAACCTGTTTCGAGGACATTTTGACCATGACACCAAAACTAGGCATGCGACGGCTCTATCTTCATGATTTTTCATATCCATCATCTTAGTAATCATGAAAACGACCAGTGACCTCCCTGACTAACCCGTGGCCACCGGAATGTGCCCTGCAGGAACCTGTTTTGTGGACATTTTGACCATGACACCAAAACTAGGCTTGCGACGGCTCTATCTTCATGATTTTCCATATCACTATTTTAGTAACCATGAAAATGACCAGTGACCTCCCTGGCCAACCCGTGGCCACCGGAATGTGCCCTGGAGGAACCTGTTTCGAGGACATTTTGACCATGACACCAAAACTAGGCATGCGACGGCTCTATCTTCATGATTTTTCATATCCATCATCTTAGTAACCATGAAAATGACCAGTGACCTCCCTGGCTAACCCGTGGCCACCGGAATGTGCCCTGGAGGAACCTGTTTTGTGGACATTTTGGCTTTGACGCCAAAACTAGGCATGCGACGGGTCTAGCTTCATGATTTTCCATATCCATCATCTAGGGTAAATCGCCAATTGTTACACACCTTAAAAACTCGCCAATTGTTGCACACCTCATAAGAAAAGCATGGAGTGTGCAACAATTAGCGAGGTTCCAAGGTGTGCAATAATTCTGTATGAGGCGGTCATGCTTATAATTTCGCTTATAGCATGGTGAATCCGTTAATTTGATACATATTTGCCTCCCAAAAGCGTTTTTGTATTGTATAAAAATATGTCCAATCTAGTTTTGTAATTTTCGAATAGAAATAAATAAAAAATAGTTTTTTTTTGCTTCACGGGGCCGAAATTTTTAGTTTTGTGAATGTGGTTACAAACTGATTTGTATACAGTCATACCTCGGTATAACGTAGCCTCGATATTACGTAACTCAGTATAACGTAACTTTATCCTCGATATAACGTAACTTTTTTATGGTTCCAATGTGTTGCTATTTGAATAATAAACGTGATTCACGGAATAGCCTTTATGATATTACGCTCCTCCTGGAACCAAGTATACTAACCAGTTTAGCGATATACGAACACTTTCGCAGTTATATGACAGTTTTCGGTGTCAGTAATTTTGTTTAACTGCTAACTGCAACATGTTTACGTTTCACTTAACGAATGAAATCGAGTAACTGCAACGCCTGACAGATGTCGTAAAGCCATCAATTAACGTAAAATGAACGTGAACTCCATGCGACTGTTCATAGGCCAGAGGAACTTATTCCCAGCATCAGTTACTTCTGCAATTCGTTATATGAAGATCCTGCTTTTTCTCTTCGTTTAATTCATCCACATTCATTCAATTCCTCCAGCCTATTAGGGCAAACATGGCACATCATTTTGACGTTTGGCGGTGCGATAACTCCAAATTTGTTGAACTTACCGGACTTACAGGTAAAAAGCATTGCAGTTAAACCGTTTGCACCGACCGAACTGTAGTGTTCCTCCCAAGGTTCCTTCTTTTTTTTTACAACAAAAAATCGTGTATCCCTATTTTACTCAACCATGATATATTCGCTACGGAATCGAAACTTACCGTAAACTTACCGTTCAGCTGCAAAACCCTTTTTAATTTACGCTACTGCACAAAAATCCCTAATCTTACCTTCCCCATACAAAACTTTTCCGTTCAAACAATAAAAAATTAAATCATTCACAACTATCACATTACTTTATATTGTTTTATTCACAAATGCAATAAATTTTCCTCAAACCACACCTTCTTTGATCACATCCCGTCCGTATCACACACTTTCATCCGTCCGCTTCAAGACTCGTTCACAAACTGCCGGTCCGCTGTCCTTGGCGTTTTGTTTCCGTCCCTCTGCTCATTCATTCGGTTTTCGTTTACCCTCCTTCTCTTTCTCCGCATCATCGCAGCGCTGGTGGGCTTTTCGAACACGCCGCGCTACCATGTACTCCGAAATCCAATGCTCGTGTTCGAAAGGTCAATAGAGCTGTGCAACGTTTCGCGGGTACACTCAAATAAATAAAAGTGCGCAAACTATGTGCATTTGAATAAAATATTATCATCATCCAGTCCATATCACTACACGAACGTCTACTGTACTTATTCTTGACATATCATTCCTATTGAAACATAGCCTTCCAACTCCAAAAGACATGACAGTAGACAGAAGTGGAAGCAAATTCGGTTTCATGCGATACTGCGAGTTATAACGCCGGGGCAAGTCCGCCTAGTCTTAGAAGAACCCTGCAGAAAATCGCCCAAGAAATTCTCTGATAAATCCCTAGATAAATTTCTTGATAAATTTCTGGCGAAATTTTGTGATATATCCCATGGATGAATTATTTCGGTGGAAATATTTCAAAAGTATTCTATACTTCCTATCCTATCCTATCCTTCTTGGCTTTTGAAGAAAGGTATATAAAATACAACAATGAAAAAAATAAACCATTTAACCTTAGTAAGGTCTCGGGGTCTTTTTTGACCTTTTCCGAATTTCAATTCGCTATAGCTTTTGTTTCGAAAGGCCTAGAAATGTGAAATTTTCAGAAAATTATTTTTTTGTGGAAAACTATCATTTCCATTCATCCAAAACATTGGACGACCCCTAGGGGAGCTCCCATAAAAAAAGTTACAAATAAGACCCTGGGGTCATTTTTGACCCCAAACTTTGAACGGCTCTCAAAAATCAGTGGCTGGGCCGATTTTGATTTTCTTTGGCCCAAATGAAAGCCACACATGTCTAGTTTTCAAAACCCCCGGAGAGTTCCGGATTTGGTCACTGTGGCCACCGGGAACCTGCTTCAACTGAAAAATGACGCTTTAGAGACCCTAACTTTGGCAAGCTATAACTTTGCAACCAAACAAGTAATCAGGACCGTTCAAGAATCGTTGGAAAGGTATTCACGTGGACTTTGATTAAAGACATTAATATTGACTAATTCTTAAGAACCGGTTCCGAAAATCCGGAACATCCGGAAAGTAATGTTTTTCACGATAATGTGCTAGAAAGCACATTCATATTATTTACAGGATAGAAGTTTTTGCATCAAACTTCTTTAGGCCATAATACAATCTGTCGAGAACTATTTCTGTATGTTTCTGGTTATGTCCTGTCCTTCTGGAACAGGTTCCAGGGATCCCACAAGGTGGCCAACGAGTTGACTGTAACGAAATTGAACGGTTTTCCGCGCTAAACACATCTGCGTTGGTTTACTCATGATGAAATCTCAATAATTTTACATGCTCCATATTGTTGTGATATGTAAAAATATTGTTGGACATTGTGGTCTTATGTGGCCACCGGAGTGACCACCGGAGAAACCCGTATTGAGGGACTTCCATGTTTTTGCAACAAAGATAGGCAAGATAGGGCCCATATAGCCGAGGCGGTAAACGCACGGGTATTCAGCATGACCATGCTGAGGGTGACGGGTTCGATTCCCGGTCGGTCCAGGATCTTTTCGTAAAGGAAATTTCCTTGACTTCCTTGGGCATAGAGTATCTTCGTGCCTGCCACACGATATACACATGCAAAATGGTCATTGGCAGAGGAAGCTCTCAGTTAAAAACTGTGGAAGTGCTCATAGAACACTAAGCTGAGAAGCAGGCTTTGTCCCAGTGAGGACGTTACGCCAAGAAGAGAGAGAGAGAGAGAGATAGGCATTCGACAGCTCTAACTTCATGATTTTTCATGGCCATGTGGCTTCTGGCATTAAATAGAAGAATTGACCATTCTGGTCTGTTTTGGCCACCGGAGTGACCACCGGAGAAATCCGTATTGAGGGAGTTTCATGTTTTTGCAACAAAGATAGGCATTCGACGGCTCTAACTTCATGTTTTTTCATGGCCATTTGGGTCCTGGCATTGAAAAGAAGAATTAACCATTCTGGTCTGTTTTGGCCACCGGAGTGACTACCGGAGAAACCCGTATTGAGGGAGTTTCATGTTTTTGCAACAAAGGTAGGCATTCGACGGCTCTAACTTCATGTTTTTTCATGGCCATGTGACTTCTGGCATTGAAAAGAAGAATTGACCACAATGGTCTGTTTTGGCCACCGGAGTGACCACCGGAGAAACCCGTATTGAGGGACTTCCATGTTTTTGCAACAAAGATAGGCATTCGACGGCTCTAACTTCATGTTTTTTCATGGCCATGTGGCTTCTGGCATTAAATAGAAGAATTGACCATTCTGGTCTGTTTTGGCCACCGGAGTGACCACCGGAGAAATCCGTATTGAGGGAGTTTCATGTTTTTGCAACAAAGATAGGCATTCGACGGCTTTAACTTCATGATTTTTCATGGCCATGTGGCTTCTGGCATTGAAAAGAAGAATTGACCACAATGGTCTGTTTTGGCCACCGGAGTGACCACCCGAGAAATTCGTATTGAGGAAGTTTCATGTTTTTGCAACAAAGATAGGCATTCGAAGGCTCTAACTTCATGATTTTTCATGGACATGTTGCTTCTGGTATTAAATAGAACAATTGAATATTCTGGTTCGCTCTGGCCACCGGAGTGACCACCGGAGAAATCCGTATTGAGGGAGTTTCATGTTTTTACAACAAAGATAGGCATTCGACGGTTCTAACTTCATGTTTTTTCATGGCCAGGTGGGTCCTGGCATTGAAAAGAAGAATTAACCATTCTGGTCTGTTTTGGCCACCGGAGTGACCACCGGAGAAACCCGTATTGAGGGAGTTTCATGTTTTTGCAACAAAGGTAGGCATTCGACGGCTCTAACTTCATGATTTTTCATGGCCATGTGACTTCTGGCATTGAAAAGAAGAATTGACCACAATGGTCTGTTTTGGCCACCGGAGTGACCACCGGAGAAACCCGTATTAAGGGACTTCCATGTTTTTGCAACAAATATAGGCATTCGATGGCTCTAACTTCATGATTTTTCATGGCCATGTGGCTTCTGGCATTAAAAAGAAGAATTGACCATTCTGGTCCGTTTTGGCCACCGGAGTGACCACCGGAAAAAATCGCATTGACGGACTTCCATGTTTTAGCAACAAAGATGGGCATTCGACGGCTATAACTTCATGATTGTGTACTATTTTGACTATTCTGGTCTGCTTTGGCCATCGGAGTGACCACCTGGAGAAACACATACTAGGGAACTCCTATGTTTATTTTTAAACGCTCATATTATCTAGATTTATTACCAGAATCAGTCTTTCGACGGCTCAATTTTCATGCTTCTTTATGCTCAATTGTTATTCTTATTGTTCAACAAGGTTATTCTGTAGTAGTGGCAATTCATGTTAAAATATACTGCGATTCTTGTAGTCTGATACTGCACTGTCAATGGTAATATGGTTAGTTCGAGAATTGAGAATAGTTTTACTTCGGTTCAAAAACAAACCTTTCATCGTATATTTTGGTTAACACCACCTAACGTTTTGGTCGTCTATGTTCACTGTTCTTGAAAATCACATCGTTTCTTTTCATTATTTTTTTTAGATATGTCCACATTATTTGTTAGTACTTGATATGCTTTCTCCTTTCTTGCTGGCTCTATTTTCTTATACTTACGTGAAGTCAGCTTTTTCAGAATGAAAAGTTGTCTTGGTTGGTAGGAGAAGGGCTTTCTTGAGGAAGACAAACACTTGAATTAGGAAATTATCAAGTTCTGCAATCGAGGAATTGAGTCACAAATATTATCCATTTAGTGAGTTTTATGAACACTTCGCAATTCTTTAATTTTTTTAATAAAATTAATTCGTCTAGTAGTTTCAACTGGCATACTCTTAAAGTTCTACGGAGGATTCCTTTCGAGTCCGACTGACATCAAGGTATACAATTAATAAAATGTGCATGCTGCCCAGGGGCAGAATTTCAAACCAAGTATCTCATCAATGATGAATAGAGTCTCTCCAAGATTGCAGAATTCTGAGCTATGAGATTTTTAAAATGTGCGTGTTTACTGGTGCCACTAAGAGGCAGAATTCTGTCACAAGTGTCCCATTTTGTGCAAGTCTATGTCATACTGATCAACTTTGCCGAAGACACCATCTTCCTAAGTTATTAGGATTCTGAGCTATACAATTTCTAAAATTTGCAAGTTCACTAGCGCCATCTAATGACAGAATTGCGAAACAAGGTTTCCGTTTTATGTAAGTCTATGTCATACTGGTCAATTTTGCTGAAGACACCAACTTTCTTAGTTATCGGGGGGAGCGACACTAGTTTTGCTGAGCCGAAAAACTTCAAAAAAAGTCGAAAAAAAAACGGTAAACGGCGCCAAGTGGCAGAATTTTGAAACAAGTGTTTATTTTTATGTAAGTTTATGTCATACTGATCAACTTTTCCGAAGACACCATCTTTCTAAGTTATCAGGATTCTGAGCTATGAGTTTTCTAAAATTTGCATGTTCACTAGCGCCGCCTAGTGGCAGAATTGCGAAACAAGTGTTTATTTTTATGTAAGTTTATGTCATACTGATCAACTTTACCGAAGACACCAACTTTCTAAGTTATCAGGATTCTGAGCAATGAGATTTCTAAAATTTGCATGGTCACTAGCTCCGCCTAGTGGCAGAATCGCGAAACAAGTGTTTATTGTTATGAAAGTTTATGTCATTCTGATTACCTTTTCCAAAGACACCAACTTAATAAGTTATCGAGGGGAGCGACACTAGTTTTGCCAAGCCGAAAAATTACAAAAAAAGTCGGAAAAAGACGAAAAAAAAGGTAAACACCACCTAGTGGCAGAATTTTGAAACATGTGTTTTTTTATGTAAGTTTATGTCATACTGCTCAACTTTGCCGAAGACATCAACTTTCTAAGTTATTAGGATTCTGAGCTATAAGTTTTCTAAAATTTGCATGGTCACTAGCGCCGCCTAGTGGCAGAATTGCGAAACAAGTGTTAATTTTTATGTAAGTTTATGTCATACTGAACAACTTTGCCGAAGACACCAACTTCGTAAGTTATCAGGATTCTGAGCTATGAAATTTCTAAAATTTGCATATTCACTAGCGCCGCCCAGTTGAGGAATTTTGAACTTCGCAACTCATCGTCAGTAAGTTATTGGCGTACCCAACAACTTTTCCGAAGACACTATCTTTCCAAATTATCAGGGTCTTGAGCTGTCGCATATCGTAACGTTTGCTTGACAACCTGATATGGTTTCTGTAGTGCAATTTAGCATCAAACTGTTGATGGTCCCTCTAGCGGCCAAGTTGCCAACTAATCCTATGAACCAAACTTCTAAATGGGAGATCTTATCAAGCCCTAAAACTTTGCCGAAGAAAGTATTGCGCTAACTCTTAACACACCCGAGATAATAGACCATACCCCCAAAAGGCCGAAAACCTATAAGCTCTTAGTCTCCTATTAAGCGGACTCCTATTGCGCCCCCCGACCAGTGATCTTATAAGAGTCTCGACTGTATGTACAAAGTTATAAAATAGGTTGAAAGAGACTGGCCAGGGCCAGGGATGAAACCCAGTGCCCAGGAGTAATCAGGAACATTAAACATCAAACCACAAAGTCCGTCAAATGAATCAGAGCCTTAATTCAATAAAGCTATCAACAACAGTATAGTAAAATTTCCACAACTGTCGTATACACAATATTTGCGCCGATAAATAAATAACGTATGATGAACATCCAGCTACGCCTCTGACAACATCACGATTGGTAACCCCTAAAAAATTTCTTGCGCCCCGTTGTTGATCCTCATCATCATATGCTCGATCATTATCCTCGTTTCGTTCCAACTACTTTGCGTAGTCTCCCAAAAACCAAACTGTCGTTAATTTATTCTTCATCATCACTTCGTCGTCGTCGTCGTCACCGTTGCCGTGGACCGAGCCAGTGCCAAAACGGACCAGAATGGTCAATTCTTCTTTTTAATGCCAGAAGCCACATGGCCATGAAAAATCATGAAGTTAGAGCCGTCGAATGCCTATATTTGTTGCAAAAACATGAAACTCCCTCAATACGGATTTCACCGGTGGTCACTCCGGTGGCCAAAGCGAACCAGAATATTCAATTGTTCTTTTTAATACCAGAAGCAACATGCCCATGAAAAATCATGAAGTTAGAGCCTTCGAATGCCTATCCTTGTTGCAAAAACATGAAACTCCCTCAATACGAGTTTCTCCGGTGGTCACTCCGGTGGCCAAAACAGACCATTGTGGTCAATTCTTCTTTTCAATGCCAGAAGTTACATGGCCATGAAAAAACATGAAGTTAGAGCCGGCGAATGCCTATCTTTGTTGCAAAAACATGAAACTCCCTCAATACGGATTTCTCCGGTGGTCACTCCGGTGGCCAAAACAGACCAGAATGGTCAATTCTTCTATTTAATGCCAGAAGCCACATGGCCATGAAAAATCATGAAGTTAGAGCCGTCGAATGCTCATCTTTGTTGCAAAAACATGGAAGTCCCTCAATACGGGTTTCTCCGGTGGTCACTCCGGTGGCCACATAAGACCACAATGTCCAACAATATTTTTACATATCACAACAATATGGAGCATGTAAAATTATTGAGATTTCATCATGAGTTAACCAACGCAGATGTGTTTAGCGCGGAAAACCGTTCAATTTCGTTACAGTCAACTCGTTGGCCATCTTGTGGGATCCCTGGAACCGGTTCCAGAAGGACGGGACATAACCAGAAACATACAGAAATAGTTCTCGACAGATTGTATTATGGCCTAAAGAAGTTTGATGCAAAAACTTTTATCCTGTAAATAATATGAATGTGCTTTCTAGCACATTATCGTGAAAAACATTACTTTCCGGATGTTCCGGATTTCCGGAACTGGTTCTTAAGAATTAGTCAATATTAATGTCTTTAATCAAAGTTCACGTGAATACCTTTCCAACGATTCTTGAACGGTCCTGATTACTTGTTTGGTTGCAAAGTTATAGCTTGCCAAAGTTAGGGTCTCTAAAGCGTCATTTTTCAGTTGAAGCAGGTTCCCGGTGGCCACAGTGACCAAATCCGGAACTCTCCGGGGGTTTTGAAAACTAGACATGTGTGGCTTTCATTTGGGCCAAAGAAAATCAAAATCGGTCCAGCCACTGATTTTTGAGAGCCGTTCAAAGTTTGGAGTCAAAAATGACCCCAGGGTCTTATTTGTAACTTTTTTTTAGGGACTAAGGAAGGTTAAACAAGTAAAAAGGAAATCGGGTTAAGTACGGTTCCTTTGAATTCCACTAAGAATTTGCATCCTCTGACAGATACGTATTTCGACCTCAACTGTAAGGTCGTCTTCAGTGTCTTGTACTTGACTGTCGAGTCAAGTACAAGACACTGAAGACGACCTTACAATTGAGGTCGAAATACGTATCTGTCAAAGGATGCAAATTCTTAGTGGAATTCAAAGGAACCGTACTTAACCCGATTTTCTTTTTATTTACAGATATTCCCCTAACAAGCCCAGGTTAATCATCATTTAAACAAGGTTAAAAATCATTGATGAGTGAATAACATAATTTGGGGGGGGGGGATCTTTTTTGGCTTCGATATAACGTAACTTTGATATATCGTAACGAACATAAAAATGTTGTTACGTCATATCGAGTTATGAATGTATACTAATATTAGTTTGGGCGATCCACGGTACTCACAGCTGATTAAGAATAGTGAAATGTAATGTATAAAAATTACTACTGAATTCGTCAGTAAATCATTGTTCAATATTATAGGGAAGATTTATAAAAAAAAACGTCCGAAGAGATCGTAAGGGGAAACATTTTTTGAGAAATCATAAACCAGTCACACTTATTCAAATAAGATGATAAAGTAGCATCTAAATTTTACATTTACATTGTTTTCAACCATATAAGAATTGAACACAATCAACTAAATGCATGTTGGATGGTAGAGTGATGAATGCAAACGACTGAATTTAGAAAAAAAAATCAATAAACTTTATGTTACCACATTGATATCACAGTTGATTGTGGTCAAAGGTTTAGACCTATGGTAGAACCACTGTGCAGCGTCCTTGCATTATAAGAAGTACGCAGTTCGCAAAATTTTTTGGCCTATCTCGATGCGTGGAAAATTCATGTAAGGAATCGCTCGAGAAATGAGGAAGCTTTTGATTATTCTTGACTCCAGTACGGAACTGAGAAGATACGTCACATCAAATGAAGCTCTCTGTGTTGAAGTTCTTGGCCATTTCGGTGAAGAAAAAATAATTAACTGAACGGAAATTACTTGAGCGATACCTAGCATAAACCCGTGGCCACAGGAACATGTTAGAGGACGGCTCTATCTTCATAATTTTTATATTCATTGTCTTGGTAACCGTTACCCCCAGTGGCCACGAGTGTGACAGATAGGTCACTGGTCCTATTTTAATAACGAAGGTGAAAAAACATGAGGAGCCATGGGCAAAATGTATTCGGAACAGGTTTCTTCAGGGCAAATTCCAGTGGCCAGAGGTTAACCATAGAGATGATTGACACTGTTCACAGTTACAAAGATGATGTACATGAAACATCATGACGATAGAAAACCACTATATCCGCAGTTGTGAAGGCGTGATTATTCAGTATATGCATGCTGATGGTGACAGGTTCGATTCGCGGTCGGTACTGGAACTTTTTGTAATGGATTTTTTCTTAGCTTTCTTCGTTATAGAGTATCTTTGTGCCTGCCACACGCTATACACATGCAAAATGATCATATGCAAAGGAAGCTCTCAGTTAATGACTGTGGAAGTGCTCATAGAACATTTAGCTGAGTATCAGGATTTGCCCCAGTATGGACGTTACACAAAAAAGAAGATGAAGATCATGGAGATAGAGCCCATGCATGGCTGGTAGCCACGGGTTAACCAGAGAGGTCACTCGCAGTTTTTATTTCGGTTACAAAGATGATGGATATGGAAAATCATGAAAATAGAACCGTCGCATGCCTATTTTTGGTGTCATGGTCAAAATGTCGTCGAAAAGGTTCCTCCAGGGCACATTCCGGTGGCCACGGGTTAGCCAGGGAGGTCACTGGTCATTTTCATGGTTACTAAGATGATGGATATGAAAAATCATGAAGATAGAGCCGTCGCATGCCTTGTTTTGGTGTCATGGTCAAAATGTCCTCGAAACAGGTTCCTCCAGGGCACATTCCGGTGGCCACGGGTTAGCCAGGGAGGTCACTGGTCATTTTCATGGTTACTAAAATAGTGATATGGAAAATCATGAAGATAGAGCCGTCGCAAGCCTAGTTTTGGTGTCATGGTCAAAATGTCCTCGAAACAGGTTCCTCCAGGGCACATTCCAGTGGTCACGGGTTGGCCAGGGTGGTCACTGGTCATTTTCATGGTTACTAAAATAATAGATATGGAAAATCATGAAGATAGAGCCATCGCAAGCCTAGTTTTGGTGTCATGGTCAAAATGTCCTCGAAACAGGTTCCTCCAGGGCACATTCCGGTGGCCACGGGTTAGTCAGGGAGGTCACTGATCATTTTCATGGTTGCTAAAATAATGGATATGGAAAATCATGAAGATAGAGCCGTCACAAGCCTAGTTTTGGTGTCATGGTCAAAATGTCTACGATATAGATTCCTCCAGGGCACATTCTGGTGGCCACGGGTTAGCCAGGGAGGTCACTGGTCATGTTCAAGGTTACTAAGATGATGGTTATGAAAAATCATGACGATAGAGCCGTCGCATGCCTAGTTTTGGTGTCATGGTCAAAATGTCCTCGAAACAGGTTCCTCCAGGGCACATTCCGGTGGCCACGGGTTAGCCAGGGAGGTCACTGGTCATTTTCGTGGTTACTAATATAATGGTTATGAAAAATCATGACGATAGAGCCGTCGCATGCCTAGTTTTGGTGTCATGGTCAAAATGTCCTCGAAACAGGTTCCTCCAGGGCACATTCCGGTGGCCACGGCTTGGCCAGGGAGGTCACTGGTCATTTTCATGGTTACCAAAATAATGGATATGGAAAATCATGAAGATAGAGCCGTCGCATGCCTAGTTTTGGTGCCATAACTGAAATGTCCACGAAACAGGTTCCCGCGAGGGCCATTCCGACACCCGGGACAGGACCAGATCGTGTTGACCGGTTCCACATGTCCAGTTGGACATTTTTGCTGAAGACACCAACATTGTATCTAGTAAAGCATGTAAACCATAATTGAAAGCGTATGCCGTGTACTGAGTACACGACGCGACCGCTCGTGTAACGGTCTGGTTCACAAAAAAGTTACACCAGCGGTCGCGCCGGTGTACTGAGTACACATTTAAAATGTGAGGTTAGAATTACGTATTTTTCGAGTACTTTCCGTGCATTTTTTCATTTTTTTTCTGCCTTACTAACAAGAAGAAGAGTGGATCTTGGAATAGGACGAACACCCGGTTCAATTTGGTGCGAATTTCGATTATTTTTTTGCATTTTTCTGAGATGCGTGTACTCAGTACACGCAAGCGACTGATGGTGGGTTAATTCACAAAACGTACGTAAAAGGAAATTTTTCAACCATAAAAATATTGCTTTACACAGATATATGTCATAAAATTCATGGGCCTGCGTTTTGCACAATGAAAAAGATTCAAGTATTTGTCCTGTCGTATTTGATTCTTACAATTGCATTGGAACTGCTATCCAATAATGTAGTACGTGGAATTTTAATGAAATATAGCTCTACCCAATAAAAGAAATATATACAAATACCCGTCCTCATTGCAATGTATTCGACGCCTGCAATAGTATCAAAGAAATCAATTTGTATACTTCAATAAATTGATCAGATAATCCGATTTGGGAAGGGAATATGAAGAGTTATGTCCAGTAAATATTACTTAAAGAACGTATTTACTCCTTCGTCTTCCAGCACTGTAGTTTCAGGTACTGGATGGATTTTGAGGAATTTTTGTAAATGTTGGCAGCAAACGCATTTTTTTTATCAAATTCGATGATTACAGATGTAAGTTTTAACGAGGCCAAATGAGAATGGTTGTTATGCAACTATTCATAGCTCAAGTCATACCTCCAGAAATGTATTTTTTGTTCATAATTAAAAAAAAACATATTCGAAGTTTTTTTTTAACAAAATGCAAACAAAATGTCCCTCGATTATTGTAAAAAGCATTGAAATATCTCCTGTAAAAATTTCAGTCATTTTGGTACGTATTTGAGACAATTACAGAAATACTAGTATATATATATAATTTTATAGTAATTTCCTACTCAAATCTGATCATTTGCTGGCGGACGATTGATTAAATGTGGTTAAGGACATGTTTGAAATGTTACATGAATTTTTATTATGTACATATTCTATGGGTAAAATTATGTGCCTATTACTCACATCCCCATTGGTCCAAAAACATCCAGTTCCGCTTTTTGGCGCTTCGAATTGAAAGATAATCATCTATTCTGATTCACTGCGTTGAAAACCAATTGAAAATCTTCTTGGTTCTGTTATACGAAGACGTGGTGTACAACTCAAAAGTCATGTGATTTTTCAACAAATTTTGAGACTGTAAAATTGCATAACAGTACTCACGCTCACAAGCAAAATATGCAACAGAAACTTACCAAAAAACGGCTTTTCTGCATTCTTGGGAACATAATTGATTTATAAAAAATATATAAACTCATGAATTAGAAAATCAATTTTTCGATTTTTGGCCTATGGCGGTACCACTGTGCGATGCTGGCTAATTACCATCGGCCTTTTCATTACCATCGTTACCACAATGCCCTGGTACCCAGAAAATATTGATTGTATTATTGATACATAATTGTTGAAGTAAGAGAACAAATTCCCATACTAGCTTTGATGTACATGTAAATGATTTCAAAGCAGATAAAGCTGCTTGACTATCGGAGAATATACAAATGTTAGCATGTTTATACTTTCTTTTTAAACAAATAGAAACACATTCCAAAATTTCTTGTGTTTCAACTTGGAAGACGGTTGGCCATCTTCCCATTGCAACTGAGAGATTTACACCAGGACCTGTTACTCTTGCTCCTGTTTGGTCATTTTGTTTCGATCCGTCAGTGTAAAATATTATACATCCAGGTCGAAGATGTGGTCCTTCCACGGTCCAAACTGTACGATCTGGTTCTATCTTTCAAAATATTCAAAGCTTTCGTAGGTGTGCAAATAGTAGCTAGGCTTTGAAGTTTTTCTAGCTTTTTGATACTACATTTTTTTTAGTTATGGTCTACCATACTAAAGAAGCATAAATGATTCTAGGTCTGATAATGGCCGTATATAACTTCTGAGTCTCGTCACCCAGACTAGGTTGAAAAAAGACTCACTGTTCGACTTGACGTCCGGAAAAGTAATAACTCTTTTTTTTTTACTTATTCGTTTATTTGGAAAGCTCGGGCGCCACATGGGCATAACTGAGCAGAAATCTTTTGTTTTTACATTGGTTTTACATTTTACAATTCATTACTTCCTTAATGCTATGTTAGTTTTGGGAAGCCGAAGTACTCGCGGCTGTTTCGAGGTTAAGGATTGAGACAAAAAAAATTAAATTGGGAAGGAGGGATGTAAGGGTCTTAAATTAAATTATTTGCTAACTTATACTAAAAACATTGATGGGACAAATTGTCCATATCTGTAACGGAACCAAAAAGAAAGGATTTTATCGGTAGACAACGACAAGAAGAGGACAACCGGAAGGGGGCGACGACAGACAGGGGCGAACAACAAAATCAAAAGGCGAACAACGAAAACAAGGAACGTACTACATCAAATTCTGACATCAACACGTTTCAAAAACTGGTAAATCAGGTTCATGTATTCCAAATCAAGTCCTGCCAACACTTCTCTAACGGGTTTCTGTTGTTTTCCTCGGACCCGGAGAATTTCATGCAGCTCAGATCTGACCTCACGATACTCATTGCATCCCCACACGACATGTTCGATATCCTGGTAAGCCACGCCACAGACACAGAGATTGCTTTCTGAGAGCCCAACACGGAAGGTATGTGCGTTCAACAAATAGTGGTTGGACATCAACCGACACATAACACGAATGAAATCGCGGCTCAAATCCAACCCTTTGAACCATGGCTTCTTCGACACCTGTGGAATGATGGAGTGCAACCATCTACCCATCTCTCCATCTCTCTATTTGTGTTGCCAGCTGATCAAGGTCTCCTGACGGGCCAATGCAAAAAATTCGTCGAAGGCGATTTGACGCTCGTAAATATCGCCTTCGCTAGCGCCCACCTTAGCCAGAGAGTCCGCTTTCTCATTGCCCGGAATTGAGCAATGTGAAGGGACCCAAGCTATGGTGATGGTGTATGAGAGTTTGGACAAAGCACTCAGGACTTGGCGTATTCCTTTCAGGAAGTACGCTGAGTGCTTCATCGGTTTCATTGACCGAACAGCCTCCAGAGAGCTTAGACTGTCGGTAAAAATGAAGTAGTGCTCAGGTGGAAGAGTGCGAATGTACTCTAAGGTGTAGTATATAGCCGCTAGCTCAGCAATGTATACCGAATATGGCTTTTGAAGCATGTAGGTGGCGCTATGAAATTCGTTGTAGACACCGAAACAAGTCGAATCATCGGTTTTTGAACCGTCTGTGAAGAACTGTCTGTCCCCGCTAACATGCCCGAACTTACTTGCAAAAATTTGTGGAATACACACGGAACGAAAAGGTTCTGGTATTCCGGTGATCTCATCCTTCATGGACAGATCAAAATCTACAGAGCAACTGTCGAAGTTTGAGAAGTTGTCACGATTGGTGTTAACCGGAGATGGGCTTACCTCCAGCGTCATGTACCAGTAGTACACACTCATAAAACGAGTTTGAGGGTACTGTTCGAGCAGCTTCTCAAAATTTTCTATGACCAATGGATTCACAACCTCGCATCGGATGAGGAACCGGAACGATAACTCCGCAAAGCGGTCTGTCAGAGGCTGTACACCAGCAAGTACCTCAAAACTCATAGTGTGAGTTGAGTTCATGCAACCTAACGCGATCCGAAGACAACGGTACTGAACCCGTTGAAGCTTCAGCAAGTGTGTTTTCGTCGCGGATTGAAAACAAAAGCTACCGTATTCTAAAACCGACAGAATAGTTGTTTGGTACAGGCTGATCAGATCTTCCGAGTGTGCTCCCCACCATGTTCCGGTAATAGTTCGCATAAAGTTGATTCGCTTTTGGCATTTCTGTATCAGATACACAATGTGCTTTCCTCAGG
This sequence comes from Aedes albopictus, assembly GCF_035046485.1. Lineage (NCBI taxonomy): Eukaryota > Metazoa > Arthropoda > Insecta > Diptera > Culicidae > Aedes > Aedes albopictus. The sequence continues at coordinate 272,316,743 of NC_085137.1, forward strand.
TGCATTTGGAGTCGAACCAGACGCCGAGATATTGAGAAGACATGCTATGAGTGATTGTCTTACCCATCAGATGGAGCGGAAACTTTGCCGGTTTGTATTTTTTAGAAAAGACAACCATCTCAGTTTTCTCCGGAGAGAATTCGATACCCAGCTTGAGAGCCCAAGTAGACAAATTGTTCAAAGTATCCTGTAGTAGTCCTTGCAGATCGACTGCTATTGATCCCGTTATAGAAACAACACAGTCATCCGCAAGCTGTCTTAACGTGCAATTTTCCATGAGACAATCATCTATGTCTCTAACATAAAAGTTGTAAAGAAGGGGGCTTAAACATGAACCCTGGGGGAGACCCATGTAGCTAATTCGTGAAACTGTCAAGTCGCCATGAGCAAAACTCATCTGCTTCTCAAACAGCAAATTATACAAAAAGTTGTTCAAAATTGGAGAAAGGCCACTTCCGTGTAGATTGTCGGAAAGAACATCGACACAAACTGAATCAAAAGCTCCCTTAATATCCAAAAACACTGAGCCCATTTGCTGCTTTTGAGCAAAGGCAAGCTGAATTTCTGAAGAAAGTAACGCAAGACAGCCGTTCGTACCTTTGCCTCTGCGGAAACCAAATTGTGTATCAGACAACATGCCATTCGATTCAACCCATTTGTCCAGTCGAAAGAGAGTTATCTTCTCTAACAACTTCCGTAGGCAAGATAACATCGCGATTGGACGGTACGAATTATGATCTGACGCGGGTTTCCCGGGTTTTTGAACAGCTATTACTCTCACTTGCCTCCAATCATCCGGAACGATGTTGTTGTCCAGGAACTGATTGAACAAGTTCAACAAGCGCCTCTTAGCGACGTCGGGGAGGTTTTTAAGCAAGTTGAACTTAATTCGATCCATTCCTGGAGCGGAATTGTTACATGAAAGAAGAGCAAAAGAGAATTCAACCATCGAAAACGGCCTATCCATGTCGTCCCTATCCTCGGAAACATCACGAATTATTCGCTCCACGGGCACGGAATCTGGACAAACTTTTTTTGCGAACTTGAGAATCCACCGAGGAGAGCTTTCTCTATCCTCGTTTACCGACGACGCGTTACGCATTCTTCTCCCGACGTTCCAAAGAGTTCTCATTGACGTCTCGCGCGATAAACCCTCGACGAACCGACACCAGTAATCGCTTTTCTTTGCCTTGACCAAGTTCTTAAACTTGCTTTCAAGGGAAGTGTACCGCTTAAAGTTTTCGACCGAGCCGCGTTTCCGAAACTCTTTGAACGCAGCGGATTTCTCGCGATAGATTTCTGTACACTCGCTATCCCACCACGGATTGGGGGGTTTCCTGCGAACCGAAGGACCTGGCACTGGCCGACGTTGTGCCTGAAGCGCGCTACTGATGATCAGTTCTGATAGAAACTGATACTCTTCCCGCGGTGGAAGGACTTCTACCGATTGCTCACCGTCGATACCACCTTTGAGTTCGGACGTGCGTAACAGCGCGCTTGTAAATATTTTTAAAACATAACTTATGTTTTTTTTCCTCTCTACTTTTCGCCTCACGCGAATTGTCTTACCCATCGACGTCGCCGCCGTGTGTGACTTTTTTATTTAACCCACCGCGTGTGCCATGAAGTATGGAATTGTGAATTGTACGCAAAATGACAATCGCTTTCTGTGGCGTTGCCACGGTACCTGCAAGCGGGCATATCATGCTGCTTGCATTGGTGTCCAACGGAACCATGAAGAGGTACTTAGCACATTTATGCTGCCTCTATGTCATGACTGCCAGGAGCAGTTCCTCACGGAACTTGACTTAAAACATCTTTCTGTCTCCCTCCGGGGCATGACAGAAAATATAGGACACACGTTGGCTGCTTATCATCAACTGCAGGCCAACTTCAAAAGTCTCAGCTCCACGCATGACAATATACTCGAGCAAATTGAAACTATGTTCAAGGAAATAAAACAAAATATTTCCAGCGTCAGCAGCAGCAACGAAAAGTGTGCCACCGACTTAAAAACTACAATGGGTGCGCTCTTCGACACATCATCCGCAGACAGCAGTATGGCGATAGAAAAGGCCGCTAAACTGGCAGCAACAGCAGCAGTAGAAACAATAATAACAACAACAACAACCGCAACAACAGCAGCAGCATCAATAGCAGAATCAATTGACTGTTCGCTGCTGTTATGACGGATGTCATCATTGGCTTAGATATGACCGACTCGCTCGGTAGGTTGGTTCAGACTGTTTTATTGTATTTCAAACTATCTTATTCTAATGTATGTACGCGCAAAGGTCCGAGACCCTGCGCATATATAAAAATGCTGAGATCGCATGGTTCCCACGGGAAGGTAGGAACGATGCACACGTATTGCATTTCGGGTTACATGCGCGGTGTAACCGAATCCATCACACCTTACCCCTAAAGAAAATCAATTAGTTTATAATCGTAAATACTATATTTTTACCAAATATTACTTTCACATTTTTGTACGATACTTCCTTCCTCCTCAACAAAATTACTGGAGGCATTGATTTGAATGAAATTACTATTTTAATAATCTAGATATATGTACTTTCATTTTCTTGTTTTGATTGTTAGCAATTGTAGCGTTTGGTTCTGAAAGTTCAATTACTTTATACGGGCCATTATTGGTAGAGTCTAATTTATTTCTGTTCTCTATTTTAAGGTAGACATTGTCGCCTATTCTCAATGGGGTGGCTAATATATTTGCATTGGCTCTTTCGGTTCGTTTAACCTTTTCACTTTTTATTGTGTTCAATACTCTTTCGTGAATTACTTGAAATCTGAATTTAAGCTCTTTTGCATAGGAATCAACATTGTATAATGCACGGGGACGGCATCCTATTTTTTCACTATGGAGTTTGACAGGTTGGATTGTGCCTCCTTACGTGGAGCATAAATTTATGCTCCAGCCAAAATATTCACCAACACAGTCGTGGAATTTGAATGTTTACCTTTTTACGAGGGATATTGGTGCAAAACGCTTGCATCACATCAGATCTCATAAAAGTGTTGATCATAAAAAAGCGGCATATTTGATAATTTTCAATTTGAGAGTGTCAATGTTTAGGTAAAATTCCTACAGAGAGTGGGAATTGTTTGCGAAAAGACACACAACACTTCTTTTCGCAAACATTGTTCGCCAAAGTGCGTTTTTCCTTATTTTCTCCCGCTGCTGTATTGAGTGAAAGTTGGTATTAGTGAGCTCTGGTTGCGCATGATAAGCGGCAACAAAATCAGATCACCATAGCATCCCCGTGGTATAATGGATCAGGTATTGTGTTATTTTTATCATAGAAATCGAATTTATTCGCCGGTCTTCCAAATAGTAGTTCAAAAGGTGTAAAGCCATGACTCAAGTTTGGTGTGGTGTTATAGCAGAAGCAGTAAAATGGAAGCCAAGAATCCCAGTCATCTCTCCGCTCATTTGAAAAGATTCGCAAATATTCATTTAAACATCTGTGGTTTCTTTCAAGAGCACCGATGGTCTGGGGGTGATACGCCGTAGAACATATATGATTAATTTTGAGAGAATTGCACACTTCATCAAAGACACCTTTATACTCGGTTCCTTGGTCTGTTTTAATATTTTTCATGGGGCCAAATGGTAAGATGCATTTTTCAATTAGAGCCTTAGCTATGGTTTGTGCGGATTTGTCTGGTATAGGCAGAGCCAATACGTATTTTGAAAAGTCGCATTGTAGGGTTATCGCGTAACGATTTCCATGCTCTGTTAGCGTAAATGGTCCTATTGTATCGATTGATACAACATCGAATGGTTTTACAGGGGTTGTTGTTATAACAGATTTAGTTTTGAGCGGTATGAAATGTTTGTTAAGTTTACAGTGCATGCATGCGTTAACGTAATCCGAAATACTTTTTTTCATGTTAGTCCAGGTATAAGATGCTTTAAGTTTTTTGTACATCTTGTTTATACCTATATGACCACCGACGGGTGAGTCGTGGTACAATTTGATAAGATTGGGTTTTCGAATAGTATTAAGGTAACATTCCTAAGAATGTGATTACTCATTTCTTTAAAATTATTAACGTCGACGTATTTAAATAGTATATCATCTTTTGCTATAACAATGCGCGTTGGAATGTGTATTCCACTTTCATTATTCTTGGGATCCCGTTTATCAAGTAGGCTCAGTGTACCAGTTATGGCTATAGTACCTCAAATTCGCCATAGTTGATTTTCAACCTTTAAAGATACAAATCAACAAGAAAAAAATCGTGAACAACAGATCACGATCACAAAAGATGATTGCAATCATTCAAACTTCACAATTTGCTCAAATTATGGTAGAAATAAATCATTTTCCTTAACTTTTCGGCCTCCTTGCACCCTATTTCGCCATAGTGTACCAGTTATGGCAACTCCCATAAGGAATACATGTAAATAGTGCGAAGTGGAACCCAAATTAACAAATGTGTCCATAACTGGTACAGGGTTCCTATCATTGGCACACGCCGTAATAAATACTAAAAGTAGTTTTGGCTCCGTTTCTATATTTTTCCTGTAAAGTATTGAAACAAATCAATCATTTGACTTATTGTTTACATTCGTCGGTCTTCTTCTTATTTTTGTAGAAATAGTTTTTCTTAGGTAGTGCGATAACTGGTACAGGCACCCTATATTGAAAATTTGCTCTAGTGCAAATTTTTCTATTCCTCGGCGTTCGCTATTGTCTCGCGTGAAAATCAAAACAATCCCAAGTAACAATTTCATTGCTGATAGGTTTTCTTTGATTTTATTAGGGTTTTATTACAGCAATAATTAAAACTCACAGTTTTATGACTGTTTTTATGGAAACCATTGATAAAATGTTTTATAGTATACTTGAAGATATCCATAAAGACAGATTTTAAGAGTAAACAAAACTTTCCGATATGTAAACCTTCTGGCAATCATTATTACCACAATAAAACTGTTAAAACTCTCAACAGATGGCGATCCGTTCGATTAGTAACGACATCTGTTGGTGGAAAAGCAGAACCACGACACTGCTAGGTTTTATTGCGGTCATTATAAAAGTAAACTTGCTTTCGTTTTATTTTCGCTGATTATGGTTGTCGCCATATTGAAGAATTAGCTAACATGAATGGAAAATAGTTAATTTTGCTCAAATTAGCAATGAATTGATAGTTTGCCAACATTTCCATAACATGCTCACATAAATAAACTCTCTGCTGATTTTTCTTGTAATTCGAGATAGTTTTACTAAATAAGTAAATTGATTTATTTCATTCCAAGATGATAATATTCACTATTTTTGAAGCGCATTAATTTTATGATTCTGCAACCCCAATATTCACGGTAAAATTGAATGCGCATTAGCCTACCGACACAATAACTACTCAAATATTACTTTGAAATAATTATGACTTCTACTTACGAATGTTGTATCGTCCTGAACTTTACGTGCCATCGAAGAAGCTTCTCTGCATCTGAGCTGTCAAAGTTTTTGTTGAAAAAAAAAACAACAACAATCGAGAATGGGCAATTTTTCAACTAGGTTTTAAAACGGTTTAATTGCTACTCTTAATGCGGTTTGCAAAAGCTCTCCGAGAGTGGTCCACTTAGCCGGAAAATGCTCTTAAAGAGGTTATCAAGAGGTTTTGATGTATAAATCAGTTTTATGGCAAGTTTTATAAAATTAGTCATGAAGATCTCTTGTAGAGCCGAACAAAACTTAAAATGTTACTTGGGAATAGATGCGCGGGTGTTTAGTGTTCAGTATTGTATTGTTCTTTGCTGTGCATGCATCGCTCCTGTAAGGGGTGAGTATGGCAGCATAATCGATCGCGTTCGCTATTATCTCGCGTGAAAATCAAAACAATAGATGCGCGGGTGTTTAGTGTTCAGTATTGTATTGTTCTTTGCTGTGCATGCATCGCTCCTGTAAGGGGTGAGTATGGCAGCATAATTGATCGCGTTCGCTATTTTCTCGCGTGAAAATCAAAACAATAGATGCGCGGGTGTTTAGTGTTCAGTATTGTGTTGTTCTTTGCAGAGTAGAACATTAATCAAGACAATTAGATGATTGGCATTGAACCACAAACACCACACAACAATTGGTGAGCTCTTTCCAATGTTATTTATTTATAAATACTTCTACTTCAGTACATATTTGCTATATAACTGCATATAAGTTGAAAATTCGCTATTTTCAACATCCTTTCATCTATTGGAAGATGCTTCAGTTCTGGGCTCTTTCTAAGTTGATGAAGGGATTTATAAATGCTTGCAAGGACTTGGCCAGGTGTGTGGAGCTGAGTGAATCTATGACATTGTAGATAGTAGCGACATCAGCAATGTCAATGGATATATTCAACTTTGCAACTCCATCCAAGATTTGTGCAAGTATTCATGCTATGCTATGCTATGTTAGTGCAAATTTTCTATTCCTCGGAGCACTAAAATTTAAATTCGATGCTAGCATGTATCCTTTTGAATAATTCTTCTTAAACAGTATCATTGATAGGTTATTATTTGAACTATTATTTGAAATAAACGATAGTTTGTGCAGCCCAAAAGCATTTTCGATGCCAAACGTTTCAATCACGTTGAGTTGATCAGGCTCTTGGGTTGGAACGCTTGTATCTCTTTGCTTTTGTTGCCGTTTGGACATTGATCTCGTTATAATATACATACTTTTAAGAGATTCTATATCTACTTCTATTCTAGATAGTGCGTCAGCGATTGCATTCGTTGTACCTTTGATGTACTCTATAGAAAAGTCATACTCTTCGAGTTCGAGCCTCATGCGAGACAATTTTGATGTAGGGTTTTTAAGTGAAAATAAGTAAACCAATGGTCGATGATCGGTTTTTACAATAAATCGTCGACCATACAAGTAGGGCCTGAAGTAATTGATCGCCCAGTGTATCGCGGTAAGTTCCTGCTCGATGGTAGATTTGTTAGCTTCGCCTCTCGTGAATGCTCTACTCGCATATGCGACAGGTAGCTCACGATCTCCATGGAGTTGGGCTAATACCGCTCCACAGGCAAGTTTTGACGCATCCGTGGTTAGAATAAATGTTTTTCGATAATCGGGAAATTGGAGAATACGTGGTGAAGTTAATTGTCGTTTCAGTACATCAAATGAATTTTGGCAGTCAATGCTCCATATGAATTTAGTATTTTGTCTCAGAAGCTTGTTCAGCGGGTTTGCTATTGACGCGAAATTGGGAATAAATCGCCGATAATAATTGCACAGAGCAACGAATCGACGTGTTTCATCTGCGTTCTTAGGGACCGGATAGTTGAAGATTATTGAGCATTTTGAAGGGTCTTGTTGGATACCGTTAGCGGATATATGGTGCCCTAAAAATGTAACCTCGCTTTTGAAAAAGTTACATTTGCTTAAGTTTAGTTTAAGGTTGAAATCTCTCATTCGTTGAAATACTTTTTTCAGATTAGCCAGGTGGTGTTTAATGGAGCAACCTGTTACTATTACGTCGTCGATGTACAGGAATGCACATTCGGGTGAAAGACCACTCAGTGCAATCGTCATCATCCGCTGAAAACTATTTGGACTCACGTTCAGTCCAAATGGCAAGCGGTTGAATTCATAATGACCGGTGTCTGTCGAAAAAGCTGTATATTTCTTGCACGCTTCCGCTATTGGGATTTGATGAAATCCGGACCGTAGATCGAGCGTGGAGAAATATCTCGCTCTCCCCAGTTGGTCAAGAATATCGTCAATCCTTGGGAGCGGAAATTTATCGGCCATGATGTTCTTATTTAGTTGTCTAAAGTCGACAACTAATCGCCAGTTGTTTTGGTTATTAGATGCCTTCTTTGGAACAAGAAGGACGGGTGAATTGAAAGGAGATTTTGAATGTTGGATTACATCCTCGCGAAGCATTTTCTCCACCTGCCTATTTATCTCCGACCTTTGGGATTCGGGAGTCCTGTAGTTTTTAATGTAGGTTGGTTTTGTATTTTCCAGAAAGATTTGCTGTTCGTAAAAGTTATTGCATGTAAGCATGTCGTTGTTCAGTGAGAATATGTCGCTGAATTCAGTGCACAAATGTTCGAGATTACTTTTGACTATCGGGTCAGGATGCTGTATGTTGAGTTCAGATAGTAGTTGTTTGTTCCTGTCTTTCGTATTTTGGTTGTTTGAATCGGAAACACTTTGAAAATTTTTTAAAGGTTCTAGTTTAGGCATGAAGTTTATGGGAATTACTGCATTAGATTCAGTTGTATTCAGAAATTTCAGATAGGTGTTGTCTTTGTCGATTATTGAGTTGGCGTAGAATATGCCGGGGGTAATTTCCTGCGCAACTGCTACCATTGGTTCCGGGATGGTAGGTATTCTTACTTGTTTTATTATTTCGCAACGGGGCGGGATTATGAATTTTCCGTGAAGGTTATCGACAATGAGCAGGGAGGCGTTTGCTGTTCCAATATGAAGTATCCAACTATCATAATTAATTTGGCATTTATACGCGGTGAAGAAGTCTCTTCCAAGAATTCCGTCAGTCGGAATTGGGAAATCGTTTTTCACTATATGTAATTTTTGTGGGAGTTTGTTACCGTCTATCAATATGTTGGAATAGGTACTTGCGATTGTTTTTTCAGATGTGTGTCCAATTCCTGTTATATTACACGTGTCGTTTGGAAATACGGTACGGTTTAAATTTACTTTGTTTGCTTTAATAATCGAGATGTCAGAACCACAGTCGATCATCAATGTGCACTGTGAGTCTGATAAATCGGTCATAAGGTAAACAAAGTTTGTAGCGGCCACGTTTATTGCATAAGCTGTCCTAGCGGTACCCCTAAAAAAGGATGGTTTGCGCTTTGTTGCGGCATTTGTGGGGGCGTTTGATAATGTTGTTGCATTTGGGGCATCTGTGCATGATGCGCTTGTTGTAAGTGGGGTTGACCTGGTGTCATTTCTTGGGCCAGATACATATTTCTCTGTTGGAAACCTCCTCTTTGGTTTCCATATCTCTGAAAATTGCCTGGGAACCCGCGCCAATTGCGGAAACTTCTGCGGTTTTGTTGGAAATTTTGGCGATTTTGTTGAAAGTTTCCAGATCTGTTTCCTTGAAATTGTCGACCTGTGTTGCCGTTAATAAATCTGCGCCGATTTTGTCTTCCTCTACCGTCCCGAGGATGACCTCGAGAATAGAACACGTTAGGAGAGGTGGGTTCATTAGCGTTCTGTTGTGGTTCGTTTTCGGTAACCTTTTGGATCGCTTCGTTAAGTGTCGCGAAATTACTAGCTTTCAGAATTAAGCTACTTTCTTTGCATTTTACTCCGGCAGCAAGCGCTTTTACAGCAGCTTTTGTTGCCAATTTTGAAGCTGCAGCAGCTGGGATTTGTTCGCTTAGGTATGATTTTTCTAGATCAAGGGCTAATTTTTCCACTTGGTCCGTGAATGAGTTTAAATCTTTTGTTTGTTTTGTTGCATTAAGTTTGGCTAGCGCAACTTCTGGAGGTTGTTCCTCCTTGCAGTTATCTTTCAAGGCGTCGATGATGGCTTGAATACTGGCGGGATTTTGGCCAACTGCGGCTCGTGCTCTCCCATCCAATTTGGATTGCATTACAGCAATAGCTCCTGCGCGGTTTACGTCGGTTTCGAGCAGGGCTAGTGCACTGAGTGCTGATAATACTTTATTAAGTTTTCCTCCGGTACCGTCATATTCGGGTACCGTTTGGCTAGCTGTCATAATCATATCTTTCAAAGAAGCCATTATAACGTTTCTGTAATGTCTACGCTTTAGTTTTATAAAAAATATGAATGCTAACGCTATTGTTTTAACGCACAAGGTAGACTCTTTTGCATAAACTAGTTTATGGTTGATTATTAGAATAATATTGTCGTATTTTTGTCTGGCACCTTTTATATAAAATGTAAGTTCAGCAGATGTGAACTTATTCTCATATTGTCTAAGCAAATTGCTTAAATGGTTTAGCGTTTGAAAAGCTTGATGCTTTTTATTTGTTAAAAAACTTTTATTATAGTTTCTGTTTGGTGCTTTATTAAAATTAGTTAGAATAGTGTTAAGAACGGCGATATGGGTATCAATTTCCAGCTTTAATGTTTCGATATCCATTTATGGCTACGAACTTCACCATTATTGCTTATGTTAATTCGTGAAGGCTAATAGATTGGTTAAAAGTCGATGAAAGTGGTTATTTTTTTTTTGCTTCATAACAAAGTTTTATTGGAAGAATGGCGACGAAGAAATTCGATTTAAATTGTTTTACTAAATCGGTGAAATTATTCGAACCAAAACTAGACAATCACAATTATATTTAGGGTGTCAATGGCCTACCTTTTCTTCTGTTCTTTTCCACACTAAATGTAACAAATAGATGCTTCTGAACCGCAGTGTGCCGCATCCAGGGGCAGCTGATCGTCGAGTATCAGGGTTTTCATCGAGCTGGCTAGGATCCGTAGCTGCACTTCATAGTCGTCTACGGTTTCAGGTTCACTGTCTTCATCAAAGCGAATGCTGTGCCTTGCAAGATAAATCCGCGAGAAGCGATTGTCTTCTTCTGTTTAATCCAGTTGTCAAAATACGAGCGCACCACTGTGAGCGGTCTTCAATCCATTTCATCACTCTGATCACTTATTGGAATTATTAACAGCTTTCGGGTTCAGCTTAAAAACCAAAAGAACTACTGTTTTCGCTGTTTGATTTTTCGGTCACTTTTATCGTCCGGTTTCGGCGATGAGCTTAGTTTGCCACTATTCACTCGTTTCAACTAGTCGCGCTGCACTGTAACTTCAGCCAGGTTGGCTACGGATTTTGCCATACTCTGGGCGGCTTTTCTCCTGTCACGCTTTGCAACGAATTTGTAAATTGTTATCACTAGTTACAGCGATACGATTGCAATAATTATTAATAGTTTCGTTTCATGACCGATATGGAACTCGGTATGAATGTCTTGATTGTTGATTATTGTCACTTCTCCGTCACCGCTTTGCTTCACTGCGGGACTGGATTTTTGGTTTCCCATTTTTTTTTTCACAGATTCACTGTCACTGTCACGGTCGCCATGTTATGACGGATGTCATCATTGGCTTAGATATGACCGACTCGCTCGGTAGGTTGGTTCAGACTGTTTTATTGTATTTCAAACTATCTTATTCTAATGTATGTACGCGCAAAGGTCCGAGACACTGCGCATATATAAAAATGCTGAGATCGCATGGTTCCCACGGGAAGGTAGGAACGATGCACACGTATTGCATTTCGGGTTACATGCGCGGTGTAACCGAATCCATCACACTGCCTAAACTAATTAATGAGTTAAGGGACGACCTAGTGGATGCGAATTCCACTCTAGCATTCACCGTAAAGGCGCAAATGGAAGAAATGGCGAAGGCACTGTCTGCGCCAAAACCATGCAGCTCAAATCCGATTGCTATGAACAACTTAGAAACTGAACTGCTTAACTGCGAACCAGTTCCCAGCTGGCGTATGCTTGGCAGCAAACGAATATGGAAACGCGATTAGTCAGAGTACGACGCTAAAATGCGCTCTCGCCGCCACCAGGAAAAAAAATGAAGAAAAGGCGAGACGAAGGCGTAAGTGACGCAGAACACTTCGCAATGAATGCAACAGCAAACGTATTGGATCTGACAAACAGCTTCTAGTCAATGCCAAGGTTCAATTTTCTAAGCCACCCTCCAACACAGACCACCCCATCGCAGCCCTCTCCGTTCCCAAATTCATCGATTTCAAGAAGGGAGAAACCATTAATCCATACCGAGCCGAAACGCTTAGGCAGCCTACCGACACCGCGCCAACAGAAATACACCAAAGTGCATCATCATCACTGCACGAACAGCAACAGCAATGGCAACAAGCTCGAGCTGCGACGCCACCACCACAACAACAACAACAACAACAACAACAACAACAACTACAACAATAACAATTGGACCCAATGCGTCCGCCAATAGTTCGACTTACTGAACAATCTGCAGCCGGTGACCAGCGCTTCTTGAAAGCACGACTCCGGGATCCCAAAATTATGGATCTTGTGCGCACATATCTATCATATTTACACGACCAACCACCTTCAGTATGTATTCGCGGAATCACCAAAACCAGTGCAGCTGTAATGCTAGCGGCCGAAGGCTTACCAGCGGACATTTTTCACCTGCGCGAGGTTTTCCTGAGCGTTCACGAAGAGCTCGGTATCCCACGGGACGACGCCATGGCAGACCTGCAGTCTCATCGAGCGTTCCTTTCTAGTGAACGCATTCAACGTCTTCAAAACGTAAGGGACGCGGCTCATAAATTTTCTCAACCAATAAATTTTCAACGCCGCTGACAGACTTCGATGAAGTAGCTGCAATTGACGACGAAAATATTTCTAAGCAGAATAGTATTGTAAGTATGGCTAATCTCCCAAATACTTCTCCGTCTTCACAACAGAATGCGACTGAAATTCTGATCTATTGTCAAAATTTCAATCGTATGAAAAGCCCAGCCAAAATGAAGGAAATTTATAAAAACATTTTAAGCTCTTCCTTTTCGGCTATTCTAGCAACTGAAACTAGCTGGGATGAAAGCGTACGAAGTGAAGAAGTTTTTGGAAGTGCATTTAACGTTTTCAGAGAAGACAGAAATTTTCTGGAGTCCCAAAAGAAGTCTGGTGGAGGAGTATTAATTGCAATTTCGAATAATTTCAATTCAGAAATTATTTCAGCACCTAAATGCAAAGACTTTGAGCATGTTTGGGTGACATCTTGCATTTCTGGCGAAACTCACGTATTTGCCTCCGTATACTTTCCCCCAGATCACGCTCATAAAACTACAATCAGCTGAACAAATTTTATCGCAATTCCCTCCCGAGGTTAAAGTTCACATCTATGGTGACTTTAACCAACGCCAAGCAGACTTCATTCAGGACTCTGAAAATGAATGTATCTTACTCCCAGTCGTTGGAGACAATGAAACACTGCAGTTTATTTTTGACAAAACTGCTAATTTGGGCCTCAATCAAATGAATCATGTCAAAAACCAACAAAATTGTTATTTGGATTTCTTGTTCACTAATATTTACGAAGATTTTTGCGTGAGCGAATCATTGAATTCCTTGTGGAAAAATGAAGCTTTTCATACAGCAATCGAATTATCAATATTTATTCATGGACACCAAAATCCCAACGACTTTGAGTACGAAGAAGTCTTTGAATATCAAAAAGCTAACTATGTCGATATAAAGCGTGGACTAGACAATATAAACTGGCAATCAACACTACGGAATGAAGGAAATGTCGAAAATGCTGTGAATCTTTTTTACAACATTATTTTCAAAATTATTCATGACGTAGTCCCTAAAAAGAAAAAAAAAGACGTAATGTCAATTTTAAATATCCCGTCTGGTATAATAAACAAATAAAAAATTTGAAAAATCGCAAACAGAAAGCGCATAAAATTTACAAAAAAAATAATTGCGATGAAAATTTGGAAAAATATTTAGACATTGCTAATCAACTAAATTTTGCCATTGACACCGCATTTGAAGAGTACATAGCGTTAGCGTTAGCGTTAGCGTAGTTACGGTATACTTCGTAGATTGGATACTAACAACATTCATGTACCTTTTGCTAATCTTGCATGGATTGCTTTTCGGAACAAGGCTGGGGAGTTAACTTCGCTCCAATCTTATACAAGAATACCAAAAGCACAAATGTCATTATTCCCGGCCACGCCCATCTTTACCGTAACTTGGGATAGGGGAAGGAAATGTTGATGTAGCACTTATATAAGAGGCCTCCGACTCAGTGACACTCCCATAAGTACTACGGAGTGGGTGGTTGGGAGATGTATTATGTAGGTCAAAGATTCGCCTGAAAAGCTGGCGATGGACCCACGGCATTGGTTGTTTATTTGGTTAAAATATAATCTTTTGAACGCCGGCAATCAAAAGAGATTTTTTTCTATTTATTGTTTAAATAATTATGTTCCTGCTCAGTAAGAGGCCCAAGCAGAACCGATCCCTCCAGGGTCATCGGAACTTTGCAATAAATGTTTAAAACGCAAGGAAAAAAAAAATTGATGACTCGAAAAATAACAAAATAAAAGAAAAAAAATCGCGTTACACAACAACAAAAAACATCTCAATTTATCTAAAAAAAATAAATAAAACAAGATCGCGTGAAACGAGTAAAAAAACCATGGTTGGGAAAAAAATCAATTTTTCTAAAAAAAAAACGCGTCCACACCCGCGACATTACGACACTCGGCTCGAAGAAAAACGACGCGGATAACGTGGTCTACCCGCCACCGAATGATATGGCGATCTTGACCCTTAAAAAAATAAGAAGGATGTTTCGTCGTCCCGACTGCAGGGTTGCCCGCTTGTACATCTGAAATAGAAAATAGTATTAAAAGGTGATAGGCTCACAACAGTTACATAATTTTCGAAAATAAATCTCTCTTTACATAGACAAAAATTACCTGAATCCTCCTGAAACAAATGGTTTATTAGCAATAAAAAAACATAATACAAAAAAAAAAAGTAGAACAAATTATGATCTTGGAATTTTTTTTTGCATTTAAATTGACAAAGCTAAAAAATTACAAGATCAGAATTTGTTATGGTAGATCTTACACCGTAACGCACCATTATAAGGTGATCTACCCACGTTACGGGGCCGACACCGCATTTGAAGAGTACAATGCCAAAACTGAAAATGAAATAAAGTCTTGCCCTAAGAATTTCTTCAATTACGTAAAAACTAATCTTAAATCTGACAATTTTCCATCTTCTATGAATCTTGATGAACACGTAGGCAACAATCCAGACGAAATATGCAACCTATTTGCATCATTTTTCCAAGAAATTTACACCACCTTTTCAGATCATGACCGTAACCGAGACTTTTTTGAATATATCCCTGAATTTCCTGTGGATATAACTCACAATGAAGTGACGGTACACGAAATCTTGAACGCACTTAAAAATTTAGATGCTTCTAAAGGTGCTGGACCCGACGGTCTTCCTCCAGTATTTTTGAAGAATCTAGCTGTGGAGCTCACCACGCCACTATTTTGGCTATTTAAAAAATCTCTCAAAACAGGTATCTTCCCCAAATCATGGAAAAGGTCTTTTTTGGTACCTATTTTCAAATCTGGCAAAAAATCTGACATACGTAATTACCGTGGAATTGCCATTATCTCGTGCATTCCTAAGTTATTCGAAAAATATATTTGCTCAAATTAAGAATAGAATAACGCACAGGCAACATGGATTCTATAAAGGGCGCTCAACCGCTACAAATTTATTGGAATTCATTAACTTTTCATTGACTGCAATGGATAATGGCAATCACGTAGAAGCTCTTTACACTGACTTTAACAAGGCATTCGACCGCATTGATATTCCAATGCTACTCTTCAAATTGCAAAAAATAGGTGTAGAACCCCGACTTCTTAAATGGCTTGAATCGTACCTTACAAACCGCCAACAAATAATAAAAGTCAAAGGAAAAACATCACATCCCATTCAAGTCACTTCAGGAGTGCCTCACGGTTTCCATCTGGGCCCTCTTTTATTTATTCTTTACATTAACGACATTTCCTTCATCCTGAAGAAAACAAAAGTGCTTATTTATGCCGACGATATGAAACTATATATGGAAATAAGGAATCAAGAAGACATCAACATATTTCAGAATGAAATTCGCATATTGCACACATGGTGTTCGAAAAACCTACTACAATTAAACATCAAAAAGTGTAATTTAATATCATTCAGCAGAAAACGAAACACACCAAACATATCAATTTCCTTAGGAGATCAGTATGTGGAAAAATGTAGTAGAGTTAGGGATTTAGGAGTAATCTTAGATTCTAAACTTAATTTCAATGACCACTACAATACCATTATACATAGGGCAAATAACATGCTTGGCTTCATAAAACGCTTTAGCTTTAATTTTGACGACCCCTACACAATAAAAACATTATATGTTGCCTATGTTAGGTCAATTCTGGAATATTGTAACATTGTCTGGTCCCCATTCGAATAGAATCAGTACTAAAGCAATTTCTATTATATGCTCTTCGAAAATTAGGTTGGACTCTAGGGGCGGGACAGTGCCTAATACCAACGCTAATACCGCCTAATAAATATTAGTTTTCTAATCTTCACCGTTTACCGAAACATTTTTAGTGTAGTATGTCATGACTTTCCATACAACAATCAACTGTCAAGAAAACGAGAGGTTCAAATACGGTTTGTCTGTTCTTTTCCAATTTGTTTAATGCAAACTGAACAATTTTAATAAATTTCTTTTAATTATTTTAGCATGAAAATAAAGTGAGTTTCAAAGGAGATGACTTTTGAATGTCGATATTGCTGAACGCAAAAAAAAAATTAAAGAGGTGGCTACATCAGATGTGAATAGACGTGGTTCCGATACAGGCCTAAGCATGAAGCTTGTAAAGAACTGTTGTTTTCAAATGCAGATATTGAATAAATACATGTACATAAAAGAAAAAAAAAACTGTATTGAATTGAAGATCACGTTTCTAAGCATTCATCGACTACATTTCCAGAATATGAAAGTTGGCGTTAACATAACAGGGTCATATGGCACTATGCACTTCAATAACATTTTGGGCTTGAATGCTATTGCTTGTTTCAAATTGTGGTGGGTCTAGCTAATTGGATATTGGCCATCGAAAATTGATCCAAAGGTGGACTCGTGGAATTGTTGTACCTCTTGGAATAATCTGTGTAATTTTGAAGATGATAAACACAAACTTTTGATATGTGGATGTATATTGTATATTAACATATCCCCAAGCGGTAATAATGGCGGCGGGAAACTAATCAGGAACTTACTTGGAGGAAAGCCAAAGCGGTTCCATTCTCCACCACACCCCTTCAATCACCATTCGGTGGCGCCAACCGATTGCGATCCCCAAGAAACGTCAAAATTTGAATCGATTAGATGGGCCCACCGCCGCCATTACCGGATGAGAGGATACGATGTATCACAGTTCCGCGACCTTTTCCACCAGCAAACTGAGTCGATTTTTAATCACTTTTCTGATAAGATTCATTCAGACAATCTCAAAGCAATGAAAGCACGCATTTCTTGTTGTTGAAATTTTGAGTCAATCAAGTTCAAAAGCGTGGCTTGCTTGGTTCAAAACGAATTTCCTCTGGTATTAATATCTCTTAATACTGCCTAATACCGCTAATCAATATTAGAGTTGTCCCGCCCCTAGGTTGGACTACATTTCCTCTTCCATCTTATGAAGCACGCTGTAGGCTTATCAATATTCAAACACTGAAACAGCGTCGTGAAACTGCAATGGTTTTATTTGTTAACGACATCGTTTCGCAGCGAATTGATTCAACTGAAATCTTACCAAAATTAAACTTTTACATACCCTCACGGCAATTGCGAAATCGACACTTGTTTAAAACTACCCATAGTCGCACAAACAATGCCAAAAATGAACCTTTGAATCAAATCATGAACATTTATAATCAACACTGTGAAACTATTGACTTAACTATGTCGCGGCATAATTTAAAGAAATATTTTAACACTATAAGAAATAACATCAGTAGTAGTACTTAAAATATTTAAAAAGCACAAATTATACACACATCCACCAGCATACACTATTTATATATTTTCTTATATGTATTTTATTAAGAAATGAAACAAAAACTGTATGTATATGTACTAGTCTACGTTGTTTGACGAAACTGAATAAATAAATAAATAAATAAATAAATAATTGCTTCCGCGTACTTCCCCCAGTCCATGTGTTTCGTGAGGTCGTAGGAAATGTCGATTGTGGAGGTTGACGTGAACCATTGGAAATAGAAACAACGATCGGAAGGTGATCACTACCATGGGGATCCTGGATAACCCTCCATGTGCACTCCAGCGATAGTGAGTTCGAACAGATTGAAAGGTCTAATCGGCTGTCTCTAGGACTGCCATCTTTAGCTGGAGGTGTAACTCGCGTAACTTCTCCGGTGTTCAAAATTGTCATGTTGAAGTCGTCGCAGAGGTCATATATCAAAGTTGAACGGCTGTCATCGTACAGTTCCCCCCAGCCTGTACCATGGGAGTTGAAATCCCCCATGAGCAGCCGTGGCTCAGGCATAACCGAGCAGAGTGGACGAGATCCCTGCGAGATATCGCAGTTCTCGGTGGAAGATATATGGAGGCAACACTGAAGGTTTTACCCCGGATAGTCACCTCACATGCGACGGCTTCGATGCCTGTCATCGGATGAAAATCGACTCTGTAAAATGAGTGCTGCTTTTTGATCCCTAAAAGCACCCCTCCGTACGAGTCGGACCGATCAAGACGGATAATGTTGAAATCGGAAAAAGGTAAGGTTACATCGGGTGTCAGCCATGTTTCGGATAACGCAAAAACATCGCATTGTAAATTGCTAAGTAAAAATTTAAAAACGTCTAATTTTGGTACGATACTACGACAGTTCCAGTGTAGCACAGAAATCATATCTTCGACCTCGGTGGTTAAATTAGCCATCGAAAGATACGATTGTCGCAAGGAGGGGCATTTTAGAAGCCAACTGCTTCAAAATAGGGGACACACAAGGAAGAAGTGCTTTGACAATGCTCTTCACTGAGTCAGAAGCATTAAAGAAGTTAAGGATGATGTCTACGATGCCAGAAAGCGTGAACATCGGAGCACCAAGGGGTTGTTCCTGGTTCTCCGAATGCTGTCCTTCTGGCTGAGAAGTCAAAAAATTTGGAACATCTGGGATTTTTGATGTTCCCGGGAGCGAAGGGAAGTCTCGTTCATCTTGGATTTTGAATCCAGGAGGTGAACGTTTGGCGCCTTTCTTAACACTCCTAGAATTTGTCACGGTGGGTTGGGGGTCACTGCTAGGCAGATTCCGAGGTTTTTTAGTGGGTCTCTGGAGCCTCACCCGTTTCCTCGTTTCACCCTTAAAAACAAAGGGAACCCCGTCCCCGACCTCAGAGTCAGATCCCTGATCATCAAGAGACAAAGACGAGTAGATGTTGTGCGATTCAACGACCGGAGCAGCTTTTCTCAGCATTTCGGCGTAGCTTCGCCTTGAACGCTGCTGCAACGATCGTTTTTGATGTTGTTTTCGCTGTATGTACTTCGGGCAAACATTGAGATCGTGTGGACGGTTGCTACCACAATAAACACACTTGGGTGGCGTTTTACACGCACCGTCCACATGTCTCTCCCCGCATGTTGCACAGCAAGGTTTATTGCTGCAGTACTGGGCGGTGTGGCCCTGCTGCTTGCAATTGATGCAATTCATTACCTTCGGTACATACAGCCTCACAGGTAGCCGAAGTTTGCCAATCGTCAGCAGATCTGGTAATACAGATCCGGAGAAGGTCACACAAAATTCTTCAGATGGCGTGTAAACCTTCTTCTCGCCCTCCTGGGAGCCCGAATGTAGTTGCCGGCAATCCAGTATCTGGACAGGAGGTAGAGAAGGGTTATGGAAACGACCACAGCCTTGCATGATCGTTTCGCAGGTCAAAGATTCGTCGGCGACCTTCCCCGAAATCTCTACCGACGCGCTTGGAAGGTACACGTGATACTCAAGTGTAAATAGTTCACAGGCCACAATCTCATTAGCCTGTTTCCGGTCGCCTACGGAAACGTGAAGTTTAGCTGTACCGACCATATCAATGTAGACAACGGAAGAATACCGCTTAGTCAGATCCTTGCTGATTTGAACGGTGTTCAAACGTTTGCCTTTGGGTCGGAAGAAAACAACAAACGGCCCGCCAAAGTCGGGAGAGTAGGCCTTGAGGCGGGGGGACGTTGTAGGTGTATTATTGGCGTCCATTGCAGAAACGCCAGATTGAGGGGTGGCAAAGGGGTTCACGTTGATAACATTTTGTTGACTCGGAGTGCCCGATGCCAACAGCAAAGCTTCATTGAGGGGATATGACGTACTCCCGGCATCGTCATCATCACCCATTGCGGCTAGCAACCGCCGCCACGGGGCACACGCTCAAGAAAAAACAACGATCACGAAGATCAAAACCGAATCAAACACTAACACAAAATATCAACACAACAACAAGGGGTAACGGTGTACTTAACTTTGTTGCGCTGCGCTAGCTAGCGCCGACGGGTTGTCGGCTGATGTTGGCCGGACACGTGCGGGAGAAAAGATACCACCGATGATCGCGTGACGTCGACGCGACGGCCGGCCCGCACTGCGGTGGTGGTGATAACGAACGATAATATTCTCTCTGCTCTCACTGCTGCTGGGTTGGTGTTGGTCGAAGACTGCTTACTCACACGATGACCGGGCACTCACCAACTCGATCCAAGCGTGCGCTTGATGGCGCCGCTCGAAGGGCGAAGAAAATGCCGGAACACGTGGTCGGTTTTATGCACGAAAACTGCACTATGCGATGAACGCCGACTTCGTCAATGAAATAAAACTTCCAAGCGTGGCTTGGGATAAGCACTGTACTGCCGTAATTCTGCAAAGTGACGTAAGCGCCATTTAAAATTTAGATATTTTCGGGTATATTATATATAATATCAGGGGAAAGAATAACACTGTGGTATTTCTGCTGTATTAGAATGCAAGATCTAGTCGTAATCTATCATCTATGGAAAGAAACCTAGAGGATAAGTAAGAGTTTTATGCATCATAACTAAAAAATGGGCCAAAACTATCAATGTCGTTTACGTAACTTTGCAGAATTGCGGCAGTGCACTTTTTTGAAATACTTTCACCTCGAAAAAACTACTTCAAACTTGATAAAAACGAGGAGAATCGCGAACGCACGGAACTATCGACTGTCTCGCGCTGTAGCTCGACAAGGAATGAGTAATATATCTTTATTGACTTTCAATTTAAACGAAACCTATCAAGAAAATGCTTATTATTACAAAACAGAGGAAATGATTGCCATGTTGCTGTTGCTTGGCATAAACCTGCTGATGTGGTCCGTCGGTGGGTCCGTCCACTTGGTGACATCGGTGGCTGCCGGGCTTCCCGCATAGAAATTTACCGTACCTAAAACGGTTCGAAAATTAACATTACCATTATTTTTGTTGTCACCTATTTATCATACATTCCACGTATGGTATGTTCGTTATGGTAAAACGATATTGCAGTAATTGAATGATATTGTTACAACATCAATTAATGTCCATTTACTGTTCGAAATTATCCCACTGTGGAGAGACTTTTCAGAACATTACTGGTACCATAGATGATGATGTCTATCCACTTCGTCTGGTTCGTCTGGCAGCACAGCATTCCGCGGTGATCGGTAGCCATGTTTGTTTTCGTTAGTTCATTGGAATTTGTTTGTAAAGTGTTTTCTTTTAAATTCGATCTAATTTACCAGTTTAACGATTTAGAGCACAAATAATATTAAACAAGGATGCGTGGTTCAACAATCTTTTGTGGAGGTAAGTGTTTCATCTTGGGTTTTCATCATTTTTCAGCGCTCCAACAAGAACGGATAACTAACCGCTTATATTTCTTTCAGAGGTGAGCTGAAGGAAGATTCCAAGCAGGAGAAATTAGATCATGCAGGGATGCTCAGCCTGAGCAAGGATCCATGACCAAAGATACCAACGACAGTTTGAAACATGGTATTCAAGAGCAACGCACCCAAACAACACTCCAGACGACATCCCATAGGAGATTCCGAAGCAAGGCAGTGTCTTTTATGATGAATCTTTCCAGTAATAAATTGTATCTGTGAACTAAATCGGTATGAAGAAAATAAATCTTAATTGATTATTATTCAGTTAATTGAGTGTGGTTGTTTATTTTTTGAAATTAAATAAATTTCAAATTGATACCAAACCCCGAACGCACGCTCTATCCGAAACGGTTAAAATATATTGAAACCATAGCTCGTACTATCTCGTGGCCGATGCATGAACCAAACTGGCTATGTTTTCGTTACAGTTGGTCAACAAAATTCCTATGGAGAAATCGAGATTTTGAAACGGTAAACATTCTCAACGACCCGTTTCTCATATGGTCGCATCTCTGAAAACTGTAATCAATATGGTCGAAACTTTATCCTAGTACAGTCCGTCTATGGTTTCTCAAACCATATCCATTATTGTTTTAGGTGGAACATAAACAGTTGTGTATATGGTTCGATTACGGTTTTGATTTATGCGGGTGTTGACTTGGCTAGGTGCATCCGTTCTACTTCTGGGTGCTAGGGGCAGAACTGCTGATGCTTGCGGCTTGCGGGCTCGAGGTTGAACGGGCTGGCATCGCCGTCGTCGTCATCGGTGTTGTCGTTGTTGTTGTTGCCATGAGCATCGGTGTGAAGGCGATGCTTTTCATGGGGAATGTCCAGGAGGGTTCGATCTTAACTACTCCCCCTTTTGGAGACGAATCGTCCCGATTCGTTGGGTTGACCTCGGTTCTGCATGGTTGGTCTCTCGGGTTCACGTTGGACTCCGTGGATGAGATTTTTGTTTTCGTGAAAGAGATATTTGATTTCGTCTCTTGACTATCCATAGAAGGCCTGCAAAAATACTTAAAAGGAAACAGAGAGTTGACATGCTTAGCGAGGTGTATGTCTGAATTTTATGCTGTTTTGCTATTGTTTCCAGCTGGTGCCTATTTCTGATATGGATTTCATCAATATTTGGTTGGGTCTCCAGGGTCCGTTGGTTGATGTGCAAACCATCCAATGACATTACCAATGCAGGTACCATTCTATAGACTCTGCATTACTGTACTTTGTACCGTTTATCATAACAGAACAATTGTGGAACTCTATTAGATACGTTCCAGATAAGTTCCTTCTGGTCAAACCACAGTTCGAATCGATCCCTATGTTTCGTACATCTGTGATTACAATGTGGTTGTCTGTAATCCTTTTTACTACGCGAGGTTGCTGGTACTTAGTGAAGGTGCAGTTACCGGATAGCCCTTTCAGTTGTTTGGAATAACACGAGTCTCCGGTGATGTCTACTAGTTTGTCGAGACTGCAGAGTTTGGTTACTCCGATCCTTCGGCATTTCTCTTTGGTGAAGTAGGTTTTGTTACCATTATGCAAAGCAACATTGGCTGGAAGTTTCAAAGTCTTGTTTGAAACTAAAAGAAATTCAACGTAAGTTGTGTTATCTATTCTGGGGATTGAAATCTTGTATTATTATAGAACGCCGACAAATCTAAAAACTCGAAAATCTGTTCTATGCTAGTCGGTCTGATATGGTGTCAGGCCATTCGGCCGAAGGTCATTAGGCCGAAGGCCATTCGGCCGAAGGTCATTAGGCCGAATGGTCATTAGGCCGAATGGTCATTAGGCCGAATGGTCATTAGGCCGAATGGTCATTAGGCCGAATGGTAATTAGGCCGAATGGTCATCAGGCCGCATGGTCATTGGGTCTTCTTCTTGCCGTTACGTCCCCACTGAGACAAAGCCTGCTTCTCAGCTTATTAACTGAGAGCTTCCTCTGCAAATGACCATTTTGCATGTGTGTATCGTGTGACAGGCACGAAGATACTTTATTGATGCTGAATCTACTGATATTTTACCCATGAATTTTTCCTTCTTTTAAATATAGGCTGTTCTTTCTAGTATCATTGCTGAAATAGTTTTTGGCGCTGAAACTGCTGATATTCAATTCATAAATTTTTCCTTCTTTAAAACATAGGCTATTCTTTCTAGTTCCATTGTTAAACTAGTTTTTGTCAAAAATTGTTGGAAAAGGTAAAAACAACGGCTAACTTTCAATTCGTCCTGATGACCATTCGGCCTAATGACCATTCGGCCTAATGACCATTCGGCCTAATGACCATTCGGCCAAATGACCTTCGGCCTAATGGCCTTCGGCCTAATGACCTTCGGCCTAATGACCCAGCATCGTCTGATATGTAACCCACCATTTTGAGGTTACAAGCAAACCCCTTGGTTCTTGGGCCAATTTAGTTCAGACCAATTAAAAATGTACTGAAATGTAAATATTTGGGTATTGCACTAATACTGTGGTAAATGTCCATACATAAAGTAAATGTTTATGTTCCGTATTTATATGTTTGAATTACATTTATTCCATGTATGGTAGTTTAAGGGTGTAAATAAACAATTGTACTAAAAAAAAATGATGGAGTATGTGTCCCAATTTGTAAATATATTTATAAGAAAATTGTTTGTTTACTTCCTGGTTGATGTTTGAAATCGATTAAATTACTTATTTTCAACTTTATTTATTCAAAAAAAATATATATAAATTTATTTATTTACACAATTATTTACAATCATTTATTTACATAGCTATTTGTATTAATTCTCACTTATTATATTAATTGGTTTTGTTCCCAAATTAATACATTCGGAAAGCAAGCGCTTTGGATAAGAAATTGTACAGATTTTGCATGCAATCTAGTTAAATTATAAAATCACTATAGAAAAAAAAAAGTTTAAATTTAAAATTAAATCAACACCAACCAAAACCCCTCAATTGTACTAAAAACTAAACGCACCGAGAAACGCAACGTTTGTTCACCGGAATAATGAAGTGGAAGGCGATGGGCAAATTTTTACTAGAAAGGAGGAATAATATAAAAGGCCAGATGGAAATAGAGAAGGCCTCTTAGTTTTTGCACCGGTCCAGAGGAGTGAAGGAAAGTGACAGTGACACCCGCGAATTTGCTCGTCAATTTGGCAGTTCGTTGTTCCGTTAGTTTGTAAAAGTTCAATGAAACAGTTATTGAAACTTACAAACTAAATTAATAAAAATGTTAGTGACATTAAGTGATTTTAAACAAATCAACAGCTAAAACACCACTATATATTAAAATCACTAAAAGTTAAAATGTGTACGGACCTATGCTTGGCTGCACCACAACGGTCAGAAGAAATAAGTGTAAACCCCACGATGAAGAAGTTGAACGTTAAATTCTGGTCGAGCTAAGCCGGCTAGGTCAATATCGTACAGAAGAATATTTCCAAGCGAGTGTGGTGCGAACAATTGGCCTAAAAATAAAGTGAAACGTGGTCCGAGCTGACGGTGTGAAATTATGCAGAGAGAAGAACGAGGATAAGCACATTGAAACTGGTGTTCTGTAAAGTCTGTTGCGTCAGCTCTGGGGTGACTCGCTCGGAAATGACCACTGTGTAAAGTGCGCGCGCGAACTTGTACCGCTCCCTGGACCTATGAAACATTGGCCAACCGTTACTTTTCGGCCTAGTGTCACTAGTGAATCCCTTGCTTGAAGTGGGATCGAAGAAATCGAGTGCCCCTCGGCACCATCAAGCGAAGACAAGCCCCTTTGCCCGCCTGCTGACGACCAAGCCCTCGCCCGCCGCCATTGTCCACTCCGTCGTCCCAAGATCACTCCTGCAACCGGTATGCTGCATGTCGACCACCGCGTGTTCATCGATCGGCCGCAACGAGAGAGTAGTAAGAGAGAAGAATTAACCAAAAATGAACCAACAGGTATGATTTATGTATTGTGTACACTCTAAATATAATTCTCTCGAATGGTCCGCTATTAAAAGCTAAATGTTTTTGGTTTTAAATAAATTTTTGTATTTGTTTGCTTTGTCTGAACTAAATTGCCTAGTGTTGATTAATTTGAATATTACATTCCGTTTTGATAAATGTCGTTGCAAGCTTGTTTTCCGTTTAAATAACTTTTGTAAAATCCATAGCCCAAAAACCAAACGGAAAGTGAGAAATTAACCAATCTTTCCTAGGAATCTGACCGCATTCAAACGACCCTAATCTTGACTATCGTTAAAAGAGGCTCATGTCATGCCCACCCCAGACGGGCACCGAGGCTGGACCAGTGACCAGGGGCTTAGCGAGGGGTCCCTCTGACCCCGAGAGATTCACCGATAGTCACAATTGGCGCCCAACAAAAAAAAAGCGAATTTTCATAAGAAATTTCCTTTTCTAGTCGGTTCCGGGGAGAGATTGCCATTAATTTCATTTAACGTCAATTCACGCGTGGTCATCAGGTAGATTTAATTCAGAATCGAGGTTTGCCGAAAGATTCGCAAAAAGGATTTGAGAAAAACTTTTGCGGATGATGATAAAAGCATAGGATGACACTGTCTGTTAATTTGTCGAAAATGATCAGAAACCTAGAATTAGTTCGTTAAAATTACCTGAAATAATTCCGCCAGTTGCTAAGCTATAAATAGGAACAAATCATATTTTTTGTGCTAGTTAAATTTGTTGGTTTTCTATTTCTTTTCGTTTCTTAGAATAGTTTTATTAATGTTTCATTATTAGTTTTTTTAAATAATTTCTCATATTAAAATACAAAAATGGCGGTATCGCAACTAACATACGACCAAGCTAGTTCTCTCCTCATTCAGTGGTATCATTGCATGAGAGTTGATTTTTTGAATGAAGAAGAACTCCACGGAGAATTAACTGCACGGAATGTCATTATTACTCGCGACATGGATCTAGCTCGAAAACGAAAATTCCTGAGAGATCGTTTGAAAGCTAAGGGTGAGGGGAAAAACACAGAACCGTTGTATATTCCGAAGAAAGATTTCGAAATTTGTTCCAAACAATGTTCTGAGTTGAGAGGTCTTTTGGAAGTAGAGAAGGATGAGCAGCAAAAATCGGTTTTGCAACATCGTTTGATTCACTACGGTGCACAGATCCTGTTAACGGAATCGAGGGGTTCACCCAACCTGCACGGTTTCATGCAAAGTTTGGTAGTTGATATTGTAGGAGATTTGGAACAGTTCTTGGCTCCCCCTTTACAGGAGATAATCACCGAACCGCAGAATGCAGGAGATATAATACCAATTGATAACAGGGTCCAGGTCGGAAACTATAGTATGCAACAAAATCAAGGAGATAATGCAGAAGCAGGTCAAACTGGCCCTGGAGCGTCAACCCGAATGTTAAATTTCAGCCAAAGTGAACTGGATTGGATTCATGCACTCGAAGCACGGCTAGTCGGCCTAGAGCAGGAGTTATTCGTGCGCAATGCTGGGGTCGATGCAGCTGTCCAAACGGATCCTTTTGATGTCCACCTATGTGATTCCCTCCCGAGTCGAAACCCAGAGTCTCAGTAAGAATACAATAGCTTTTCCCATCATTTTACCCACAATCCGTTTCACTCTGCAAGTAGTTACCGTAATTTTCCTTACGTCAACCGGTTTGAACCGAATGCTTTATCAGATCCGCTCCCCACAGTGGCAGCCCTGAACCAACTTTCTCAACAGGCTTCACAAAATCAAACATGCACAATACCACCCCTGCATTCAAACTCAAACCGACTCCCATTTCAAAATTCCATTTCCATTCATAATCCACTTTCGACTAGAAACCCTCAGACGTTTCCAAACCAGTATTCTACTGCACAGTTACCGCCTCCTTACCATCCTCGTCATACTCTACCGGTATCCAAATGGAATATCACCAAGTACACAGCTAATCGCGTTCGGTAATTTTTACCGAAATCTCAACCGCTGAGCGTTCGGTAATGGATTTTTAACGAAATTCTGTAAAAAAATAACAAATTTCGGTAAAATGTCATCGTTTATCTGTCAAACTCTAACGAACTTCGGTAAAAGTTGCTACCTTTACCGATTTTTTCCTGTAAATCAAACATAACGGTTGAGATTTCGGTAAAACATTACCGAAGTCGGTGATTTTTTCTAACTGTGTACAGTGGAGATGACCAGGGGTTGAGGCTGAACGAGTTTCTTGAATTAGTTCAAGCTCTCTCACTGGCCGAACATGTTTCTAGCCGTGAATTATTTGAGTCTGCAGTTCATCTTTTCACGGGATCTGCCCTGAAGTGGTATATGACCCAGCGTTCTACAGGACGGTTGATTAATTGGGAACATCTGGTGTTTGAGCTGCGTCGAACTTACATGCACCCGGATCTGGATGCTTTAATAAAGATGAAGATCTACCAAAGACGACAACAGAGACAGGAATCTTTTCAAATTTCGAATTTTACTTCGAAATGGAAAAGCTGTTCCGAAGCATGTGCGAGCAAATCCCAGACCAGGAAAAAGTACAGATACTCCAACAGAACATGAGAGTAGACTACAGACGTCAAATGACCTTCATCCCGATACTTAATCTGGAGACACTCATAGCAGCAGGACAGAAATTAGATGCGCTGAACTTCTCAGCCTATAACAAGGTGTTTGGGACGGAGAAATCCGTCCAAGCGGTCGGGCCTCAAGGTAACCACAATCGAAGTCAACCGAAACCAGCGCTTCTTCCTCCTCCGCAGCAGAAGCGTCCACTAGGTTCGTACAATAATCGGACCGGCAGCCAGAACAGTAATACTCCTATTCGTACTGGCCAGCCTAGTAATTCCACTCCGAGTTCCACGTCTGGTAACCAAAGTAACCAAAAACCCCAGTTGGCTCAAAATTCCCCAAGAAAGGCTGAGCCAAACGCCCCAGTTCCAGGCCCATCAGGAACTTCACCTCGTCCGCAGCTCACTTTAGAACAGGTTGTTAGCGGGCACAAGCCTCCGCATCCCAATTCGTGCTTCAATTGTGGGACCGCTGGACATCACTTCGCGATGTGTCGTCAACCCCGTCGTTTATTCTGTGACAAATGTGGACTTCATGGTTTTCCGTCGAATTTCTGCCCATATTGTCTAAAAAACGGCCCTCGGGTGGACGAAAATCGCCGTTCACAGAACCCGACAGCGTAACTAATTCCACAATACTTCAAACCCCTCCATCCTTCTGGGAGCCTACTTCTGTAGATGTCTATAAGCAATCCGATGAAATCTGCCTCATAAATTACCCCGTCCCGGATGACAACCGGCCATACGTTGCCATAAAAGTATATGGTTTGCCCATAAGAGCCCTTTTGGATAGTGGGAGTAACTACACTGTCATCAGCGAAAAAGTTTTTGCTCAATTAAAACCGAAGAAACTTCATCGTCCTCCCTCGAACATCTCTTTACAGTCGGCTAGTGGTGACCAGCTTACTATCCTAGGCCAGACTTACCTTCCGATTCGGTTCCACGATAGGATTAAAATTGTCCCGACCCTTGTTATCCAAAATCTTACACTCGACTGTATATGTGGTATGGATTTTTGGAATAAATTCCAAATCCAACCTACTGTCTTAGAGAGTGTGGTTAACACAGGGAATATGGCATGTATCGATCCGTCGATGCCTGGAACGATTCTGTCGGTTGAGGAGCGCCGAAGAATTGAGGACATCAAGCAACTATTCCTTCCTGCAAAACCAGGAACGCTGACGATCACTCCTCTAATTCAACATCGAATAGTTGTAGGCGAGGAGTGGAAGGATAAACCCCCTGTAAGGCAATTTCCTTACGTTATGTCCCCGAAGACACAGGAATTGGTGGCGGGAGAGCTACAGAGATTACTCGATGTGGGAATCATAGAACGCAGCAGCTCAGACTGATCCTTGAACTGCGTACCCGTCGTGAAGCCCACAAAGGTGAGACTCTGTTTAGACGCGCGCAAAATCAACGAGAGGACTGTGCGTGATGCGTACCCTTTGCCCCATCCTGGCCGAATTTTGGGACAGCTTCCGAGAGCTAAATATCTAACAACAATTGATTTGTCCGAAGCCTTCTTACAAGTGGGCCTCGAACCAAACTCTCGAAAGTATACGGCATTCAGTGTGCAGGGCAAAGGGTTGTTCCAGTACACCAGAATGCCTTTCGGGTTGGTCAATAGTCCAGCAACCTTGGCCAGATTAATGGATGTCGTGTTAGGCCATGGTGTACTGGAACCAAACGTTTTCGTGTACCTTGACGATATCGTCATCGTCACGGAAACGATTGAGCATCACGCAGAGCTTCTCGTTGAAGTTGCGCGCCGCCTAAAAGAGGCAAACCTAAGTATAAACTTGGAGAAATCCAAGTTTGGAGTCAATGAAATCCCCTTCCTAGGATGTCTTCTGAGCACCAACGGCCTCCGTGCCAATCCGGAGAAAATCAGGCCAATTGTGGAATACGAAAGGCCAAACACGGTCACCAAGCTCAGAAGATTCCTAGGAATGGTGAATTATTATCGCAGGTTCATTTCAAACTTCAGTGGTATAACGTCAGCTCTAACTGACCTCCTAAAAACCAACTCCAAGGTTTTACGTTGGAATGAAGGTGCCGAAAAGGCCTTCTGTGACCTTAAGGAATGCCTCGTCTCCTCACCAATTCTCGGCAGTCCAGATTTTACCCGTGAATTTGTGATACAGACTGATGCGAGTGATGTTGCCGTGGCCGGCGTGCTAACTCAACATCAAGATGACGGGGAACGTGTGATCTCCTACTTTTCTCACAAGTTAACGACGCCCCAGAAAAATTATCACGCCGCAGAGAAGGAGACCCTGGCGGCCCTTCTAGCAATTGAGGCCTTCCGAGGATATGTTGAAGGATATCATTTTACCCTTGTCACTGATTCGTCGGCCCTCACCCATATTCTCAGCAGTAAATGGAAGGTCGGATCAAGATGCAGTAGATGGGCCCTTGACTTTCAACAGCACGACGTGACGGTGGTACATCGAAAAGGAAAGGAGAACGTTGTCCCCGATGCACTGTCACGGAGTGTCGCTACGGTTCACGACTCTTCTACTGCGTCCTGGTACACTTCCATGCAGAAGAAAGTGTCAGAAAACCCAGATCACTTCATTGATTTCAGGGTAGAAGATGGTCGTTTGAAGAAATTCGTCGCTACCCAGAATGAGCTCTGTGATTCTCGCTTCGAATGGAAGCTTATTCCGTTGCCTCTTCAAATTCCCACCATACTAGAGGAAAATCACAACTCGGTTTTTCACCCTGGATACGACAAAACCCTCGCCCGTGTCCGTCAGAGGTATTACTGGCCTCGTATGGCCACCGAGATCCGCCGATACTGTCAAAAATGCGTGACATGCAAGGAAGTTAAACCAGCATCCGTTCCAGTAGCTCCCGAGATGGGGAGAATGCGGTTGGCCACGCGCCCATGGCAAATTGTATCTGTCTAT
The DNA here is from genome assembly GCF_035046485.1 of Aedes albopictus. Lineage (NCBI taxonomy): Eukaryota > Metazoa > Arthropoda > Insecta > Diptera > Culicidae > Aedes > Aedes albopictus. The sequence continues at coordinate 272,347,700 of NC_085137.1, forward strand.
TTCGTCGGTCCTCTTCCTCGCAGCCGGCGCGGAAACCAGAATCTTCTGGTAGTTGCTGACTATTTTTCTAAATGGGTCATGATTCAGCCTGTGAGAAGTATCGGAAGTTCAAGCCTGTGTTCTATTTTGAAGGACCAATGGTTTCTCCGAAACTCTGCCCCAGAGATTATCATCACAGATAATGCGAGTTGTTTTCTTTCTAAGGAGTTCAAAGAACTTTTGGATAGATTCAAAATAGTACACTGGTTGAACTCACGATACCACTCACAGGCTAATCCCGTAGAAAGGGTGAATCGGACTATTAACGCGGCCATAAGGACTTACGTAAAGGAGGATCAGCGACAGTGGGACACGAAAGTTCCTGAAATCGAGATGGTCCTCAATACAAGTGTTCACTCGTCGACCGGTTTTGCGCCGTTTTTCGTCACGCGTGGGCACGAACTGTCGGAGACGGGAACGGATCACCATTTAGCGAGACATGAAAAAGAACTTTCTCAAGAAGAGCGGGATGAACGGAAGAAACAAATGCTCTCCAAGGTCTACGACGTCGTCTGCCAAAACCTCGCAAAGGCTCACCAAACATCGAACACAGCATATAATCTTCGCCACCGAAAGTTCGCCAAGTCTCTCGTGCCTGGGCAGCTGGTATACCGTCGGAATATAAAGGTTTCAAGCGCCGCTGAACATTACAACGCCAAGTACGGGCGTCAGTTTCTTCCATGTCGAATTAAATCGAAACACGGAACGTCTTCTTATGAACTCGAAGATCTCACGGGCAAAAATCTAGGAATTTGGCCCGCGGTTCACTTGAAGCCAGGATAAACAAACACGATCGCCGTTAAGTTCATTTTATTCATTCCCCTCATCGTAATCAAACCACTGTGTCGCGAGTCCAGCTTTCTCTTCATCATGACCAACCTCCCATAAACATAGGAAACCTAAAAAGATACAAAAACATAACTAGATTAGTTAAAAGAAGCATCTACTTACCTGAAAACACCTCAGCATTCAATGAAAGTAACATCAAAGAGCAGCATAAACAACGCTTTGACGTTTTTTTTAACAGTCGCGAGAAGTAACTGACAGATCAGAAACATGAAGCAGTCGATTTTAGAGCTGTGCGGTCGATATTAGTTGGTTCGCAGCCAGTTTGAAATACTGCATAATGGTTTCAAGCAGTGGTTCTCAAATTCATTCTCTCGGTTAGCGAGAGAGACTTAATGGAGAAAAGCTGTATTGGAACGTTAATACACCATTGATTATTTTCACGTTTCTCAGCGAAATGAGACACGTAGAAAAATAGTAATCATAACCAGGGTACCCGAATTAATAATAAACTTTTAGTAAGTAAAATGAAATAGAATGAATGATTGTATGAGTGAACTGAGAGTGAATGAGGGGGTGTAGTGAATGTGATGAATAATTGAGCAAAGATGCGTGAGCCTATAATTCTGATCCAAGCAAAACGGCTTGTGAAAAAATATATATATATATAAAGAGTTGTTGACCAATAATTTGAACTCTTAAATAAATAATAGCAACTATAGGATTAAGATAGGTGAAAGTAAACGACATTTTCTAGTTTCTGATCATCGTCCATAATTAAAGCGACAGTTGAAGGCGATTTGTTCTGACGCACTTAGAAAAGTTTAATCATTGAAGCTTTGGGAATCAATAGAATAATCCCGCCTATGAAACAAGTCTTCCCGATTTTGACATCGACAAAAAAAAACATTTCGTTTTTATTTTTACCCCGATTGAGGGAGGATTGTAACCCACCATTTTGAGGTTACAAGCAAACCCCTTGGTTCTTGGGCCAATTTAGTTCAGACCAATTAAAAATGTACTGAAATGTAAATATTTGCATATTCCACTAATACTGTGGTAAATGTCCATACATAAAGTAAATGTTTATGTTCCGTATTTATATGTTTGAATTACATTTATTCCATGTATGGTAGTTTAAAGGTGTACATAAACAATTGTACTAAAAAAAAAAAAGATGCAGTATGTGTCCCAATTTGTAAATATATTTATAAGAAAATTGTTTGTTTACTTCCTGGTTGGTGTTTGGAGTCGATTAAATTACTTATTTACAACTTTATTTATTCAAAAAAAAATATATATAAATTTATTTATTTACACAATTATTTACAATCATTTATTTACATAGCTATTTGTATTAATTTTCACTTATTATATTACCGTATTACCCCTTTGGTTCGACACGTTTTAATATGACACTTTTTAATTCGTACCCCGCTTATTCGACACATGTCCAATTAAAAAGTGTTCAAATGTCACAGCGATGTACACTGTAAATGCAAAACAGTTTGATATTGCGATTATACTCACACCCGCAGCAGCTCCTCTTGCAGCCGCTAATTCCGGAAGTTCTGAGTTGGTGCTATTCGACACCCAATCCGCATGGAGACCAACCGGAATGAACTTGAGATGGCAACAATCGTAGAAAGATCAAGCTTTTAATTCACACCACCGTAATATCTCTTCAAATTATGTTTCATAACAAGCCCGGAAATCAATACAAAAACAAAAATAGAGTTGCCAAATTCAATGAGCATGCTGGTGTAGGGTGACCAGTTTGTCGAATTAAAAGTTTACCTCGGTTATTCGACAACAGTCGGTGTCGTATAAGCGGGGTAATACGGTAATTGGTTTTGTTCCTAAATTAATACATTCGGAAAGCAAGCGCTTAGGGTAAGAAATTGTACAGATTTTGCATGCAATCTAGTTAAATTATAAAATCACTATAGAAAAAAAAGTTTAAATTTAAAATTAAATCAACACCAACCAAAACCCCTCAATTGTACTAAAAACTAAACGCACCGAGAAACGCAACGTTTGTTCACCGGAATAATGAAGTGGAAGGCGATGGGCAAATTTTTACTAGAAAGGAGGAATAATATAAAAGGCCAGATGGAAATAGAGAAGGCCTCTTAGTTTTTGCACCGGTCCAGAGGAGTGAAGGAAAGTGACAGTGATACCCGCGAATTTGCTCGTCAATTTGGCAGTTCGTTGTTCCGTTAGTTTGTAAAAGTTCAATCAAACAGTTATCAAAACTTACAAACTAAATTAATAAAAATGTTAGTGACATTAAGTGATTTTAAACAAATCAACAGCTAAAACGCCACCATATATTAAAATCACTAAAAGTTACAAAGTGTACGGACCTATGCTTGGCTGCACCACAACGGTCAGAAGAAATAAGTGTAAACCCCACGATGAAGAAGTTGAACGTTAAATTCTGGTCGAGCTAAGCCGGCTAGGTCAATATCGTACAGAAGAATATTTCCGAGCGAGTGTGGTGCGAACAATAGGCCTAAAAATAAAGTGAAACGTGGTCCGAGCTGACGGTGTGAAATTGTGCAGAGAGAAGAACGAGGATAAGCACATTGAAACTGGTGTTCTGTAAAGTCTGTTGCGTCAGCTCTGGGGTGACTCGCTCGGAAATGACCACTCCCAAGTAACATTTTAAGTTTTGTTCGGCTCTACAAGAGATCTTCATGACCAAATTTTTAAAACTTGCAATAAAACTGATTTATACATCAAAACCTCTTGATAACCTCTTTAAGAGAATCTTCCGGCTAAGTGGACCACTCTCGGAGAGGTTTTGCAAACCGCATTAGAAGTAGCAATAAACCCGTTTTAAAACCTAGTTGAGAAGTTTCCCATTCTCGATTGTTGTTGTTTTTTTATCAACAAAACTATGACAGCTCAATATGCAGAAAAGCTTCTTCGATGGCACGTAAAGTTCAGGAGGATGCATCATTCGTAAGTAGAAAGCGATCATTTTAAAGCAATATTTTAGTAGTTATTGTGTTGGTAGGCTTATGCGCATTCAATTTTACCGTGAATATTGGGGTTGCAGAACCATAAAATTATTGCGCTTCGAAAATAGTAAAAATTATCATCTTGGAATGAAATAAATCAATTGATTAATTTAGTAAAACTATCGCGAATCACAAGAAAACTCAGCAGAGATAGTTTATTCATGTGAGCACGTTATGGAAATTATGGCAAACTATCAATTCATTGCTAATTTGAGCAAAAATAACTATTTTCCATTCACGTTAGCTAATTCTTCAATATGGCGACGACCATAATCAGCGAAAATAACACGAAAGAATGATGACCGCAATAAACCTAGCAGTGTCGTTGTTTCGGCTTTTCCACCAACAGATGTCGTTCTTAATCGAACGGATCGCCATATGTTGAGAGTTTTAACAGTTTTATTGTGGTAATAATGATTGCCAGAAGGTTTACATATCGGAGGGTTTTGTTTACTCTTAAAATCTGTCTTTATGCATATCTTCAAGTATACTATAAAACATTTCATCAATGGTTTTCATTCAGTGCCCCCTCGGCACCATCAAGCGAAGACAAGCCCCTTTGCCCGCCTGCTGACGACCAAGCCCTCGCCCGCCGCCGCTGTCCACTCCGTCGTCCCAAGATCACTCCTGCAACCGGTATGCTGCATGTCGACCACCGTGTGTTCATCGATCGGCCGCAACGAGAGAGTAGTAAGAGAGAAGAATTAACCAATAATGAACCAACAGGTATGATTTATGTATTGTGTACACTCTAAATATAATTCACTCGAATGGTCCGCTATTAAAAGCGAAATGTTTTTGGTTTTAAACAAATTTTTGTATTTGTTTGCTTTGTCTGAACTAAATTGCCTAGTGTTGATTAATTTGAATATTACATTCCGTTCTGATAAATGTCGTTGCAAGCTTGTTTTCCGTTTAAATAACTTTTGTAAAATCCATAGCCCAAAAACCAAACGGAAAGTGAGAAATTAACCAATCTTTCCTAGGAATCTGACCGCATTTAAACGACCCTAATCTTGACTATCGTTAAAAGAGGCTCATGTCATGCCCACCCCAGACGGGCACCGAGGCTGGACCAGTGACCAGGGGCTTAGCGAGGGGTCCCTCTGACCCCGAGAGATTCACCGATAGTCACAATGCTAGTCGGTCTGATATTTTGCTGCTCCAAAATGTTTGAGACAAATCCTACCTCTTCTACTGACAATATTTGTTTTGGGATGATTTTGGTTCTAGCAAGCTGTACTGATTCAAAAATGGTCGGCGTTAAGTCAGAGAGGACCATGTGTCTTTCACTTAATTTCTAGAAAAACGACTTTAAAGTTTGCAACTCTATAAGTTTTGAGTTTTTTAACAAATGTTCTTGAATTTTCGCCATAAATCTTAATAACTATTCATCACAGTATCGCTCTGTATTGATCGCGAAAAAACGTAAAATGAAGCTTGAAACCGAGAAATTGCTAAGTAATTGATTGTACTTAGTCCACTCTGACTGAACGGTTTTTGGAAAATCTTCAACCAACTACAGTTCACACTCAAGTTTTTACATATTTGATGAAAAAATAATGCACAAGTAGGACAACAGTTAATAGGAGTAGTGTGTAATGTGAGCAGGAAGTTTGAAATTCGATATTCCTGTTATTACACTGTTGATTACCATTTTCAATTTTTATGTTCAGTCAGAGAGGACCAAGTACAACAGTTCAATATCACCATGAAGGGTAGTCAATTAATGAGCTATTCAAGAATTCTTAACTTGAACATTTAATAGCTAACAACTTTGTAATGTATTTTCACAGTTCGGTACGTTTTTTGAAATATTGTAGTTACACAGTTCATAATAATATATTCAGAGGACTGGCATTTTTCAAATTTTCGTTCAGACAGAGTGAACCAAGTACACAATGCTGAAATAATCGGTAAAATAAATTTCTTCGTGAAACGGGTATTGGCACATTTCATTATGATGCCCAACAGCTACTAAACAAACATATTTTGATTTGGAAAGGATTACGAAGAATAAGGTAATTTCAATTATTTTTCTTAGAGACACATAGTCCACTCTGTCTGCACGCGAAATGCCACAATATGCTTCAACACGATGATCTGTAAAATACGATATAGACCATAATAAAATGGAATTTCACGTGCTTTCTTGATCAATAATCATCAGAAAATGCATTAGGGAGTCTTACGATTTGAAAACGTATCACATTTGGATTTTATTTATTGGATTTTAACCAATACCTATTTTTTCTGCTCTCTTGACATCAAGCATATGGTTCACTCTGACTGCACACTATTACCGATTTTTGCAATTCAATCAAAAGAAAATTGTGATATAACTCTCGTTAATTGTAATATTAAGAAAATTGGGTGAATGTTCCAAGTAGCTAGTAATCAAATGCCCTAAAAATCTCATTTTCGTCAATTTTGTTACTTGGTCCCCTCTGACTTAACGCCGACCAAATGTTCTCTAGATGTGACTTTAGATTATCCAGATTGTAGTTAATTTTCATCGTTTCTCTAAGAATTTTGAAATTCCTGCTTGTCTCATTTTCAAATCGCGCTGATATAATATTTTTTGTAATTTCGTTTTGTTGTTGATTTAGATGATTTATTATGGAATTAATACGATTCTAAAGTTGCACGTTAATTTTAAACTGTTTATTATTCTCATTTGTCAATACTTTATTATTAATCTGCAACTCAGTTATTGTTTTAGAAATTTGCTCAAATTCATTATGGTACATGTTACCAGTTATTTCTTTTATTGTTGTTCCGAGTACATTGAACAATCCTCTTTTTTATCTTATCCTTGGTTGAAGATCGTTAAAAATGCTATGAACGGTATTGAATTTCATTTCCTAAATTTCAACAAGATCCGTAAAGTTTGAGAATTTATGTAGTCCTTGAATATTTTTGAATAGTTTTGTAAAGATAGGATCATAGTTGTTTAATTCGATAACGTGAAAAAGTTTATGGTTTCCTATTTTTATAAAACTACTACCGGTTTCAATTGTAAGGAGGATTTTGTTTCAGATTTAGAATTTTTGAAAATTGGGTAAGAGATAGTTGATAGTTCAGGAACAGTATGAGGGCGGTGAAAAATTCTCGATTCGGTTTCATCTAAAATGAGAGAGAGGGAAGAAAAAAAAAATAAAGAGTGTATTAGTAATGTTATATTTCTATTTTCGAACGCGTCTGAGTTTTTCTTTATGTAGTTTCCTTTTTCCTGAATCTTTGTACGTGCCACCTCGGTTGGATACTACTCGCAGTGGCTGGAAGCGATCCTTAATTTTCGACTTCACTTCCTGAATCCGGTTGTAGACAGCATCTCCAGTTTCCAAAGAGGGTGGGTCCTCTCGTCTTTTGTTGTGCAGTTTGTTTTGTTGGTCCTGCGTTTTTTTTTTAGTTTAAGTTGTTCTTCGTCATACAACTTATCTCTTAACTCAATAACGCGTTCCATGTCTAAGGGATTTTATTTCAGATTTAGAATTTTTGAAAATTGGGTAAGAGATAGTTGATAGTTCAGGAACAGTATGAGGTCGGTGAAAAATGCTCGATTCGGTTTCATCTAAAATGAGAGAGAGGGAAGAAAAAAAAAATAAAGAGTGTATTAGTAATGTTATATTTCTATTTTCGAACGCGTCTGAGTTTTTCTTTATGTAGTTTCCTTTTTCCTAAATCTTTGTACGTGCCACCTCGGTTGGATACTACTCGCACTGGCTGGAAGCGATCCTTAATTTTCGACTTCACTCCCTGAATCCGGTTGTAGACAGCATCTCCAGTTTCCAAAGAGGGTGGGTCCTCTCGTCTTTTGTTGTGCAGTTTGTTTTGTTGGTCCTGCGTTTTTTTTTAGTTTAAGTTGTACTTCGTCATACAACTTATCTCTTAACTCAATAACGCGTTCCATGTCTAAGGGCCGTTCCGCCCGTTTTTGGAAACATAAAGTATCTCTCTTGGTTTTAGGTTAGTCGCTGTGTGGATGCTATTCTTGTACAAAGAACAAGCCGTTAGAAATTTTTCTTTGTTCGGCATATCGCCATATTTATGTTTATTTGCATTAAAAATTTCGGTGATAGTGGAATGAAACCTTTCTACAATTCCATTCATTTGACTGTGATTACTTGGAGTAAAGTATTGTTGAATATTGAGATCTGAGAGCATTCCTCTGATCTCTATAGACTTAATAGCGGGCTCGATGTCAGAAACAATCATAGTAGGGGTGCCGAACATTGCTATGTACTTTACTATAGCTTTTCGAATATCGGGGATAGATCTTGACTTCATCGGAATTGAAGTAAGGTACCCCGGGGCAAGTGAGAATCCGGGGCAAGTGAGACCTACAGCTATAATTTATTTAATTTTTTATTTTTAAAGCAAACATTCTTCATAGAAAACATAGGTATAACGCCAACGGATACTTTGAATTCAAAAATTGTTATTCTTCTCACCATAAAGAGACCATATATGTTATTGTTGATCATATGTAATTTTCAATTCACTAAGTGAGATTAACGTACTCTATTACATTCGTCGTTCTAAAATAGAATAACAGATAAAGTAAAACTTTTACGATTTCAGGATGATATTTGGAGTGCTTGCAAATTATTTTAGGCGAATAAGCTGTAATTCATATTCATTTATTACCTTTAGTTAACTGCTCTCACTTGCCCCAGTGCATTTCAGCATCTGGGGCAAGTGAGACCTATGGGAGTAATCAAACACAATTTCATAGTATGATCTCGCTTTCTTCAGCTAAGTCGAAATTTACATAAAATTGAAGTAAAAATCGGCGCCCTAAATAACACGGTCCGACAAAAAATCAACTTTTGTTCTGCCCAGCTCTAAATTTCACTTTTTCTGATTGCTCCCGACTAGAAACTCATAAATCCGATGTTTTGACCCTCCCCCTCCTTGGAGAGGGGAGGGGCATTGATTTGAAATTTTGAAAAATCGAAAAATTTCGAGGTTTTTCGACCGCCATTTCGGCTAAATGCACGATGTCAAAAAAGGAAAAGGTTGACCACGGAGCTTTAGGGGTTGTGCCATTATCAACAAAATTTCACGAAGATCCATCAAGCCATTCTCGAGAAACGGTGTTTTTACGAAATGATGTTTTAAAGATTTCTTATATTGCACGCAAACAATCCAACTACTATATGGCACAATTGTTGATTTAACCATGTCGTTTAGCATCATAGTGTCTTCAAGGAAGTTTTTCACTACAATAACGTGCTTCTTTTAACCTGTTGGTAAAAATGATCAATCCCCCTAAAAGTGAGATAGAAAATTTACTTTTTTAATTTTTCAAGATACAAGGTTGATGTCTTCACAAGAGTTGTAGAAAATGCTGTTCTGAATAACTTTGTCGAAGACGCCAAATTCGTAACTCCGTTAGTTTTCAAGATACGTTACGTTTTCATTACCGGCGGTCTCTTGAAAGTGTTTTTTCCTCAATAACTTTTTTCACTTTTGATTCCACAATTCTATTCTCACAGTCTCCAATAGGTCAATCATTTTGACTTTCTAAAGGAGACAATTACTTGTACTTTCGCATTTGTATGAGGTAATTTGCTTACATTTGCTTATAAAGTAGTGCGGCCCGAATAAAAAATACAGTAGAAAAACCGAATGCTGTATTGTAACAGTACTATTTAAAACCATATTTTTACAATAGAAACCACTGTAAAAATAAAAATACAAAAACAATAAAATGTAATGTAGAACACCATACAGTAAATTCTAAATAAGATTTTTACAATATACTATACGGGTTGTTAAGTATCGTAACAATATAAAAAAATATTTTTCTCCATATATATTTTTTTGCAAAACCATACATTATATTGTAAATGAATTGTTATAAATACTGATACGTGGGTTTTAATAAACCGTACATTGTAAGGTACGCGTATGGTTTCAAACAATAAAATGTACCGTAAATATATTGTTTTTAATTGTAGTTTCACCACTGGTTATACATTTAATTAAATGGTTTTGGAATGGTTCTCTTTTGTTATGTTGTATTGGTTTACATTACATAAACCATGTAATGTTATATTATCTTGTCATTTTCCTCCTGTTAATGGCATCTTAGGCTTACTAGCATTATGAGAATGCGCTTTGGGAATTCTCCAGAGCGTTTTGGATAACCCTTCATATATTGGATCGCCCACGTCTAAGTCTGAGTCGAGGTCTGAGTAGTCTCTGATTGCATTAACAGTTGAAGCTTAGGCTCCCATGCCCCACCAGCCAGATAACCGGGTTTTGCAAACTAAGCATTATTTGTGGCAACACTTTGAGCGGCATGATGGAACTATGCCGAGCGCGCTAAGCATTATTAGACCACTAATGTAGTTGCATGAAGTGGGTGACGAGGTACATAAGTATCATTACAGCGTGCTTAACCGTTATTGCAATATTGAGGCTCCAGTTTGACTAAAGTTTGAAATACACGTATGTATTTAACAATTCATTAGAAAATTGTCAAGTTCGATTCAAGTATAAGTTAGGTTAAGAAGCGAACCCACAGACGAACCTATATTAGAATTTCTTTCAGTATTCAGTCCAGTCCATATGTTAAAGATGGCTCTACGTCAAAGATAAAGTTCGTCAATCGTATTCCTCTCATCGCACTCTACATACCTAGCTCGCCATATCTCTTGGATCTGCGATTCTTAAGACATCTGGTTTACTACTTATTTAAACATTTTATTGACTTTAAATTGATGTTTCAACTTATTCACTTTTTTCTTTCCTCTCCTTTGCATCATAAAAGTCACAAACATCAACAAAACAAAGCACGGAAAAAATCTAAAACTGAATAAATAATTAAAAATGCACGGAAAAATAATGTTTCGGAAAAGTGAATGGTTCAAACGTAAGAAAAACAGTATAATATTGTGTTACATAAAAATCGAATGTAAATGTATAGTAGCTACAATGTGCGAAGCTTTCAGTGAACCATTTCATTACAATATACATTATTGTAGCTGGTACACTGTATGGTGCAGGAATGGTTTTCACCAAACACCCTATGGTTAGTTTTTATCCGGGGGGGGGGGGGGGGGCAAAAGTTCGCACCTAACAGTCTCCACAAAATAACTATTGAGCGGAAAGACAATAATTTCGCTTTTCATTGCTTTACGATTCCCTATCATGTAACCTTCAAAAAATAGCACTACATTTTATCGAGATCTTTCTGTAGCTCTAGTAATAAAACTTTTAATGCAAGTACAAATGCGAAAATACAAGTAATTGTCTCCTTTAGAAAGTCAAAATGATTGACCTATTGGAGACTGTGAGAATAGAATTGTGGAATCAAAAGTGAAAAAAGTTATTGAGGAAAAAACTTTTTCAAGAGACCACCGGTAATGAAAACGTAACGTATCTTGAAAACTAACGGAGTTACGAATTTGGCGTCTTCGACAAAGTTATTCAGAACAGCATTTTCTACAACTCTTGTGAAGACATCAACCTTGTATCTTGAAAAATTAAAAAAGTAAATTTTCTATCTCACTTTTAGGGGGATTGATCATTTTTACCAACAGGTTAAAAGAAGCACGTTATTGTAGTGAAAAACTTCCTTGAAGACACTATGATGCTAAACGACATGGTTAAATCAACAATTGTGCCATATAGTAGTTGGATTCTTTGCGTGCAATATAAGAAATCTTTAAAACATCATTTCGTAAAAACACCGTTTCTCGAGAATGGCTTATGGATCTTCGTGAAATTTTGTTGATAGTTGCACAACCCCTAAAGCTCCGTGGTCAACCTTTTCCTTTTTTGACATCGTGCATTTAGCCGAAATGGCGGTCGAAAAACCTCGAAATTTTTCGATTTTTCAAAATTTCAAATCAATGCTCCTCCCCTCTCCCAGGAGGGGGAGGGTCAAAACTTCGGATTTATGAGTTTCTAGTCGGGAGCAATCAGAAAAGGTGAAATTTAGAGCTGGGCAAAAAAATTTGTCGGACCGTGTAATCAATCGTTAAAATATACTTAATTACTTCAATTCTGATGATGAAGCTATTTTTTTAAATGGTAAAGTCTTGGGTAGAACATATTTTTTTCGAACCAATCAATTTTTCATATTTTCGTCTAAGCAAATTCTTTAATTTTTTCGTTCGCTGCATAATGAGTTTTTTTGAGTGTTAAAGAACCGGCTATAATGTATGATAAAATTGGAAAACGACTTATTCAAAGTTCACAATTTACAAATATTTATTTTATGATCGTTATATTAAGTAAGGGAAATCATAACAATTGTTAACTGTAAATCTTGAAAAATGTTTGGCGAGCTTCATCAACAACTTAATATGAAAAACAAGTTTGGAAATCTTTCGACATTTAACTTTTTGGAGCTTTTTGTTTAAAAAAATCAATTTGTTTTGCACGAGCTGCTAGAGTTAAATCATTTTTTCTCAGTGATTCGTTATTACCTGTGTTACGTAATTTATGCACGATACCACAAAACTCTTCCAACATAAATCGCTAAACATAGTAGTTCGTGTAAGATATTTGTAATTTATGCTATCTTACATTTATGCAGCAACTTTATTGAGCCATTTGTATAAACATTCCGAATAGGTCCCACTTGCCCCGTGGTACTGAGTAAATGAAGATCTGCTCCACTTTTTATTATATGCAAAATATACAGAATGTAAAAAAATTCAAACAGTTCTAATGCCCGTTAATAAGAAGAAATATACCTACAATGTCCTTTAGAATCATTGGAATTTTAAATTTATTTATGTTTAAGATTTTTTGGCTTGACAAAACCAAACTAGCATTTTTTTAGGTCCCACTTGCCCCGGGGTACCTTACCGTACCTGGTGAATTTGTCAACAGCAGATAAAAAAATGTTTGGTTGAGCGATGTAAATGTCCATATGAATGATTTCCAATGGCTGCTTCGGTATTGGTGTTTCTCCTAGTTTAATCTTGTATGGTTTTCTTTCATACTTTGCCCTGTTACAAGTATCACAAAGTACAATGTATTTTCTTATTTTCCGTTTCATGTTAGGGAAGTAGAATCTTCTTTTGATTTCTTCTAGGTTCTCACGAATACCTCTGCGAGCAGTTTCGTGTGTATCTTCAATGATTGAAGGTTGGTCTTCTAACTTGGGAAGGTCAATAAGAATTTTTTGAGATCTACAAATTTTGAAAGTCTTGCATCTACTAAAATAGTTTTTGTACACGAATTGTAGGGTAGGAATGACCGTTTCGGGACACATTATACAATTAGAACGTCTAGGGTCCATATATTCTTTAAGCATTTTAATCAAATTTGGCACGCCAAATGTTACCTTTGATATGGTCCTTCGATGCACACGGGGAAAAATTTCTTCGTAGGTCTCGGATTCTTTTTTTTTATCTAGTTCATTTATTTGGGGCTCAATCGCGTATAACGCTTTACGGAGCCGAGGATCTTTCTTTGTACTTAATAGTATACATTATACAGAGTAATAACTTTTTAATGATATCTGTTAGTAATGGGTGGAAGCCAGGGTACTCGTGGCAGCTCGAGGTTAGAAGGTCACATTTTGAGGGATGGACAGGGTAAGGATTGGGCCAAAGGTTTCACTGCTGCTCATCCGGGGGTGAATCGCATCTTGCTAGCGAATTCGGTGCCTTGTGGTGTTGGTACCAACTTGTTGTGGGACTTGGTCTTCCGGATGGCCAGGAGTAGCTTGGTAACACAAAGAGGACAAAACAGAGAAAAAAAACTGGAGAAGAAAACACAAGCGAATTAAACTTTTATACCAGCAGAGCGAAGAAAGTCGAAAATACATCCCATATATGTGACATCGCGGGTCCAAAACACATCTCTCACAAGAACAAAGGGTTGTCTACCTCGGGCCTCAAGGGTATCCAATAGTAGCGCTCTGGAGGCGTCATTATCCGGGCATTGCCAAACTACGTGGTCGATGTCATCATAACCGGAACCGCACTTTGTACAAACATTGCTCAACGCGAGGTTAATCCTGTGTAAATGCGCGTCTAGCGAGTAATGGTTGGACATAAGTCTTGACATCCCGCGAATGAAATTGCGACTTACATCCAGACCATACCACCACACTCGCAAAGAAACGTTAGGAATAATGGAATGTAACCACCGTCCCAGTTGGCCATCTCGCCAATCATTTTGCAACTTTGAAGAGAACTCTGGCGAACAAAATGGAAAAATTCATCATGTGAAATTCTTCTATCATAGATCTCACCTTCCTGTGCGCCCACCTTTGCGAGAGAGTCCGCCTTCTCATTGCCATAAATTGAGCAATGTGAGGGGACCCATACAAAGGTAATCTTGTATGATCTTTCGACCAGTGCACCCATCTGCTCCCTTATTTTTGTAAGAAAGTAAGATGAATGTTTTACAGGTTTCATCGACCGGAGTGCCTCAATCGAACTAAGGCTATCCGAGAAGATGAAGAAATGGTCTACGGGCATGTTCGAAATCATCCCCAAAGCGAAATTGATTGCTGCCAGCTCAGCAACATAAACCGAACAAGGTTCCTGAAGTTTGCGGAAGGCGGTGAAATTTTCATTGAAGACACCGAAACCAGTGGATCCATTTATGCGAGACCCATCAGTGAAGAATCTCTTACAGGAATTGACATTTTGGTACTTTTCGTTAAAAATGCGAGGAATAGATATACATCGAAGTTGATCTGGGATTCCATGAATAGCTTGTTTCATGGACAGACAGATCGTATTTAACAGAGGTACTGTCATTAGTGAAGTGTACACGGGTAGGATTATAACTTGGTAGGCTTATGTCAGATGACATGTAGAACAGATAAATTCTCATGAATTTTGATTGAGTGTTCAGACTGAGCATTTCTTCGAAGTTTTCAATGACAAGTGTGTTGCTCACTCCACACTTGATAAGTAACCTTAGCGAGAGCTCCCAGAATCGGTTCTGGAGAGGTTTCACCCCTGCCAGGACCTCAAGGCTCGCATTATGCGTTGAGTGCATACAGCCGAGAGCAATACGCAAGCAACGGTATTGAATTCGTTCCAACTTTATTAGGTGGCAGTTTGCTGCTGAGTGGAAGCAGAAAGAACCATACTCAATAACAGAGAGAATAGTCGTTTTGTAAAGTTTTATGAGGTCTTCCGGGTGAGCACCCCACCATGTTCCGGTAATTGTGCGTAGAAAATTGATCCTTTGTTGACATTTTTGCACCAAATACTTGATTTGGGTACCCCAAGTTCCTTTTGAATCAAACCAGAGCCCAAGGTATTTCGAAGTCAAAGACTGGCCGATTTCTATTCCCAAAAGATTGAGTTTCAGTTTGGCTGGGTTCCGCTTTCTAGAAAACACAACCAATTGAGTTTTTTGCGGAGCAAACTCGATCCCTAAATCTCTTGCCCAGATTGACAGATTATTTAGAGAATTTTGCAATGGTCTTTGCAACATTTCTGCATGTGGGCCTTTTAGAGAAACCACAGCATCATCTGCAAGTTGTCTTAGCGTGCATTGTCCTTCCAAGCAACTATCAATGTCTTTCACGTAAAAATTATAAAGCAAGGGACTTAAACATGAGCCTTGGGGTAGGCCCATGTAACTAATTCTGGAAGTTGTCAGTTTTCCGAGATTGAAACTCATATGTTTTTCTGACAACAAATTATACAAGAAATTATTTGAAATTCCTGGAAGTCCACTATTGTGCAGTTTTTCTGACAATATTCCTGTGGAAACTGAATCAAAGGCGCCCTTAATATCCAAGAAAACTGAAGCCAGTTGCTCCTTTTCGGCAAAGGCCAGTTGAATATCTGTTGAAAGCAACGCTAGACAATCGTTTGTTCCTTTGCCCTTGCGAAACCCGAACTGTGTATTTGAAAGCAAGTTTTTCGATTCGACCCAATGATCGAGTCGTGATAGGATCATTTTTTCCAACAATTTCCTTAAACATGATAACATAGCAATTGGGCGGTATGAATTATGATCAGACGCTGGTTTATCAGGCTTTTGAATAGCTATTACTTTGACCTGTCTCCATTCATGCGGAACGATGTTGTTCTCCATGAATGAGTTGAACAGGTCCAGTAATCGTCTTTTCGCGATATCTGGGAGATTCTTTAGAAGATTGAACTTGATCATATCGCGTCCCGGAGCGGAATTGTTTGATGAAAGAAGAGCCATAGAAAGTTCCAGCATACTGAAGGGTCTGTCCAGGGAACAGTCTCTTGGGGATGTTTCCCAAGAAATCGGTTCTGCTGGGACTGAGTCTGGACAGACCTTTTTCGCGAAGCTGAATATCCAACGGTTGGAGTATTCGTCACTCTCATTAGAAGAAGAGCGGTTTCGCATGTTGCGAGCCACTCTCCAAAGCGTTGTCATTGAAGTTTCTCTTGAGAGATCCTCAATGAAGTGTCGCCAATAACTAGGCTTCTTCGCTTTCAGCAGGTTTCTAAGCTGTCTTTCGAGCTTTGCGTACTCTTGATAAAGATCTGAGCTACCGTGCCTACGAAAAGTTTTGAAAGCATCAGATTTTTTAAGATACAACTGGGTGCAATCATCATCCCAGCCTAGTGTGGCTGGTCTTCTTTTGAAGGTTGCACTTGGAACACGTCGTTTTTGTGATTCTAATGCACTCTTATATATCAGTTCAGACAGGAATCGATACTCATCCAAAGGTGGGAGGGGATTGAATGATTCGATGCCAAAAGATACCGCTTCTGCATACTTTTGCCAATCGATATTTCTTGTGAGGTCAAAACGGAACCTGAATTGGATGGTCTGACCTTTCACTATTATCAAAGAATAAGAATGTCAAGAAAGCCCACTCCGATGATGCTCGGGTGGACACTACCGCAGCGCTTTCTGCGGATGAAAGTTCAACCTTCATGCGGTAGTGTGCGTTACTGGTTGTATGCGGATACCAAAACATACGCACACCACCTTCTCTTATGACAAATCACGAACACTGTTACATAGAGCTTCCACCTTGAAACGCTTAGAGCGCCACTTGTCTTGTCGCTTCACGTTTACATAGAAAAAGACAAAAGAGGGTATTCTTTCTATTTTTATTCTTTGCTATTATGCTTTACGGTGGTTATAATGGGTAAGTGATCATGAGGATCCTCGATTACCTTCCACAAGCAATCGAATGATAGTGAACTTGACCCCAGTGATAGGTCGAGACGACTTTCTTTGCCGTCAGATGCAATACGTGTCACTTCATCTGTATTTAAAATGTTCAAATTGAAATCGTCGCACAAATCATAGAAAACGGCCGCTCTATTATCGTCATATGGTTCGCCCCACCCTGTACCATGCGCGTTCATATCACGCAGAATTAAAACTGGATGTGATAGTGCAGAAACCGCATTCCAAAGATGACGGCGGTTAATTGAAATTCTTGGAGGAATGTAAACGGAAGCTACGCAAAGTTCTTTACCTTTTACGTTTATTTGGCAAGCGACGATTTCTACGCCAGGATGAGTCGCGATTGGAATTCTATAAAATGAGTAAGTCTTTTTGATCCCCAAAAGAACTCCCCCATAATGGTCATCTCTATCCTGGCGTATAATGTTAAAATCGTGGAAGTTGAGTTCATCTTCAGAAGAAAGCCATGTTTCACAAAGGGCAAATATATCACAATCAGAGTTGTGAATCAAAAACTTATTTTTTCTCTTTGAAGTGTATTTAACAGGCGGAGACGGGGGTGACAGGTTCTTGCTACAACATGGATCTGAAGCTGAAGGAACCTGATTCTTCGGAGTTTTTAAGTTTACCCCGTCTCCTTTAACATTAGGCAAACTTTTGAGGGAAGACTTTAAAAAGACCTTTCGGCGCAATCCCGGGGAAGATGATGACTTCCTTTTTCCAGGTGCGTGTACCTCCGAAAGAGATCTACCCTCATCAGTTTCGCCATCGTCCTGATCATCGGAAGACTACTCCTGATAGGGATTTTCAACTGGGACAGCTGATTCAGACACGGAATCTGGTATTTTAAAAGATTACACCATCTCCGCATTTGTCTGTTTGGAGCGCTTTATGATAGAGCGACTCTTATTTCGAATGCTTTTTTTGTAAGCCGGGCAAACTTGCAAGTCGTGTGGATCTCCGCCACAGTAGCTACATTTTTCCGCTTCCTGTGTGCAAGAGTCCTCCAAATGAGCTTGGTTGCATTTGCCACAACGGGCTTGTTGTCGCAAAAGCTATCACTGTGACCAAACTGCTTGCATTTGGTACAATTAAAAACCTTCGGCCTAAAAAGATGCACTGGGTAAAAACCACCATCAATTACAACAAATTCCGGGAGGACGGAACCTGGAAAAGTCACTCGAAAAAACGCTGAAGGCGAGTACACCTTTTTATTTCCTTCCATGGAAACCTTAGATAAACGTTTACAGTCTAGGATAGCCACATCAGGAATTGACCTATTTTTGAAACGACCAAAGCCGGTCTTGATGTCCTCACATGTCAGCATTTCGTCGAGGATCTTCCCCTCCACCTCCACTTCTCGTGCTGGCACATAGACCGCGTATTCAACAGTAAACGCTTCGTGTTGAGCAATTTCATTTGCTGCTTTTTAGCTAGGTGCGGTAACACAATAGAGGTAATAAACTATAGAGGGAGAATGTCGCTGGCGTCGCCGCCGCAACATCTCTTGCTGGCGAAGATAGGGAGGGATATAAGTGTCAAAGCGAAAAAGTATGCAGTTTGACAGATAGATACCCGGGATGTTTGCGAACGAGAACAAAGGGAACAGCAGCGACATTCGTCCTCTATAGTTTATTAACTCTATTGGT
This sequence comes from Aedes albopictus, assembly GCF_035046485.1. Classification (NCBI taxonomy): domain Eukaryota; kingdom Metazoa; phylum Arthropoda; class Insecta; order Diptera; family Culicidae; genus Aedes; species Aedes albopictus. The sequence continues at coordinate 272,366,319 of NC_085137.1, forward strand.
AACACGCAGCTTGGATGCTTTCACTTGGTGAATAACGGTCCCAGGATACTTACGCGTCAGCTCTCGAGAAATCGAAAGCATATTCAATGGTTTGCATTTGCACCGGAAATAGAGAACCCAAGGTCCAGGCGAAGATGGCTGATAAAACCGCGTACGAGCAATGATATCATTGGGAGGCGTTTCGCCTCCAATCGAATCGTCCATGTGGAAACAAATTTATGGAAAATAGGGTATACGGATCATTCCTTGGCCTAATTTGCAAACTGCCTTGACAAATTTGACCATAACTCATAAATTAATAGCACTAGAAATAATATGTTGACCCTATTACGCACTCTAGGCAATGCATGTTTCACCAATTGGAAGTAAACTAACTTAAAAATTTACGATTTTACTTAACTATGTTGAAAAGATTCAATGTGGTGGTATGCAACGTTGGTCTATGGTACAAAAATTGGCCTATTAGTGGATACAACGTTGGCCTATTGCTTTCCATGCACTAGAACCACTTATTATCTCATTTTTTCAATATTTCTGCTGAGGTATTATCTATGTTTGTTCACCAATCATACTTTCAAATTACATTTTCGGAGCCAAATTTTCAAAAAAAAACTTTAAATAAATCACTTATACTAAAGTTCTTTCTTTTTTAATTACGAAAACAATGCAACCCGATTATTGTGTTATATTTGTACAGTCACCACACACAAAATCTTTCTTCCTGTTCGTTCTTTCTGGTTCTTACGCAAGCCATGTTGTTGGCGTCACTTTATCGGTGTTTTTGCCGTCACTTTACTGATGGGCCAAGATTTGGGTACATAGTGAAAAAAATGTCCTCAATATTCGGCCCACATGTAATTTGTAAAATAGTTATTATTCGTTAAATACAAACATACAAATTCAAACTAGCATCTTTGACCGTCGCATCAAATGTTCAGTTATTTAAAAGGCAATTCGAAATATTCCAGAATCATGCCATTTATGATCATGTGTATAGACTACTCACTAAGCCGAAGAACCATGGCGTCTATAAAAGCTAAACAAAGTGACATTTTCATACAATTTTAATACTCCAAAGTGCTAAAATTGAAACGAAATGTTACAATTGTTTGGCGCAAAGCTTTTCCGATATCCAGTTCGGCATATTTGTTTGAGTTTTTGGTTAACGCTTAGATAGGCCGAACGAGGGGACTATGCCAACGAAGCATCCCGATACCCTAACTCAAAAGTGCAAAAGAGGAAGAGAAAAACCTTAAAGTATTTACAGTGCACTTTCTTCCTTAGGACGACAACTTTTTGGTTTGTAAACCAAACAATGTTAATAATATATAGAAAAAAAAAATAAAGCAAAAAAAAAAAACTTGTACTAATAATATACGAATTCAATTCTTATGTTTATTTTAGCGCACCCTGTAGGATGCAAAAAAACGGTATTGAAAAAAAAAGAAAAAATAGCTAATAAAAAAACAAAAAAAACTGTTCTGTTATTTACAGTTTGTACACCCTTACCCGTATACAGTAGTTTGGGAACCACTGTTATGGATGTCAAAAAAAAGCACGTGGTCGAATGTGGACTGGGGATACAATAGACAAAAGCGGTCAAAACAAATTGGGCGGACAAAAGAGTGTATCGAAAGAGTGATACTTATCTGACCGAAGCAGGTAGATATTTATCACAGACAGGTCGATGGTAAAGCTGTCCGTCGCGTCTGCCTTCGCACCCGTCGCCGCCGTCCTCTTCGATGACGAAGGGGCTGATGATGGCGATAAAGATGACTTTCTTGGATGCGATGCTTCTTCTTTGATGTACGATGATGCAAGCACCTCGCTTCCCGGGTTGCGCTGGATACCGCCTTGCGACACTACACTTCGCACAAGCAGGAAAACGTACGATATAAAAAACCTTCCGCACTTGCGGGGGAAAAAACTCCACTTATACGAGGTCTATCGCGTGGTGAGATATGGAGCACACGTCCGACTCGTCCAAATGCACAACTGGGAATGGTCTCGGATTCGTTAGCGTTAACTTTTAAAACGATTTGCTTGTGGAAAAAAATTTACTGATTTTTCTGTGCATTTGATGAATTCAGAATCGTCTGTGTCAGCAGAATGCACTGACGCATCGTCTGAATCAGAGTCATTTTCGTTTATATTCAAATCATGAGTGATCCTCGATAGGGCATCCGCGACAACGCTTTGTTTTCCGGTCGGTGTTTTATATCGAAACCATATTCTAATAATTGCAAACACCAATTAACAACTTTTGTATTCGGCATTTTGAGATTTAACCCACGAGCGATCGCGCTGTTGTATTTTGTACAACACGTTGAAAAAACCTCGCTTTTTGTACTCAGCATTAGCGTGGTGTTGACGCAGGTAGTCAACCGCGCGAGTTACGGAAGGTTAAGGCATAAGTCAAAGGCTGGTGATCTGTATATAATGTGAACTTCTTTCCGAACAAATAAGGTCTGAAATATTGAGTTGCCCACACGATAGCTAGTAACTCTTTTTCTATTGCTGAGTATCGTTCCTCAGTTTCTGTTAATGTCCGAGATGCATATGCTACAGGTCTGTCTTGTCCAATTGGACCTTGAGAAAGGACAGCTCCTAGGGCAAAATTGCTGGCATCTGTGGTTAAAACAAAAGGTTTTTCGAAGTCCGGGTATTGAAGGATATCACTTTGTGTTAAAAGGTTTTTGCATATAGCGAATGTTTTTAAAAATTGGTCTGTATGTTCTACGCTCTCGCCCTTCCTCAATTGAACAGTGAGAGGTTTTGTGATTTTTGCAAAATCGCGAACGAACCTGCGATAATATCCTAAAATGCCTAAAAAGCCTCTAAGTTCTTTCTGGTTTTTATGGATGGGCCAATTTTGGATTGCTTCAATTTTGCTCGGGTTTGGTTTAACGCCATTACGGCTGATCGGGCTCTAAAGAAGTTGATCATCAATATTAATTTATATTCCCGATCAGCCTAGATAGCCGTGTAGTGGTGGTAGCAGTTACCTCAACTGGCTAAGAATATCACTACGGATTGCCTAATCCGGTGGTAAAAGTCCACCAAACAAGCGACCCCTAATTCATGGTGTTATGCGTACCGTGCCTAGGAATGAATGGTTAGGGGGGGGGGGTCTAATAAAAACTTAACCGTGAACGGAGCCTGTGGAGTACCAGGGCACCCTCCACAGTATTTTGCCCTTACTGTGTTAAACGGAGCAATGACGCAGTGGACCTTCCGGGATAATCGGCCACTTTTCTTACGTCTCAATTCCGAGGCTTAATAAAAGTGGGTAAATGATTTTTTTTATAGCAGGAATTAAGTTCGTACAGGTAAACCTTCATCACGCAAAAGGTGCTTCTGCTGTGTTGAGTCGAAGGTTTAAAAAAGAAGGACTGCAAGTGGCGCTTATTCAAGAGCCATGGTCCAATAAACGAAAGATTCTTGGAGTTCTGACACAAAATAGTAAACTATTTTATGATGAGCAACAAGATTCTACCAGAACCGCTGTCTTAGTACGCAAAACGTTAAAATGCTATTCTATTACAGAGTTTATCAGAAAGGACATTGTTGCCGTCATGGTAGAGGTACCAACCACTAGGGGTAAAACTGAGATCGCTGTGGCTTCAGCTTACTTTCCTGGTGATGTTCCTGAGGTACCTCCTCCTGAGATCGCATCATTTGTTCAATTCTGTAAAGAAAACAACAAATCGTTTATCATTGGCTATGACGCCAATGCGCATCACACGGTTTGGGGTAGTACGGATATTAACAGTCGAGGTGAGTCACTATTAGAGTATCTGTCTTCCAACAATATAGACATTTGCAATAATGGTGATAAACCTACTTTCTCAAATGTAATCAGACAAGAGGTCTTGGATCTAACACTGTGCAATGCTGCAATCTTTGACAAGATCACAAACTGGCACGTGTCAGATGAGATTTCTCTATCTGATCATAAACACATAATCTTCAATTGGAGTGGTGGAGATTATTCTAGAACCGCATTTAGAAATCCCAGGAAGACAAACTGGGATCAATATGTAGAATTGTTGAATACGCATTCATTTACAATGGGAGAAACTATTGATTCAACACAAAAGTTAGAATCATTTTCTCAAAGGGTAAATGAAAGTATCATCAATTCCTTTAACAGAAGTTGTCCCACCATACAATTGTCTTCTACTAGAGACGTGCCATGGTGGAACTTTAAACTGGATCGCCTTAGAAAATTTTCTCGTGAATTGTTGAATAGAGCGAAACAAACGGGAGATTGGACTCAGTACAGGAAAGCCCTGACTGAGTACAACAACGAAATACGAAAATCTAAAAGAAAATCTTGGATTCTGACATGTGAAAACATAAACAGCACTCCTGTAGTTGCAAGATTACAGAAAACGCTTGCAAAAGATCATTCAAATGAATTGGGAAACCTGAAGCGCGACGATGGAGCTTTTACCAAAACTCCTCGTGAAACTTTGGATTTAATGATGGAAACCCATTTTCCAGGTTCGGTTCTAAGTGTGGATTCCAATGATACTATATCTCTGGAAGGTGAAGGATGTCCTAGTATAAACTCTTCGGAGTCAACTAGTACAATAAACACCGCCTCAGATTTAGCTGATGAAATCTTCACGAAGGCCAGAGTGGAAAATGCAATTAGATCTTTTCAGCCCCGTTTATTCATAGCTGATCTGATTGAAGCATGTGAAGCGTTATCAAACGCACCTTCAATATCAAGAAATGCACAGCACGCTACTTCCTTGTATTTGATGCTTTTTTCTATTTTTTGTGTCAACGTGTGAAGGGCTGTTACCGTCGACTTGCCTTTGCAATAGGCAAACTGTAATTTATTTAGCTTGTGAGCTTTTAAAAACGAGCCTTTGATATGCTCATCCAGAATCTTTTCCATTATTTTGAGTATAATTGAGGTTAGGCTTATTGGCCTGTATGCTTTAGGCTGTGTTTTGTCCCGTTTGCCGTTTTTTGGTATGAATATCACTCTTACCTTATTCCACCAACTGGGAATGTAGCACAGTGTCATGCTACTAATAAACATCTCAACTAAAGCAGGGATGATTATGTCCCTACCGCGCTGTATTAGCGCCTGAAAAATCCCGTCTTCTCCAGCAGATTTGAAAGGGTCGGAGGAATTTATTGCCCAGTCCACCATTGCCACTGTGAAAATTTTTCGGGATTCCATGAGTGCATCGTTTCTGTTCATATTGCGTCCAGAATTTGTCCTCAATTGTCCCGATGAATTTTCATCAACAGCAAATGAGCCTGGAAAATGTTTTTCCATCAGTACTTCCAATGTTTCTGAAGGACTTCTTGAGCGAAGCGAAGCACTCCATCAAACGCTTTAGATGCGATTCTCAGTCTACTACCTTTGCACGAGTACGTGCAATTAGAAGCAGAAAAGGAATTGCTGAGACTTGAACGAGTTGAAAAGTTTATGCCAGGTGATCTTGTAGGTCACCTGAGCATTTCACAATACTTCCAAAATAGGCCAGTATTGAAAATGATTAAAGACTGGATGAAATTTGTGGAGAACCATGATGTTCCTTACAAGTGGCACGAAACAACTTGTGCAGATTGGGAAGTCGGAGGTCCCACTGTTCGTCAAGGGTCAATCAAATTCTTTACAGATGGCTCAAAAGTTGGAATAAAAACGGGAGCAGGAATCTACGGCCCTGGAATACAAATTTCAGTGGCGATGGGACACTATCCTACGGTGTTTCAAGCAGAGATTCTTGCTATTTTGAAATGCGCAAATATCTGCCTTGAGAGAAAATACAGATATGCAAATATTGATTGTACGACATTTCCTCGAAAACCAGTTCCCCGAATAAAGTTTCCCCGAAAGTTATTTCCCCGAAAAACGACTCCCCGAACGAACCGTCTCCCCGAATTTACCGTTTCCCCGAAATATTTATAATACTACTTTTAGTACTGGTTTCTAATCATTTTCTTGATTAATTCCATTGTCTGAACTAGTCATTGAAACGAAGTAGCGGAAAGTTAGCCTGAGTACAGAGTGTGACGATGTGTAGTCTTTAGAAAGATATCAAGATCATGGAAACATTCACATCTAATTGATGTTGTGCATTCCCTCTTACCATGAATTCTTCGAGTTATAATGTTCTTCATGATGCTTCAATGAGGTTTGCTTTTTTTTGAATATTGGTCGTTCTTTTCTGTTGTACTGATTGAAAATGACATGGCACTCGACTAAGACCACGCTCATCATAATTTTCCCTTCTTTTATTCATAGGTTGTTCTTTCTATTTATTTTTGAATTTTCAATCGATGAAAACGCCCTTTAAACGCATACTACTTTTAAAACGAGTCATCGTGATTATGGTAGTAATCTGCTAAAGTTCATTGTCATTGTAAAACACATAATCCAGATGACTTCAACTTTAAGTCTTAAAGTATTCTTGCTAGCGAAGGAAGTCTATGAGCACAATTTTAATGTGTATTAACAGGCTTTAAAACAAAAGTCAATGTAATTCAATTTGTTTGACAAACAGATATGAAGCTAAGCACTCTTCAGTTTTTTTGTAAATCAATGGATTAACCATGACCGAAGTAGAATTTAGAATTGACATTTCTACAGAACATACTAGTAGTTAGACCGCCGGCAATATTTTGGGCGGTATATGTATATGATGAAAGAAGGGGAATCTTTGATGAAGATTTCTACTATAACGCCTATAGATACCTACTAGAACAGTCGGTCACAAAAAAAAAATAAATATAGCAGCAGTCAAATAACTGATGATTGATTGAGCAGTTCTACTTGAGAGAACAGCCTATGTTTGAAAGAAGGAAAATTTTATTAAATGAAAGGTTATTAATTTAGCCAAAAAGACGCTGCTGGATCTTTAGGCAGAAGTATGTCGACCGAAGTACGTTAGGCTGCAATCATTAGGCCGAAAGTATCATTATGCCAGACGAGCATCATTACAACTGAGTTGAAAGCCAAGAAAATACTCAGTTTGATCATATGTAACCCAATACTCAAAAGAACAGCCGACTTCTCAAAGAAGGGTAATCTGTCATAGGACAGTCAGTGGTTTGATAAATTACTACCGGCAATAAGCTATGTAATATTAAGGTATGCGCACAGCAAAATCTGGCCAAAGAAAATCAAGCAGTAATAATTCATTCCAACTTATTCCCAAACCAAAAGCAATTCATCGTAAAAAATCATAAATTTACTTTAAATCAACATCAAGACATTGCTGATTTGACTTGTTATATCCGTCATCTCGAGTTTTGAGCTTGAGTCCTTCCGTAAAGTTTTGCACAGTACCTTCGACCGCATGCCAAGACATTTCTACCACCTTTGTGTCAAAATCAATCTTATTTTTCGATGAAAGCTGTCGTTCTTGACATTTTTTAAGGTTCCAATTCACGGTTACTCAATATTTTTCAATTGGGTTGAGTTTTGAAGTGTATGAGATTTTACGTTTTTTGGAAAAATGCAGTACAATTTCTACATAGTTTTCTGCATACAAACGCAAGCATTCTCCGCCAAAAACAGGGGACAAAAATCAATTCAAATCAATACACAATATCTAAGCTTTTGAATAAGGGGTGCCAGCAATTTTTCCCGACATTTCCCGTAGTGAAAAAGATGATTTGCTGTACATGTATTTCTAAAAGTTCGGTTTTTCAAACCACAAATTCATATTGTTGACCAAACTATGTATTTCTTGCCAAACTTCGATTTTTTCTTGCTCTTAAGTTGATCTGCAACCTTTCCAGGTTGTAATGATGTATAGAACCGAATACTTGAAAGCTAACTTAGGTCTGCGGGGACGGTCGCTTTAATGTACATTGTCAGATTTTCAGCACGTTTGTGCAAAAACTTTTCGAGGACTTCTTGTTCCCTTGACTCTATTTTAAATACAATGTCAAAATATATCCCGAAGTAAATATTTTTCGATTCCTTACACAATAAGCTTTCATTTGCGCCAGAGATTGCCACGATTCGTTGAAAATAGAGAAATTTCTATCCAAAATGCGGTGGCTAGATTTTGCTGTGTGCATACCTTACAACTAAAAACCACTACGTGTAATAAAAAGAGGCGAAATTTTCAGATGGAATGTTGGCAGGGTGATCACATCCCAAGTAACATTGTTTAGTCAAATACACTAGAAGAGGTTCTTAGAACCAAAATAAAGCCAAAATAATAGATAGAAAGATTTATGGCGGTTTTCAAAACCTCTACAAGACTAATTGCCTATCAACATGTTACTTGGGTTGATCATCAGTACTTCAGTAACAGTATAACATCAATATCAAGAAATCATCTATGTGAGAAAAGGGAAAAGAATAAAGAAATATTGTAAAATCATGGAAGTATATCCCAGTATCCATAGAATTCCCTAGATTCGAGGAATGTAAAACACTCAAGGGACTCAAACATCTTCTAGGCCTTCGAAAACAAATTTCAACATTGTTTATGAAGAAAATTAAGAAGACGGCCCACTGACTCATTCTACCCTATGAACTTTAGCTTTGCAACCCATTCGGCTTAACGTACTTCGGTCTGACGTACTTTGGCTAAGCGTACTTCGTCCTAAAGACCGGATGCCCCTAGTTGTGCATTGGGTCAATGTTAAATGGCATATGTAATAATCTTTTCGGGGAAACGGTACATTCGGGGAAACATTTTTCGGGGAAATGGTACATTCGGTTAAAGAACTTTCGGGGAAACTTCATTCGGGGAACTGGTTTTCGGGGAAATGTCGTACAATCGCAAATATTTGTATTTTCTCAGATAGTCAAGCTGCACTAAAAGCATTGTGCGCTTACTTCAAAGCTTGTCTGGGAATGCATTCTTTCACTGCGCAGGCTGTGCCAAGGGAATTCAGTAAACTTATACTGGGTTCCAGGTCACTGTGGCATAGAAGGAAATGAAATGGCAGACGAGCTTGCTAAAAGTGGTTCGAATTTACAGTTTGCTGGCCCATTCTGTGGTATATCAAACTGTACAATTAAAATGGACCTGAAACGCTGGGCTGAGCAGAGGGTGATATCCAATTGGATGGACGTCAAAAATTGCAATCAGTCAAAACGATTTATAACACCACATTCTTATAAAACCAAAAAGCTCTTAGAGCTCAACAAGAGAGCTTTATGTATATACACTGGCCTAGTAACTGGACACTGCCCGAGCAGGTATCACTTGAAAAATATTGGCCATATTCAGAGTGCTATCTGTCGTTTCTGTAATACGGAACGTGAAACCTCGGAACATCTGCTTTGCAGTTGTGGTGCTTTATACACGCGCAGGCAAAGATTTCCAAGGCTCTGTCTCAATTGGAGAATTAAAATTAATTTTCACACTTGACAGTTCGATAGTTATTTCCTTAGGAGAACTGTCAAGTTTAAGTGACGAATTGTCATATTTAATTAAAAATTAATTTTAATTCGCCAATTGGAACAGACCCTAAATAGTGGTTGCTTGCAACCCAGTGAGATCTGGTCTGCAAAACCTGGGAAGGTCTTGGAGTTTATCAATTCCATTGCACCTGACTGGGAGACGACGCGTCGTGGCAGTAGCTGATTACTCGACACATGGTAATTAGCTGGCTAGATGCGAATATCAAAACGGGACATGCCACAAAAGTTCAACCTATTGGCGCAGTGCACACTGTTGCGGATGGCATAAAAACGTGATCGAAATTGTTTTGACCATGAAAACATGATTTTTGATCTTTGGTGTCTTCAGCAAAGTTTTTCTATAAAATAAGTCCTAATTTATGGAAAAATCAGTTTTGTGATCAATCCCCCTAAAAGTGAGAAACGATTTCTATCTTTTTCATTTGTAAACCAAAAAAATATGTTTGTTCAGAGAAGTTGTAGACAATTTTACTAGAAACAACTTTGCCGAACATACAAAATTTCTATCTTTTGATTTGTATGTACATTTGAGGCGTTTTTAATGAAGCACCCCTAAAAATCAGTTTTTTGCTTATAACTTTTTCTATGAATTTTTCACGATTTCCAAATGTTCTAGCAAATGTTTTGCCTTATTGAAACGCGTAACTTTTGCGAAGAAAGTATGTATCTATCTCTCATATTTATCATGTTATTGGAAATTTCACTTTAAAAAATGCTTATGTTTGACATACCCATTTGTTAACTTTCGCACGTTTTCGCAGACCAGGATTTTCACATTTGAAAATATGGAACGAGTTTTATCTATTGCAAATATAGCCAGTTTTAGCCTGATTTCGCCTGCATACTTAAATTCACATACTAGAAATGACTATCATTATAAAATGTGTTATTGTAAAATGATCAACATGACAAAAAATGTACTCAGTGCTTTTCTTACATTATTTTTCCACATGAACACGCAAAAACGTTTTCACAGAATCACTTGGAACTGCATCAGATGACTTTCCCATAAAATTTAAGTTTTTTTTTCAGATAAACAGTGGCTCTCATAGTAGTACGATAAGTCTCTTCCACAAAATAAACGATATTGTTGAATGATCTTGCTAATGCTCATAAAATTTTTCGAGTTCATGTACACTTTGCAGTAATGTAAATTTTCAGAATGTTTAAATAACAGCATCTAATGATTCGATTAAAATTGGGTTTCAATTTGTTTACTTGAAAATTATTACATATCTGTTATTATTAACGCATATCATTGATTAACGTCATCACTTATTTCATTGCTTCCAGTTACTATCTCGTCATATGTTTAGAGCAAAAGGTTGTTCGCATCCTACGTTTATGGTGTTCTAGTTTTTTTTAGGAAATAGTCCAATATTCCTTATTATGGGATCAGATGTTTCAAGCAGACGATGTAGGAGATCTGTGTTAGTTTAGATTTTTGGAAACTTACGTCTATGATTCTCTCTGTAATTCCTGGTGTCTTTGTTGCGTGACTCTTGTGCTTCCTCGGACAGAAAAACATACATACAGTAACTGGAAGCAATACATTTAATGATGACAGTAATCAATGATATATGTGTTAATATTAACAGATAAGTTTCATTTTTCAAGTAAACAAATTAAAAATCAATATTAATCGAAACATCAGTTGTTGTTATTTGAACCTTCTGCAAATTAACATTTTCGCAAAGTGTACATGAGCACGAAAAATTTTATGAGCATTAGCAAGAGCATTTAAAAATATCGATAATTTTGTGGAAGAGACTTATCGTACTACTATGAGAGCCACTGTTTATCCGAAAAAAAAACTTAAATTTTATGGGAAAGTCATCTCATGCAGTTCCAAGTGATTCTGTGAAAACATGTTTGCGTGTTCATGTGGGAAAATCATGTAAGAAAAGCACTAAGTACATTTTTTTGATATCTTGATCATTTTACAATAACACATTTTATAATGATAGTCATTTCTAGTATGTGAATTTAAATATGCAGGCGAAATCAGGCTAAAACTGGCTTTATTTGCAATAGATAAAACTCGTTCCATATTTTCAAATGTGAAAATCCTGGTCTGCGAAAACGTGCGAAAGTTAACAAATGGGTATGTCAAACATAAGCATTTTTTAAAGTGAAATTTCCAATAACATGATAAATATGAGAGATAGATATATACTTTCTTCGCAAAAGTTACGCGTTTTAATAAGGCGAAACATTTGCTAGAACATTTGGAAATCGTGAAAAATTCATAGAAAAAGTTATAAGCAAAAAACTGATTTTTAGGGGTGCTTCATAAAAAACGCCTCAAATGTACATACAAATCAAAAGATAGAAATTTTGTATGTTCGGCAAAGTTGTTTCTAGTAAAATTGCCTACAACTTCTCTGAACAATCATATTTTTTAGTTTACAAATAAAAAAGTTAGAAACCGTTTCTCACTTTTAGGGGGATTGATCACAAAACTGATATTTCTATAAATTAGGACTTATTTTATAGAAAAACTTTGCCGAAGACACCAAAGATCAAAAATCATGTTTTCATGGTCAAAACAATTTCGATCACGTTTTTGGGCCATCCGCAACAGTGTGAGACGGTTGGAAGGTTCAAAAGTTGGTGCTTCTACCGAAACCAGGGAAGCCGCCGGGGGACCCAGGATCGTATAGACCGATCTGCCTGCTGGATACCCTAGGAAAATTGTTAGAGAAGGTCATCCTTAACAGGTTGACAGAATACGCCGAAAGTGAGAGGGGACTGTCAGCGATGCAATTCGGATTCCGTAAGGGAAAATCGACGGTGGATGCGATTCGGGTAGTCATCGAGAATGCCCAGAAGGCGTCCAAGAAAAAACGGAGAGGTGACCGATTCTGCGCTGTGGTAACGATAGACGTCAAAAATGCGTTTAACAGTGCCAGCTGGGAGGCTATCGCCGTAGCGCTACACAGTATGCGGGTTCCCGATTATCTGTGCCAGATTTTACGGAGCTACTTCCAGAACAGAGTACTGGTGTACGAGACCAACGAAGGGCAGAGGTCTATAGAAGTAACGGCAGGTGTTCCACAAGGGTCCATACTAGGCCCAACGCTCTGGAATGCCATGTACAACGGCGTACTGTCGTTAAAACTTCCCAAAGGAGTCGTCATTGTGGGCTTCGCAGATGACGTCGTGTTGACGGTAATGGGAGAGACTCTTGAAGATTGTGCGATATTTGCCAGAAAACCATTCGCCAGAATGCCATTGGCCAGAAAGACATTTGCCAGAAAATACCATTTCCCAGAAAACCGTTTGCCAGAAAGAACCATTTCCCAGAAAACCATTTGCCAGAATGTACCATTCCCCAGAAAGTACCATTCCCCAGAAATTTTCGATAGTTCTCAAACCAGAGGTGTTCCCATTTCTCAAACCAGAGGTGTTTCCAATTCTCATTGAAAAATAAATCGTGTTTTTTATTTGTTTGGGATCGATTAGTCCACAATAACGATTGTTAAGGTGAAACGGGACGCCGTGTTATTTTTCTTATCTTGCTTCTCTTTCTAACAATTTGCCTCGCGATTTTGAAGATGGTAATCTCGAGTTCTATCGCACTGAAGCTACTGAAAACCAATCAGCATATGCACTGCAAGTGAGCATACACAATGATAGGTTTTTGTTGCAAAATATGAAGTAGAATCTGAGATTACAATCTTAGTAGCCACAGAGCAATGGCGGGTATTTCCTCGACCGTCCGCCCTTAAAATGTAAAATTTAATTTTTGTTCAGATTTATATGCGAAAGGTAAAAAAATTATCGGAACTGATGTAAGAGCAAACACGAAATGATTTAAGAGTAACTTTTAACGAAAAGCCTATAGTTTGAAGAAGGGCAAACCACTCTGAAACAAAAAAATGATGTGAACTCAAATCTTTCAAACTTCACAATACATTGAATCTTATACGTTATTCAGATATTTTATTACGCACAACAGCTTACTTTTTCAATTAGAACATTTCCACAAATTTGTCTTGTGGACAAATTGATCCTGATGTGGATCCAATTGATCAAATATTATTTTGACGGAATTTGATCAATCATCAAAGATTTTCCTTTCTTCAACACATAATATGTTCTTCCCAGCTTTTACTGATATGGAATTTTTGGCTTTACTTATATTTTTCAAAGATTCCCTGCTTCCAATTGAAAGTAATTTTTTAAGCTTATGTTTATGACAATAATAATAACATGGTCTCTCTATAATAATTTTTGTGCCAAACAGCAAACTTACTCGGAATTGTTGATCACACACTTAAGTCAATCGAAAACCATAAACAAAAACCTTTTGGAAGCAACGAGTAAAATACACAGAAATAATAACTCAAGTGACGATTTTACCTATACCATTAGCCTGACCGCCACTGTCCGAAAGCCATTACCATTAGGCCGAATATCACTTGATCAAATGCTATAAAAAGCTTGTTCTTGAGGAAATTAATTCTAATAATTCCAGCAGAGTTTTTTCCTTCTTTTAATCATCTGCTGTTCTTTCTAGATAAACTTCTTAGTTTATTTGCACCAGCCATAACTAAGCTTAACATATTTGGGCTTTGGTATTATGGCTAATGGCGCTCCGGCTACTGTTGTAGAATCTTAATATCAATTGTGTTAGGGCATTCGACGGAAGGCCGTTGGGTCGAATGTCATTTGGTCAAAAAGTTGGAGCTACTGTATTTTAACCATGAATCTTTCCTTCTTTTTAATATAGGAACAATAAACGGGTTTAAGATCTGTAATTTTTTTTTTCAATAATTAAACTTTTAGTTCCGCAATACCAATATTGTTTTATGGTTCTAACAATTTATGCCAAAAACTAGCCTTACAATGAAAGAACCGCCTGTATTTAGAAGAAGGAAAAATTCACTATTTGAACTAGACAAGTAACCACGGTGGTGAAGCCTTATTGCATGCAGATATACGGTGTATTTAGAACAATCATTACTTTACATGAACAATTAAGGTTGATTAAAAGTGGAAATGGCAATTATGCGACTGAATTAAGATTATACCAGAATAATCTTAATTTGATTTTATAATTGACCATTTCTAGTTTAAATCAAGGTTTAAATCAACCTTAAAGTTGCATGTAAAGTAATGATTGCTCTAAATATATCGTGTATCTGCATACAAAAAGGCTTCAGCACCATGGCACACTGTTGCGGATGGCATAAAAACGTGATCGAAATTGTTTTGACCATGAAAACATGATTTTTGATCTTTGGTGTCTTCAGCAAAGTTTTTCTATAAAATAAGTCCTAATTTATGGAAAAATCAGTTTTGTGATCAATCCCCCTAAAAGTGAGAAACGATTTCTATCTTTTTCATTTGTAAACCAAAAAAATATGTTTGTTCAGAGAAGTTGTAGACAATTTTACTAGAAACAACTTTGCCGAACATACAAAATTTCTATCTTTTGATTTGTATGTACATTTGAGGCGTTTTTAATGAAGCACCCCTAAAAATCAGTTTTTTGCTTATAACTTTTTCTATGAATTTTTCACGATTTCCAAATGTTCTAGCAAATGTTTTGCCTTATTGAAACGCGTAACTTTTGCGAAGAAAGTATGTATCTATCTCTCATATTTATCATGTTATTGGAAATTTCACTTTAAAAAATGCTTATGTTTGACATACCCATTTGTTAACTTTCGCACGTTTTCGCAGACCAGGATTTTCACATTTGAAAATATGGAACGAGTTTTATCTATTGCAAATATAGCCAGTTTTAGCCTGATTTCGCCTGCATACTTAAATTCACATACTAGAAATGACTATCATTATAAAATGTGTTATTGTAAAATGATCAACATGACAAAAAATGTACTCAGTGCTTTTCTTACATTATTTTTCCACATGAACACGCAAAAACGTTTTCACAGAATCACTTGGAACTGCATCAGATGACTTTCCCATAAAATTTAAGTTTTTTTTTCAGATAAACAGTGGCTCTCATAGTAGTACGATAAGTCTCTTCCACAAAATAAACGATATTGTTGAATGATCTTGCTAATGCTCATAAAATTTTTCGAGTTCATGTACACTTTGCAGTAATGTAAATTTTCAGAATGTTTAAATAACAGCATCTAATGATTCGATTAAAATTGGGTTTCAATTTGTTTACTTGAAAATTATTACATATCTGTTATTATTAACGCATATCATTGATTAACGTCATCACTTATTTCATTGCTTCCAGTTACTATCTCGTCATATGTTTAGAGCAAAAGGTTGTTCGCATCCTACGTTTATGGTGTTCTAGTTTTTTTTTAGGAAATAGTCCAATATTCCTTATTATGGGATCAGATGTTTCAAGCAGACGATGTAGGAGATCTGTGTTAGTTTAGATTTTTGGAAACTTACGTCTATGATTCTCTCTGTAATTCCTGGTGTCTTTGTTGCGTGACTCTTGTGCTTCCTCGGACAGAAAAACATACATACAGTAACTGGAAGCAATACATTTAATGATGACAGTAATCAATGATATATGTGTTAATATTAACAGATAAGTTTCATTTTTCAAGTAAACAAATTAAAAATCAATATTAATCGAAACATCAGTTGTTGTTATTTGAACCTTCTGCAAATTAACATTTTCGCAAAGTGTACATGAGCACGAAAAATTTTATGAGCATTAGCAAGAGCATTTAAAAATATCGATAATTTTGTGGAAGAGACTTATCGTACTACTATGAGAGCCACTGTTTATCCGAAAAAAAAACTTAAATTTTATGGGAAAGTCATCTCATGCAGTTCCAAGTGATTCTGTGAAAACATGTTTGCGTGTTCATGTGGGAAAATCATGTAAGAAAAGCACTAAGTACATTTTTTTGATATCTTGATCATTTTACAATAACACATTTTATAATGATAGTCATTTCTAGTGTGTGAATTTAAATATGCAGGCGAAATCAGGCTAAAACTGGCTTTATTTGCAATAGATAAAACTCGTTCCATATTTTCAAATGTGAAAATCCTGGTCTGCGAAAACGTGCGAAAGTTAACAAATGGGTATGTCAAACATAAGCATTTTTTAAAGTGAAATTTCCAATAACATGATAAATATGAGAGATAGATATATACTTTCTTCGCAAAAGTTACGCGTTTTAATAAGGCGAAACATTTGCTAGAACATTTGGAAATCGTGAAAAATTCATAGAAAAAGTTATAAGCAAAAAACTGATTTTTAGGGGTGCTTCATAAAAAACGCCTCAAATGTACATACAAATCAAAAGATAGAAATTTTGTATGTTCGGCAAAGTTGTTTCTAGTAAAATTGCCTACAACTTCTCTGAACAATCATATTTTTTAGTTTACAAATAAAAAAGTTAGAAACCGTTTCTCACTTTTAGGGGGATTGATCACAAAACTGATATTTCTATAAATTAGGACTTATTTTATAGAAAAACTTTGCCGAAGACACCAAAGATCAAAAATCATGTTTTCATGGTCAAAACAATTTCGATCACGTTTTTGGGCCATCCGCAACAGTGTGCGTCTGGGAAGTAGCCTTCATCCAGGCATTTTTGGAGCACCATCCTGATCATGTCCGGAAACGCCAATATCGCCGTTCTAACTGCTACGTTCGGGATCCCATCCGGACCGGGAGCTTTCCCGATCTTGAGCCCCTTCGCAATTACCAGCAACTCTGCATTGGATATCCGAGCACCTTCGTTGGGTTCTTCTGCATTCTCTGCGTATGGTGTGGGCGGCCAAAACGTTGGGCCATGGTGCGGAAAAAGACCTTCCACGATCCTCCTTAGTTTGTCCGGGCACAATTCCACGGTTACTGCTGGACCTTTGAGCTTCGATACCACGATTCGGTACGCGTTGCCCCAGGGGTTGGCGCCGGCTTCTCGACACAACTCTTTGTAGCAGTTCGACTTACTCAGCCTTATCTCGCGTTTAAGAGCGGCTCGAGCTCCCCGAAAAACGGTTCGCCTTGCTTCTCTCTCAGCTTCATTTCTGGCCCTCTGGAAGCGTCCCCTAGCACGGAGGCAAGCAGCACGGAGGGTACTGATCGTCGCGTTCCACCAATACGCTGGCCGTCTTCTGTTTCTGGGCTCTATCTTCCTCGGCATTGCTATGTCGCATGCCGTAACAATCGCTTCCGTTAGTTCACCTGCATCAAGGGTTGCATCGCCGTATGGCCGCAGCGCCTCGACAAAGACTTCCTTGTCGAAGTCTTTTGTCTTCCACCTTCGTTCGCATGTTCGCGTTCTCCTCGTCGAAGTAGAGGCTCGCCGGCCAATGTTGTAGAGGATCGCCTGGTGATAACTGTTGGAATATTCCTCGCTGACTCTCCAGTTCATGTCTTCCGTAAGCGACGAACTACAGAACGTAACATCGATGATGGATTCACGGCCGTCTCTGCGGAATGTGCTGGCCATACCATCGTTGCAAAGCCTCACATCCAGCCTCGCTAGGGCTTCCAGTAGGCTGTACTCCCTAGCATTGGTGAGCCTACTACCCCATTCCACGGCCCAGGCGTTGAAATCTCCTCCGATGACTACCGGCTTCCGCCTGACCAGCGTGTCCGTGAGTGCATCCAACATCCTGTTGTACTCTTCATCTGACCACCTTGGAGGTGCATAGCAACTTCAAACGAAGATTCCATTAATTTTGGCAACCACAAAACCTTCGTATTAACACTCGATCACTTCTTGAATGGGGAATCTACCCATCACCTGTATGGCCGCTATCTGGGATCTGTCCGTCACCCAATTGCCGTTCTCAGGGGGCACCCGATACGGCTCTGCGATGATTGCAACATCGCACTTAGTCTTTGTTGTCGACTGCCACAACAGTTGCTGTGCGACGTCGCAGTGATTGAGGTTGATTTGGGTTATCTCAATCATTGTTGACCTGCCATCGCCTTTTTATAGGCCGGGCACTTAAAGCCTCCCGTCTTATGGTCGTTTCCATCCTCCGGCTTACACAGCATGCAGTTGGCTTGGCTTTTGAACAACGGCAGTCCCGAGCAACGTGGCCGTTTCCACCGCAACTCCAGCATCGTCCGGACCTGTCGGTGCCCTTGCAATTTCTCGCCTGATGACCAAACTCCATGCATTTAAAGCATCGCTCCATTTGTTTGGTGGCTCGGGGAGCCAGTCGCAACGAGCACTCCGCCCATCGAATTTTCACCTTGCCAGTTGCTACCAGCTTATTGGCAATATCCACAGGCAATCGGATTGCCGCCGTGTGAGTGCCTCCATACGACTTCCTTATCCGAATCACCATCGGTCCTTCGACGTTGCACTGCTCCTTCAATGCGCGTTTCAGATCATCTTCTGTTGTGATCTCGTCCAGATCCTTGATTTCAACCACCGCCTCCTGTGATATGGCTCTCACATTGGCCTCGTTCTCCAGGGATTTGGCAACGAGCTCCCTGAACGCCGAGCTCTTAACCGTCGGATCCTTCTTGAGCTCGAACAGCATCTCTCCTTTTTGGGTGCGTCTGGTCTTCACTACGTTTTCGCCCAACACCTTCAACTCCGGGTCCTCCTGCAGTTTCCTAAGCAGAGCAGCGTACGTCGTCTTGTCCTTCGCCTCGACGATCAATGCATCGCCCTTCTTCCTCTCCCTAGGAGGCCGGTGGGTTTCTTTCTTCTTCTGTTCTTTCTTCTTTTCTTCCTTCTTCATATCTTCTTTCTCCTTTCGCTTTTTCTTCTTCTTCGCCTGCTGGTTCTCCACAGTGCGCCATCCATCATCACCCCGATTGCTGGCACGCTCCCGTTCGCTTCTCTGTTTCTTCGGGACTTCCTCTTCTCCTGGCGTGTCCCTGCCTCGTTTCTCTGAGCGAGTACTCCGGTGGCTCCTCGGCGTCTCCATGTTTTCAGCCGTAGGTCTATCCGTGGCTTCCGCCAGAGACTTCTCGGCTGTTTCCACTCTCAGCTTGAGCGCCTTCTGATCGCGTTCCGCAACTGTAACGGCGGACTTGATGCTCGTCACTAGTTGCTTGATCTTCAGGTGAACGTTGTGCTTGTCTTTGACAAACTCGTACAACTCGTTCACCCTTCTCATCACTTCGAACAAGCTCGACTCTTGAGCTGTGCCGCTGTTCGAGTTCGGTGTAAGCACTCGCTGATTCAGGAATGCTAGCTCCCGTTGGCTTCCTTGAGACTCGTTCCGTATTGCGCTACTACTCGTTCTCGCAGCAGTTTCCAGCGGCGTCACTGGTGATCGCTGCATCATTCCACTTCTTCTAAACGCGTCCGCGTTCTCTCCAACTACTTCGGTATAATTTGATGTCTCCATTCTATTGGGTCCCCCCTCCGAGCCGCTATCTCCACCTGCTGTACGTAGTCGCTTTTGTGATCCCTTGGTTGTCTATGAATCAGGGAGGTCAAGCGAGGGTTGAACACGTACCTTCATGGGGTCCGTGTCCAGAGCCAGATCAGCGCAAGTCGGGAGTGTTACATCCGAGCCTAGTACCCATCAAAAATGATGGACAGATGAAGAACGTATCCGGAGGCCTGCCAAGGTTTTACCGGGACGGAGGCAGACGCACCATTAGCCCGCTCGCCGTTTCAAGTAGGTGTCACCCTTCCTTACCCAGGGAGCAGAATGGCACGAATGTCAGCCCATCGTCGTCATCCTATCCGTAATCTGTAGTCCGTTGTCGTTTGCGTTGACCAGTATGCCATAATCAGGATGTTACTGGCATCAATCCTGATGTGCCGGTTGGCACTCCGAGTATTTGGGCTAAGGAACTTTGTAAGCGGTACCAGGTCGCTTGTACAGAGTTGCTTGCGGATGTGTGGCTTTTTATGGAGATCCAACAGAGCCCACTGTTGAAACCCCGCCACATCCTAGGCATCCTCTGCTTGAGCTATCTGGAAACCAGAAGCTCGGTCACACCCCGAAGGAAGAGCCAAAGGTGGTAATCCACACGGATGTATGAACGATTTTCACTTGGGATGAATTCCCAAGCTGCCACCCGACTCGCAGAAGGGGGGGTTCGTCAAGCCCCTGGACTCCTGTCCCTGCTGCCCCTTGTATATGTGTGTGTGTGTGTGTGTGTGTGTGTGTGTGTGTGTGTTTTTTTTTTTTTTTTTTTTTTTTTTTATTCTAGGAGTCCAAAAATCTTCAAAAGACGCTGTGTGGGATTCGAATGTGCGCCTACCCACTAAAAACACTCTCCTAGTTCACCTCCACCTTGAATTCCCCTTCGGTACCACCATGCAGTATTTCTTCGGAGGGGAGGCGTTATGTGCCTTGTGCACCATCACCAATTTGTTATTCTACGCTGTTATTGTTAAAATTTTCTATGCTCTTTCGCTACCTCCATTCTAAGCCATTTAGCTCTTGTTAATTTGTTAGGTTTCGCCAATCAGCAAGCAACATGCGTCATGCTGAACCATTTAGCTCCTGTTAGTAATTTGTTAATTTCCTACATTTTTCGCCATTCAGCGCAGACCCGCCCGGAGGCAGACATCTTCTACGCCTTGCGGACATTACGAACTTACCGGCAGGGTGCCTAAGTCACTCCAGCGATGCCGGTGGGTCCTGGCGTCCGGTTCACTGGCGCTCCGACGACCCAGACCGGTGCTACGACGCGTTCTACTCTACTAGCCCTCGGCTCTACTCCGTCAGAGAGTTTCCCGGCGAAGGAATGTCTCCCGAAACCGATCTTTGTTCCTCCCGTCAACTTTGATGTAGTACAACCATGATCTGAACTACAGTCCTGTTAACTACGTTCCACTTTTCTTCGTCGCTGCACATACGTTCGACGATATTTTCCACATTTACGTCGACGCCGACAATTGCTGCCATTTCTCCTCGCGAATGCGCGAACCTTGGACAACTGAAGATGACGTGCTCCGGTGTTTCTTCTGTGTCCCGACACTCAGGACAGATCGGTGAACTGGCATGGCCGAATCTGTACAGATACTGCTTAAAGCACCCATGATCAGACAGAAATTGTGTCATGTGGAAGTTAACCTCCCCGTGTGCTCTGGTGATCCACATCGACACGTTGGGAATTAGACGATGAGTCCACCTGCCATTCGCAGCGTTATCCCACTGCTGCTGCCACTTGTGTAGTGTGCTGACTCGCGCTCTCTTCCGAATTCCTCTTGTGCCTCGGTCCCTGTAGCATTCGCTATCTTCTTCCAGTAGAAGGCAGATAGGGATCATCCCGGCTATTACACACACGGCGTCTGACGAGATGGTTCGATACGCACTCGACACTCGCATCGCCATCAGCCTGGACGTACGGTTCAGCTGGGCGCGGTTTCTTCCAGTCTTTAATGCCGACGACCACACTGGGGCTGCGTATCTGACGATGGATGATGATACGCTCGCTAGTAGTCTCCGCTTGCTGCTGATGATCGCAGAGTTGTTAGGCATGATCCGGGATAGTGCCGAGATCACCACCGTGGCCTTCTTGCAGACGTAGTCAACGTGGTTGTTGAAGTTCAGTCGGTCGTCTAGCATCACTCCCAAGTGCCTGACTTCGCGCTTTGAGTCAATAGTACACTCGCCAACCACAATTGTTGCATGCTGCACATTCTTCCGGTTGCTGATGACAACTATCTCAGTCTTGTGGTGAGCTAGAGATAGCTTCTTCTCCCGCATCCAGTCTTCCACCGTGTCTATCGCCTCCGTGGCCAGTACTTCTACTTCCTCTCGTGTTTCTCCGATCACAAGCAGCGCCACGTCATCCGCAAATCCGACGACCTTTACTCCTCTGGGAAGGCTCAGTTTCAAAACCTCATCGTACATGACGTTCCAGAGAGTCGGGCCCAGAATGGATCCCTGTGGAACGCCCGCCGTAATAGCCACACTTCTCTTTCCGGCGTCTGTTTCGTAGATCAATCTGCGGTTCTGGAAATAACTTTTCTGAATCTGGCACAGATACGCAGGTACCCTCAGCCTGTGCAGCGAATCGGCAATTGCTGCCCAGCTGGCACTGTTGAAAGCATTTTTGACGTCTAGGGTGACCACCGCGCAGTAACGGTTTCCCCTTCTCTGTTGCTTCTGCGCCGTCTGCATAGCATCCACAACCGTTCTGATGGCATCTACAGTGCTCCTGCCTTTCCGGAATCCGAACTGCAATTCTGATAGACCGCTCTCACTCTCAGTGTATTTCGTGAGCCTGTTTAGGACCACTCTCTCCAACAATTTACCAACGGTATCCAATAGGCATATCGGCCTATACGCTGATGGGTCGCCGGGAAGTTTCCCAGGCTTTGGCAGTAGCACCAATTTCTGTCGTTTCCAGATGTCAGGGAAACTGCTCTCCTCAATGCAATGTTGTATTGTGCTCCTGAACATATCCGGGTTCTCGTAGATTGCTGCTTTTAGGGCCACGTTTGGTATCCCGTCCGGGCCAGGGGCTCTCTCGATTGGCAAGACTTTCGCTACCGCGATCAGCTCTTCGTTAGTCACCCTGATTTCTTCATCGTGGGTATCCTGATTGACGTACGGTGTGGGCGGCCAGATTGTCGGCTCGTGAATCGGAAACAGTGTCTCGATGATAACTTTCATCTTTTCCGGGCATCTGTCGGGTGGTACCGCAGGATCCTTTATCTTCGACATTGCTACTTTGTACGCACTACCCCATGGATTCAAGTTGGCCTTATGACAGAGATTGTCAAGACAGGCTTTCTTGCTGAGCTTGATCGCTTTGTTCAATGCGGCTCTTGCTGCTCTGTAAGGTAACCTACGTTGCTCCCTATCACCGTCATTTCTAGCCCTCTGCATCCTTCTTCTAGCTCGTAAGCACTGTGCTCGCAGATCAGCAATCGTTGGGTTCCACCAGTAGACGGGGTGTCGACTGTTTCTTGGTTTTCCCATCCTTGGCATTGTAGCGTCGCACGCGCGGGATAGTACCGCTACCAGCTCGTCTGCACTGAGGTTCAGTGAATTGCTCTCCAGCCTTAGCGCCTCAACAAACACGTCCTTTTCGAAGTTCGCTGTCCTCCACCTCCGCTCATTCGTTTGTGTCCCACGTGACTCCAGCCGAGCCCTGCCTCCAATATGGTACCGGATGGCTTGATGGTCGCTGTGGGTGTATTCCTCACATACTCTCCAATTTATCGCTCCCATCAGAACAGGACTGCAAAAGGTGACGTCGACGATAGACTCTCTACCTCTCTATCCTGTCCAGCATTTGGTTAAACTGCTCTATCGTCCATCTTGGTGGGGCATAGCAGCTACATATAAAAATTCCGTTGATTTTCACAACCACAAAACCTTCATCTGCGCAGTACACCACTTCTTGCACGGGATATCTTCCCGCTGTCCAGACTGCTACTGTTTTCGCCCTATCTGCTGTCCAGTTTCCATCTTCGGGGGGGATTCGGTATGGCTCCGAAATAATAGCAACATCGCAGTTTTGCTCCACAACGGCTTGTCGCAGCAAAAGTCTGTTTTGGTTCGTCGTTGCATCGCGTCGTCGTCCTGTGTGTGCTTTTAAAGGAAAAAAACTAGTTTTCGTGCGAGTCGGTCGTGTGATGCCAGCAGCGGATGACATTTCAGTCTGTTTTGGTTCGTCGTTGCATCGCGTCGTCGTTCTGTGTGTGCTTTTAGAGGAAAAAACTAGTTTTCGTGCGAGTCGGTCGTGTGATGCCAGCAGCGGATGACATTTCAGTCTGCTTGGTTCGTCGTTGCATCGCGTCGTCGTCCTGTGTGTGTACTTTTAGAGGAAAAAACTAGTTTTCGTGCGAGTCGGTCGTGTGATGCCAGCAGCGGATGACATTTCAGTCTGTTTTGGTTCGTCGTCGCATCGCGTCGTCGTTCTGTGTGTGTGCTTTTAGAGGAAAAAAACTAGTTTTCGTGCGAGTCGGTCGTGTGATGCCAGCAGCGGATGACATTTCAGTCTGTCTTGGTTCGTTGTTGCATCGCGTTGTCGTTCTGCGTGCGTGCTCGTCTTCGTACGGGGCGGTTAAGTGTGTTTTTGGAGGCAAAGTGGAAGTGCCTCTTTTTTCATTCGGATCGGCCGCGTCGTCGTCGACAATTTGAATGTGCACATCGTCGTACCCGTGTGTTGTTGTAGCGGTTCAGTGTGATTTCGAGGCTAGTTTGTGGAAGATGCTGCAGCACATACGCACTGGACACTTCAAGGGATGTTTATTGGTGAGCTCGTTCCATTTTATCACAATAATTAATGCTATAGGATGTATACAATTCTGCACTGGGTTTTGTGTATTTATCTAACAAATATTGAAAAGTTCGTCACGTCATGTGTCGGCGCTAGTTCCAAATGCACATTTAGTTGGTAATAAATATTTTTCTTTCATTTTTTGCATGTACACAAAAATTTGAATGGTTCGTCATCTTCGGTGTCGACATTTGTAATATTTTAGCCCAAATGAATGAATGTTTTGACTCAAATAAACGTTGCATGAATTTCTGGAAAAAAGAGAGGGTCGGTAAAAGATAGACGGCGAACCATGCGGTAAGATCTTTCTTATTTATTTATCCCGTGTTATTTTGGTAATACTTGTGAATCGATCGCGTTCAGCATTTTCTCGCGCGGAAGCGCAAACTACAGATGCGTCGGTGTTTAGCATTGTGTACTCCTTAGTTGCGAATGAATAACTTATGTAGGGTGAGTTGTGCCTCAACAATAGATCGCGTTCGTCGTCCAAGGTTTAGAAGGGTATTTCTTCGCGAGCGCATTATTAATCGCGAATCAAAACATTACATTCGTTTATCACGTCGAAATCCTCAACGCATCCCCATTTCCCCTGTCCAAACTCCTAGTGATTTCTCGTAGTAACGCAGAGAATTCCTCGGTTATTGGCCTAAGCGAGAATCACGTCATCATTTCCTTCCCTATCCTCAATTGACCTGCATTCGGACGCGGCCGGCGCTGGTATTGCTTATTGAAAAGTATTGGGATTGCAGCATTTACACAATGAAGAGAAAGCTAATCCCAATCATCATCTATTGGTTCTTTGTGTAAATGCAGTTGTCCTTGCAATAACAGAGGAGCAACCGCAGGCGGTCAATCATGCTCATGCTCATGCTCATGCTCAACGGCTTGTCGTAGCAAAAGCTGTGCAGTCTCACAGTGGTTGAGGTTGATTTGGATTACCTCCACTGGGACTTAGTTGCACTCACTTGCTTGAAGGCCGGGCATCTTCGGATGATTGCTGTTCTCTGTGTTTGCGCAGATGAGGCACTTCGGGGACTTCCTGCAATCCTGAGCTTTGTGGCCTTCCTCACCACACCTTCTGCATAGTTTGCTTCTGTCAGGCCCTTTGCAATCTCTTGCCAGATGGCCGTACTCTAGGCATTTGAAACACACTTCCGGTTGCTGAGAGATACTCAGGGAGCACACACACCAGCCTATTTTGATCTTGCCAACTCTTAGTGCCTTATTGGCTGCATCGATCGGTAGTTTGATCGATGCCACCTTCGTGCCAGAAGGTCCGTTTCTTACACGGATGGTCATCCTGGCTTCTCCTAGCTCGCACTGCTCCTTCATAGCTACTTCAACTTCCTGCTCCGATGTGACCTCGTCCAAGTCTTTGCATAAGAGGGTTGCTTCCGGACATAGGGCCCTGACTTCGACCTTATCGCCCATAGCTTTCTCGGTAAGCTCTTTGTAGGAGGAGCTGCTTCCTTTTGGATCCCTTCTTAACTCGAGGATCATTTCCCCATTGCGGGTGCGCCTAATTTTCTTCACGTCTTCCCCTAGCTCCCTAAGGTCCGGATTAGTCCGCATGGTGCGCAGAACTTCCGCGTACGAGTCGTCACTTGTTTTGACGATGAGAGCTTCACCTTTATTTTTTCTCTTTATGAGCTTCCGTTTGTCGGACCTGCTTTTACCGGCCGACTTCGCTTTTCTTTTGCCGACGACCTGCCACGGGGTATGGCCGTCTGCGACGACATTCTCTGCTGGATGGCGTGCACCAGTAACGGGGGCGTCCTTATGTTTCTTGGAGCCACCGTGTGTGTGTGTGTGTGTGTGTGTGTGTGTGTGTGTGTGTGTGTGTGTGTGTGTGTGTGTGTGTGTGTGTGTGTGTGTGTGTGTGTGTGTGTGTGTGTGTGTGTGTGTGTGTGTGTGTGTGTGTGTGTGTGTGCGTGTGCGTGTGTGTGTGTGTGTGTGTGTGTGTGTGTGTGTGTGTGTGCGTGTGTGTGTGTGTGTGTGTGTGTGTGTGTGTGTGTGTGCGTGTGTGTGTGTGTGTGTGTGTGTGTGTGTATGTTACAAAAAAATGTCACTCACGGTTCTCAGCCGTCTATTGACCGATTTGAGTTCTCTTCTCGTGGAAGCAAATGAAAGCTACTACATCCTAGTAGAACGCTATTGAATTTTATTTTGATTGGAAGTTCGGTTACCGAGATATCTTTCAAAGAGTGCTAGGGAGTAGTACAACTTAATTATTTTAGATATTTTTGACGAAGTGTATCACCATAAATTTCTCAGCCGTCTATCAACCAATTTAGGTTCTCTTGGAAGCAAACGAAAGCTACTACATCCTAGTAGAACGCTATTGAATTTTATTTTGATTGGACGTTCGGTTACCGAGATATTTTTCAAAGAGTGCTAGGGAGTAGTACAACTTAATTATTTTAGAGATTTTTGACGAAGTGTATCACCATAAATTTCTCAGCCGTCTATCAACCGATTTGGGTTTTTAAGGCCCCAATCGAAAGCTACTGCATCCTAGAAGAATGCTTTTGAATTTCATTCCGATTGGACATTTTGTAACCGAGATATCTTTTGAGGAGTACTTTGGAGTAATACAACTTTACTTTTTAAGAGGTCTTTGAAAAATGCCTCATAATTAATTGACCAGCCGTGTGTCAATCGATTTGAGTTCTCTCATCAGCAAATGAAAGGTGCAGCATCCTAGTAGTATGCTATTGAAGTTCATGCCGTTTGGACATTTTGTTTCCGAGATATCTTTCGAGGAGTAGTTAGGAGTAATAAAATATACGCTATTGAGAGATTTTTGATAAAATGTATCATAATAAATTTCTCAGCCGTCTGTTAACCGATTCGGGTTCTCTTAGCATCAAATGAAAGCTACAACATCCTCGTACAATTGAATTTTATTTTGATTGGACATTTAGTTACCGAGATTTCTTTTGAAGAGTATTTGGGAGTAATCTCAATAAATTACTTTTTTATTATTATACTACATAGCTGTATCTCGATGATTTTCTTACCCATGTATTGTCGGGCCACCACCAAACCGGACGTCGCTCAATCAAGTCGCGACGCGACCCGACTTGCGACGTTTTTGAATTATGTCAAAAGTAGTGCGCATCCTTCCCGTTGCTGTCAGCAACACAGCGCACTAGATGCGAGACAGTTGCGACACTTGTGTGCCAAGAAAATGGCAGTTTTTGATTAAATGTCTGTCTTGATTCCAACCGAATAGACAATATTAATAGATTGACAGTAAACAAGAGATACAATATTCCAGAATATGTAAGCTATTGTTTAAACATTCCATACAAGATTCTAGGAGATTCCGGCTGTCATTTCTGGTAGTTGAGCCCATGGTCGATGATTCTATTATGGAAAGCAATCAACTTGATGCAAAATTCACAATATTTTCTAGAATGACCAAAATTCACAATCATACATACGAAAAATACAACAATATTTTTAATAAGTGTAATAAGGGTTCTGTTCACCATAGGTGGATTAATTCAGTTTTTATTGTAACAGTTGATTTATTCATTGCATTTTTGACGCTTTTAATTGATCAAAAATCAATTATTTATGGAAACTTTTGATTTATTTATGCATTTTATTTGTTTATGGAAATTTTGTTATTTATTACGGCTTACACCCTATTCTTCACTGAGACTTTTCGAATTATTTATGGGTAATTTTGTATTTATTATGGAACGTTTAATTGTCTGCCAACCAAAAAGCTCGAGTGAGCAAGAATGGAAGAAAATCGCTTCTAACGATAAATGATACATGATACGAACAATCAAAGATAGCCGTTGTTCATGCGGTAGCATGATGCGACACCCTCGCACGGTGCCCACATCACAGAGCAATCAAAACATCTGATTTAGGCTTTATCGCGGGATCTATCGTTATCGGATCATGTTACAAGTCGCGATAAATTTTATTCATCGCGACTAATGCCTCTTATGCACCCGGAACCCGAATTAATGACCAGGAATATTGCACTCATATACATATCGTGAAGCTTCAGCAATAAGGATGCACAACAAGTGATTGAAAATCGAAATGTATCATTTCGGCTTCATGATAACCATCGCATCGCGGCCGCATATGCCGAGCGATTCATTATTCGCGGAGCATGGTTTGTTGTGAATGCTTGACGACAAAATTCTATCGTTGTTGCTATGATCGCGCGATGCCTTCCAACCGCGACACATTTGGGATCCTATCATGATCACTAGATTTCCATCCTTGCACAGGGCTGACTCTGCTGGCTCGAATTTTACGTGTTATGCATGTTGGCAATGAGCCAACATCTAGGCCAACATTTTGTGGTCCTTCGAACCGGATCAGTGAAGCGAAAATACAGTCCATTGAGGAACAAAAGTGATTGAACTGAACGTTGAAGACACAAAAGTGAACTGAAAGTGAAGAACTAAAACGAAACCGAACTGTGAAGGTGAAAAGTGAACTTGACAAACCAAGTAAAAAGTGAGTGATCGCTCTATCCGTAGCGAATAGTTCCAATGTCTCTACAACATTGGAAAAGCACCCAGCGGTCAACCATGGAGGAAGCGAAGGCCTACGTTCATCAGCGCGGACAGATAAAGGGTAAGGTCACCACAATTTTCAATAGTCTGGTGAGAGCGGAGGACGACCCGTCTCAGGTGAGTGTCCCTATGTTAAAAGTTTATTCCAGAAAGTTGGAAACACATTATGCAGAATACTCCGCTTTGCACAAGGAAGTGTTGAGGCTCGTTCCTCCAAGTAAATTCGACGAACAAGACGAGAAGTTGAACGAGTTTGATCGTCTTTATACAGAAACGCTTGTTCGTCTGGAAAGCTTAATGGAAGCTTTCCGAAAGAAACCTTGTGATTCGGCTACTGCTTTGCAAACTGATTCTTCCCCAACATTTGATGGGAAATATGAAAATTGGCCTCGCTTCCAGGCGATGTTTGAGGACATCGTCGGCAAAGGTTCTGATTCCATTAAACTGCACCACTTGGAAAAGTCCTTGATTGGTGCCGCTTCCGGAATCAAAAACTTTGGCAGATAATAACTCCGGATTTCAAAACTTTGGCAGATAATAACTACAAACACGTGTGGGAAATTCTCAAGTTCATGAAACAGCCAGTGGACGCAACTGCTGGATTGATCGTTAACAAAAATTTGGTGTCTTGCCTTGACCCTGCAACACGAAAGCAGTGGGAACGTACTCTCAATCGTGGTGATTTGCCTGATTTGAACGATACTTTGTTGTTTCTGAAGGATCAGTGTCACGTTTTTAAGCGGTGTGAGGTGGATAATCCCTCATCCGCTTAAGCTCTACCGGAAAAGACAGTCCAGTCTAATGCTAAACCTGCTAACGTCAAGGTTCACTCGGCAACGCCGGACGCTAGTAACGAGTCGTGCAGTTTTTGTGGGATGTCGCATTTCAGCTACCAATGTCCTGAGTTTCGTAAGCTATCCTTTCAAGAGCGTGTTAGTAAGGTGAAGGATTCACATTCGAGCTTCAACTGTCTTCATCGTGGGCACAATCCTGTTGATTGTTCGTCCAAAAACCGTTGTTCCAAATGTGGTAAGCGGCATCACTCCTTGCTGCACGATGATGCAAAGAAGTCTGATCAAAGTGTCAGTCCGCCCGCCGCTTCTCCGAAGCCAGCTGATGCCGTTCAGAAGCCAGTTCCTGTGTCACCACAGGCCTCAAATACTGAATCGATTCAATCAGCTACAGTGTCGTCGTCGTGTTCACAGAGCGTTGCCCTTCCAAATGTTTAGCTGTTGACTGCTATGGTGCATTTGCTCGACAAATCTGGTCTTCCTGTGCCTTGTCGAGCCGCCCTTGATTGTGGGACTCAAACGAACTTGCTTCTACCTCTATGTTTGTGAAGTTAGGGTTTAATGGACTTCCTGTGAATGTCGATATCGTCGGCGTCAGCTCCACTCGCAGTAAGTCTAACTTCTGGTCGATGTGAGCCTTCGTTCGCAGTGCAGCGACTATCAAACGACTCTCCAGTGCTTGGTCACTGCGAAGATTATGCAAGTAACATTATTAGTTTTGTTCGGCTCTACAAGAGATCTTGATGACCAAATTTTTAAAACTTGCAATAAAACTGATTTATACATCAAAACCTCTTGATAACCTCTTTAAGAGAATCTTCCGGCTAAGCGGACCACTCTCGGAGAGGTTTTGCAAACCGCATTAGAAGTAGCAATAAACCCGTTTTAAAACCTAGTTGAGAAGTTTCCCATTCTCGATTGTTGTTGTTTTTTTTTTATCAACAAAACTATGACAGCTTAAGATGCAGAAAAGCTTCTTCGATGGCACGTAAAGTTCAGGAGGATGCATCATTCTTAAGTAGAAAGCGATCATTTTAAAGCAATATTTTAGTAGTTATTGTGCTGGTAGGCTTATGCGCATTCAATTTTACCGTGAATATTGGGGTTGCAGAACCATAAAATTAATGCGCTTCGAAAATAGTAAAAATTATCATCTTGGAATGAAATAAATCAATTGGTTAATTTAGTAAAACTATCGCGAATCACAAGAAAATTCAGCAGAGATAGTTTATTTATGTGAGCACGTTATGGAAATTATGGCAAACTATCAATTCATTGCTAATTTGAGCAAAAATAACTATTTTCCATTCACGTTAGCTAATTCTTCAATATGGCGACGACCATAATCAGCGAAAATAACACGAAAGCAAGTTTACTTTTATGATGACCGCAATAAACCTAGCAGTGTCGTTGTTTCGGCTTTTCCACCAACAGATGTCGTTCTTAATCGAACGGATCGCCATCTGTTGAGAGTTTTAACAGTTTTATTGTGGTAATAATGATTGCCAGAAGGTTTACATATCGGAGGGTTTTGTTTACTCTTAAAATCTGTCTTTATGCATATCTTCAAGTATACTATAAAACATTTCATCAATGGTTTTCATGTGAGTTTTAATTATTGCTGTGATAAAACCCTAATAAAAATCAAACAAAACCAACCAGCAATGGAATTGTTACTTTGGTAATATTCCGTTGCCGTCCAGGTCAATCAACATTTCTGAGTGGAATACTCCCTCTAATATCAAGTTGGCCGAGACTAATTTCAATGTTCCAGCCGCAGTAGACTTACTGATCGGGATGGGCCATTTCTTTTAACTCTTGAAGATAGGCCATATCATTCTTGATGAGGCTTTTCCCGAGTTGCGTGATACTGAACTAGGATGGGTGATCGCTGGTGAAATCCGTGATGAAGAACCGGCTTTGGTTAACGTCACACAGGTGAATTGCGTTCCTATCGAGTAGCTCAACGAGACAGTCAAGCGTTTTTGGGAGATCGAGGAGGTTTGCTCTGCTCCCACAGGAGAAGAAGAAGAGTTTGAGGAATTGTTTCGTAACTCGTATCGACGTGATGTCAACGATAGATATATAGTGGAGGTACCGATCCGTGAAAATGTACACGAACTTTCTCATAATCGTACACTGGCCCTTCGTTGTTTTTTTCTTTCTCGAAAGACGGTTGCTGAAAGATCCTGCGCTCCGTCTGCAGTACTCCAACTTCATCGAAGAGTACAAATCCCTCGGCCGCTGCAAGAAAGTTGTCAAGGCGAATGATGTCCCTGGCAAACTGAAGTACTACATGGCGCATCATGCCGTCTACAGGCCGTCGAGCACAAGCACAAAAATAAGGGTTGTGTTTGATGCGTCGGCGAAACCCGTGTCTGGGGCGTCTCTCAACGATGCGTTGAAGATAGGTCACGTCGTTCAAAATGACTTGATGTCAATTCTGTTGCGATTTCGCAAACATCCTTTCGTCTTTACCGCTGATGTTCAGAAAATGTATCGGCAGATTTTGATTGATCCTGAACAAACCTCGTTGATGAGAATTTTCTGGCGGTCCAACCCAATGGATCCCGTCAAGGTTCTCGAGTTAGTGACTGACGTACGGTACTTCTGCCTCTCCTTTCTTGGCTACCAGGTCCCTAGTTCAACTGATTGTCGATGAAGGAACCGATTTCCCTCTTGCAGCTCGCGTGATACAAGAGGACTGCCATGTTGATGATGTGTTGTCGGGAGCGAAAACCATTCAAGAAGCCATTGAATGTTGTCAACAGCTCCAAACGTTATTAGCCAGGGGTAGTTTTCCGATGTATAAGTGGTGCGCCAACAATGAAGCGATTCTTCAGGATGTCCCTGAGGCTGAGCGTGAAAAACTAGTTCTTCTTGATGATCTGTCGGCAAATGAAGTGATGAAGACTCTCGGATTAACATGGAATCCGAGGAGCGATGAGTTTCTATATTGTCAATCCCCTTCGTCCGAAGAGTCAGCTGTGACAAAGCGTCAGCTGTTCTCCGAAGTTGCGAAAATGTTTGACCCGTTGGGCCTACTTGCTTCAATTCTGGCTAAGCATTTGATGCAGCAAACCTAGGCTGCAAAAATAGGTTGGGAGGAGTCTTCCTCTGACGACATCCTAAGAGACTAGTTACAGCTTCGCAATTCTCTTGCATCCGTTCGTGACATCGACCAGAGACCAGTAACCGGTCCCGCGTATGATTCTCTTGAGCAATACGGGTTCGCAGACGCTTCAGGAGTAGCGCACGGTACCTGCCTGTATGTTCGCAATATGCTCCTAAATAATCGTTGTGTCGTCAGGTTGTTGTGCAGTAGGTCCAAGATTGCCCCTCTTCAAAAGTTGACAATCCCCCGAAAGGAACTGTGTGCAGCCGTGCTGCTGCCCAAGTAACACACATGTTATATAAGTATAAGTTACGACAGCGCAAGTTTTGGTTGTATAGAAGTTTATTTTACGTTATTTCTGTTAGTTTTTCCGTGTATGCTAGGATTGAGCGATATTTTCTCTGCGCCACTGAACTAGAATGACAACCGGTGGCAGTTGTCAACACTGTAGAGGAGAAAAATAAAAGAAGTTTCCATTTCCTGTTTCATTCATGTAACGCAATCGGACAATAAAAACGTGTTTTTCTAAAGTGTACTTTTATCCGTTCAGCTTATCCCATTACGCGTGTCCGAAGTATCCGTCGGTATTCGGTCTTTCGGAGTCCGCTGCCTTGCCGGGAAGTAAGTCCGTATCGGTGGCCCTGTCCCGGCCGACAGGTTAATGTGCCCAGATTGGGAAAGTGAACGGTGAATTTGTCCGCGTGGTTCGATTTCGCTCGTCGTCTCGTTCGGCTGATCGACGACCGACCGTACCGAGAGCAGCAGCGGCTGCACGGCGCGAGTGTAGTAGAAACGAAATTACACAACTAGTGTGTGTGGCAAGTTTGCGGTTGACTTTCGATCGAGAGTACAGTTGTACTAGAGCGGTGTGAAAGTGACTGGTTGTTTACTACGGTGCGAGTGCGGTCGGATTTGATTCCAACAAACAGTGCGCGGCTTTGGTTTGTTAGAGTGCGGAAGATTGTTGACTGTTTCGCGTAGTGAACTGTGTCGAAGAAAACAGAATGGCTGAGAAACTGTTGTTCGCTCGGCTCAACAATCTTAACTATCTCACGTGGAAAACGCGGATGGAGATGTTGCTCAAACGCGAAGAGTTGTGGAGCATAGTGTCGAATGATCCGCCGGCTGCAGGGGCAACGACCGCCCAGATTGATGCCTGGAAGAGGGCTGACGAAAAAGCCTTGGCAACGATAGTGCTGTTTGTGGAAGATGGACAATTGAACCTAGTGAAAAATGCGGCGACGTCTCGTGATGCGTGGAATCAGTTGAAGAACTACCACGAGAAGAAGACAATGACGTCGCGGGTGTCTCTTTTGCGAAGAATTTGTAGCCTGAACATGGCCGAAGGGGGTGACATGGAAAAGCACCTCTTCGATTAGGAAGAACTTTTCGATCGTTTATCGTGCGCGGACCAGCCGCTTGGCTCATCGCTGAAAGTGGCCATGGTTTATAGAAGTCTCCCAGAATCCTACAGTGGCCTTGTTACTGCGATGGAGAGTCGGCCGGACGCTGACCAAACAATGGAGTTGGTGAAACAAAAACTGCTGGACGAGCACCAGCGGCGTATCGAGCGATCCGGTGACACGGGGGAGAAGGCTATGAAATTGCAAGGTAAGAAGAAGATCACGGAGAAGAAGGAAGAGGTGTGCTTCCATTGCCGGAAGCCCGGCCATTATCGACGCGATTGCCGGCTTCTACAACAGCAGCAGAAGAAAAGCGGAGAAGCAAGTGGATCTGTTCGGTTCCGAACGTTTGTTTTTGTTTTTATTTGTATGAGTAAGTTTTTTTTTTTGAAAATGTTGTCAATTTGCCCCTACTATCCCCTTTCTGTTTCACCCCTCCTTCCCCTTTCTGTTTTACCCCACTTTTTCCCTGTTTTGTAAACCTTAGTTGTTAAGTTAATGAAATGCCAATACCTTTCCCCATATCAAAAAGTAAAATCATATCAGCAAAGCCAAAAGTCAGACATCCATCCAATGTATTTCTTTCTAGAAAGTTCCTCCCATCTAGTCGCCAATCGATTTTTCTTGTTTTTGTCTCGTTTGTTTGTGTTCCCATGGAGATGGGAGGAGCCAATGCCTCATAATTGCTACACTCACACTAATGAATCATCTTGTATATAAAGATCCCCATACCGCGCGAAGCGTATCAGTTTTTTTGTAAACGTCGAAAAGTTCACATCGCGAATAAACGTGAAATCGAGTAGAAATCGGATTTTTCCTTCAACCACCGAAAGAGCACCACCTGGATCCAGATTCCACTACCAAGGCTGCCATCCGCTGCTGCTGCTGACCCACTGCATTGGAATACAGTCCACTCATCCCGTTGCTCAACGGAGCACTTTCCGGCGAGGCAACAAGCGTCTGCCCCCTCGTTCCGATCCACAGCTAGACCCCACCCGTGGTAATCTACTGTGGACACCGGATCGATTGCACACGGGCAACCTGTTGCAAGCCAGCGTCATTCCCACCGCTGCTGGAACACCAACAAGAGATTTTGTAGTGTCCCATCGTTCCGATCCGCAAAAAGACCCTACCCGAGGCAATCTTTTGCGGACACCGGTTCGAGCGCCACACGGATTACTGCTTCATCTCTGGCCTGTTGGTTGTTGGCCAGTAACAGGAATTGACGTGTTCGTGAGGAACCCAAAACCGACGCCTTCCCACATTGTGCACCGCACATTGTTTGGTCCTGAATCGAACCGGATAGCAGCACCGGTGGCAGTGAAAGGTTTGTTCTCGCTCTGGTGGCGAATCGAAAAATCCCATCCCGTCGAGAAGTTTTCATTCCGGTCGGCGACGTTCGCGGTCCGAAAGTTAGTTCGCGCGAGTGTTGAAAGTGAAGCTTGAAACACGTCCGAACAAGTTCGAATAGGACAATTTAGTTGTGTGAGAGCCCTGTTTGGGTTAAAAAAGACAGTTGAGTAGTGTTTATGTGCCCTATTTGGGACGAAGAAAAAGTGTACTAGTGTTTGTGAGCCCGATTGGGCTGAAAGAAAAAGTGATGTCGCTGAAGCACACGCCCCAAAAAAGTGCTTCTGACAAAATGGCCGAGTTGAAGACGCTCGTGCATCTCCGTGGCCAAGCGAAGGCCAAAGTGACCCGGATCCGAAAAACCATTGAAGAGGTTTCGGAAGCCGGCATCATGCAGTTCACCCTGGCGCAGCTGAAAGTGTATTCCCGGAATTTGGAGGCTCACTTCCAAGAGTACCTCAATTTCCATCACCAAATCACCGCATTGTTGCCTCCGGAAAAGCTGGACGACAACGATGCAATGTATCTCCAGTTCGAAGATCAGCACACCGAAACTGCCATGATGGTGGAAACCCTGATCCTGTCCGCGACCCCGCCGCCTCCAGCTCCATCTGTAGTGCCCGCGTCCAGTGCGCATCCGGCGCAGATTATAGTGCAGCAGCAACCGCTTCCGGTTCCGATACCGTCGTTTGATGGCAAGCCGGAGAATTGGCCTCGATTCCGGCAAGTGTTTTCCGACATTATGGCCAGATCCAGGGATTCGGATGCGGTCAAGCTGCATCACCTCGAAAGGGCACTAGCAGGTGGTTCCGCCGCGAAGATCATCGACCCGAAAACGCTCAATGACGGAAATTTCACACACGCCTGGGAGCTGCTGCTTGACGTCTACGAGGATGAGCGGAAGGCGGTAGACTCTCACATCCATGGCTTGCTGGGTCTACAGCGGATGAACAAGGAATGCTCCAAGCAAATGAGAGATCTCGTGAACGAGGTAACCCGCCACGTCGAAGGATTAAAGCTACTGAACCAGAACCTGGACGGTGTTTCCGAGCGATTTGTCGTCGTCGTCCTTTCCGATGCTTTCGACCCCGAGACGAGGAAGCAGTGGGAGGGCACCATTCCCCGCAAAGAGATCCCGACCTACGAAGACACCGTGATATTTCTGAAGGAGCGATGCTCGTTGTTGGAGCGCTGCGAAGCCAGCCACCCGAAGTCGTCGTCCGTCAAGGAGTCCACCCTGAAGTCCGCCTCGAAGCCCCCACCGGCGAAGTCGTTCGCTATGGCTACACCCGTAGCTAATAGCGAGG
Organism: Aedes albopictus; assembly: GCF_035046485.1. NCBI lineage: Eukaryota > Metazoa > Arthropoda > Insecta > Diptera > Culicidae > Aedes > Aedes albopictus. The sequence continues at coordinate 272,403,380 of NC_085137.1, forward strand.
CGACATGCGAGATCTGCAGTGCGAGTCATCCCAACTACAAGTGCGACAGGTTTGTTTCTTTGACGGTACCCCAACGCAGAGTTAAGGTAAGGGAACATAATCTTTGTTTTAATTGTTTGAGGAGGGGACACCCTGCCTTGAAATGCCCTTCCACTAAATCTTGCCAGGAGTGTCAAGGAAGACACAATACCTTGCTTCATGAGCCAAAGCCTCCAAAAACCGAAGAAAAGCCCGTAGTTACTAGTCCGAAGCCCAAACAAGAGTCCGCCCCAGTTGTTGAAAGTGTTGAAGTTCCTCCTCCAGTTGAAAGTGTCTCCTCGTTGTCCAGTTCCATCCACAAGGTTCCTCGCTCTGATGGTACATTGTTGCTTACGGCCATGGTTGATGTCCTAGACAGCCATGGAAATCCCCATCCATGCCGTGCCTTTCTCGACTGTGGTTCCCAACCACATTTGATTTCCCGTTCATTTGTTGAGTGTTTGGGAATTGAACAGGTGCCTACCCACGTTGAAGTGTTCGGAGCCACCGGTAAAAGATCGGTTCTTGACAGGAAGGTCAACATTTCGTTCCGTTCTCGTTCCATGAATTACCAAACCCAAATTGAATGTTTGGTCACTGATGTAGTGACAGGTCCTCTGCCTGGTCGGAAATTGGATCCACGGTCGTGGAACATCCCCTCTGGTTTGTCTCTCGCTGACCCTTCATTCCACACCCCAGGTGAAGTCCATCTTTTGATTGGTGTCAAGCTGTTCTTCCATTTGATGTTGCCAGGACAGTTGATGCTTGGTGATCGCTTACCAGTCCTAAAAGAGACACGATTGGGTTGGGTTGTTGCTGGTGGTGCTGAGGACGTAGATGCAAACCAGCATTGCTACACTGCCAGTCTGCGGCCGCTAACAGAGTGTATGGAAAAGTTCTGGTCTGTTGAGTCGATTGAGCCTAGTAGTACCGTGTCCCAGGAGGAGCAACAATGTGAGGAGCTCTTTAATTCCACTACCGTTCGAAATGCTGATGGTATCTATACTGTCAATCTTCCGTTGAAGGAATCCGTAAGTGAACTGGGACACAATCGATCATTGGCCCTGAAGCGGTTTCACATTCTTGAACATCGCTTCGCTAAAAATGCTGATCTGAAAGCAGCATATGTTGATTTCATCCAGGAGTACAAGTCGTTGTCTCACTGTAAGATTATTGCCGAATCAGATGACCCTCCAGAAAAGCTAGTCCACTATTTGCCCCACCACGCGGTCTTGAAGCCAAGCAGTTCCACAACCCGTTTGAGAGTTGTCTTCGATGCTTCGGCACGAACAACTGGCCCGTCCCTCAATGAAGTTTTGATGATTGGTCCCACCGTGCAAGATGACCTTTTTTCGATTATCCTCCGATTTCGTAAGCATCGTTACGCCGTAACGGCTGACATTTCCAAAATGTACAGGAGAATCCGTGTTGATGAGAACCATTCCAGTTTACAGCGAATTTTTTGGAGGGATAGCCCTGACGATCCGCTCCAGATCCTTGAGCTGACCACCGTCACCTACGGGACGGCCAGTGCTCCTTTTTTGGCCACGCGAACATTATTGCAATTGGCCCGTGATGAATCCCACCGCTTTCCGACTGCGTCCAAGGTAGTAGAAGAAGACGTCTATGTAGATGACGTGGTATCCGGAGCCGATACCATTGAGCAGGCTGAACAACTTCGTTCGGATTTGACGGAAATGTTGAATTCAGGAGGATTCCCAGTGCACAAGTGGTGCGCAAGTGACCCAACCATTCTCGACAGCGTTCCCGAAGAAGATCGAGAAAGGTTTTTGGAGTTCGAGAATTCGGATGTGAACAAGGTTATCAAAACCTTGGGCCTGCTGTGGGATCCTGATGAAGACATTTTCCGTTTTCATTGCCAGTTGAAATTCCAAACTTTGTCCGTGCCTACCAAACGCATTGTCCTCTCTGAAATTGCACGGTTGTTTGATCCTTTGGGACTGGTTGCCCCGGTGATAGTTTTGGCAAAGGAAATCATGCAACAATTGTGGAAGGATGGAGTAGGATGGGACGATCCCTTGGAAGGTGAAGTTTTGCAGTCTTGGCTTACTTTCAGAGAATCTTTGAAACATGTTGACATGTTCAAAATTCCTCGCTTCGTTGGTTTGGTAAGCATCAAGTACGTTGAAGTACACGGTTTTGCTGATGCTTCCAATTGTGCATACGGAGCGGTAGTGTATCTCAGAGTTGTTTCTGGTACCGACGTCAAGGTCTCGTTGCTCTGTAGTAAGTCTAGAATCTCCCCACTAAAACCACTGACAATTCCGAAAATGGAACTGTGTGCCGCCTTGTTGCTGTCAAGACTTGTTCCCAAGTGCCTTTTGTCGTTGAAAATGGATATCCAACGTGTCTGTCTGTGGTCCGATAGTCGCATTGTGCTAGCTTGGTTAAGGAAGTCTCCCAGCCTGCTCGAGGTCTTTGTCCGTAACCGCGTGACAGAGATTAATACCACTACCGAAAGGTATAACTGGTCTTACGTTCGATCGGAAGAAAATCCAGCCGATGTTGTGTCTAGAGGTCAATTACCACAGGCTCTGGCGAAAAATGATCTGTGGTGGAACGGGCCGTCCTTTTTGAAGCTTCGTCAGTATGAAGTCGCTGTCCCAGATTTGCCTTCAGAATCAGAGCTGCCCGATATCGTTTTAGTTGTACCCGCTGTATCTGCCACTGTTGTTCTTGAGGACGTACCTTTTCTTGAAGCCTTCGGATCATTCCGAAAGTTGCAGAGAGTGATTGGTTATGTGCTACGGTTTGTGAATAACTGCAGATCAACCCACGCAAATCGTACGTTTACCAAGGGTTTGACCGTTCCTGAGCTACGCCAATCTATGATAACTATCATGCGGCTAGTGCAGCATCTGGAAATGCCGGAGGAGTTGGCTTTGATTGTTTCCGGAAAGCCTAGTCGTCGTTTGAGTGCACTAGATCCGATGTTGGTGAATGGATTGTTGAGAGTAGGTGGACGTTTGGAGAACTCTCGTCTACCGTATGACGCCCGCCACCAAATATTGCTTCCGAATAAAAGTCCAGTTTGCGAACTTTTTATTCGGGACATGCATTTGGAAAACCTTCACCTTGGACCGTCTGGGTTGTTATCACTCCTGCGTCAAAGGTTCTGGTTGGTTAACGCCAAATCAACCATTCGCAAGGTTTTGGGAAAATGTGTGACCTGTTTCCGATTTCGCCCTAGTTGTATGCAGCCGCTGATGGGTCGTCTTCCGGAAGCTCGTGTTGTTCCATCCCCTCCATTTTCTCGCACCGGCGTGGATTTCGCTGGTCCGGTTTTTGTTAAGGTAGGTCTCCGGAAGTCCGTGCGAGTAAAGGCATATATTTGTATTTTCATATGCCTCGCTACCAAGGCCATTCATTTAGAATTGGTCTCTGACCTGTCGTCAGCAGCCTTTGTAGCAGCTCTTCAGCGCTTTGTCAGCCGTCGGGGTCTGGTTGAAGAAATTCATTCCGACCACGGCACAAATTTTGCTGGAGCTAAGTCAGATCTCCATGATCTTCATTTGATGTTCCAGGATGATCAAGCCAAGGGGAAAATTAACGAGTTTTGTTCCGCTCGCGAAATAGTTTGGAAGTTCATCCCGCCTCGATCTCCCAATTTTGGAGGGCTATGGGAGGCCGGGGTAAAAAGTACAAAAACCCATCTGCGGAAGGTTTTGTCCAATGCCTGTCTCACTTTCGAAGAGTTTTACACTGTTCTTACCCAAATTGAAGCAGTGCTCAATTCACGTCCACTCTTCGCTCACTCTTCGGACACCCACGAACTAAGCGCCTTAACGCCCGGACATTTTCTGATTGGCCGTGAGTTGGTTGCCATACCTGAACCTACTCTTGAAAATGTCCCTGTAAACCGTTTGAACCGATGGAAGTATTTGCAGTCTCTGCGTGAGCATTTCTGGAGACGCTGGTCAAACGAGTATCTGAACACCTTGCAGGCTCGCTCAAAGTGGACCAAGGACTCCCCTAACGTGACTCCTGGGCTAATCGTAGTTGTAAAGGAAGATAACCTTCCTCCTCAATCGTGGAAGTTGGGCCGAGTAGTAAAAGTGTATCCTGGCAAAGATCTAGTAGTGAGAGTAGTTGATGTTTAAACAGCTACCGGGGTATACCGTCGCCCAGTTTCTCGACTCGCACCATTACCGATCCAAGACAACGATGACGCACTCGCAGATCCGCATTGAAGCCCGGGGGGAGAATGTTCGGTTCCGAACGTTTGTTTTTGTTTTTATTTGTATGAGTAAGTTTTTTTTTTTGAAAATGTTGTCAATTTGCCCCTACTATCCCCTTTCTGTTTCACCCCTCCTTCCCCTTTCTGTTTTACCCCACTTTTCCCCTGTTTTGTAAACCTTAGTTGTTAAGTTAATGAAGCCTGCTCGAGGTCTTTGTCCGTAACCGCGTGACAGAGATTAATACCACTACCGAAAGGTATAACTGGTCTTACGTTCGATCGGAAGAAAATCCAGCCGATGTTGTGTCTAGAGGTCAATTACCACAGGCTCTGGCGAAAAATGATCTGTGGTGGAACGGGCCGTCCTTTTTGAAGCTTCGTCAGTATGAAGTCGCTGTCCCAGATTTGCCTTCAGAATCAGAGCTGCCCGATATCGTTTTAGTTGTACCCGCTGTATCTGCCACTGTTGTTCTTGAGGACGTACCTTTTCTTGAAGCCTTCGGATCATTCCGAAAGTTGCAGAGAGTGATTGGTTATGTGCTACGGTTTGTGAATAACTGCAGATCAACCCACGCAAATCGTACGTTTACCAAGGGTTTGACCGTTCCTGAGCTACGCCAATCTATGATAACTATCATGCGGCTAGTGCAGCATCTGGAAATGCCGGAGGAGTTGGCTTTGATTGTTTCCGGAAAGCCTAGTCGTCGTTTGAGTGCACTAGATCCGATGTTGGTGAATGGATTGTTGAGAGTAGGTGGACGTTTGGAGAACTCTCGTCTACCGTATGACGCCCGCCACCAAATATTGCTTCCGAATAAAAGTCCAGTTTGCGAACTTTTTATTCGGGACATGCATTTGGAAAACCTTCACCTTGGACCGTCTGGGTTGTTATCACTCCTGCGTCAAAGGTTCTGGTTGGTTAACGCCAAATCAACCATTCGCAAGGTTTTGGGAAAATGTGTGACCTGTTTCCGATTTCGCCCTAGTTGTATGCAGCCGCTGATGGGTCGTCTTCCGGAAGCTCGTGTTGTTCCATCCCCTCCATTTTCTCGCACCGGCGTGGATTTCGCTGGTCCGGTTTTTGTTAAGGTAGGTCTCCGGAAGTCCGTGCGAGTAAAGGCATATATTTGTATTTTCATATGCCTCGCTACCAAGGCCATTCATTTAGAATTGGTCTCTGACCTGTCGTCAGCAGCCTTTGTAGCAGCTCTTCAGCGCTTTGTCAGCCGTCGGGGTCTGGTTGAAGAAATTCATTCCGACCACGGCACAAATTTTGCTGGAGCTAAGTCAGATCTCCATGATCTTCATTTGATGTTCCAGGATGATCAAGCCAAGGGGAAAATTAACGAGTTTTGTTCCGCTCGCGAAATAGTTTGGAAGTTCATCCCGCCTCGATCTCCCAATTTTGGAGGGCTATGGGAGGCCGGGGTAAAAAGTACAAAAACCCATCTGCGGAAGGTTTTGTCCAATGCCTGTCTCACTTTCGAAGAGTTTTACACTGTTCTTACCCAAATTGAAGCAGTGCTCAATTCACGTCCACTCTTCGCTCACTCTTCGGACACCCACGAACTAAGCGCCTTAACGCCCGGACATTTTCTGATTGGCCGTGAGTTGGTTGCCATACCTGAACCTACTCTTGAAAATGTCCCTGTAAACCGTTTGAACCGATGGAAGTATTTGCAGTCTCTGCGTGAGCATTTTTGGAGACGCTGGTCAAACGAGTATCTGAACACCTTGCAGGCTCGCTCAAAGTGGACCAAGGACTCCCCTAACGTGACTCCTGGGCTAATCGTAGTTGTAAAGGAAGATAACCTTCCTCCTCAATCGTGGAAGTTGGGCCGAGTAGTAAAAGTGTATCCTGGCAAAGATCTAGTAGTGAGAGTAGTTGATGTTTAAACAGCTACCGGGGTATACCGTCGCCCAGTTTCTCGACTCGCACCATTACCGATCCAAGACAACGATGACGCACTCGCAGATCCGCATTGAAGCCCGGGGGGAGAATGTTCGGTTCCGAACGTTTGTTTTTGTTTTTATTTGTATGAGTAAGTTTTTTTTTTTTGAAAATGTTGTCAATTTGCCCCTACTATCCCCTTTCTGTTTCACCCCTCCTTCCCCTTTCTGTTTTACCCCACTTTTCCCCTGTTTTGTAAACCTTAGTTGTTAAGTTAATGAAATGCCAATACCTTTCCCCATATCAAAAAGTAAAATCATATCAGCAAAGCCAAAAGTCAGACATCCATCCAATGTATTTCTTTCTAGAAAGTTCCTCCCATCTAGTCGCCAATCGATTTTTCTTGTTTTTGTCTCGTTTGTTTGTGTTCCCATGGAGATGGGAGGAGCCAATGCCTCATAATTGCTACACTCACACTAATGAATCATCTTGTATATAAAGATCCCCATACCGCGCGAAGCGTATCAGTTTTTTTGTAAACGTCGAAAAGTTCACATCGCGAATAAACGTGAAATCGAGTAGAAATCGGATTTTTCCTTCAACCACCGAAAGAGCACCACCTGGATCCAGATTCCACTACCAAGGCTGCCATCCGCTGCTGCTGCTGACCCACTGCATTGGAATACAGTCCACTCATCCCGTTGCTCAACGGAGCACTTTCCGGCGAGGCAACAAGCGTCTGACCCCTCGTTCCGATCCACAGCTAGACTCCACCCGTGGTAATCTACTGTGGACACCGGATCGATTGCACACGGGCAACCTGTTGCAAGCCAGCGTCATTCCCACCGCTGCTGGAACACCAACAAGAGATTTTGTAGTGTCCCATCGTTCCGATCCGCAAAAAGACCCTACCCGAGGCAATCTTTTGCGGACACCGGTTCGAGCGCCACACGGATTACTGCTTCATCTCTGGCCTGTTGGTTGTTGGCCAGTAACAGGAATTGACGTGTTCGTGAGGAACCCAAAACCGACGCCTTCCCACATTGTGCACCGCACAGGATCCAAGCAGGACGGAACAAAAGCGAAGCAGATTGCCGAAAAGGAAAACCCGATGTGTTTCGGCATTGGCGGCGTTCGTCGGAAGGGTCGTTGGTATGTGGATAGCGGATGCTCCAGCCACATGACCAACGATAGGTCATTCTTCGAGAAGCTCAACGACAATGTGAAAATTGAAGTTGTGTTGGCGAACGGATCCACCACTAAATCCGCCGGCATTGGTGAAGGTTATGTGAAGTGTCTCGGGGCCGACGGTAAGGCGCAACAGATTTTGTTCACGGAGGTGCTGTATATCCCGGATCTCGACAGCGATCTGCTGTCCGTCCGGAAGTTGACTCAAAAGGGGTTGGCGGTACAGTTTGGTGCGTCGAAGTGTGAAATTGTGGACATCGATGGAAAGGTGGCAGCTATTGCGGATTTGTGTAGCAACCTGTATATCTTGCGGATGGCAGAAGAAGAAAAAGTGAGCAGTGAGAAGGAGCATTTGCAGAACTGCCAGCATACCTGGCACCGGCGCTTCGGGTACCGAGACCCGATGGTGCTGGAGCGGATCAAGGCTGAACGTCTCGGCGATGGTTTCGTCGTACAGGATTGCGGATTAAGGCTAGTATGCGAACACTGCCTCCAAGGTAAGCTGCACAGAGATTCCTTTCCAAAAGCGACACAAAGTAGAGCCAAACGTGTATTAGACTTGGTCCATACGGACGTGTGTGGGCCGGTTGTAAACGTCACTCCGGTGGGCTGCCGGTACCTAATGACCCTAATAGATGACCATAGTCGGTACACGGTAGTTTGCCTATTGAGACAGAAGTCCGATGCAGCACGATGCATCAAACGGTACGTGGCCCATGTGAAGAACCGTTTCGGACGAGCACCTTGCGTGATTCGCTCAGATGGGGGTGGTGAATACGCCAACCAAGAGTTGAAGGAGTTTTATAAACTGGAAGAACCGCAGCCTTCAGGAGATGGCCACCTGCATGCTCCTGGACGCGGGTCTTCCGAAAAAGTACTGGGGGGAGGCTATCATGACTGCATCGTACCTTCAGAATAGATTGCCGTCCCGCTCCGTAGACACTACGCCCTACGAAAAGTGGTTCGGGGAAAAGCCATCGCTGAAGCATCTTCGCGTTTTCGGTAGCATCGCCTATGTTCATATTCCGGATGTGAAGCGGGCGAAACTTGACAGCAAAATGCAGAAGTTAGTTTTTGTGGGCTACTGTGATGACCGCAAGGGCTACAGGTTCCTGGATCCGACAACAGACCGGATCACAATCAGCAGGGATGCTCGGTTCATCGAGCTCAAGAATGGTTCGCTGATGCACGAAGAAGAGCTGCTGATTGATGCTGCGCCGAAGAAGATTGATATTCAGGAGGAGCAGTTCGGAGGTCTCCAGCCAATGGGAAAACCGCAAGCCGGCGAGAAACAGCGAAAGCAAGCGATTGAACGACAGCGTCAGATTCAGGAGGAGTCTAGCGAATCGGAAGAGGAGTTCTTCGGCTGCGACGACAACGAAGAAGGAGTCAGTTGCCGGGAAGGCGAACAGCGGCCAAAGCGGAGTACGCGAGGCGTGCTACCGCAGCGGTTGAAGGATTACGAAGTCGACGTTGCGATGTTCGCACAGCTTGATCCAACCAGTTACGAGGAGGCAATGGGCAGTGTGGAGCATTCGTTGTGGCAAGCCGCCATGAAATACGAGTACGAGTCGTTGATGAACAACAAGACATGGTCATTGGTGGAGTTGCCCGCCGGGCGTTCTCCGATCGGGTGCAAATGGGTATATAAACGGAAGGAAGATGCTGAAGGCAACGTAGCTCGGTTCAAAGCCCGTCTTGTTGCCCAGGGGTTTTCACAACGATATGGCGTCGACTACGACGCTGTATTTGCACCGGTGGCCACCCAAACGACGCTGAGGACTCTTCTAGCGATTGCCGGACACAAGCGGATGACTGTGCGTCACATCGACGTGAAGTGTGCATACTTGCACGGAAAGTTGAAGGAAGAGATATTCATGCAACAACCCAAAGGCTTCGTGGTCCGCGGCAGTGAGAAACTGGTCTGCAAGTTGCATCGCAGCTTGCATGGCCTGAAGCAGGCGGCCAAAGTCTGGCATGATACGATCGACAAGATTTTGGTGGAAATGGGATTCGTTCAAGCACAGGCTGACCCTTGCCTGTATACGAAGACTTCGTCGGGAGGAGATCAGATCTTTCTTTTGATATACGTCGACGACATGGTTCTTGCGAGCAGCAACGAAGCAGAAATCAACAAGATTGAACAAGAGCTGCAGAAGAGGATCAAGTTGTCGTCGCTTGGAGCGGTAAACCAGTTCTTGGGAATTCGTGTAACGAAGGACGAGAGCGGGTATTTTGCACTGGACCAAGAAACGTTCATCCGGAAGATCGCCAGCAGATTCGGCCTAGCCAATGCGAAGGGGTCGAAAGTGCCTCTGGATCCCGGTTATTACAAGAATCGTATGGGAAGCAAAAAGTTACCGAACAATCAGAATTATCACAGCCTGGTTGGAGCACTTTTATATGTGGCAGTGAACACGCGTCCTGACGTGGCCGCGAGCGTCTCAATTTTGAGCAGAAGTGTTAGTGATCCAACCGAGGTTGACAGGGCAGAGCTAAAGAGGGTAGTTAGGTACCTGTTGAAGACGAGTGACTACAAGTTGCGGTTGAAGTCGGACCGGAAGCTGTCTTTGCGGCTTTCCGGTTACAGCGATGCTGACTGGAGCGGCGATATCACCGACCGGAAGTCCAACACCGGGTATCTCTTCAAGTTAGGGGAGGCTACCATAGCTTGGGCTAGTCGGAAGCAAACGAGTGTCTCTCTATTGAGTATGGAAGCAGAGTACACGGCGCTCTCTGAAGCCTGCAAGGAGTAAATTTGGATTCGCCGTCTTCTGGAGGATATGAGCTGCAAGCAAGAAGGACCGACGGTGATGTTTGAAGATAATATGAGCTGCATCAACTTTGTGGAAGTGGAACGCCAGTCGCGAAGGTCAAAACACATTGACACCCGGATGCACTTTACTCGTGAATTGGTGGAGAACGGAACAGCGGTCCTGCAACATTGTGTGTCGGAGAACATGACAGCGGATTTGTTGACGAAGCCCGTCGGCAGTATCAAGCAGAAGAAGTTTTCGTCAGCGATGGGCTTAGTTGGCAAGGATGGAGAGAAGGCTGATTCGCAGTGAAATTATCGAGGAGGAGTGTTAGTTTTTCCGTGTATGCTAGGATTGAGCGATATTTTCTCTGCGCCACTGAACTAGAATGACAACCGGTGGCAGTTGTCAACACTGTAGAGGAGAAAAATAAAAGAAGTTTCCATTTCCTGTTTCATTCATGTAACGCAATCGGACAATAAAGACGTGTTTTTCTAAAGTGTACTTTTATCCGTTCAGCTTATCCCATTACGCGTGTCCGAAGTATCCGTCGGTATTCGGTCTTTCGGAGTCCGCTGCCTTGCCGGGAAGTAAGTCCGTATCGGTGGCCCTGTCCCGGCCGACAATGTCAACACAATGTTAGAATTACGTAAAATAAACTTCTATACAACCAAAACTTGCGCTGTCGTAACTCTATTATAACATGTGTGTTGCTTGGGTGTCTAGGTTGGTGAAAAAGAATCAATCGACGTTGGATGTCCAGTTCTCTTTTGTTTATCTTTGGTCGGACAGCTAGATTGTCCTTTGGTGGTTGCAAAAGGCACCCGCAAAATTGCAGCCTTTCGTTCAGAATCGTGTGGTGGAGATATCAAGGGACTGCGGTCTCTACACCCAAAATAAAGCGCGTATATTTCATGCGAAAACGTGCACGCTGCATGCGCAAAAGTGTGTTGTTGGCGGTAGAAGCATTTTTCCGCGCTTATTAGATGGTGCGCCTACGTGCACAAAAATTCGAGCAGAATTTTTGACCACACATTGACAAACTGCAATGCCATCGGTTGCTATGGGATTGTGAATGTATTAGTGTGCACTAGATTTTGCGTCACCAATACATACAAAACGTGCATAGCAAAAATTGCGAATGTGTGAGTGTCTCCCGGTCCGAGATCGAGCGGAATGATAGTGGTTTGTTGTGATTGGAATCCGGACGGCCGCCGTCGTCCGGCAAGAACGTTTTTGGGCTTGTTATTGCCTGTTATTTTTCGCTGTGCGATTCCGTTTCGTGAAATTTCATTGGCATTTTCTTCCTTCCAGATTCCTTCGGAATTTCCCCAGGGATTCCATCAAGAATTCCTCAAGGTTCTCCTTCAGGATTTTTTCACAAATTCTTTCTGGACTTCCTTCATGGATTCCTTCAAGAATTACTTCAGGGATTTCTCCAGGAATTCTATCGGGAAACCAACCCTCTGAAGATTCCTCCAAAAATTCTACCAGGGATTCCTCCACGAATTCCTTCAGAAATTCCTCCACGGATTTCTTCAGGAACCCCTCCACGGATTATTTCAGGAATTCATCCTCGAATTCCACCACAAATTTCTTCTGGAATTCCTACACGGATTCCTTCAGATATTTCTCCAAGAACTCCTCCAGGGATTTCTCCAAGAATTCTTCCGTGAAATCCTGCAGAGATTCCTGCAGGGATTGCTTTAGGAATTTCCCCCAATGATTGCTTCAGGAATTGCTCCACGAATTCCTTCAGGAGTTCTTTCAGGAATTCATCTTCTGGATTTCGTCCAGAAATTTCTCCAGGAGTTGCTGCATTGATTCTTCAATAAATTCCATCAGGAATTGCTCCATGGATATCTCAAGGCATTCCTCCAGGAATTTATCCAGGAAGTCCTCCAGGGATTCCTCCAGGTATCATTCAGGTATTCCTCCAGGGACTCTTGGGAATTCATCCAGGGCAGTGTTTCCCAAATTATAGACATTCCTACACGGATTCCTGCAGGAATTCCTCCAAAGATTCCTTCAGAAATTTCTCCAGGGATTCCTTCAGGAATTGCTCCATGGACTCCTTCAGAAATTCTTACACGAATTCTTTCATGAATTCCACCTGGGGTTCTTTCAAGAATTCTTCCAGGAACTCCTCCAGGGATTCCTTCAAGAATAACTAAGGAAATCTTCCAAAGATTTTTCCACGGTTTCCTGGAGGAATTCTTCCAGGACTCCAGATCCAGGAATTTTTACTGGAATTCCTTTACAAATTCCTAAACGGATTCCTCCAGAGATTCATTCAGAAAATTTTCCACGAATTCCTCAAGGAGTTACTCAAGTAACTCCTCAAGGAATTTCTCCAGATATTCCTCCAGGGATTCCACAAAGAATTCATACAGGGATTCCTTCGGGAATTTCCCCAAGGATCCTCCAGCGGATTTCTGCAGGAAGTCTACCAGGGATTTCCCAAAGAATTCCTCAAGGAGTTCCTCAGGAGATTTCTACAGGAATTCTTCCAGGAATTCCTTCAAGCATTTGTACAGGAATTTCTCCAGGAATTTCTTCAGGTATTCCTACAGGAATTTCTTCAGAGATTCCTCCAGAAATTCCTCTAGGGTTTCCTCCAAAAAATTTTCCAGAGATTCCCCCTGGATTTTTTCCAGGGATTCCTTCAGAAATTCTTCCAGGAGCTTTTCCTGAAAATCCTCAAGGGTTTCCTCTACGAATTTCTCCGGGGATCAATACAGGAATTCTTCCAGGGGTTCCTTCAGGAATTTTACCAGGGATTCCTTCAAGAATACCTTCAGGAATTTCTCCAGAAATTCTTCCAGAAATGTCTTCAAGAATTATTCATGGATTTTTCCAGGAATTTCTCCAAGAATTCCTCAAGAGATTTCTCCAGTAATTTCTCTAGGGATTTCTTCAGGAATTCCTGCACAAATCCCTTCAAGAATTTATCCAGAAATTCCTCCATGAATCCCTCAAGAGATTCCTCCAAGGCTGCGTCCAGGAATTTTTCCAGGTATTCCTTCAGAAATTGCTCCAGGGATTCCTCCAAGTATTACAGATCCAGGAATTTCTCCACGGATTTCTCCAGGGACTCCTCCATGAATTCCTCTAGACAAGCCTTCAGTAATTCATCCAGGAATTTGTTCAGAAATTTCTCCAGGGATTCCGTAAGAAATATCTCCACGGATATCTTGACGAATTGCTTCTTGGAATCCTCAAAGAATTCCTCCAGGGAATCCCTAAAAAAATCCTCCAGGGATTCCTCAAGGAATTCCTCCATGGATTCCTCAGGAGATTCTTATAGGGATTCCTCCAGGAATTCCTTCAAGGATTCCTGCAGGAATTTCTTCAGAGATTCCTACAGGAATTTCTTCAGGGATTACTCCAGAAATTTCTCCAGGGTTTCCTCCAGGAATTCTTTCAGGAGTTCATTCAGAAAATACTCCGAGGTTTTCTACAAGAACTTCTCCAGGGGTTAATACAGGAATTCCTCCAGCGATTCCTTCAGCAATCTTCCCAGGGATTCCTTAAAAAATTCCTTCAGGGATTCCTCCAGAAATCCCTTCAAGAATTATTCAGGGATTTTTCTTTGAATTCCTCCAAGAATTTCTCAAGAGATTCCTCCCGAAATTCCTTCAGGGATTTCTCCAAGAATTTCTGCGCAAATTTCTTCAAGAATTACATCAAGGATTTCTAAAGCAATTCCTCCAAGAATTTTTCAAGAAATTCCACCAGAAATTCCTCCAAGGCTTTAGCAAGAAATTTCTCCAGGTATTCCTCCAAGAATTGCAGATCTAGGAATTGCTCCAGGAATTCCTGCATGAATTTATCAACGGATTCCTCCAGGGACTCTTCAAGAAATTCTTCCAGATAAACCTTCAGTAATCCATCTAGGGATATCTTCAGAAATTTCCCCAGGGATTCCGTCAGAAATACCTCCAAGGATTTCTTGAGGAACCCAATCAACAAAAGTAACAGCATAAGAGCTTATGGAACAAACGCTTATGGTTGATTAAGCTTTTATACAGCAGAAATGTGAGTTGGAATTCCTCCAAGAATTCCTTCAGAAATTTCCTCGGAGATTTTTTAAGGAATTCCTCCATGGAAACCTTCAGCCTATCTTATAGGGATTTTTCCAAGAGCTTCTCTACGAATTCTTTCAAGAATTACACCAGAGATTTCTCCAGGAATTCCTCCAAGAATTCCTCAAGAGATTCCACCACGGATTTCTTGAGGAATTGCGGATCTAGGAATTCCTGCAAGAATTCATCCACGGATTCCTCCAAGGATGCCTCCAGCAATTCCTACAGGAGTTCTTCCAGGAAGTGCTCCAGGGATTCCTAGAGGAATTAATTCAGGAATTCGTCCAAGAACTCTTTCAGGATTTCTTGCAGGGATTCCTTCATGAATTCCTTCAGGAATTCATGGATTCTTCCATGAATTCCTTCACGGATTCCTTCAGGGATTCCTCTAGGAACTCCTTGAATAATTTCTCCTGCGATTTCTCCAGGAATTCCTGCACGAATTCCTCCAGGAATTCCTTCAGGAATTCTTACAGAGATTCCTTCGGAAATTCCACAAGGGATTTCTTCGGGAAATGCTGTAGGAGCTCTTTGAGGAACTCCTTCAAGTATTACTTAAGGGATTTCTCTAGGATTTTTTTTTCAGGAAACCCTCCAGAGATTCCTCCAGAAATTGCACCAGGGATTCCTCCAGGAATTTCCCCATGAATTTTTCAGGGATTTCTCCACGGATTCCTTCAGGCATTCCTACACGGATTTCTTCAGGAATTCCTCTACGGATTTATTCATAAATTCCTTCAGGACACCAAATCCAGGAATTTTTCCTCAAACTCCTTCACAAAATCTTATACAGCAGAAGTGTGAGTTAGGAATTCTTCTTGGGAACCCTCAAGGAATTCATTCAAGAATTCCGGTTGAAATTCCTCCAGGGATCCCTCAAGGAATTCCTCCAGGAATTTCTCAAGAAATTCCATCAGAGTTTTCTCAAGAGATTCCTCCAGGAATTGCTCGAAAGATTCCTCCAGGAATTGTTCCAGAGATTCCTTCAGATATTTGTCCAGGGATTACTGCAGGAATTCTTTAAGGGATTCCTCCAGGGAATTCTTCAGGAATTCTTACAAGAATTATTCCAGGGATTTCTCCAGGAATTCCTCCAAAAATTCTTCAAGAGGTTCGTCCAGGGATTCCTTAAGGAATTTCCACAGCGATTCCTTCAGGAATTCTACCACGGATTCCTTCGGGCATTCCTTCCGGAATTGCAGATCTAGGAATAACTGCAAGAATTCCTCCTGTAATTCCTACTGGGTTTCCTCCAGGAAGTGATCTAGTGATTTTTCCAGGAATTATTCCATGAATTCCTCAAGGAATTCTTACAGGGAATTCTTTCAGTTAATTTTCCTAGAAATTGCTCCAGGGATTCCTCCAAGACTTATCCCATAGCTTCCTTCAAGAATTTTCCTAGGAATTCTATCAGGAATTCCTCCTGGATTACGTTCAGGAATTCCTCGAGGGATTCCATCAAGAATTACTTCAGGCATTTCTTCACGGATTTCTTCAAGAATTCCTCCACGGATTAATTCAGCAAATCCTTAAGGACACCAGATCCAGGATATTGTAAGAAAAACTCTCTTGCCCTTACCTGCACTTGCCCGGCAGGGCGGCTCGGAGCAGGGTACTTCCAATAAACTTTGGATTTCGGATGGGGGAAATTTGGGAAAAAGAAATATTTCAATTAAAACTCTATTATCTACGTCTGACCTTATTCTCCTCCCTGGCTACTTCCTTGGTCGACGCTCGTTGGGGCCCTTGCTGCTGGTGGTGGTGCACGGTGGTGGCTTTCGTCACTTCACTGCTTCCGCACGAGTATGCAGACTTCTTCTTCTCCACTTTTTCTTCACTCTGGTCTTCTTCTTCCGGTTTCCTTCGTCTTCTTCTCCTTCAATCACTGGGCTTTTGAGACCGCCGAAACGGACGTCCTTTGCTTTTAGCTAGGGGGAGGAGATTAACTCCTTTGTCGGACCCCCTAGCGATGCTGGTGTTATTCACCGTGCTACCTACTCGCCGTAGATAGCACTGGCAGAAATCGCAATTTCTTGCCTTAGGTGGTACGCCCCTCTGTACCACCTAACTTCGTCCTTCTTGGCGATTAACTGCGGGGGCGAGGTACTCTACTTGCTGAGCCCCCACAGTAAGGACGGCGAGTGTGTGACTGGGTCCTTGTCGATTAGCCGCAAGAGGCGAAAGGGTCCTTGACGCTTAGCCCCTCAATGGCGGCGACCCAACACTTTTTATTCACTGCACTATCACAGCACTACTGTTCTTGGACCGCGGGTCGACACTTTCCCGGGAACTATGTGGCACTTTTCACTCCCGGGGACCTGGGAACAACCATCCAGGTATTCCTGACTCCCTAATCGCTAAACTGTGCACACAGATGAGCGGAGTAGAAAATGCGCGTCCGGACACTTTCGCGGTACAAAACGATCTCCCTTTTTCAAAATGTCATCCTCCGTCCAGAATATCGCACACCACCATCTCGCCATCTCCTACCACCGTGCTCGACTTGCTATGCTGTTATGTTGCGCCGCTTTCTTTGCAACGGGAGGAGAATGGGACCTAACTTCATTTGAAAATCTATCTAAATTTAAACTATAATTTATTTCCTAACATATTAAAATAAAAAAAAACCTAACACCAAATAAAATTATACAAGAAATTAACGAATTAAAATGAATTGTACATCACGACAGTGGTGGTGCATGTTGCCCAATCAAAACAAAAACATTACTCTGAGTATCAACAAAGGACTATATACAAAATACTCAGAGTACACGCAGTGACGAAACTAGACAAAACGGGTTAATTGTAACACGCAGGTTACAATCTCGCCCACACCGCGGAGGAAAAAAATGGCAACATTTTTTTTAAACCCTAACACCCAACACCGATTACAATAATAATGAAACGAATTAAAATTGAATAATTTAATATGAAAAATAAATAAAAAGTGTAAATAAAAAATCTGGCTAACCTCCCGAGCAGAAGGGCATACCTTACAAATACCATGCGAAGAGCAACATGTGCTCTAATACCTAAAATTATTATTGCTGCGTTATTTTACGAAATGTTATGAGAACATCACAATAACAGTTGGAGGTATTTGAGCAGAGTTTGGTATTGATGTAGTATTGGTTGGTTTAGCAGAGAAAATAACAGAAGAACAAGATTTGCCATTATATCAGGAAGTTATCGAACAAATGAAATATTTAATAATAAGAAATGATATTAGTTTGTTATTCAATAACATTGGAATAACAAATACAGCACTTGAAATTGTAGGTATGCATTCATTATTGAAATAACAAGACTTGTTATTTTCTAGTCGTTATTCATACAAAATTTTGGTATTCAATTTTGTTATTTTGCCTCTTATTACCACCTAATCAAAGGCATATCAAGATATGGTAGTATTTAAGATAAATACCTTGATATGTTATTCACTTGTTATTTTCTTCTGCTCGGGCTACCAAACAAGACTATTTCCACAAATAAAAAATGTGTAAACAAAGACACTAACAGGAAAACGACCGAACAAATGTCTAAATCGGTACATCGTCTCATCATGTTTTGTCTACACACAAGGACTGGGACCCGTCGCTATTAACGGCACAAGATCACCCTCGACACATCCGGTTCTCAGTGGGAGAGCTAAAGATTTTCAACTCCCCCAGACCAATTCAGGATAACACCTAAAACAACCCAGCTTCCTAAAACCCTGCTAGCCTCCGGTCAAGGAAATAGCGTAGCAGAGGAACGGTTGTCGTGGTCTCGTGCTTTTCTATTGCTATTTTTTTTTACGTCCAATTTTCCTATCCTGACGGTATTCATACATACTAAACAACTGGGGTCTCAAATCAACTCACATTCATCCAAAAAACGCCACTCATTCATCACACTCATGGGCCTATACGTACACACAATCACAAAAATTCTTGATTGAACCCCCGCCACTCACAATCACACTTATTCATATATTACATTCATTCACAGAATATTTCCACTCAAACAATTCACTTTTTTACACACATACCACACCAAATACCGAAAACAACTGGACAAATTGAACGCAAGGTGTAGTCTTTCACGCATCAGGTACTTCCTTTTCCAAGGAGACCTGAACCAGACACCGAATGTGAATGCAAGTCCATTACAAACTGATTCCCTATGGAATCAGTTGAATTTGCCAGATTCTAACAGATTAAAATAACGAAGACCAAACAAATTTGAAAAACATGTTAAAACAGTGTTGTCATCTATGCGCGGGACTTTTACATGGAAATTACGCTCTGTGCACAGGTGCGCACACATAAATGACCTCCCGAATGGATCAAAACGAAATTAAACACGGGCTAACGTGCCGCCCTCGCCTTGCTGTCAGCAAGGGACAGCAGATTTTATTTCCCCTTGATGACGTCATCGCTTGATTGCGGGGAAGGAAGAATGCGAAACTGAAAATTGTAAATAAAAACAATCCAGCCGCACCGTCGCGATCGTCGCGGCTGCGATTGTTAACTTTTTACGATTTTTCGCGGTTTTAGGTGGTTACCGGTCGTAAACCACCCTCGGTCGTGGTGTTCGAGTCCTTCCGCCGGGAAGGGAAGTGATTAAGTGATTAATAACCCCACCGAAGAGGGGTTTTAGTGGGGGTATTCCCGTGGGGGAAATGATTCAATTTGCTAGGCTGCAGCACTACGCAGCTGTTATATGTTGTCTTCCCCGACCTAAGAACGAATTTGGGGTGCTATCGGTGGTGTGTGTTACCCTCTGTGGAACCATTTGAGATTCTCCCCAAATTTCAGGAAGAAATTATGCGGTTCCCCAGGCGGAATAGAAGGCCCACCGATATCCGTGTCCGATGTGCCCGACTCCAATTGTATGAGGACGGTGACGATTGCCAGTAGAGTGCTTAGGGGGATTTTGCCCATCTAGCCCATCGAAATTCGGAGGCTCCCAAGTGAGCAACCGTATGAATTCGATGTGGTGGGTTCGAGGGGCAACAGAGCAATTGCACTCACGCTGGTTTTATTAGATTTGCCGGTCAAAATCCTAAATTTTTACCATCAAGATCAACCAGCTCATAGGATGAAGTACCCCGACGACGAAGTACATTTGCGGGTAAGTATTGTGCACCCAATTTTGCGTTATAACCAGCGATTGCGTCCGATTGTTTGGTATTGCGCCGATACACCAATTGTCCGACCTCGAAAGGTTTGGCGAACTTACGGTGTCGTAAATTATATTGATGACGAACGCTTTCGCTAGCCTTTTTGAGATTTTTGTCCACAATCTCCCTAATTTTTGTTATTCTTCCGTGTCTTGCTTGCAGATTATCCCCCATGTCGCCAGAGTTCCCGCTAAAATCTTCGTCGCCTGCCATTTCACACTCGTGAACCACGAAATACGGTGTGAACCCGGTGGACGAATGGATGGTAATATTGAGAACCCTTTCCTTATCGGAAATGTGTTGGTCCCAATTTCGTTGGTCGCTGCGAGCGTAAGCCCGAATTGCAGCGTTGATTGAGCGATTCACTCGCTCCACCGGGTTAGCCTGCGAATGGTATTTCGCATTTAGCCAATGTTTAACGTTTTGTTCTTTCTGGAACTGGCCGAATTCCTTCGTTGTGAACGTGGCGGCGTTTTCACTCAGGAGAATCCCCGGACTTCCGTGGCGGTTAAACCACTGCTCCTGCAGAATGGTGCAAAGGGAGCTGCTTGCAATTTTTCGTACCGGGACCAGCATGACGTACTTGCTGTACACGCCCAGCACCACAAGTAGATGTTGGTACCCGTGTTTCTTGGGAGTGCGCCAATATAGTCCACCGAAATCATCCTCCAGGGTGAATTTGATGTTCGTGCCTGACCAAGTTCAGGTTGAACGGGAACGTAAGGTGCTTTAACTTCCTTGCACTTTTGAAGAAAGGCCCTTGTCTGAGTGGCCTTTTATTTTTGGTCAGAAATATCGAAGCTTGATTTCATGTAGTGTTTTGTCAAGCCCTACATGAAGAAGGTTTTCGTGTGTTTTATCGATTATCTCGAGGCGACACTCCGGGGCTGTATCGCTCGCGTCTGTCTGGAGAATGAACTCTTTGGAGAAATCCGGTGGAACTAAAACTGGAAGAGTAATCAACCGTTCCTTGATTTCAAGGAAGGCTTTTTCTGCTTCTGGGTTCCAGCTGATGTTCTTGGACTTCGTTTTTAGCAGATCGCTAAGGGGTGCCGTTACCTCACTAAAACGATCTATGAATCGGCGGTAGTAACCGCACATACCCAAGAACCGACGCAATTTGGTGATTGTTATCGGCCGCTCATAGTCGAGAATGGGTTGAATTTTCTCGGGGTTGACCTTCAAACCCTCGCTAGAAAGGAAGTATCCAAGAAACTTCAGCTGAGGAACACCAAAACGGGACTTTTCTAAATTAATCGTCAAATTCGCTTTTCTTAGACAATCGGCCATCTCTTTCAGTAACTGTACGTGATGTTCGAACGACTCGCTAACGATAATGATGTCGTCCAGACATACAAAAACGTAGGGCTCGAGCTTGCCGCGCCCTAGGACTTGGTCCATTAGCCGAGCGAGAGTTGCCGGGCTATTGACGAGACCGAATGGCAAGCGAGTGAAATGGAACAGTCCTCGACCGGGCACGCTAAACGCGGTATATTTCCTGTCCGGCTGTCTCTAGCTAAAGGAACCTGAAGGATGTAACCTGTCAACTAGGTTCCAATATGTAAATATTTTGTAGATAGTAAATGGAAATGAATTCGTGTTTATATAATTAAAGTCTAAAATAATATTCAATAAAAAAAGTAGAACTTAAGAAAATGAATTGAAAAATTATTTGAATTAAATTTAGTCTATCCCTATCATCTTTCCCACTCCTTTTCCTTGGTGTCAGATGCTCTTTACAACCCTATAAAAATTTGAATTTAAAAATCACAATCCACACGATCCAATACCTCCTGACACCAAACGACCATTCAATTCATACCAACCATACTCAGTATGAATGCCACGTCATCCCATCATGGATCCCGGGACCAGGACATCGACTGGAATAAAAACCCGATGCATGGATGGATCGCTCTCTTATTCGGTAACGAAATTCTAAAGTATTAACAGTCCGTAGTAGACCACATAAGTATCTTTTTAACAGTGACGAAATCTACGTCGGTGTGCCAGTGAGCTGTACCACGAAATTTAACGGCCTCGAAGTTTCCGTGCAAGTATATTACCGCACAACGTTTCCGCCGGGGAGTGAAAAGTGCCCTGGACCACAACCAAGTGCCTAGTGTGGAAGAACCGACGCCACCGACGACGCCGACGACTAGCGAGCACCGAAGACGATCATCCGTCCAAGATCGAGCTTCGAGGAACGGCGAGAAGCACGACGACCATCCACGAGCGTTGCCGGACCTACCCGAGCAAAATTGGTTCGTTATTTATACCGGAAGGATTGCTTAACGACTGGATATTGTAGCTAGAGAAACGTTATGTTTTCCGGCCTTGGCAGTCTTTCAGAGCAGCAAGAACAATATTGCTTCAATTTCCGACGGTTTCGGTAATGTATTTTACCATTTTCAAGGAATCTATAAGAATGATCGAATAATTTCTCATTACCTTTTTTGGCCCACCCTGTTACTTACAGAAGTTTTGTTCTCTTGTACGGAACGGTAGTGCTCTACATTTGATTGTCCATTCAATTTGAAATGGCGCTCGATTCGGCTATGAATATAGTGTGATATTACTATCTTACATTTTTAGTTACATTTGTCTACTCACTGCATGTGTGGCGATATTTTTGCAAGACACTGTATCGCGGGTGGCTTTTGCTATAAAAAGCCTGTCGTTTGGAGCTTAACTATTTGTTATAATCGCACAGTTTTCGCCTACGCTTTTAGTCGTGACAGCTTCTTGGCTGTCCGTGCTTGCTACTAGTGTCTTGTAGTGTGTGTAGTACATCATCTAGAATGTTGTTGTTGTGGTGTGAGTGTGTTCTGATTCATTCGTGTTTGTGTATCATTTCGTTTTCGTGTTTTGTTGACATTCCTTACTTCGTGTAATATCCCTGCGTAAATCGCATGTAGCCCTTCTGTGTCTGTCCTTCTATTTATACAATTCGTGTTGTTGACAATATGACACATCTCTAGAAATTGGAGTGTGTTTGTGTTTTCATTCTTGTCTAGTATTTTCGTTCTGTCTAGATCGAATCTATGTTGTTTTGTGATGCTGTGGTGCATCAGAGCCGTTTTTTCCCCGAGAGCAATCATTTCTTGGTCCTCTACGTCGATTCCTCATTCCAGCAGTTTGTCCATCGTGTTGTAGTGTGTTTGATGACCATGTATTCTTGTTTTTAGGCGATTGGTTGTCATCCCAACGTACATAGCTTCGCAGTGGCAACAAGGAATGGCATAGATGACGTTTGTTTGCTGCTCAGGTGGGACTGGATCCTTTACCTTCGTGAAATAGTCCCTTGCTGATCGGACGTTGTACTTTGCGAGTCGTATGTTATTATAATCTCGCTGCAAGACCCTGTCAATCTTGTTTGACAAGTGAGGTATGAATGGAATGCGACGGTAGGTATATTCCAGGATTTCTTGCTGATTTTCGTCGTTGGATCGCTCAACATACGACTCGCAAAGTACAACGTCCGATCAGCAAGGGACTATTTCACGAAGGTAAAGGATCCAGTCCCACCTGAGCAGCAAACAAACGTCATCTATGCCATTCCTTGTTGCCACTGCGAAGCTATGTACGTTGGGATGACAACCAATCGCCTAAAAACAAGAATACATGGTCATCAAACACACTACAACACGATGGACAAACTGCTGGAATGAGGAATCGACGTAGAGGACCAAGAAATGATTGCTCTCGGGGAAAAAACGGCTCTGATGCACCACAGCATCACAAAACAACATAGATTCGATCTAGACAGAACGAAAATACTAGACAAGAATGAAAACACAAACACACTCCAATTTCTAGAGATGTGTCATATTGTCAACAACACGAATTGTATAAATAGAAGGACAGACACAGAAGGGCTACATGCGATTTACGCAGGGATATTACACGAAGTAAGGAATGTCAACAAAACACGAAAACGAAATGATACACAAACACGAATGAATCAGAACACACTCACACCACAACAACAACATTCTAGATGATGTACTACACACACTACAAGACACTAGTAGCAAGCACGGACAGCCAAGAAGCTGTCACGACTAAAAGCGTAGGCGAAAACTGTGCGATTATAACAAATAGTTAAGCTCCAAACGACAGGCTTTTTATAGCAAAAGCCACCCGCGATACAGTGTCTTGCAAAAATATCGCCACACATGCAGTGAGTAGACAAATGTAACTAAAAATGTAAGATAGTAATATCACACTATATTCATAGCCGAAGCGAGCGCCATTTCAAATTGAATGGACAATCAAATGTAGAGCACTACCGTTCCGTACAAGAGAACAAAACTTCTGTAAGTAACAGGGTGGGCCAAAAAAGGTAATGAGAAATTATTCGATCATTCTTATAGATTCCTTGAAAATGGTAAAATACATTACCGAAACCGTCGGAAATTGAAGCAATATTGTTCTTGCTGCTCTGAAAGACTGCCAAGGCCGGAAAACATAACGTTTCTCTAGTTATTTATACCTATTTCCTATATTTTCTACTTTCCTGTTTATTTTGAGACTAAATTAAAACCTGAATTAGAATTAAATATTGAATTTTTCTGAATTAGATTTTTTTTTATTTAACCGCGTAATCCCTTTTCCGTCATCTACAATTTGTTTGTCCAACTGGAGCCTAAAGCGTGGGAAGTGAGTCCGCTAACTTTCCAAGCTTAAAATGCTTAAAATAACGATCCTGAGATCCAGGTCACCGTAAGAGGCCTTGAGTGCCCACCCCGGAAGCAGCCGTCGGCTCAAGACCAGCAGCTTGGGGCTTTGGCAGGTTCCCGTCTGGGGCCGAGCAGAAAAAGATCTGGATCAAAGAGAAAATTTTCCTACCTGCCCGCCCAGGACACTTAACGGTCACTCCACTCGCTGTACATAAAATTGAGATTCAAGAAGAATGGAAGCATAAAGCACCGGCGAGACAATTCCCTTATGTAATGTCCCCTAAAACCCAAGGTTTGGTTGCAGGAGAATTACAATGGCTACTGGATACAGGGATCATCGAACCTAATAATTCAGATTGGTCTCTCAATTGCGTCCCTGTCATAAAGCCCAACAAGGTCCGATTGTGCCTGAATGCGCACAAGCTCAACGAGCGCACTGTACGTGATGCATACCCCTTGCCGCACCCTTGCTGAATACTCGGACAGCTTCCGAAGGCTAGGTATTTGTCCACCATCGATCTGTCGGAAGCATTCCTTCAGATTCCTCTGGACCCTTTGTCCAGAAAATATACTGCGTTTTGTGTGCAAGGCAAGGGGTTGTTCCAATACACCCGTATGCCATTCGGCCTCGTAAATAGTCCGGCCACTTTGGCCCGACTAATGGACAAAGTACTTGGCCATGGTGTATTGGAACCTTATGTCTTCGTGTACCTCGACGATATCGTCGTGGTCACCGAGACATTCGAGCAACATGTACAGCTGCTGCGAGAGATTGCGCGTAGACTGCTTGAGGCCAACTTGAGTATCAATCTCGAGAAATCCAAGTTTGGAGTACCCGAGATCCCTTTCTTGGGTTATCTTTTGAACACGGATGGCCTCCGGACCAACCCCGAAAAGATTCGGCCAATTGTTGAGTACGAGAGGCCGACGACGGTAACGAAACTTAGGAGGTTCTTGGGGATGGCCAACTATTATCGTCGGTTCATCCCCGATTTCAGTGGCATCACTGCTGGTCTTACAGATCTCCTCAAGACGAAAACGAAAGTTATTCATGGACGGAGGAAGCAGAAAAGTCTTTCTGTGAGATCAAAGAGCTTCTTATTTCTGCACCTATCTTAGGAAGTCCAGACTTCAACAAGGAGTTCACAATCCAAACTGCGATCCAAAGCGATGTAGCTGTGGCTGGCATCCTGACTCAGCAACATCCATATGGGGAGAGAGTAATTTCATACTTCAACCACAAACTAACCACCCCTCAGAAAAATTACCACGCGGCTGAAAAAGAAGCCCTTGCCGCCCTTTTGGCCATTGACGTTTTCAGGGGCTACATAGAGAGTTATCTATTTACTTTAATTACAGATTCCTCTGCCTTGACCCACATTTTACACACGAAGTGGAAGGTAGGATCGCGTTGTAGTAGATGGAGCTTGGACCTACAACAGTACGACATGACCGTGGTGCACCGGAAAGGTCGGGACAATGTGATTCCTGACGCTTTATCACGCAGCATTGCTATGGTTCAAGGTCCTTCTACCGCAACGTAGCACTCGTCCCTCATGCAGAAAGTGATGAACAGGCCTGACGAATATGTAGATTTCAAGGTGGAGAATGGAAAACTGTTTAAGTTCGTGACTTCGAGAGATGAACCTTTCGACAGTCGTTTCGAGTGGAAACGAGTTCCCCAGTCTGACAAAATTCCCGAGATTTGAAGGAGAATCACGACGACTGCTTCCACTTAGGGTACGATAAAACGTTGGCCCGTATTCGCAAGCATTTTTATTGGCCAAAGATGGGACCTGAAATTCGCAAGTATTTTTAATTTTGCCAAACGTGCAAAGAGGTGAAAGCCCCTTCTGTACCGGTTGTTCCAGAAATGGGAAATATGCGCGTGGCCACTCGACCGTGGCAAATCATCTCGTTAGATTTTGTGGGACCACTCCCACGAAGTCGAAAAGGCAACCAGCATATATTTGTTATCGCCGATCTATTCTCGAAGTGGGTCATGATACACCCTGTGAGGAAACTGGACAGCTCAGCAATGTGTAAAATCCTTCGAGATCAATGGTTTTACAGGAACTCCGTTCCCGAAGTAGTCGTTTCCGACAATGGAAGTACTTTTACTTCGAACGAGTTTAAGAACCTACTCGATCAATATGAAGTTACACATTGGCTGAATTCCAGGTATCACTCGCAGGCGAACCTGGTCGAACGCATCAACCGTACCATAAACGAGGCAATACATACGCGAAAGACGATCAACGATCGTGGGACCTCAAAATCCCAGAAATCGAGGTCATTCTTAACACCACCATCCATTCGTCCACCGGTTTTACGCCCTACTACAAAACCCACGGCCAGGAACTCTCAGAAAAGGGGTCGGACCACAAGTTATACCGCCATGGCGAGGCCCTGTCCGAAGCTGAACTACGTAAGCAAAAGTTTGAGAAAATTTACGAGCTCGTACAGAAAAACCTATCTAAAGCTCACGAAGCCTCCCAAAATCACTATAATCTGCGCCACCGTCGGTTCGCTAAAACCTTCACGCCTGGTCAGCTCGTATATCGCAGAAATATGAAGCCTTATAGTGCGGCAGATCACTATAACGCCAAATATGCTGCTCAGTTTCTCACATGCAAGGTAAAGTCGAAGATCGGTAGTTCCTTCTACGATCTGGAGGATCTGTCAGGAAAACCCCTCGGTGTGTGGCCGGCCACGCACTTGAAACCAGGATGAAAGTAATATCAACACTTTCGTTCACATATTTATTTATTTCGTTTCATTCATCGTAATTCACATAATCAGCACTCTTCCTGGTAGAATCCTTCGTAGCCCTCGCACAAACCTGAAAAAAAATGAAAACAAACCTCAGAAACAGCTCCTAATCAAAAATAAACACCGTCGTTTACCCCTTTAATTCGACACCGACGCAGTCTTCCCATGGTCCAGCTGATGAATGGGAAGGGCTAGCTGTCCTTAGCCTTGACTTGACGAACCTCGACCTCGAAATTTAGCTATTTTTAGCATATTTGTGCCTTCGTAATGATAGCGTCGTCCTCACACTTTACAATAACAAATTTTGACAAATCTCACATCGCGATTTTACAGTCAATACTCGGCTCCGCGGCGACGTCGGTCGAAAAATCGGCGCACCCTCGGTGGCAAATTTCATAGGTATTTCATAAGTCTAGAATAACTTTTCAAGAGGTCCTCTCGCTGCTATTCGAATGAATATGCTTTGTAGAGAACATTTAGCAATAATTGTTTCAATGAATCGAACCCAGCCGCTCTCGCGATTAGAGCCGTCTAGGTGTTTGAAGAAACAAGTTTAGAAATAGGGCGCCCTAGCAAAATAAATAACATGGATCTATGTTGAAAAATCAACGTGTCACTAAATAGGAAATATTATTAAATTAAACCAAAACGGTTGAGATAAAGATATTGAAATTGTATTGCAGACTACATCCCAAATTGGACTATCACACTTTTTGTGGTACGCATAAAAAGTGTGATAAAAGTGCATATTCGCCTCGGATCGTCTCGACGTCTTCGGTGCACTTATTCCTCCATTTACAAGGAATAAGTACACCGAAGACCTCAACTCGATCCGACTTGACCCTGCGCTGCAATCACACTATGAAGGTGTGTGCACACTATTGTGTCAGTCCAATTTGGGGTGCAGTCACCAATACAGTACTTTTTCGATTATATCACGAATAAAAAAAATAATCGCGTGATATACTGGAGCGTGATAAAATTGAAACACATATTTTGCGAGTGTTTTTATTACTCTAAATACACCTAAATACAAAAAAGCAAATAAAAACCGAACGAAACATCAAACCACGCAATACACATTGAAAATTTCAAGCAGCATTTTGAAAAAACAAATTGACAACCGTCAATAAATATCAAGGAGTCATCCTAGACTGTATTTATGCTGCATTGTAGAGCAATGTGAAGATATCCCTTCAACGCCTCAACTAACTAGTGAAGACGAAATGGAGCGACATGAAATGGAACGCATTAAGTCTGAAATGGCACTCAATAGTTTCCTCGAGTGAGCAAGCAATTAGTAGCATTTTCAGTCTTGAGTATTATTTAAGTTATGACATCCATGCATGGTAGCAATTGATCATTTCATAACAGCCGTTGAAGTGATTTTAATGGTCTATTCTGACGAACATCTTTAGATTCTCTTATGCTAGGAATCTTTCTAAGCTTATATGCTTATATATTGCGAACGGCATTCTAAAGCTTGAATTTTGACATTTCTCGCGTTTAGTATCATACAGGCGTATCTACAATGATCGATTTCTCTTCATCGATTTTCTCTTCGGATTATTCCGGAAAATACGATCAATATTCGGATGATCTCTCGGTGTATTTCGGTGAAGGACGACTAGGACTAGCATTTAAAACAACAAAAACAATCAAAAATGATTTGCAGGCCAACTTATTAGCCGAAGAGAAAATCGATGAAGAGAAATCGATCATTGTAGATACGCCCGTATGATACTGAGCGCGAGATTTTATCCAACCAACTTTGATTGAAATGAGTTAAAATTGCAGTTTTATATAGCTTTCCGTTTGTTAGGTAAATATTTGAGATGTTTTAGAATGCGATTCTAGATAATCAAGTTCAGAACCCGGTCTGAATCCCCTTATCACCTTTGTCACTGAAACCATTTAGGGTAGAAGCATTAGTTTTGGCCATAATATAGATTGAAATCTTTCATATCGGCATATTGGTAGTTTAAAATAGGTAATTTGTATTTTTTAGGAGTGGTTTCCCTTAGACTGACCAAAACTGGTGAACGAACGCTACTAATGTGCAAAAGTAGCATACTTATGACAATTCATATGTCCTACTTAGTTTGAAATATGTACTCGAAAATATTACTATCAAATTTCATAGCGTGATAAAATCGAAAAAAATACCGTGCTTGAATCGAGCGTGATATAATGGAGCGTGATTAAATAGAACCGTGACAAAATCGAAAAACCACTGTAGTGCTTTCATCTTTTCTAAAATAGGTAAATTTTCAAATTATTGTTTGGTCAACAACAGTTGGCGTTTGAACGCGTGTTAGAATAATAAATTAAATTCTACTTTGTCTTAGTATACGTAAGGAGGACAAAATGTGAGAAGGACAAAATGCGACTTATTCTGACGAAACATGATTTTGCAAATTGCACTAAACCATCAACCACCAGTGATCGCATAGCGAATTACAAACTTAAATGATTTAGATCCTTTTTGCTGGTAAGATTCACTATATTTGAAATCCCAGGCTCACTCTTCCCAATCCAAGTGATTCGCTGGAAAAGATTCCCTCGAGGAAGCAATTATTTCATCGAATCAAACTGGACTTCGCAGAGCAGAGAGGATACAGACTATTGTGTCACAGAAATTGGAAACAAAAAATTAATTTGAATATTTATTTTACCCAGACCCCGGGGTAATTGTAACCTGTCAACTAGGTTCCAATATGTAAATATTTTGTAGATAGTAAATGGAAATGAATTTGTGTTTATATAATTAAAGTCTAAAATAATATTGAATAAAAGAAATAGAACTTAAGAAAATGAATTGAAAAATTATTTGAATTAGATTTAGTCTATCCCTATCATCTTCCCTACTCCTTTTCCTTGGTGTCAGATGCCCTTTACAACCCTATAAAAATTTGAATTTAAAAACCACAATCCACACGATCCAATACCCCCTGACACCAAACGACCATTCAATTCATACCAACCATACTCAGTATGAATGCCACGTCATCCCATCATGGATCCCGGGACCAGGACATCGACTGGAATAAAAACCCGATGCATGGATGGATCGCTCTCTTATTCGGTAACGAAATTCTAAAGTATTAACAGTCCGCAGTAGACCACATAAGTATCTTTTTAACAGTGACGACGTCGGTGTGCCAGTGAGCTGTACCACGAAATTTATCGGCCTCGAAGTTTCCGTGCAAGTATATTACCGCACAACGTTACCGCCGGGGAGTGAAAAGTGCCCTGGACCACTACCAAGTGCCTAGTGTGGAAGAAGTGCCGCGTGGGACTGGGTCGACGTACGCTAGCGTGAATTATCCGTGAACCTCAGTGACCACCGACGCCACCGACGACGCCGACGACAGCGACGGCTAGCGAGCACCGAAGACGATCATCCGTCCAAGATCGAGCTTCGAGGAACGGCGCGAAGCACGACGACCATCCACGAGCGTTGCCGGTCCTACCCGAGCAGAATTGGTTCGTTATTTATACCTATTTCCTATATTTTTCTACTTTCCTGTTTATTTGGAGACTAAATTAAAACCTGAATTAGAATTAAATATTGAATTTTTCTGAATTAGATACTTTTTATTTAACCGCGTAATCCCTTGTCCGCCATCTACAATTTGTTTGTCCAACTGGAGCCTAAAGCGTGGGAAGTGAGTCCGCTAACTTTCCAAGCTTAAAATCAAGCCCCTGGCATCAATGAAATTTATCGTAGCCAACATCTAACTGCCTTATACTCATATTCGTGCAAATTGCTGGCACCAATGTCAAACTGCAAAGTGTTGCGTGCGCTGAATGAAAATTGCAGTTTTAGGGATGTCTTTCAACAAATGTCGTCGATCAGCGATAAAAAGAGTAACTCAGAATCTCTCAGAGTTGCTCTAGTTTGCACAGTGTCTTGCCCCTAGACCATAACGAATGGCCGGTTGTCGGAAGGGATGTTGAAGAAGATGGTTTGAACAGAAATACAATTGTTGTAGTCTTCTGGCTTGGTGGGTCGAAAGCTGTTGAAAAACTCAGAAGGCATTACTAGGTGATCAATGGGGCGCTCATGACTTTCCAACTGCGACTTCAGTTTGACCTGATCCCGTTTTTTAAGCAGTAGGGGCACTGAGAAGCCTCGAAACATTTGAAACCACACACGATACAGAAAACGCGCTTGGGTTTGGGGCAGTCCTCGTGATCGTGCCCTTTGACCCCACAATGAACTACCTGCATCGGTTTCCGCCACATTCCACCGCCAGAGGCGCTTCAAGTACGCCTTAACTCTATCGGAAACAAATGGAAACTATCAAATGTTCCATCAAATTCCAACAGATGGCGGCTCGATAGCGTAAACAAGATAACAGTAATTGCACCAAATTAGGGAAGATTACATTTTATGAATTTTTGCTTCTGATTGAATTTGAAATAACTTTTTACACGCCTTTCAGCGCATTGTTTTAATATTACATTGTACTTTTCATAAAACAAAGCACATGTATTTATTTTTGTAAAAAAAATTGCGTTTCATATGATTAAATACTGGATTGAAAATTCATTTTTTATCGAAAATGGTGCAGTACGGTAAAGCCACTGAACAAAAATTTTGACAGCTCCACTTGTGTGGGCCGATGAGCACCATCACAGGAGTCGTGTCTCGCAAAACAGTTGGAACAATACATTAGTCCTGTTCAACGACGTAGGTTGAACTTGCTTGAAGTTACTGCATCCCGCTCTTACCCATTTGATGACAAATGGGTAAGAGCAAGATGCAGCAACTTCGAGCAAGTTCAACCTGCGTCGTTAAAATAAATGTAAATAAATCGAAATGTTATCGCGAGTGATAAAAGATTGTTATTCTGGGCCTGGAGACGATGAGATCGTAGGAATACCTAATGATTCTCGAAAGAGAAGTTTCCGCAGGAGGAAAGCAGGTAAGTCTTGTGGTACGAGCATTACTGATGTGCAAAAATTTACTATTTGGTTTTTAGATTGATCGAAAAGTACCTTCTGGATTCCAAACGGCACGGAAACTAAATTCGAATCGACCAACCAGGAACTCACAGAAGTGCAGCAAAAGTTAACCCTGGAGCGGTCCAAGTTCGATGGAAAGTTTGAAGTCGACGTGAAGAAGTTTACGTATGATCCGGAGCTGATGTACGAGTTTCCGCCGACGATGCTCAAGGCTTTGGACGTAGGTCAAATTGGATTATTACTATTATTTCCGGTGGAATCTGTGGCAGATAAACACGAGCAAGTGTTTGGCAGAGCATTCATAGACAGTACGCGGGACGCAATGTTGGCAGAGCGCGTGTTCGTCAGTTCGAGGACGTGACAGATTGCCTTGCATTCTGCCTCCGATTCTGGGCATCTACAAGCTGGTTATTAGACGTGATAATGTAGTCCGGCCGCTAGCGTAAGCGGGCTAGCAGAAAAAAAGAAGCTGCTAAATAAATTAAAACAATAAATATATTTTTTTTTATGCAATTGCAACTCCATGTCAGCTGACCTGATCCCATATCACATTCCTCCAGCTTTTCTTCCCATCGGAAGTTCCCGTTTCAGGAATCCAGTTTTCAGGGAGCAATCACATTGAGAATAGAAATTACTTGAGAACTTTTGGAATAACTCCAAAGTTTTTAACTGAAAGCATCACTTACAAACTGTTTCAAAATTTGAGGAAAAGAGTGTAATGCGTCACCTCGCAGCGTAGAAGAACTTGGTACTTACAAACTGTCTCAAAGTCAGGGGGAAAAAGTGTAATGCGTCACCTCGCAACGTGGAAGAACTTAGTGAACAAAATTTGATTATTTGTGATTAAATGAAGCAATCACTTACAAGTTGTCTCAAAGTCAGGGGGAAAAAGTGTAATGCGTCACCTCGCAACGTGGGCGAACTTAGTGAACCAAATTCGATTATTTGTGATTAAATAAAACAATCACTTACAAACTGTTTCAAAGTCAGGGGGAAAAAGTGTAATACGTCACCTCGCAACGTGGGAGAACTTAGTGAACAAAATATTAATATTTGTGGTTAAAATATGCCGTTACCAAATATTTATTTCATTTTTTGTCCCACCACTCACGGGCTGCTCGAGGGGGGTGGAATAAAAAAAAATAAAGAATTTAATCTGAAAAATATTAAAAACTCATCGGATTTCTTAAAGAATTTTTAGCTAGACCCGATATTTTGTTAAATATTTTTTTATCTGCCCCCTCAAAATGCAAAATCCTGCTAAAAATTTTTGAAGGGGGAGACAAAAAGTCAAAATTAAATTTGTATCCGCCTCACTTACAAACTGTTTCAAAGTCAGGGGGGAAAAGTGTAATGCGTCACCTCGCAACGTGGGAGAACTTAGTGAACAAAATTTGATTATTTGTGATTAAATGAAGCAATCACTTACAAACTGTCTCAAAGTCAGGGGGAAAAAGTGTAATGCGTCACCTCGCAACCTGGGAGAACTTAGTGAACCAAATTTATGATTAAATAAAGCTATCACCTACAAACTGTTTCAAAGTCTGGGGGAAAAAGTGTAATGCGACACCTCGCAACGTGGGAGAACTTAGTGAACAAATTCGATTATTTGTGATTGAATGAATCAATCACTTACAAACTGTCTCAAAGTCAGGGAAGAAAAGTGTAATGCGTCACCTCGCAACGTGGGAGAACTTAGTGAACCAAATACGATTATTTGTGATTAAATAAAGCAATCACTTACAAACTGTTTCAAAGTCTGGGGGAAAAAGTGTAATGCGTACCCTTGCAACCTGGGAGAACTTAGTGAACCAAATTTAATTATTTGTGATTAACTGAAATAATCACTTTTAAACTGTTTCAAAGTCTAGGGGAAAAGTGTAATGCGTCACCTCGCAATGGGAGAACTTAGTGAACCAAATTTGATATTAAACGAAAGAATCACTTGTGAATTTAAAATTTGAGTAGAGAAAATATAGTGATATATAGTAGTATATATCATAGAGAAAATATTGAGTAATAATATTATTTCATTTAATCACGATAATCAAATTTAGTTCAGTAATTTCTCACACGTTGCGAGCTGATGCATTACAAGTACACTTTTTTAGGCATAAGTGATATCACTTAGCTGTTTCAAAGTTTTGGGGAAAAGAATATAAATATAAAGGTAGACATACTATTAAGCGTCACCTCGCAACACGGGATAACTTGGTGAACCAAATATGATTTTTAGTGTATAAACGAAAAAATAGCTTATGAACAATTTCAAAGGTTAAAGATGAATCATATGATTATAAAATATACATTTGATGTGACACATCACAACTTGGTGAACCATGTGATCAAAATAACGTATTTACTATTTAAAAGTTGTTGGCGAAAGTGTATGATCAAAGGATCTGTGGAGACACCCTAGCCATCGTATTGGGGTTTTTGGACAACCCTAACAAAAATACATTACTGTCAGCTTTGTTGATACCGCGTGCGAAGCGAACGAACGTAATAAAACGAATAAGTTAAGTTGTAGTTTATTTACCACGTTTTAATCCATTCCGGCGAGAGAAACACCTACATTGGTGACCCCGACGGTGCCGACCACCGTTATATCGAAGTTTCAACGCGAAACCGGTCGTAAAAATCGTGTCCGTCGTCGAAAAAGTCTCGGTGTTTCGAAACTCGCCATATTTGCTGACATGACAGAAAATCAAACACCCTCAGCCGCAGCGGCAGCCGCTGCTGCTACTGCTTCGGTGGCCGTGAAGCTTCCAGAATTCTGGAAGAGCGACCCAGCCATGTGGTTTGCTCGGGCGGAAGCCCAGTTTGCGCTGGCTGGGGTCGTAAGAGACGAGACGAAATACTACTACAACGGCTGATCGGGTTCGTTTGGAAGTTGACCATCAATGTTAACTTCTTTTCCCGATCAGCCTAGATAGCTGTGTAGTGTCGGTAGCGGTTGTCTCAATCGGCTAAGAATAACACTACGGACCACCTGATCCAGTGGTAAGAGTCCACTAAACAGGTGACCCCTAATTCATGGTGTTATGCGGCTTTATGCTTACCGTGCCAAAGAATGGATGGTTAGGGGGGTCTAATAAAAACCTAACCACAAACGGAGCCTGTGGAGAATTAGGGCGTCCTCCACAGTATTACGCCCTTACTGCGCTAACCGGAGCAATGGTGCAGTGAACCTTGCGTTTCTCCGAGATAATCAGTTGCCCTTCTTAAGTCTCAAATTTGAGGCTAAATAAGGGCGGGGTTATTCAAATATTGTTAATTAGCTTACATTACTGCCTATACGGGTTCGCTGAATGCGTTTTCGCCATTGGCGTTTTTCAATTGACACCGATTTGGTTGGTCGTTGATGTTTCCTTTTTGTGCTGTGATTGTGAAGAGTGTAATCCTGTCTAGTTTGGGTAGTGGCTACGACAAGGAAACCTCAGATCAATTTTCAGCGTAAAAAAGCGTATGTAGCCCAAGTGGATCTACTTCAAAAAGTTCAATTTCGTAGGGTAACTTTTGTATAGGTTACCTTGTGAACCCAGCTTTGCTTTTTTCATTATAGATGAACTGTCGTGCCTCGAGCATGCTATATTTTAGAATAACGTTAACAGTATGTTTCAACCTTTCCTTATGGATACCTTCAAGCAAGCTCTTGTGTTCAGCATCTTTTAAATGATATTTGGCATCTGAAGTAGCTCAAACATTGATTTGAGATGCTTCACTTTAATGGAATACTTAGGTAGTACAGTTCATGGTTAACTTAACATAGAATTGCACCTAACCCAACTCTGCATGAGCAGAATTTGTCAGTTGGTTAACTGATTGGCATGTGTCAGATGAGGACTCTCCATTTGATCCTTTTGCACTTTGGAGTGTTCCTTCGCAAACTTTGCGTATTCAGGCGTCCCTGCTCAACAAGCTATGGAACCTGTAATAATTGGTTGCGATCACATTTTATGGATAACTCGCTTCCATTGCTGCTCCAAGAGAGTTTCATTATGGTTTTGTTATTTCAACGCCCTTCATTGTGGTATACCATAGCTACTGCTTTGAAAGAAGCTTGTCCTCTGCGGTCTGTGCGGACCGAAAGAGGTATTCCTGAATGGAACTCGGACCTGTTCAAGTTCTAAATGTCTTCGGATAAACCAGTCTTTTGTATAGCTACGAATCTTTAGCTTCTACCCCGAGGATTGTAGCTATAGAATCGATTTAGTGGGCACTAAAAAGCTCTGCTTACTTCAAATCTCCTGGAGCAAATGGGGCTTTGTCCTATTTTTCTCCAGAGGGATTTGAGTTTTTCAAACATGTTTTGAACTCTTGTAGTTTTCTATTGGGTATTTTCATGGCGTGAAATTACTCTGTAGTTTTATCCCAAAAGGATGCGTGCGTTGTAAAAAGAAGGAATAAGTTCCAGATTTATCTGGTTACGTCGTTCTTTCTGAAATGCTCGAAACACATTGTCGATTATCACATCTGTGATGTTCGTCTGGCTAACATGCCTGTTCATGTGAACTCACATGTCTCCCAATTTGGGATGTCGACAGTGACTCTTTTACACAATGTTGTATATACGTTTTCAAGAAAGCACTCGCTAAAACGTAGTTTTTGCTTGGGTGATTTCTTGAATATTGAGGATGCTTTTGATGACGTGCCTTTCTATGACATATTGAAAGTCGCATGACGTCGCAAGCTGCCTCCAATGAGCTATAGGCTCTTTTTACGCTTATGCGTTTTACAGTGTCCTTTTCAGGGCACTGATTAACCCCGTTGTGGTATGAGCTATGAGCTCTCGTTGCGCTTATGCGTTCATTCCCTCTTCTAGGGCACCCCTTCCTATTTCATCACCTTTCCCTTTCCCAATTCCCATCCCTTGTCCCATTTTCCCTCAGGTAAATGATGAAATAGGCTCATATGTATGGCGATGGCACAAATGTCCCAAATGGAGGATAACGTGCCTCTGGAGCTGGCCTTCTGATACCTGATAGTGAACCAAATTTGATATTAAACGAAAGAATCACTTGTGAATTTAAAATCTGAGTAGAGAAAATATAGTGATATATAGTAGTATATATCATAGAGAAAATATTGAGTAATAATATTATTTCATTTAATCACGATAATCAAATTTAGTTCAGTAATTTCTCACACGTTGCGAGCTGATGCATTACAAGTACACTTTTTTAGGCATAAGTGATATCACTTAGCTGTTTCAAAGTTTTGGGGAAAAGAATATAAATATAAAGGTAGACATACTATTAAGCGTCACCTCGCAACACGGGATAACTTGGTGAACCAAATATGATTTTTAGTGTATAAACGAAAAATAGCTTATGAACAATTTCAAAGGTTAAAGATGAATCATATGATTATAAAATATACATTTGATGTGACACATCACAACTTGGTGAACCATGTGATCAAAATAACGTATTTACTATTTAAAAGTTGTTGGCGAAAGTGTATGATCAAAGGATCTGTGGAGACACCCTAGCCATCGTATTGGGGTTTTTGGACAACCCTAACAAAAATACATTACTGTCAGCTTTGTTGATACCGCGTGCGAAGCGAACGAACGTAATAAAACGAATAAGTTAAGTTGTAGTTTATTTACCACGTTTTAATCCATTCCGGCGAGAGAAACACCTACATTGGTGACCCCGACGGTGCCGACCACCGTTATATCGAAGTTTCAACGCGAAACCGGTCGTAAAAATCGTGTCCGTCGTCGAAAAAGTCTCGGTGTTTCGAAACTCGCCATATTTGCTGACATGACAGAAAATCAAACACCCTCAGCCGCAGCGGCAGCCGCTGCTGCTACTGCTTCGGTGGCCGTGAAGCTTCCAGAATTCTGGAAGAGCGACCCAGCCATGTGGTTTGCTCGGGCGGAGGCCCAGTTTGCGCTGGCTAGGGTCGTAAGAGACGAGACGAAATACTACTACATCATCAGCAAGATTGATCAGTCCGTCATCTGCCACGTAGCAGATTTAATAGAGAACCCGCCGGCGGATAACAAATACAAAGCGGTGAAGGATCGACTGATTTCTCGCTTTGAAATTTCCGCACAGGGCAAACTGGAATGTCTGCTAAATCCCTGTGACCTCGGGGATATGCGGCCAACCCACCTACTAGCGTGTATGTAGGAGCTGGCAGCCGGACTCAATATCAGCGACGACATTATGAAGATCCTATTCCTGCAGCGAATCCCGAAAAAAAATCAAGCCAATTTAGTCGATTAGTGATGGTACGCTTGCAGCGGCATCCACACCTGTTGTGTCCGGTATCGATATGAGCAGTTTGCAAGAGCAAATTGCTTGCCTGACAGCTGAGATTCGCCGAATAAAAACATCAACTCCAAGAAGCCGTTCAACATCACGATCCCGCCGGAGTGTCAGTTCAGGTTCAACCATCTGCTGGTACCACCGAAAGTTCCGACCGAACGCTCACCAGTGTCGCGAGCCTTGCTCCTACAACGCTTCAAAAAACTAAATGAACATCCATCTGAAATGGCGGAGATGGATGCGTTCTCTGGAAGTCGCCGTTTGCATATTTATGACCGGACTAGTGGCTATCGTTTCTTGATCGATACTGGATCGGATGTTTCCATCATCCCAGCTACTTCGAAAGATCGTCTCAAACTCCCCACATCATTTCGACTGCATGCAGCAAATGGCTAAAATATAAACGACTCATAAGAAAGTGATCATTCTTCATAAATAATTCCAAAAGTCCCAGTGAAGAAACAGGGGTGTAAGCAGTAATAAATAACAAAATTTCCATAAACAAATAAAAAAATGCATAAATAAATCAAAAGTTTCCAGAAATAATTGATTTTTGAGCAATGAAAAACGTCAAAAATGCAATGAACAATTCAATTGTTGCAATAAAAAAAGCCAATTTTCCCACAAAAAAACTTCGAATTTTCCACAAATAAATTCGATTTTTTCATAATAAATTAGAAAATTCACTATAAAAAAGAAGCAATAAAAGTGCAATAAACAAAAATATAAATTATCAATAAATGTCTAAAAACGAGCAATAAACGAAATGCATTTTGAGCCAAAACATTATGTAGACCATGAGACGAAGCTGCATAGAGGATATCCGATGCACCGCAACTGCATCGATACGGTTCTAGGCAAACCACAGATCCAATAATTTGCCAGGTATAATGCAAACATAGATGTTATCCCTTTTTTAGGTCGGACGTGCGATAGCGAGTTCGGATAGCAAGCAATTGCTCGGCAATTGCAATCATAGTTACGCAAGCTTTTCAGTCGTTTCAGTCATATAAGTGCGATTCAGCATTTCACTGTCTCATACTTTCCTGCATATGTTTTTCATGGGTAATTTCGTAATTTTTTATTGCATTTTTTGAATTTTTTATTGCTTTTTCGATATTTTTTTATTGTGAATTTTCTAATTTATTATGGAAAAATCGGATTTATTTATGGAAAATTCGAAGTTATTTGGTAGGAAAAATGGCTTTTTTTTATTGCAACAGTTGATTTATCATTGCATTTTTGACGTTTTTAATTGCTCAAAAATCGATTACACTAGTTTACAGCATTTTTGAACTCGGTAAGCTGATGATCATTTTTGGTGTAGAATCATGCCCTGAGTTCGAAAACGCGAATGAAAAAAATTACAGTAGAGCGGAAATTTTTTCGACTTTCCATACAAGGTTGATGATTTGAAATCGATTTTTGTTCTATTTTTAAGCAAAGTCGCTCACTTCAAACATCTAATTCTCCGTAATCAATTCTTCGATAGAGCTGAAATTTTTACTGTAAATCGCCTACATATGATATGTCAACTAAACGTCGAGAAAGAATTTTCAAGTTGTTTTTTTTCTTATTGAAAAAAATACATTTCTTCAAAAAATTTTGGGAATATGGCTAAAATTTGAGAAGATCGTCCCTAAAGCTCGCTAATATCTTGAATTTCATCAATCTGGCGCAAAACATGTATTCAGATGATCGAATGGTATTGTATTTAGTTTTAATTGGTAAAAAAAGATTTAAAATTGGTTGAACAAAACGCAAGTTATTTGCATTTTAGTAAATTACATATTTTGAAAAGTTATAAAACTCGATATTGAGCTAAAACTCAAAAACTGTTCTACTTAAAAATTTTTGAAGGTCGGTTTCGGAATCAGCACTAAATTGTGCTTCAAAAATTTTGGTCGTTGACAGAAGTTCACGACTTTCGTTTTATTTTGTAAACTTGTGTTATTTGTGGAAACTTTTGATTTATTTATGCATTTTTTTATTTGTTTATGGAACTTTTGTTATTTATTACTGCTTACACCCCTGTTCCTTCATTGGGACTTTTCGAATTATTTATGGGAAAATTTGTATTTATTATGGAACGATTAATTGTCTGCCGACATAATGATATCTCTAGGCAATGAAGAAGTAGAAAAGTGTGAAATCATAAGAGATTTAGGAGTTGTATTAGATACCAAGCTATCATTTATCGACCATTATAGCACAGTCATTAGCAGAGTAAATAACATGCCTGGATTTATCAAGCGTTTCAGCCACAATTTTCATGATCCATACACGATAAAAACTTTATACATTGCATATGTGAGATCAACACTGGAATATTGTAGCATAGTTTGGTCACCATATTCCATCACACATGAGGAACGAATAGAATCTGTACAAAAGCAATTCTTATTGTTTGCACTCCGTAAATTAGGCTGGACGAGATTTCCTCTTCCTTCATACAAAGCCCGTTGTATGTTAATCAACATACAAACATTGAGAGAGTCACCAGGATATCAGGAGGATATCCGATGCACCGCAACTGCATCGATTCGGTTCTAGGCAAACCACAGATCCAAGAATTTGCCAGGTATAATGCAAACATAGATGTTATCCCTTTTTTAGGTCCGACGTGCGATAGCGAGTTCGGATAGCAAGCAATTGCTCGGCAATTGCAATCATAGTTACGCAAGCTTTTCAGTCGTTTCAGTCATATAAGTGCGATTCAGAATTTCACTGTCTCATACTTTCCTGCATATGTTTTTCATGGGTAATTTCGTAATTTTTTATTGCATTTTTTGAATTTTTTATTGCTTTTTCGATATTTTTTTATTGTGAATTTTCTAATTTTTTATGGAAAAATCGGATTTATTTATGGAAAATTCGAAGTTATTTGGTAGGAAAAATGGCTTTTTTTATTGCAACAGTTGATTTATCATTGCATTTTTGACGTTTTTAATTGCTCAAAAATCGATTATTTGTGGAAACTGTTGATTTATTTATGCATTTTTTTATTTGTTTATGGAACTTTTGTTATTTATTACTGCTTACACCCCTGTTCCTTCATTGGGACTTT
The DNA here is from genome assembly GCF_035046485.1 of Aedes albopictus. Classification (NCBI taxonomy): domain Eukaryota; kingdom Metazoa; phylum Arthropoda; class Insecta; order Diptera; family Culicidae; genus Aedes; species Aedes albopictus. Next base: position 272,444,453 of record NC_085137.1, read on the forward strand.
TCGAATTATTTATGGGAAAATTTGTATTTATTATGGAACGATTAATTGTCTGCCGACATAATAATATCTCTAGGCAATGAAGAAGTAGAAAAGTGTGAAATCATAAGAGATTTAGGAGTTGTATTAGATACCAAGCTATCATTTATCGACCATTATAGCACAATCATTAGCAGAGTAAATAACATGCCTGGATTTATCAAGCGTTTCAGCCACAATTTTCATGATCCATACACGATAAAAACTTTATACATTGCATATGTGAGATCAACACTGGAATATTGTAGCATAGTTTGGTCACCATATTCCATCACACATGAGGAACGAATAGAATTTGTACAAAAGCAATTCTTATTGTTTGCACTCCGTAAATTAGGCTGGACGAGATTTCCTCTTCCTTCATACAAAGCCCGTTGTATGTTAATCAACATACAAACATTGAGAGAGCGCCGAGAATTTGCGATGATTTCGTTCATTAATAATTTAGTTTCTCATCGAATAGATTCAGCTGAGCTGTTATCCAAACTCAATTTTAACATACCATCTCGACCATTACGAAACTGAAATATTTTCATTGTCAACAATCATCGCACAAACTATGCCAACTTTGGTCATTTAAATCAAATGATGGTTTCTTTCAATAAACATTCTGAGGCTATTGACTTTACATTAACAAAAGATAAATTAAGAAAATATTTCAATGCTATCCGATAAACACGAAACGCAAAAGTAGCACTAAATAGTTGATTTTAGTGAATACTCTATGATATATATTATGTATTTCTAAATTTAAGACAAATTATTATATTTATTTATATTTATACTCGTCTTCGATTTTATCGTACAGACAGATTAAAACTTACTAGCTAATCTTATTTCTAAACAAATTTCTCGACATATCAAAATCAAAATAGACAAACACTTCGTTGAAACGACAACAACAAACATCAAATTATGTAACATTCATTGTAACAAACTGGTCTACTCATGATTGACGACAATTAAATAAATAAATAAATAAATAAATAAATAAATAAATAAATAAATAAATAAATAAATAAATAAATAAATAAATAAATAAATAAATAAATAAATAAATAAATAAATAAATAAATAAATAAATAAATAAATAAATAAATAAATAAATAAATAAATAAATAAATAAATAAATAAATAAATAAATAAATAAATAAATAAATAAATAAATAAATAAATAAATAAATAAATAAATAAATAAATAAATAAATAAATAAATAAATAAATAAATAAATAAATAAATAAATAAATAAATAAATAAATAAATAAATAAATAAATAAATAAATAAATAAATAAATAAATAAATAAATAAATAAATAAATAAATAAATAAATAAATAAATAAATAAATAAATAAATAAATAAATAAATAAATAAATAAATAAATAAATAAATAAATAAATAAATAAATAAATAAATAAATAAATAAATAAATAAATAAATAAATAAATAAATAAATAAATAAATAAATAAATAAATAAATAAATAAATAAATAAATAAATTAATTAATTAATTAATTAATTAATTAATAAATAAATAAATAAATAAATAAATAAATAAATAAATAAATAAATAAATAAATAAATAAATAAATAAATAAATAAATAAATAAATAAATAAATAAATAAATAAATAAATAAATAAATAAATAAATAAATAAATAAATAAATAAATAAATAAATAAATAAATAAATAAATAAATAAATAAATAAATAAATAAATAAATAAATAAATAAATAAATAAATAAATAAATAAATAAATAAATAAATAAATAAATAAATAAATAAATAAATAAATAAATAAATAAATAAATAAATAAATAAATAAATAAATAAATAAATAAATAAATAAATAAATAAATAAATAAATAAATAAATAAATAAATAAATAAATAAATAAATAAATAAATAAATAAATAAACTTCAAGAATTTCTCCAGGAATTCCTCCGGGAAATCCTCCGAAGATAACTTCACGAATTCTTCCAGGGATTTCTTCAGGAATTCTTCCGGGGATTCCTTTAGGAATTCCTCCAAGAATTCCTTCAGAAATTTCCTCGGAGATTCCATAAGGAATTCCTCCATGGAAACCTTCAGCCTATCTTATAGGGGTTTTTCCAAGAGCTTCTCTACAAATTCTTTCAAGAATTACTCCAGAGATTTCTCCAGGAATTCCTCCAAGAATTCCTCAAGAGATTCCACCACGGATTTCTTGAGGAATTGCGGATCTAGGAATTCCTGCAAGAATTCCTCCACGGATTCCTCCAGGGATGCCTCCAGCAATTTCCACAGGGTTTCCTCCAGGAAGTACTCCAAAGATTCCTAGAGGAATTAATTCAGGAATTCGTCCAACAATTCTTTCAGGATTTCTTACAGGGATTACTTCAGGAATTTCTCCAGGGATTCTTCCATGAATTCCTTCACGGATTCCTTCAGGGATTCCTCTAGGGACTCCTTGAGTGATTTCTTCTGCGATTCCTCCAGGAATTCCTCCACAAATTCCTCCAAGAATTCCTTCAGGAATTCTTACAGAGATTCCTTCGGAAATTCCACAAGGGATTCTTTCGGGAATTGCTCTGGGAGCTCTTTGAGGAACTCCTTCAAGCATTACTTCAGGGATTTCTCCAGGATTTTTTTTTTCAGGAAACCCTCCGGAGATTCCTCCAGAAACTGTACCAGGGATTCCTCCAGGAATTTCCCCATGAATTTCTTCAGGAATTTCTCCACGGACTCCTTCAGGTATTGCTCGACGGATTTCTTCAGGAATTCCTCTACGGATTTATTCAGAAATTCCTTCAGGACACCATATCCAGGAATTTTTCCTCGAATTCCTTCACAAAATCTTTTTTAATTCCTACAGGGATTTCTCCAGAAACTCCTCCAGGGATTTCTTCGAGAATTTCTTCAGGGATATTTCCAGGTATTCCTCCGGGAAATCTTCCTGAAATTCCTCCAGGAGCTCCAGGAACCCCAATGATCGCTTCAAGAATTCCTCCACGGATTTCTTCTGGAATCCTCCACGAAAATCTTCTGGAGTTCGTCCAGGACTCCAGATATAGGAAATCCTTCAGGGATGCCTTCATGAATTCCTATATGTACTCCTCCAGAGATTCTTCCAGGGATTCTTCCAAGAATTCATCCAGAAATTTCTTCAGGAATTTCCCTAAGGATTCCGTCAGGAATTCCTCTAGGATTTCTTTCAGGGAACCCTCCAGAAATTCTGCCAAGGATTCTTCCAAGGATTTCCCAGGAATTTTTCAGGAATTTCTCCACGGATTTCTTCAGCAATTCCTCCAAGGATTAATTTAGAAATTCCTCCAGGACACCAGATCCAGGAATTCCTCCACGCATTCCTTCTGTAATTCCTTCAGATACTCCTCCAGGGATTTTTTCAAGAATTACTTCAGGGATTTCTCCAGGAATTTCTCCGAGAAATCCTCTAGAAATCCTCCAGAAACTTCCCCAGGTTCTCCTTCAGGAATTCCTCCACAAATTCTTTCATGAATTCCGTTAGATATTCCTTCAGGAAATCCTCCTGGTGCTCTTTCACCAGGATTCTGTCCAACACACCTCCTGCAGCGCTACGATGCCGAACCCGCGGTCCTTCAGTAGATCGGCGAGTATGCGGGTGCTCCCAATGAAGTTGAGTTCGGCAGTTCCACGTACCGAGTTGCCAATCGCAAGGCCTTTTTGTTCGCTGGGGTTGTTGCCGTTCGTCTCGGTGCGTATTATTCTGTTGCTGATTTTCGTTACAATGGTTTTTTACGGCTGGCTCGTAGGGCCTGACACCAACCCCCTACTTTCCGGAGGACCATAGTGCACAGTTGAGCTTAGAGTCCTTCCCTGGCACTCGGACGTAGATCAGCCGCCCCTAACATGGGGATCAGACGCTGTTGTGAGCCTCTCCTCCTGGAGAACAGACGCTCAGGTTTACCGAAGCAAACCCCCCCTTCCCTGTCAGCCTACGACCAAAGTTCCCACCGGGGTTGGTTACCCGATCTTCGCTAAGGTTGCTCATAGTTTCCGGCCGGTACCGCGTGGAGGTAGGGATAGGAGTTGCTGAAAGGAATTGCGAAAAAAATAGTCTCGTGAGGTCTTGGAGAAATTCCAAATTAATTTGCCGAATGAATTCTTGAAGGAACTTTTAAATAATTTGCTAGAGCCAATTAAAAAATCATCCAGATTTTCCGAAGAGAATCTGGAAGGAACTTCTAAAAAATATGCCGGAGGCAATTCCCGATTTATTCGCCAAAGAAAATCTAAAGAAAATAGTTAAAAGAAATTACCGTAAAAAATGCTTTCAATTTTTTGAAGATTATTTTGCCAGAGGAAATCTTACAGGAACTTTAAAAAAAATCTCAACTCAACTTTCGAATAAATTGCTGAAGTCAATTTAAACTGAATTACCAACGAAATAGCCGAAAAACATGATCAAAAGAAAAAAAAACTAGATTATTTTTGAGGGAATTTCCCAGATAGTTTGCCGAATGAAATTTCAAAGAAATTTACAAAAAAAACTGCCGAAGTAAATAAAAACTGATACCATACGAAGTTTTCTAAGAAAGTATTAGAATCACCTTTAAAATTCACACAAATTTTTGAATAAATTTCAGAGTTTATTTCAATCGTAAAAATCAACGGAATTACCACAAAAATTATGTAAAACAAAACTTTCTTAGAAATTTACGATGAAATTCCCAAATAGTTTTTCGAAAGAAACCGCAAAGATAGTTCCAAATAAAATGATGAATGAAACCTCAAAAGTATTTCCGAATAATTAACCAAAAAAATAAATAACTGAGTTTCCAACGAAATAGCCAAAAAAATTGTCAGAAGAATTGCAAAAATAATTCTAGGACTTACAGTTAGGAACTGTCCGAGGAAATCATACTGCCGAAGGAATTCTCAAAAGAATTTTCAAATATTTTACTGACGATTATTTCAATTGTATTCCCAAAGAAATTGCCACAGAAATTATCAAGATATTTAATTACCGAAAAAAAAACTCTCAACTTTCCAATGGAATTCCAGACTTATTTGCTGAGGATTATTTTAATGGAACTTCGCAATTATTTGCAAAAGTCTATTCCCCAAAAACATTCCTAAAGGAATTTTTTGAACGATTTCTCACAAGATTCGGAAGAAATTTCAAACCAGTTTATCGGAGAGAATCACTATCAGAATTCAATTTCTTACAAATTTGTTAAAGGAATTACTAAACGAAGTACGAAAAAAAAAACTTTCTAATATATATCTGAAAGAATTTACAGATCATCTGTAGAAGGAAGTCTCGCAGGAATTTACACATAAATAACCGACTACAACTTAATTTCCGTCTAAATTTCCAAAAAAAAAAAACAATAGAATTTTCTAATCATAATCAGTGTACGTAGAATATGCCACCGTAAGCGAAAAATAGGCAACAAAGAAGGCACGGCAACAACGCTTTGTTTTTTCGTTAGCAGATAATGACAAAATCGCTCCCGAGTTTGTTCACAACAAAAACGGTAGGAATATTTGTCTCGTTCTATTCACATCGTGATTTTCGCATTGTTTTACAACTGAAACTCGACTCTGAGGATGGCAAGAGTCTTAATTCGTCCAAACGCTCATGAATTCGATGATGTAGGTCGAAAATTTCAACAGAAAAGCAGAAATATCGGCACACGCACGGCAAGCGATATTTGTTTTATTGCTCTCATCGCTTGACATGCAATTGTTGCGGAGCGCCTTTGTTACCGGCATGCACCGCTTAGGACAAAGCGTTTGTTTTTCGGCGTGAACCGTTTTTCGTACCCTGATCATAGTAAATAAAAAAGACATGGATACCGTCTCCAGCCAGAGGCTGCACAGACTGAACGATACTTAACACTAGACAACGCACACGACATACATTACAAGCACCAGTCGATACAAGGAAGAAATATTTCTTGTGAAAAATTTCATCACTCGGAGTGGGAAATCTAACGCTAACCGCACGGCCACGGGGCCGCAAAATATATAAAAAAATGCCAAATTTCGAAGAAACTTTCAGCAAATTTTAAACATATTTCCGAATTACTTGTCAAAGTCAAATTCACCTGAAATTGCCAACGGAGTTACCAAAAAAAATAATGATAATGATAATAAAGCACACAAAAATAATAATAATAATAATAACAATAAAGCACACAAAAAATTCTAAAATAATTTGCCGAAAGAAATCTTAGAGGCATTTTTGAATTCATTGCTGAAGACAATTTAAATAGTATTCCCAAAGATATTATATTGCCTTAGTCAATTTGAGCTAAATTTTCAATGAAACTTCCAAAACATCTACCCAAAAAAAAAATCTTAAAAGTTTCCAAAGAAATACAAACTTAATTTTCTGAGGAAAAAGCACTTCCAAATATTTTGCCAAAAAATATCGTTATGATTGTCGATTTCATCCTTATGAGCAATAACATTGCGGCATTTCCTACGGTGCGGCTGTTCCTTTCAAAAACGATAGACCGCGTGAACTTTTGTGCAAAGCCCCTTTTTGAAACATTTCAACGATCGCGCGGTGTTTACGTTTCAAGAAATCTGACAATGACAAATTATTTTGCCGGAGGAAATCTCAAATGAACTTACAAATTAATTTGCCGAAATCAATATAAATTGAATTGCCAACGAAATCACTGAACAAATAACCAAACAAATTAAGGATACAGACTTTCTTAAAAATTTCCAAAGGGATTCTCAAAGAAATTATCAAAAAAAAAAAATACCGAAAAAACTTATCACCAGTTTTTGAAAAAAAAATAATCGAAATTAATTTTCCGAAGGAGCTTTCAAATATGTTTTAAAGGAAATCTCTAATGAATTTCCGGAATCAATTTCAATTGAATTCTCAACGGAATTGTGCTATGATTTTCAAATCTTTGAAAAGTTTCACACAATTGCGAATGAAATAATTAAAGATCGAAACGTTTACGCAGCTTAATGAATCCTCTTACTAGAACATTTCCTAAGGAACTAAAACAAATACCGAGGGAATTCAGAGGAACTTCCAAAAAAAAATTGGTAAGAGAATTCTCGAACAAGTTTTCGAATTAATTGAAATCACCAAAAGAATTACCAAAAAAAAAGTATCACAAGTTTGCCACAAAATTCTAGACTATTTTTCGAATGAAAGCTCAAAGGATTTTTGAATAAGTTGAAAATCAAAGGAATTTTCGAATTTATTATAAAATAAAATTTCAACTGTGATTTCTAATGAAATTATCAAAGGGAGGAATTGTCAAAAAAAGTTACCGAGAATTACTAGTATCCAACCAAATTTCGAACTAATTATGCAAATATTAAAAATAATTTCAATAATGTTATCAGAATTACTCCAATGAATTTCATAAAAATTGTGATCTCACTACAAAAATTCTTAACTCAAGTTAAATTAAAAAAATAATTACAACTAGCTGTCCCGGCAAACTTTGTCTTGCCGTCTTGTGGTGGTTTGACAACTGTTGAGCTCAACATAGCACCGCACTCTAGATTGATTTCATTTCGATCGTGTTGATTTCTTTCCCAGCTCATAGAAAATTAGTTCTTTTTCAATTTTGTTACTTTTCTAGTTGATTTTCGTAACTTTTTGTACATATAAACACAGCCACCTTGAAAACGAATCAAACAGTTCAAGGGTCAGCCTGATCGGTTCAGCCGTTCCTGAGTTTTATTGCCTCAAAGGAACTTCAAACTCATTTTTATATATATAGATAGATAAATTAATCAGCATTACTCCAAGGAATTCCATAAAACAAGCGATTCTCAATACAAGTCATTTTCAATTCGAGGAATTCCGTAATACGGAATAAATACATACTAACTTCTTACTTCTGTAGGGTTTTAGTCACCTTCCAATGGTATATTTATTAGTTGTTGATATTTTTTGGTGATTCACCGAAAAATATCAACAACCAATAAATATATATTTACTTCTTACTTGTTGTCCATGTGCACTAGACCCGGTCATGGGCCGATCGTTTCCGATTCTCCTGGACTTAGGCTTAGGTCCTCCATCCCTTAGGCTTAGGTCCTCCAGCCAGAAAGGCCAGTGTTTTTGTCTGTAAACTACGGGATTTCAGAGGGCTACAGGGCGTATATTCGTAGCAGAAAACACCTTTTTACCTTGTGGGTATAATAATTTTACAAAAGTTCCAAGATACACAAATGTTTCCACTATTTCTAACTTTTCAATGCCTAATGGCAATTTGCATATGTTTTAAAATTTTCATGTGAATTTAAAATGGTACAAAAACAAATACTTCGCTAACTTTATCGGAAATGTTTAGAATTCGCCTTTAGTCCGTTTGAGAACTTTTGAAATTTTGTATGAAGTATATTACAGGACTCCCTCTGCCTATACGTATGTAATTGAAAGAACCATAAGTGTATTCTACTGCGTGCACTTACTGTTTCGAATCATTGCATTTTTTTTCTTCATTATCGCACTTAGCGGCGCAGACCGATACGGCCTATCTCACTCATTTCACTTCCTGCCGCATTTTCTTGAAAATATGTAGAAAAAGCCCTCCACATTAGCAGCAAACTTCATCTACGCTGCAGCACTGGAACTTCATCAATAATAGTGCCCATCGCAAGCCAAGCCATCCTTAGCTGCTGGCGGATGGGACACTTCCGCAAGTCGAAAGCGCAAAACACCACTTTCGCGATCGTAACGGTGGCCGCAGACGACCGATCCGACAGCTGTTTTTGACCGAAATCGTTATTCACAGCGTAATCACCGAAAACACTTCTTGCACTTAACTGTAATACTAAAACTGTTAAAAATCAAAATTAATTCTGGCTACGCGACGACTCCGTGAACCGACGAAGATGGTTAAACTGACCGGGGTTGATCACCGTGAACGATTATTTTGTGGTTTTATTGGCAATTATCGGTGAAAAATAACGGAAACAGCTTATTTTGCGTGACGCATTTCGACCTACTATTCTTCGGTCATCTTCAGACGCCTAAAACATTATACATTTATTTAATAAATTGATTCAAGTACAAATACAATATAATTTACAAAGCACAAAACACTTACATTCAGCTGGAATCACCCCTTAAACTTCGTCAGTTATATAATACTAATTTGTAACACCCATCTCATGCCTACTTTCACCCAACTTTCACCCATTATGCTGTTTCACTCATTCTCACATACGCGCAGTTTTCCTCTCATGGTTGTCTTCGCAACTGAGCTAAAAGCCCGTTCTAAGCCGAGTTGAAGTTCCCACACTCTCTCTGTAGGTTCACAGTGAGATCTTCTCCTCTCTTCTTAATATGAAACACCTCTACTATGTTCCTGGTTGTCTGGTCTTGGATTCGATCAAAAATCTTCACTTGATCGAAGTTGAAGGTATGTCCTTCTTCCATTTTGTGGACTGCCAGGCCCGATTTCGGGTTTCTACCTCGGCAGTCATTCTTGTGTACCGCCACTCTTACTTCTAGCATCCTTTTCGTTTGGCCGATATACACCTTCTCGTCAGCCCCACATGGTATACAGTACACCACGTTCTTCTGTTTCCCTGGTGGTATAGGGTCCTTTAGTTTGCTGAATATTTGGTTTTTTATTTTGTTTTGCGGTCTAGAAGCAAGAGTGACGTAATTTTTTCTTAAGACTTTTCTCAACTTTTCGCTAAGACCAGGGCGGAAACATATTTCTGTGGGAGTGTAGTTCGGTTGTCGGTCTCCAAGGTGTTGTAGTGTTTGCATACACTAGGAGTCTTCTTAGTTTCTGTATGAACCAGGAGGGATAGTTGTTTCTTTCTAGGATTTGTGTTGCTTGTTTTAACGTTTCTTCCCGCTTCGCTCCACATGTTAACTTAATGGCGCGATCTATTAGCGCGATCGCGGTATTTTGTTTATGTTGGAACGGGCTTTTGGACGTATAGTCCAGCTACCCTCCGTTAGAATGTTTCGGAAGCCAAGATGTATTTATTTGGTCATCCGCCCGTTCCAACATCATGTCAAGAAACTTTATTTTCCCTCCCACTTCCATTTCAACAGTAAACTGGAGACGATCGTGAAAACTATTGAACGTATCCACGATCGTTTGGATGTGCTCCCTTCTAGCTATACACATACAGTCGTCCACGTATCTACGGTACAGCTTCAGATGTATACCTATCTCCTGCAGCTGCATCCTGCACTCCTGTTCCAATTTTTCCATCACCACATTGGAAATTACTGATGATAATGGCGAACCCATGGGTACACCGAATGTCTGTTCGTATACATCTCCCTGATACACGAAGAACGTCGATTCCAACACTAGCTTCACTGCGTCCACGAAGTCCGTTTTGTCGATATTCGTGTGCTGCTCCACTTCTTCCCACCGCTCCTCGAGGCATCGTAGAGCGAAATCGACTGGTACGTTCGTATACAGTGAAACCACATCTAACGAAAAAAGCACCTCGTTCTCGTCCGTCTGGAACCCTGTTATTTCACTGGCGAAATCGAAACTATTGCGGACGTGGAAGTCGTGTTTGCCTACTATGTTACCGATTATGTCCGACAGGTATTTAGCTATGTTGTACGTAGCTGAGCCAATCGTTGACACAACCGGACGGAGTGGCCTGTTTTCTTTGTGCGTCTTCGGTAGTCCATAGATTCGCGGTGGGTTGCAGCTTGACTCCTTCAACCTTCTCTGCGTGCGTCCGTCTATGTATCCTTTGTTGTGCCACTCATCGAGCATGCCGTTAATTTTTCTCAAGTCTCTGTTGGTTGGATTGGTCGACAGCTTCTTGTAGGTGCTTTCGTCGCTAAGGAGATCCTTCATCTTGGTTTGGTACTCTTCCGCTGTTAGGATCACCGTTCTGCTGCCTTTATCCGCCTTCGTGATGACCAAATTCGGATTTTCTTTCAGGAACTTTTTGCACTTGATGACGTCTTTCCGGATCCACTCTTCCGGTGAATGTCGTGGTTGTCGCTGAACATGAACTACTGTGGTTAATCATTGCATTTGTTACTTCCGATCTGATTTCGTCCGCGTTTTCTTTCGTTTGGACGCACTTTTCTATGCTCGCTACCAGTTCGATATAGGGAAACCTTTTTTCACTTTCCACATTGAAGTTCGGACCGAGCATTCGCTCCACATAATCTGGTAGTTCGACGTCGGTGGTGTTCTCTACCCATTCCACTTCCACATTCATCTCTCTTACGTGTTGTTCCTGCAGTCTGGAAATTTTCCGTGTTTCGGCTTCTCAGGTTTTCCTGTATACGGCCACCGTCTTGTCTTCCACCATTTTCTTCACTTTCTCCGAATCGGCTGGGTCAAAACTTTCGTCCACTCTTCGGCAAGCCTCACGTTTCTGCGTCTTCAAGTTCGCCATTGTTCGTTTCGTGTCCGCGATCAAGATGCTGAGGAGTCGTATTTTGTGTCTCCATACAACCTTCTCCAACACGCGGTTTGAGGCATCGTTCTCAAGGCGGATGTCATTCCTTAGGGAGCGTCCATAAATTACGTCACGCAAAAATTGACCATTTTCAACCCCCCCTCCCCCCTATGTCACACTTTTTGTATGAGACCTCTGAAATTTTTGTATGGGTCGTCACACTTTGCTGAACCCCCCCCTCCCCCCTCAAAGCGTGACGTAATTTATGGACGTTCCCTTATGTTGAGACAGCTAGGGACAATCTTACACCTTCTGCAGTTCAACAGAAACTTCATTCTGTTGTTCGCTTTCGCCGGCCTTACAGACACTTTGAAAAACCGCCGAATCGTGCGCCGTCCTTCTTCGCCATACTTGTTAGTGATTTCATTGACTATCAACATCTTTTCTTTGCCAACTGATTTTTACTGAACGGGGTTGATCACCGTGAACGATTATTATGTGGTTTTATTGGCAATTATCGGTGAAAAATAACGGAAACAGCTTATTTTGCGTGACGCGTTTCGAATTACTATTCTTCGGTCATCATCAGACGCATAAAACATTATACATTTATTTAATACATTGATTCAAGTACAAATACAATAAAAATTACAAAGCACAAAACACTTACATTCAGCTGGAATCACCCCTTAAACTTCGTCAGTTATATAATACTAATTTGTAACACCCATCTCATGCCTACTTTCACCCAACTTTCACCCATTATGCTGTTTCACTCATTCTCTCATACACGCAGTTTTCCTCTCACGGTTGTCTTCGCAACTGAGCTAAAAGCCCGTTGTAAGCCGAGTTGAAGTTCCCACACTCTCTCTGTAGGTTCACAGTGAGATCTTCTACAACGGGCTTTTAGCTCAGTTGCGAAGACAACCGTGAGAGGAAAACTGCGTGTATGAGAGAATGAGTGAAACAGCATAATGGGTGAAAGTTGGGTGAAAGTAGGCATGAGATGGGTGTTACAAATTAGTATTATATAACTGACGAAGTTGAAGGGCTGATTCCAGCTGAATGTAAGTGTTTTGTGCTTTGTAAATTGTATTGTATTTGTACTTGAATCAATGTATTAAATAAATGTATAATGTTTTAGGCGTCTGATGATGACCGAAGAATAGTAAGTCGAAACGCGTCACGCAAAATAACCTGTTTCCGTTATTTTTCACCGATAATTGCCAATAAAACCACATAATAAGAAGATGGTTAAAAACCAACTGAACTGATGCAAGATGATTTTGCTCACGCACACTTGAGAGTAGGTTATTCTGTACGGAAACTGTTTGTACATTCCATACAGTACTTATGTGCGTGCACCAGCATTCGCAGTTTGTTCGAGTTCCCTAGTCGAGCAGTTCAGTGGTGGATCTTTGTATCCAGATACTGTTTTGTTACGCATGTATGCAATAACCGAGCGTGAGCGCTTGCGCACCATCCAACGTGCACGTTTTGCGCTTATGCCGTGCACGTTTGGTGCACAAAACGCCGTGCACTAAAACGCTCATGAATCCTAGTTTTGGGTGTACAAATGGTGTTTTATCCGATCCAAGGACAACCCAATCGATGTGAACTCCCGCGGCCAGCTCCCACGTAGTTTGAAGGAAAACTCGCTATGGTGTGAAGGGCCTCGGTTTCTCCAATCAAAGTTCACGATGTTTCAAGGTAATGTTGCTCTCAACCAGATCGAGTCGTATTGCCAGAACAGGGACATTGCCTGGCACTTTATTCCACCTGACGCTCCTGAATTTGGTGGAGTGTGGGAAACTTCAGTGAAAAGCGCAAAGTACCACGTTTCAAGTGGTACTCTCAAAGGAACGCCATGGACCTTTGAAGAATTCTATACCTTGTTGACACATGTCGAAGCGATATTGAACTCGCGACCGCTTTTTTCGCACTCGGACGATCCCGCTGAGGGTGAGGTCATTACCCCAGCTCATTTCCTCATAGGCCGCCCACTGGCGGTCGTGCCCGAGCCATCCTACGAAGGTCGTAATACAAATCGTTTGTCTAAATGGCAGCATTTGCAACAGATGCGGGAACATTTCTGGAGGTCGTGGGTGCATTATTATCTCGTAAGAGGAAGATCTTCGTTCGGTTTCCAAACATTCGTCCTGGAACTGACGTTCTGTTGGAAGACAAGACACTTCCGCCCCTGCAGTGGAAGTTGGAAAGAATTGTCCAGCCCAGCTAACACAAAGTCGTAAATGATGTTGAATAGGATGCTAAAGTGGAGGCCATATGCGTACCTGCTTCCATTTGACTGCGTGTAAAGTGTAAGCATATCGCCTCCACTTTAGCATCCTATTCAACATTATATGCGATCATGTGTTGACTGGGAGGTTTATCCCGTGGAAGATAATCTGATCAGGGTAGTTGATGTCAAAGTGGGAAACGCTGTGTACAGTCGACCGATTACTAAAATTTCTATTCTTCCAATAGAGGACAATAATGCCGATGGGGGGGCCTCAGGGTTCAATCGACAACCGCCCGGGGGATGATGTTCGCAATAGCGAAGATTTGTAGCGGATCATCTCAACCGCAAGCGCATTATCGAGTAGATTTTTTTCAACGTGAACGCCAAACACGTCCGATCCCGTCCATCAAGAGCTTTGCCAGCCAGCACTCAGCAAAGAAAAACGAAGCCAACCACCGCCTTGCATCACCGTGTGGTTAGACCGACCAATCAGGAGCAAGCTTGCAACGGAGGGGAAATTTGAAAATTGTAGCCGCCATATAAGGGATACCATCCCACGCAGTGGGATTCAGTATTGTAACGAATATCAAACAATAAACATCTAGTTTAAGTGAAGTGGAGTGTTTTTCGTATCAGGGAAACCCCAGCCCAGCTAGGAAAGCAGATTCTTTAGTGCAACAGAACCAACCTGTGTCCAGACAGTTCCGCTTGGTGCCAGCGTGCCTTTTCACTTGAGTCGTTGCTTTCATTCACCCAGTAGTGCTAGCTCGCTACTCTTCCAGCTCTTTTCAGAGCTACCGCTTGAGAGTTATTCAGTAGTCGATGCTTACCGCGAAGTGAAATGAAAGCTAAATTTTCGTGGTCGGCAACAAACGTAGTTTCATCGGAGGATTGTGCTCGTCCACCATTCAGCGTCGGTCACGGGCCTGCGACCTAGCCTTCATGTGTATGCATGCGTTAGTAATGGATTACCACAGCGCCAAGCACAACTGTCGGTCATCCAGCGTCGGTAGTCCTCAGCTTCGGCAGTGTGTCGAAAGCATCACCGTGTGTGCACGCGCTGGCAGTGTTCCATTGCGTCGTCGTTGTCGTCGGCAGTGAGCCGACTGCAGTGAAGTGTGTGTGAGTGGCTAGCAGAGGTCGGCACAGGACCGATTCTGTTGGCACGAAATCATTGTCATCGCCGTTGGCAATGAGCCAAGCGGCATAGCATCCTCGTCGTCGACCTCTCAGCGTCGTCGTTCGCATCGGCGGCAGTGTGCCGTTTTGGTGAGTACATGTGTATGTGGAGTGGGCCCCCGCAGTGCGTCGTCGGCAGTGAGCCGACGGTATCCAACGTTTCGTAGTGTGTGCTGGGGCAGCGATAGTTGGCAATGTGCAGACTAGGGTGGCCCACACTAATATGAAAAACAAAAATTTCGAAAAATACCAAGTCTTACCTCCTAAATAGTTGTGTTGCACTCCCAGAAGCTACGTTCGAAATTTGAGCATAATCGGCCTAAGGGGGCGCTTAAAACGCTTGAAGTTTGTATGGGAAAACTTGGCCAAATGTATGCAGAAATTTTAGGTTTCCGAATTTTGCCGCTAGGTGACGCTGTATGCGTTCAATAAATAAATCCTTTTGTATTATTGAAAGTGCCAAAGAACTTTGTCGAAGACCGCAAAGTGATCCGATGGCCGTGAAAGAAGTTATACCCTAGACAAAGTGATGCAAAGTAGTGAAATTTCATTATTGATATTATTCCTTTACATGTATTGGAAAACAACAATAAAGTTTATCCTCACTTTACCTAGGGTATAACTTTTTCACAAACGTTGTACCACTTTGCGGTCTTCAACAAAGTCGTTTGGTATGTAGTCATCTACAATAATACCAAAGGGTTTGATTATTGAACGCTTACAGCGCCACCTAGTGGCAAAATTCGAAAACTCAAAATTTCTGCATACATTTGGTCAAGTTTTCCCATACAAACCTCAACCTCAAGCGTTTGAGCGCCCCCTTAGGCTCAACCGATTTTGCTCAAATTTTAAACGTAGCTTCTGGGAGTCAAAAACAACTGATTTACGAGGTAAGACTTGGCATTTTTCTAATTTTTGTTTTCATATAAGTGTGGGCCACCTTAGTGCAGACTGTGCGCTAGCTTCATTCCTCGTCGTCGGCAGTAAGCCGACTGTGATGATGTGTGTGCAGCTAGCAGATGTTGGCACAGGGCTGACTCTGCTGGGTTGAATCCTACGTGTCATGCATGTTGGCAATGAGCCAACACTTGGCAATATGAGGGATAATGTGCTAAAATAGTGGAAGGCAAATCGTACAAACCAACAGCTTAGGGAAATGTTGGAATGTAACGGTCCTGCCGACCGAAGGAAGCATTTCCCTCCCCGTATTGAATTGTTCTAAAGATCAATGATCACCATTGATCTAAGAAAGACTCTTTATTTCCCCATGGTGCTCCACGCAATTAGTGGATTACATCACATGTGGATTTCACGGTCATGTTTATAGACCAACGCCGGTTAACCAAGAAACAAGCGATGCAAGCAGAGAGAATGCTTACTGCTTGTTGCTGGTTGACCTGGTGATATAACGTTCTCGCTCCAATGCCGGAGAAATGTTTTTCTTTTAATTTTTGTTTGTCGCCCGGCAGCGCTGACTGAACCCCAACAAGGTCTCAGTCACGTGGCCGAACTAATGAAGCCAGAGCGGACGACGCCCGGGTTTTCTTTTCTCTTTTCTCTTATTTCTTTTCAGATCGGGAGAATGAGTTCTTGCGACGGCTAGTTAAAAGACCCGCGATTGACGCCGGGGCGTTGTTGTATTGTTGTGGTGTCCATTCTGTCTGTCCGCGGAGCCCGCGTGAGTTTTGGTGTGGTGTTGTTCGTCGGTCGGTTGTTCGTCCGTCCGGTCAGGTGTCTGTGGTGCGAAGTCGCACAGTTATAATTTAAGAGTAGTCTAGGAGTGTAAAGAGTGTAAATATAATTGAACAATTAATGGATTTTGCTAGTGTCGGAATTACGAAAGGAAAGAAATCCAGTGCCGTGCCGCTCACGGCTCTACATTCTGGTGACAGCGCAAAAGCGCTAAACAAGTGCAGGCACGCCGTTTGTGACTGGAAAGTGAAAAAGAATAAAAACCTATTGAAGTATCTAAGACCCAGCTGGTTACTACAGAAGAAATTGTGTAAGTGTTGCGCAGAAAACTATTAGGCGAAACAGTGTGAATCATTCAGTTGAGTAGAACTCTTGAACCGTGCACAGTTTGAGTGTGATGCTGATCTCGGATTCCTTTCAACGAAAATTGTTGTGTTACTCATCGAGTCAAAACTGAGAAGAAGTTGGACCCACTGGACACTACTGAGTCGCACATTTCTTCATGAGATTCAATTGGTGTTTTTCGGTGATGATTTAAAACTCATTTTTTACTCTTCTTTACGTTTCAACCTACTTTATTGCTTTCGGTCATCTTCAGAACTGTCAGATTAAATAATACAAAATACAAATCACAAATTACAAACATTATAAACATTCAAAATTTTTACAATACAAACACTTACGATTCCGCCGGACGTTTGTTTGTCAAGGCGGTACACTTAATTCTAAAATCGTTTCGTTCTTAAGTAATATGTCCTCGTCTCTCTTGCTGTCGTCGTGTTCGTCGTTGTTCGTCTTTTAGTTTGTTAATCAAGTTGTTGTATGTGTTCGAAAACCCGTCTACGTCACGCTGTAAATTAACCGTCGTTTCGTTGTTGATCTTTATGTGGACCACTTCAGCAGCCAATCTGCTTGCATCATTATTTATTCTCTCTAGGATCCGAGTTCGAGAGAAGCCGAGAGAAGCTGAAAAGCAGAAAATTCTTGAAGGAACATCCCGAACTGTACGTAACGAAAGCGGACAAAGGGAATAAGACGGTCGTGTTGGCAGCCTCGGAGTATCGTGAAAAGATGGCGGAAATGGTGAGTGATATGAACACCTATAAACTGCTAAACGACAACCCCACGAATAGAACCTTGAGAAAACTCAATACGATAATTGAACAATGGTGGAAAGATGGACACATAGACACACAGACATAAAATCGTCTCAAAGTGTTTAACTGCCATCCTCCAAGAATTTATGGCCTGCCAAAAATCCACAAAACCAACAGACCTCTCAGACCAGTGGTTTCGACCATTGGTTCTGCAACGTATCGCATGGCCCAGTTCTTAGCGAACATCTTGGGTAGTATAGTGGGGAAAACACAATATCACGTCAAAAACAGTTTCGAATTTGCGAAAGAAATCTCGACCGTAGTGATTCCAGAAGGCAGTATCATCTACTCCTTGGATGTAGTATCACTTTACACCAACGTTCCAGTTGAGAAAGTATACGAACTCGTAGAAGAAAAGTGGGAACAACTACAAGAATGCACCACTATTCCTTGGGAAAGTTTCAAACATGCAATGAAGACGGTTCTTGAGGCATCTTTCACCGGTTGTAGCCAACATCATCATGGAAAAGGTGGAACAGGAGGCCATAACACAGCTGGAGGAGAACAACATCACCATCTCATACTACAGAAGGTACGTCGACGATTGCTTCGTAGTCGGCAGAAGAGAGGAAGTGGAGAAGGTGGTGGAACAGTTCAACACAGTGGATGAGAAACTGAATTTCACCGTGGAGCAAGAAACGAACGAGTCACTCCGGTTTCTGGATCTCACGCTCTCGAAAGAGGGTGAGAGAATTAGAAAAATTTGGTTTCCAAAACAACGTGACGGCAGATACCTGGACTACAACTCAGAGAGCCCGCACACGCACAAAATGAACACTATGATCGCGCTTATTGACCGAGCACTGAAGCTAACAGATGTCGAACGAAGGGAGGAAAGCATTCGAATGGTCAAACACATTCTCCGCAATAATAATTATCCAGAGAACCTCATCCAACGCACGATAAAGCGTCGGGTTCATCTCATATACAACACTCTTGAGAACGAACGCGAGAATGGGGAACAAAAAAGGTATGTGTCCATCCCATACATCCCTGGTTTAAGCGAGAAGGTGAACAAAACGTTGCGAAAACACGATATCACAGCGTCTTTCAAACCATGTGATAAAGTGAAGAACACGGTCTTCACAAAATTGAAAGACCCAATACCACACATGAAACAAACAAACGTGGTATACAGTATTCCTTGTGGAGCATGCGAAAACAAGGAATACATCGGACAAACCTCTCAAACACTGGACAAGCGCATAACGCAACACAAAAACTCGATACGCACCAACGCTTCAGCTACGGGACTCACGCAACACGCGGTAGACAACGGGCATCACTTTGACTTCTCTCGAACTCGGATCCTAGAGAGAATAAATAATGATGCAAGCAGATTGGCTGCTGAAGTGGTCCACATAAAGATCAACAACGAAACGACGGTTAATTTACAGCGTGACGTAGACGGGTTTTCGAACACATACAACAACTTGATTAACAAACTAAAAGACGAACAACGACGAACACGACGACAGCAAGAGAGACGAGGACATATTACTTAAGAACGAAACGATTTTAGAATTAAGTGTACCGCCTTGACAAACAAACGTCCGGCGGAATCGTAAGTGTTTGTATTGTAAAAAATTTTGAATGTTTATAATGTTTGTAATTTGTGATTTGTATTTTGTATTATTTAATCTGACAGTTCTGAAGATGCTACTGACCGGGGTTGATCACCGTGAACGATTATTATGCGGTTTTATTGGCAATTATCGGTGAAAAATTTTTCACCGATAATTGCCAATAAAACCGCATAATAAGTTCTGAAGATGACCGAAAGCAATAAAGTAGGTTGAAACGTAAAGAAGAGTAAAAAATGAGTTTTAAATCATCACCGAAAAACACCAATTGAATCCCATGAAGATAAAGTAAACGGTGATCAAAACAACGATAAGAGTCGCACATTTGCAAACCGCTTGCAAATCGATCACTGCCAGATCATTTCCTACAAGAGGAACTAAGTATCTTCATCGGACCCAGCAATATGATGCAGAATAATGGGTAAGTCGAATCAATATTTTTTTAATTGAGTGATTTTAAGTGGAGTGCGTATGTGTATATGATTTTGGTTCTCTTAGCACAAAATGAAAGTTACAACATTCTAATAGAATGCTATTATTGTATCTTTTTTATTTGAGAAAGGCAAGTAACAAAAATTGCACGTAAATAAATCCTTTTTTTTTATAATTATATTTGTTGGCTTTTTCACATGAACTCTTGATCAAATTGAAGATTATGAACTATGAATATTGCAATCTTTGGAATGCTTGAACATTTTATGGCAGTTTCGTTTCTCAAGATCATGTTAGTAAAGCATGTAGAAAAGATATTGCAAAATTTATAAGAAAAATTTAATTTTAAAGAATCATCTGATTTAATCATGTGGTTATAGAGGAACGAATCTATCAAAAATCTATCAACAATTTATTTCCCGGTTGGTTTCTCCTACTATTCAAACGGATTTGGGATCCCTTGGCCTAAAAGAAGGTTAGGATCTATTGTAAACCATAATAACTACGGTCAAAGAGGGCAACAGCAGAACCCACAAAGAAATCGGGACGAAGGATACCATCAAAGGAATTTCGATCACCCGTCAGACCAGCGACGTGACGGTTCAAAAAAACTGAATAGACGGGATTCCGGTGACTCACAGGGATCCCGACATAAACATTGTTTAGTTACAGACGCAGTTGAGCACCTAAACACAGAACCAAAAAAAAAACAAGATTACATTAAGGAAGGGGTAGTTCCCATCAAATTCACTAAGGACGAGCGATTTTGTATAGAGATCAGCACACTTGAAGCCCCAACAAAAATCACCGAGTTTTTGTTAGACACGGGAGCACAAGTAAATCTCATAACTGCCAAACGAGCAAAAGAAGTCGGAGTAGAAACAATTGATACCAGAAAATTCTTATGTATCCAAGGGATAACAAAAAACACTATAAGGACGATTGGTTCAATATGGGTCAGTCTGAAAATAGCGGATTTTGTAATACCAACCGAGTTTTATGTTGTCCAAGACCTTAGCATACCAGCGATTCTTGGAGCAAAGTTCATTAAAAAACACTTATATTCCATTCAGGCTTGACAGAAACTCCCTCGCGAGAAAATGAGGAAGCGATTTTGGCGATTTTCTGAGGAGTGAAAATAAAACTCAAAAATCACAACGCAAATCCTCAACAGCACCGAGCGCGAGCTGGCCGCGCAGCGAGGAGTTCGTCCAACACTCATAATTGCTTGTTGTGTTTCTCACGTCCACTCACACTCAAAAAGCTCTCGCGAGTTCCACTCCCATACAAAGAAAGACTCTCGAGGCGAAAATCGCACTCAAAAACCCGAAATAATCATCGACTCTTTTTTCGTTCCCCTCTTCCTCGCTCAGTTTTTATTGCCTCTCTGTTTGGGGTTCGTTCGCTCCCTCGCGACGAGGCAAAAGCAAAACACCGCTCTAGAGCATGTTGCCAAACTCTTTTGATTTCGAGGAGGATTATCAAGCCTGATTCCATTGAAGAAAACTTCAAAGCAGGGGTTTTCAAAACGAATGCCATGGAAAAACTACCTTACATGCAAGAAGACCGAGTAAGTTGGGATATCTTAGATTTCATCCTACGAGGTATTGGAGACCCGAAAAAAATTGAAGATTATGTACAGCCAGAAGAATTAAGTGATTCCGCGTCTATGTACCAGGAGGAAACATACACTAAAGAAGAAGAATACTTCGAAAACACTTTAGTGAATGATGACTTAGTAAAGTTAAATCGGGAAATAAGGAAAATATCTTCCCCATGATCAAGGAATTTGAAGATGTCTTTTTCTTAGAAGGAACTTAACGTTTACTGATGCCGCTACCCACGAGATTGAAACAACTTCAAATATTCCCATTAATAAGCGGCAGTATCGGTTCCCGGAGGCTACGAAAAAACATATCAATGAGCAAGTAGGTGAGATGCTGGAGCAAGGAATCATACGACCAAGTAAGAGCCCCTGGAATGCACCCGTATTGTGCGTGCCAAAGAAGCCTGACGCAAATGGGAATAAAAGATACAGGATAGTCGTTGACTTCAGGTCTCTGAACACAGTGACAAAACAATTTGTATACCCGATTCCAATAATCAACGAATTGTTGGATACTATCGGAAATAACAAATACTTTTCAACATTAGATTTAAAATCGGGATTTTACCAAGTCCTTATACACCCAAGGGATGCGGCCAAAACAGCTTTTTCTACTCCTAAGGGTCACTTCGAGTTCATGAGAATGCCGATGGGACTGAAAAATAGTCCATCCACATTCCAAAAACTAATGAACACAGTTTTATACGAACTTGGAGAAATAAAAGCAAGAGTCTACCTTGACGACATAATTATTTTTGGGGAAACGATCGAGGAACATAATTCCAATCTATACTGTGTTTTGGAAGCACTTCGAAAACACAATCTGAAGTTAGAACCAGAAAAATGTCATATCCTTAAGGAAGAAATTCAGTACTTGGGGCACATAGTTGACCAGGATGGAATTCGACCGATGGGTAACAATGCTGAAGCAATTAAAAACATGAAGCGTCCCGCAACTGTGAAACAGGTGCGCTCATTTTTGGGATCAGTAAATTTTTATG
Source organism: Aedes albopictus (assembly GCF_035046485.1). Taxonomy (NCBI): domain Eukaryota; kingdom Metazoa; phylum Arthropoda; class Insecta; order Diptera; family Culicidae; genus Aedes; species Aedes albopictus. The sequence goes on from NC_085137.1 coordinate 272,466,738, forward strand.
GAAAATTTATACCTAATATTGCAGGACTAAGGAAACCATTAAACGACTTACTAAAGAAAGATGTTAAATTCGTATGGACCAACGAATGCGAAAAAGCTTTCAATGAACTACGGGAATATCTGTCATCAGAACCATTACTGGTCAGACCAGACTACGATGATACATTTGTAATTACAACGGACGTCAGCAATTATGCAATAGGAGCAGTATTATCGAATGAGAAAACGACAGACAGACCGATAGCATTCGCTAGTAGAGCGTTAGTAGGTGCAGAGGTTAGGTACCACACCATTGAAAAGGAGCTTCTAGCTATCGTATGGGCTTGCGAGCACTTTAGACATTACATTCATTCATTCATTCATTTATTTAGTTAACATCAAATTCATGATAATACTGAATCAACAATTTGCCGCCATAATACTCGATTTGCAGCTGCAGCTCTCCAACGTCGGTCACGCCCAACACTCGCCAGATCACGCTCCACCTGGTCCGCCCATCGTGCTCTCTGCGCTCCACGCCTTCTTGTACCAACCGGATGGTTAGCAAACACCAACTTTGCAGGGTTGTTGTCCGGCATTCTTGCAACATGCCCTGCCCACCGTATCCTTCCGGCTTTGGCTACCTTCTGGATGCTGGGTTCGCCATAAAGTGCAGCGAGCTCGTGGTTCATCCTTCTCCGCCACACACCGTTCTCCTGCACGCCGCCGAAGATCGTCCTTAGCACCCGTCGCTCGAAAACTCCGAGTGCTTGCATGTCCTCCTCGAGCATCGTCCACGTCTCGTGCCCGTAGAGAACCACCGGTCTTACTAACGTCTTGTACATGGTACATTTGGTGCGGGGGTGAATCTTTTTTGACCGCAGTTTCTTCTGGAGCCCATAATAGGCACGACTTCCACTGATGATGCGCCTTCGTATTTCACGGCTAACGTTATTGTCAGCCGTTAGCAAGGAACCGAGGTAGACGAATTCTTCTACCACCTCGAAAGTATCCCCGTCTATCGTAACATTGCTGCCAAGGCTTGTCCTGTCTCGCTCAGTCCCACCTACCAGCATGTACTTTGTCTTAGCCGCATTCACCACCAGTCCGACCTTTGCTGCTTCACGTTTCAGGCGGGTGTACTGTTCTGCCACCGTTCCAAATGTTCTAGCAATAATATCCACGTCATCCGCAAAACAGACAAATTGGCTGGATTTCGTGAAGATCGTACCCCGGCTGTTGAGCCCGGCTCGTCGCATAACACCTTCCAGGGCGATGTTGAATAGTAGGCAGGAAAGTCCATCACCTTGTCGTAGTCCCCGTCGAGATTCAAATGAACTGGATAGTTCACCCGAAATCGTTACGCTGTTCTGCACACCGTCCATCATTGCTTTTATCAGTCTAGTCAGCTTCCCGGGAAAGCTGTTCTCGTCCATAATTTTCCATAGCTCTGTGCGGTCGATACTGTCGTATGCCGCTTTGAAATCGATGAACAGGTGATGCGTTGGGACCTGGTATTCACGGCATTTCTGGAGGATTTGCCGTACGGTGAAGATCTGGTCCGTTGTCGACCGGCCGTCGATGAAACCGGCTTGGTAACTTCCCACGAACTCATTTACTTTAGGTGAAAGACGACGGAAGATGATCTGGAATAGCACTTTGTAGGCGGCATTCAAAATGGTGATCGCTCGAAAGTTCTCACACATTAACTTGTCGCCTTTCTTGTGGATGGGACAGATTATCCCTTCCTTCCACTCCTCCGGTAGCTGTTCGGTTTCCCAGATCTTGACTACTAACTGGTGCAGACAGGTGGCCAACTTTTCCGGGCCCATCTTGATGAGTTCCGCTGCGATACCGTCCTTACCAGCCGCTTTGTTGTTTTTGAGCTGGTGGATGGCATCCTTAACTTCCCTCAGCGTGGGAGTTGGTTCGTTCCCGTCCTCTGCTGCACCAACATAGTCATTTCCTCCGCTGCCGTGGTCCTCCGTGCCTACATTCTCTTCGCCATTCAGGTGCTCGTCGAAGTGCTGCTTCCACCTTTCGATCACCTCACGTTTGTCCGTCAGGAGCCTCCCGTCCTTATCCCTGCAGATTTCGGCTTGCGGCACGTAGCCTTTGCGGGATGCGTTGAGCTTCTGGTAGAACTTGCGTGTTTCCTGTGAACGGCACAGCAGTTCCATTTCCTCGCACTCCACTTCTTCCAGGCGGCGCTTTTTCTCCCGGAAGAGACGGGTCTGCTGCTTCCGCTTCTGTCTGTATCGCTCCACATTCTGTCAGGTTCCATGCTGCAGCATTACCGCCCGCGCTGCATCCTTCTCCTCCAGAACCGCTCTGCACTCCTCGTCGAACCAATCTTTTCGTCGACTCCGTTCTACGTACCCGATAGTGCTCTCAGCTGCGTTGTTGATGGCTGCTTTGATTGTACTCCAGCTGTCCTCTAGAGGGGCCACATCGAGCACACCCTCGTCCGGCAACGCTGCCTCGAGATTCTGTGCGTATGCGGTGGCGACATTCGGTTGCTTCAGTCGCTCTAGATCGTACCGGGGCGGCCGCCGGTAATGTACGTTGTTAATAACGGAGAGTTTTGGGCGCAGTTTAACCATCACCAGGTAGTGATCGGAGTCGATATTAGCGCCACGATAGGTCCTGACGTCGATAATGTCGGCGAAGTGCCGTCCATCAATCAGAACGTGGTCGATTTGCGATTCCGTTTGTTGTGGTGATCTCCAGGTGTAACGATACGGGAGGCTGTGCTGGAAGAAGGTGCTACGAATGGCCATGTTCTTGGAGGCGGCGAAATCGATGAGGCGTAGGCCATTTTCGTTCGTCAGCTGGTGGGCGCTGAACTTTCCAATCGTCGGTCTGAATTCCTCCTCCTGGCCTACCTGAGCGTTTAGATCCCCTATGATGATCTTGACGTCGTGGTTTGGGCAGCGGTCGTACTCGCGTTCGAGCTGCGCGTAAAATGCGTCTTTGTCATCATCAGTGCTTCCAGAGTGAGGGCTGTGCACGTTTATTATGCTAATGTTGAAGAATCGGCCCTTGATCCTCAACCTGCACATTCTTTCGTCGATCGGCCACCAACCGATCACGTGCCTCTGCATGTCGCCCATCACTATAAAAGCTGTTCCCAGCTCACGTGAGTTGCCGCAACTCTGGTGATGGTATGATTACCTCTAAACGTTCGCACCATAGATCCTGTCCAACACACCTCCTGCAGCGCTACGATTCCGAACCCGCGGTCCTTCAGTATATCGGCGAGTATGCGGGTGCTCCCGATGAAGTTGAGAGATCTGCAGTTCCACGTACCGAGCTTCCAATCGCAAGTCCCTTTTCGTCGCTGTGGTCGTCGCCATTGGTATCGGTTCGCATTCTTCTCTTGTTGATTTTCCGGTGCTAGTCTTTTTTACGGCTGGCTTGCAGGGCCTGACACCAACCCACTAACCCAGGGAGCTGGGCTTACCTTCCCGGAAGCTACGGGTTCTGCATTGGCATTTCCTCCAACTACAGTGCTAAATAGCTAGGCTCGAGCGCCAGTCTTCGCCGGGGGTGGTGTTTTTAATGGGCGCCCTGGAGATAATATTTTACCTGAGCTTCCACCCCCTTAGACATTACATATATAACCAACGGTTCATCGTTTATACCGATCATCGACCTCTAGTTTCGATTTGGCGCCTTAAAGAATCATCTCCTACACTAACTAGATTAAGGTTGAAGATGCAGGGCCTCGAGTGTGACATACGCTACAAACGGGGAAAAGAAAACGTTGTAGCAGACTTTTTATCACGACTACCAGGAACTGAAAGCCAACATCATGATAATGAAATAAGTAAAGCGACCATCGCGGTAGTAACTAGACTTCAACGCAAAAAGAACGAACAAAATGAAGTGTTGGACAGTGTTATTACCCCAGACGAAGCGGAAAAAAAATCAAGGCAATGAATTGTTCGATATCGATCCTTTTCCCTGTGACGAAAAGACTGATAGAGAATATGAACCAGAAAACGTATACGAAGAATATTTAGAGCAAGTCAATGAAGATATGATAGACATTGAGAAGCTCGAAATTTCGAATACCCTGACCAACGACGCGGCAGATGTCAGACTGGTTATCTTGAATAGCAGGACGGCTCACAAGGAAATGTCACAGTTATGTGAACTACCACATGGGATAAAGGACATGACTATCATCGGGTTCATTCTGGATGGTAAAAATAATTCGCTTATAAATAGTAAGAACTTCTTTTACAAGCTCCATGAGACATTAAGGAGAAACTTAGCCTTCATGACTGAAGCAAAAAATCTCCATGTCATTTCTTTTCGAAAAATTAAGCAATTCGAGATATTAGGAATGCTTCAATTTATGGCAGGCAAATTTAATAAACACATGTCTTTGTACAATGCTGAATCAGAACGCATTCCAGTAGAAAAAAATCAAGTCGAAACCATCCTTCGCGAATTCCATGATGCACCCCTAGGCGGTCATGTAGGAGCCAGACGAATGAGGAACAGGATTAAACCCCTATTTACATGGGAAAATATGAGGCGAGACATAGAGAATTACACAAAACAATGTGACTCGTGTCAAAAGAATAAAATCAGGAAAGCCCACAAAATCCCAATGAAGATCACGACCACATCCATAGAACCTTTCGAAAAAGTTTATATGGATATTGTTAACTTACCGGATTCAAACAATGGCAATAAATACGGTTTAGTTATACAAGATGACCTTACGAGATATCTAACAGTCGCTGCCATGGCAAATCAAGAAAGCCACACCGTAGCCTAAACATTTGTAGATAACTTCATATGTAAATTTGGTGCCCCTATGGAACTCGTAACCGATAACGGTGCAAATTTCGTTAGCAAACTAATGAAAAACGTTTGCAAAATTTTGAAAATAAAGAAAATTACAACCACAGCATACCACCTACAGGCAAATCTCGTTGAAAGGTCCAATAGGGAATTGAAAATCTATTTACGGCAATTTATTGGTGGAGATCCTCAAACATGGGATCAACTCCTTCCACACTTCACATTCCAGTATAACACCACGATCAATTCGTCAACTGGTTTTACACCATTCGAATTGTTATATGGCAGAGCCGCAAGAATTCCGCACTCAATCTACAAGATGAGAGATATGGGATTGACCTATTCCGATTACGCCGATGAGCTCAAATCCACCTTAAAACGCCTTCACGATAAAGCACGAGAAAATCTGCTAATATCGAAAAAGAAACGAAAGGAGATTTATGACAAGAAATCAAAGGAATGGCAGCCAATGTGGGGTGACAGGGTCCTTGTAAAAGCCAATCCTACGGGTACGGGACAAAAATTACAGGCTTTATGGAGAGGACCATACGAAATAATTAGTTTTCCGAGCGACCAAACCAAAACGGAAAACGATTGGAAAGAGTTCATAACAACAGGTTATGTAAATATAATGAATGATCACATGAACTCAAGACCACATGACTTGCAAATGTGACAAATTATTTAATTGTAGTTGTGATATAACCAAGCTTACGAAATGAGAATAGTAATACAAGATTTTTTTTTCATTTGTTTCGTTTCGTCTTCTAGGAACATCTTCCTGATCTTGCAACTAATATGGCTAGTGCGAGGGGAATTCATTTTAGAAACCCGGGAAGAGCCATTGTTGAGAATGGGAACCTACTCTATGAAGGTAAGATTCCCAGTACTAGAATTAGAAAGGGGTAGGTTGGCGATAGAGAATACGTTATCTAATTATGAAACGGCGTGCGGGTTATTGAAACGTTAAGTAATAACTTCGCATTGTACGCTCTTAGCAGATGACTTAAAAGTCGCATTAAATAATAGTAGGGGGATAAACGAGTTCGTGAAAGGGTTTTTCCCATCAAGAAAAAGCCGGGGATTCATCACAGCTATCGGAGGGATGGACTCAGACGATAGAGTGAGAATAGACACGAACTTGGATAAGCTTCGGAAAAACGAAGAATCCATTAAATTGAACCTTGAACACCAAACCGCAACAATAGACGCGATGTATAAATTCGTGGATGGGTCAATGATGCATCTAGATGGGAAATTAAAAGGGATATTAGAGAACTTCGACTAAATGCAAAAATTGGTACGAGACGATCTAAATTTTACGAGTACGGTGAAAAATACAATAGAATTAGAGACAGAACTCATTGAAATGGGATTTAGAATTCAATCCCTATTGAACAATTTAAATAAACAGCAAAATATAATTTTGCAAATCCTCTTGCGCAAGGACAACAGTATGGCATGGTACGTTCAGCTATTCGAACCAGCAATATTGCTACGAACCTTAGAGGAAGCTGAACGAAACGTTGCACAAAACCTTGAATTCCCGAAGAAGCCGAATAACGGTCTAGTACCGGAAATTCTAAGGCTAGCGGATGTTTCGTTTGTAACGGAAAACAATCAGATGCTAGTAATGGACCTTAGGTTACCTCTGGTGACAAAAAGGAAGTTCCAGTCGTTGAAAGGAGATTTTATTCCGCAAATCAACGGAACAATTGTAATGTCCATAAATCTAGAAAAGAATATAATTATTGAAGAAAAAACGAGCTCGTGGGGATTTGTCTTATCATATGCCGAGTTCCAGGAGTGTGAGAAATTTTTGTCTTACAGAATCTGCAACAAGAAGGCGAAAGAAATTAATTTGTCGTCAGAAAACGAATGCGTTTTGAATTTAATGTGTAGGAATTCAACGGAAAACTGCCGAATAAAATTATTGAAATAAAGCACGACGCCTGGTTCGAAACAGGACAATCGAATGTTTGGGAATATGCTACTCCAAACGAGTTAAAGGTAGATATATTTCATGGGGACAACCACACCAGTCTAACCATCAGGGGAACAGGCCAAATGAGGTTAACCCCTGGTATGGTAATTAAAACAAGGCATATTAAAATTGAGTATGTAGATACGAAGTTATCAGAAAACGTATCTATAAGAAGGAAATCAAACTATGCGATTATGAATTTTACGTGGGATGAACATAGCACGAAATTAATCCCAGCGTTAAGTGAAAACATTTCAAAAATTTCATTCTACGATCGTAAGAAACTTTTTGACCTAGGAGTCGATGTAGATGTTCTCAAAATTAAGAAACCTTTTCTGGAAAACTTAATTTACTCACCCCTTTCTTCGGGGTGGACAGTTACAACCGTAGGAACAGGCGCATTGATAATGTTAGTATTTTTAATTGTTCTTTTTATCTGCTGCTTTAGAGGACGAATATCGTGTTCGAATCAGAGCGGATATAACTCTACTGATCCAATCAAACAGAGACCAAGTTGTCCCCCTCCCCAAAAGCCCACATTAAGGAGTAAAGATATAGTTCACTTAGGGGTTATCACCCCACGGGAAACGGTCCGTCACGATGAGCTAATAGGGAAAATAACGGATATTTTGTCGTATCCAGAGATGAAGTCTCATTGAACAATTATGTTACGGAGAGAAGGTAGCCGAAGCCTACCGATAATAGAAGAAATAGAGAGTGACTACGTGATACCAAACACATTATCTATTACAGAAAGGGTGATTGATATGAATAATATCAGTGCAAATATAAGCGAAAATCATATTCATCTGTCACCGCTCAGGATAAAGTGGTAAATTAAATGAAGCATTGTACATTAATGAAAAATGAGAGGAATTTCATACCCTCAATAAATACAAAATGAAAATTAAAAGTGAAATGGAGAGGAATTTCATACCCTCTATAATTATAAAATAAAAACTTAATTGAAATGAGAGGAATTTCATACCCTCCATAAAAATAAATGAACATTAATTAAAAATGAGAGGAATAGAATACCCTCAGTAAATATAAAATGAAACATTAAAAGGAAGTAAGAGAGGAATTACATGACAAAATTTTAAAAAAAATATTGATAAACTATGAGCCTACAGCTAATTTATAACAATGGATGCGTCCGTCAAACTCAGTTTTTGAATGTACCGAAGGGCTGGAAAACCAGAATAACTACTATTCTGTAATGGCCATAGATATCAAAGAACAAAGAGAAATAAAGAATTAAGGAGAGGAAAACACACCCTCCAGGAATACAGAAAATACAAGGAAATAATTGAAGAAAAATAATAAAGAAGAGGAATACACACCCTTCAATAACATAATAAACGGAAAATATGAACGAAAGGAGAGATGATTTAGGAGAGGAACACGTACCCTCCAATGATTTAATAGTACAGAAACTAAAACGAGAGCAAAATTAAGCGTTTTTTAAAAAACGAATACGAAAACTTAAGAGAATTAAGAGAGGATTTACAAAAGCCCTCTGAAAATTTAAATGAAATTATGAGAAAATTTAAAACACAGAAAGGAGACAAAGCAAATGTCTACAAATTTTGACGAAAGAGGAAATCCAAAACCTCTACGAAATAATGAAATATTAAGAGAGATTAGAGGAACCCATATCCTCTGTAAAAATAATATGGAATGTTATTTACAATGTAGTTTTATACACAAGTTAATCAAGAGAAATGGAGTATACTTACAGGCCCAACCTACAACCTCAAAAGGGAAAGGGGTGGAGCAATGCCGGCAGCCAAGGACTTGCCACAACAAACGGAGAAGGACGAAAAAGTAAGGTACCTAGAGACTCACTTTTAATTTGTGTACTAGAGACTCGGTGAGTTCATTTTATTTTTAAGCTTTTGCGGATATGCAAGAGAGATAAATAGATTATTGCCTTGCATCCCTGCATCATTATGATGTAGTATGTAAGTTTGTTGTTTTTTTGTTTTTTCTCCGGCAGCGTCTCGAATTTTTTTTTTCTTTTTTTTTATTCATATAGTGAAATCCAGATTTGATGGAATATAAAATGCAAATTGTTTTTGATTGACAGAAATGATCTTCTGAAGATGTTTCAATTGTGATCAATTGGTTTTTTTTCCTTACTTTCAAGTTTGTCACATAATTTGCCGAAGGCATAAGGCTAATGAAGTAGGCCAATTCATGGTGAAATATTTGATTGATATTACACATGTTAAACCTATTAAGAAAAAAGGCAAAAAAAAAACATTTTTCGAAAAAAAAACAATATTCGAAAATATATGACACATCCTACCGTGACGTTACAACGTTTCGATGCATTCGTAGTCAGATTTTCCACTATAACTCATGAAAACGATTGTAAACCTCAAAATATTTTTTCATATTCGGATTCCTTGTAAAATTTCTGATATATTTGACCTATTGAACATTTAGTTTTCATTATAAAAACGTGTTTAAAATGCGTATTTGTAGCGTGACGTTACAACGCGCTAGAATCCGCTCCTCTCTACCGCGCTACCAACATCATAAAAAATCTGCTAGGATTTTTATGTTATTCTGATTTTTTTTTTCTATCTTTGAAATTTATTGGTTTGTTCTTCAATTCAATGGAATAAAACATATAAATTTCGGATTTGTTTTTGGATAATCGACTTTTACATTTCGTGACGTTACAACGCACGTTCAGTTTCAAACAGGGTTCTGCTCGCGTTGTAACGTCACGAAAATGCACATCATGTTAGAATCAGAATAATCAGCCAAATTTGCCCAAATTTGTGAATATACAGGGTGTTAGGTTCATGAGTGCAAACTTTTTAAAGGGTGATAGAGGACCATAAATGGTGAAAAAAATTGTTCTACGCATATGGTGAAATCTCAACCGTTACGTAGTTATTGAACTTTCCATGTTTTTAACTCTTATTGCCTTAACTGGCTATAACTTTGAAATGGTCAAACTTATCGCAGTTTTTTGCCCTTATTCGAAAGATTATTGAATTTTCTAACAAATGGCATCTTTGAGTCGATTGGTTTAGTTAAATAACTAAGTTTTCTAGAGCAAAATAGCTAAAAATAGCGTGTTTTAATTTCAAAGATAATTGACATAAACATCTTTGAAACATACGTAATAAATTAAAATTCTTTCTTTGGCAAAGTTTTGGCCCTTGTTCCACTCTACAATTCGTTCTTTGACCCCAAACTTCTAACTCTTATCGTTTTCTTACAATTTTGATTTAAATGTGCGGCAAAGTGCACAAAAAAGTGCTTACCATGACGATTGCAAATTTATGATCTAAAATGCGACATTTAAATCGAAATTTCAAGGAAACGATGAGAGATAGAAGTTTGATGTCAAAGAACGAATTGTGGAGTGGAATAAGGGCCACAACTTTGCAAAAGAAAGAATTTTAAATTATTACGCATTTTTCAAAGATAATTGGCAAAAACTAATTAAAACACACAACTTTTAAGCTATTTGCTGTAGAAAACTTAGTTAGTTAACTAAACCAATCGGTTCAAAGATGCCATTTGATAGAAATTTCAATATTCTTTCGAATAAGGGTAAAAAAACTGGGATAAGTTTGATCATTTCAAAGTTATAGCCAGTAGAAGCAATAACAGTCAAAAACATGGGGAGTTCAATAACTACGTAACGGTTGAGATTTGACCATATGCGTGGAACAATTTTTTTCACCATTTATGGTCCTCTATCACCCTTTAAAAAGTTTGCACTCAGGAACCTAACACCCTGTATTATTGCATTATCTTCACTGCTTCAAGGGGAACTTTATTCAATTGAAAATCCGTTTTGTGATAAATGGCTTGGAGGACCAAGTTATTGCTATCAGCAGTATGAATATTCCTTCATGAAGGTTAATGACATCGGCACCCATCTTCGGCTTAGTACCAACTATCCCAAAGACTAGACCGCTGAGATCCTTCAGCATAGAACCCATAGACCGCTGAGATTTTTCAGCATAGAACCAATCACGCCGTCGCGATAAACATTTCTTAAATAATCTATGCAATGCCATCAATTCAAGTAAAAACGCTTTAAGATGTGTGCAAGAATTTATTGAACCAAAGGCATACCAGAGGATCTGCATACAACTTAGGACCCTTAAACCAACTTCTGTGATCTCAGAGATAAATAGACCTAACAGTGATAAAAACAATCTTAATTACTTAGAGAGTTGGTGTCTTTGGCAAAGTTGTTTGATAAGTCACAACCATTGGACGTGAGATTTCGCGATGCTAAATAAAACTTTATAATAATTTGCAAATGATTAGAATTTCTCAAAAAGTTTCCTACGAGTTCTGACTAGCAGTCAAAATTTGAAAATTTTTGGACATTTTTATTTTATTTTCTGAATAAATATAATGTGCATGATTTTTCAAGATGTCAACTACCACTAGGCAAATAGTACATTAAACCAAACGACTTTTAAACTGTACATCTTTGGAAAGTTAAACAACTCCCTAAGTATTCAAGGACCTGATATATATGAATCGGTGATTATTGTGATATCAAAGATAGACGTAACACTGACATAATTTTCATCCCTGTATATTTCAAGATCCTTATTATTTAAACAGTTGCTGTCCTCGACAAAGTTGTTTGGCTGGTCAAGAACTTTCAATTTATGGGCCGAATGATGTCAAATCCTTCTACTAAGAGGCTCTAGAGGGCATACACATTTTTAGTTTCGTTAACATCAGGATCATGGTAGATCAATAACTTTCAGTTAAATAGCCGTTTGGTTTTAATTTCTGCCGCACCGTGGCGCAAGTTGCAAATTTTCAATACCATTCCAATTTTATTAATTATCTTGAAAACATTCAACAAGCCGTAATTCTGTAAAAAAATTATCAAAAATTCTCAAATTTTGACTGATAGTTTCTCAGCTTATTACCTGTAATTGCTACAAATGTAGATTTGATATGTTAGCTCTACACGAAGATGGAGCGCTTCAAGTAGAATACATCTTTTTTGACTGTCGTTCTATTGACTCTTTAATCTTGGGACCAAGTAAAAAAAGTTCCAGCTTGTAGAATACTTTTTGAGAAATTATAATCATTTGCCAACTTTCGCAAAATGCAAACTAGCGCCTTCTAGTAGCGAAATCTCGCATCTAATGGTAAATCCACTGCAAGTCCTTGACTTACCAAACTATTTTGCCGAAGAAATCATCTTTCTAAGAAATCAGGGTCTTGAGTTATATGAAACTTAAAATTTGTAAGTTCTCTTGCGCCACTTTTTGATGGAACTTTAAACAAAACTATCCATCAACTGTAAGTCTTTGACCAACCAGTAGGTCGGCTCCAAAAGCACATTCTCCTCTATTTGGGAAATTTGTGCCATGACCAACCTAACAACTTTGCTGAAAACACCAACTCTCGAAATTATCAATACTGTGAGATATATGAGATGGTAATTTTGTCAGTATTTCGTCTGTTTGGTTCTGATGTCATGAAAATTATCGGTTTGAGTGGCATTTGATTACGATTTATTTTTTTTACAAGATCGCAGTATAATTACAATTACACATTTTTTGGAAGTTGTATAGAGCGTAGTAAAGTGTCTCGAGTATACCAAAGTGGCGAATCCTGGTCGTTTTGACAGGTCTCCTGCTCGATTGGAACTATGGGGATGACAGCAAATCGGCTGTTCCAATTTTGACGTTTCTCCTCTTTGTTATTCCAGACTCGTTAGAGCGTAGATTTTGGCCAAACATCACATCCCACGTCACTCAAGAGTCTACTTAGTTTATGAACGACCCCTAATTGTACGGAATTTATGAATAACACTGAATGAATAAATGAAAAGGGCTCATACACAACGCGGAAGAAATCTGGAGCTCGATTTGAATAGGTCGTATGAACATTTGTCGATATAAAATTCGATCAGTTTATTTTAGATATTGCAGCAATGTGGAAGATATTTTGGAGACTTTAAATGATGGAACGGAAAGCCTGTTTTGTGATGATTCTGCTGTATATATCAACTTTGTTCAATTTCAACGGTTTTTGCTATAATAAGCGAATCCAACTGATCGAATTTTTAATCGACAAAAACACATACGACCTTTTCAAATCGAGCTCCAGAAATAGTTTTGAATATAGAACTACCTGTGTCCACTGCAGGAGCCACCCAAGCCAGAGAAATTTGCTCTTTTCCACCGAACTTTTTTTTCGTGACGTTACAACGCAAACTTCAACCAGGTGAAACTCAGGCGCCAGTGAACCGATTTACTTTTTTTTAGTCTCATTGGAAAGATATTCTGGAGTACAAAGACCATACAAAATTTCAAATTTGAAACTTGTAACGAATTTGAATAAATTTCATAAAGGTTGCTTTTCCGTGACGTTACAACGCTTAAAAAACCTATACTTTGACCAGCCATACCTCAGAGTTGTAAAGTATTACAATTAAAACTTTTTGTATGCTAAAAAATCTACATACTTTTATCTGTTAATCATGGAAGACTTTTGAAAAATCAGTGCGTTGGTGTTTAAAACACGACAGCCTTGATGAATAGTATGGCGAAATGCCCCAAAACCACGATTTTATTGTTAATCTTAATCGTCGTTCAATAAATGTTTATTGTTACATTAATATCATGTTGAATGCATTTTTGGGCGACAAGAGTAATGTAGAATGTTATAAAAATGTGAAATATGTATGCCAAATTTCAACTTTGAAAAATGAGTATTGATGATACGGGGCCCGTAGAATGTGTCATATATAAAAAAAATAAAAACAATATTCGAAAAAAAAGTAAGATATGTTCGAAAAAAAAACTTTCGAAAAAAAAGTATTTCGAAAAAAAAATAATTAAATGCCAATTTTTAAAAGTTAACAAAAAATAGTTCGTATTTAATTCGTACTTTTTACTCTTTAAACATAAGGGAGTATTTCTTTTACTATTTATTTGACTGATTAACTTAATTGATATAGGAGACGGAATTTGAATTTTTCGTAGGGACAGAATAGGGTCAGAAGGATCATGGAGCGGTAGTCTGCGATGCTAGTCATGCCGACAAGGACGAGCCGTTGGGAGTTGCCTGATCAAGACAAACAAGGTTTACACGTTTGAAGGTGATGGTTTAACGCCGATGGAGAAATGCTGGGATGTTGCTGCATAAATTGCCATGTTAGACCGGAAATCCTAGTCATTGATTTCGGGAGTATTTTTATGCATTTAATATTCCGAGCTGTGCCAAGGGAGGAGTCATTAGGCATCTGAAATGCTTCGCAAGAGTACTATATGACATGTGCCAGCTGAATCCGACAAACTTCACGGAGTTGAACGGTGACATGGAAGAGACACTCGACGAATCTCTGAGAGTGGTTCGATGGAATGGGAATGCTGATTGGTAGCTGAAACTACCCAACACATGAAAACGACTTTGTGCAGATAGAAGGTTACGTGCAATGGAAGGATGTTGGTTACTATTTGGGAGGTACTCCGAGTTTAAAGATTATGGCGGTTGGTTGAGAGATTTCGTTCAATGGACAACCCTACAAATAACCCCTTTTTGGTGCTTGAAATCTAGTTTCGGTCGATGAAACTTCTACTGCAACACAAACACGAAGCGGCATTTTGATAGACTCGAGCGTCAGGAGGAAGGTGAATCATCTTAGAGTAGGGAAAGAAATAAGGAATAGTTTAGTTCGCTTTTGCAAGAGAAAAAAAACTTAGTTATATTTTTGTTTTAGAAAAGGTAGATTGAATATTGTAGAGTAGTCCTTGGGATAATCTTTAACCCGCAAATGTATACGCTAGCCGAATGCCTACTGCAAGTTTTTCTTTGCTTCACAAATAAAAACTTAATTTAAGGGGGGGGGGCGGATGTAACGGTCCTGCCGACCGAAGGAAGCATTTCCCTCCCCGTATTGAATAGTTCTAAAGATCAATGATCACCATTGATCTAAGAAAGACTCTTTATTTCCCCATGGTGCTCCACGCAATTAGTGGATTACATCACATGTGGATTTCACGGTCATGTTTATAGACCAACGCCGGTTAACCAAGAAACAAGCGATGCAAGCAGAGAGAATGCTTAGGGGCCACGTGGTCATTGGGAGGGGGGGGGGGGGTGGGTGGGGGTTCGGCCAATGACCATTTTGTATGGGCAAATAAAAATTTTTGTATGGACTAATGACCACGCGGGGGGGGGGGGGGTTGAAAAGTCCCAAAAAAATGACCACGTGGTTTATGGACAGCCCCTTACTGCTTGTTGCCGGTTGACCTGGTGATATAACGTTCTCGCTCCAATGCCGGAGAAATGTTTTTCTTTTTATTTTTGTTTGTCGCCCGGCAGCGCTGACTAAACCCCAACAAGGTCTCAGTCACGTGGCCGAACTAATAAAGCCAGAGCGGACGACGCCCGGTTTTTCTTTTCTCTTTTCTCTTATTTCTTTTCAGATCGGGAGAATGAGTTCTTGCGACGGAAAGTTAAAAGACCCGCGATTGACGCCGGGGCGTTGTTGTTTTGTTGTGGTGTCCATTCTGTCTGTCCGCGAAGCCCGCGTGCGTTTTGGTGTGGTGTTGTTCGTCGGTTGGTTGTTCGTCCGTCCGGTCAGGTGTCTGTGGTGCGAAGTCGCACATTTATAATTTAAGAGTAGTCTAGGAGTATAAAGAGTGTAAATATAATTGAACAATTAATGGATTTTGCTAGTGTCGGAATTACGAAAGGAAAGAAACCCAGTGCCGTGCCGCTCACGGCTCTACAGGAACACCTAAACAAAAAATTATCTGCTTCCAAAAGAAAAGCGAAGAAGGTAGCAATTTTTGGCTACTGGAAATCCAAAGCTCTTCTGGAATCGTGTAAATGATCTACTGGGCGCTGATCGAAGGCAAGAAACCACTTCTATCAATATCTGCGGCAAAGGGGAAGTTCCTGATCTAAGTGACATTCCAAATATATTCAAGGATCACTTCACTTCGATTGGTAACAAATTGGCTGACAATGAGAACACTAGTTTACAAAATAAAACGAAAGTCGTGAACTTCTGTCAACGACCACAATTTTTGAAGCATAATTTAGCGCTGATTTCGAAACCATGCTTCAAAAAAAATTTAAGTAGAACAGTTTTCGAGTTTTAGCTCAATATTGAGTTTTACAACTTTTTAAAATATAGAATTTATTGAAATCCAAATATCTTGCGTTTTATTCCACCAATTTTAAATCTTTTTCTATAAATTATAAGCTGAATATGGGTCCTTCCGCGCCAAGTGACCGACCGCTTGTAATCGGCCATCACGGATTTGAACCAAATTTGGCTGAAACATTTGTTTAGATGGTAAAAGAAAAATCCAAATTTTGGTGCCGATCGGATCACCCCTCGGCCCGTGGCAGCACCCCTCGTTTTGGCCGTTACGAAAATTATCCTCTTTTTTTATTTTTATCATTGAAACGATTGCACGTGCACATTTTCGACCTTCGGCTTTTTTAAAGGAAATCGTTCAGGGAATCCAGAAAAAATATTATTTTTTTGATACAGTGTTGCCAGATATCATATTTTTCAATTTATATATTTTGATTTTAAATATTTTGATTCCATCTTGTTTATCAGACGTTTTCCAATCGAAAAAACTTAACCCCTCAAGGTAATTTGTGTCGTTCCTGAGATATAACGTTTTTAAGAGAAAATATTCAATTTTTTCATATAAAGTATCAAATAAAATCAGGTGCAGTTTATAAATTTCGTAAAAAAAAAAACATTGTTCGATGCCATATTAAGACGTTTTGTGCTGATTTGAACAATATCGAGTATAAAAAGGATTTAAAAAATTGTGACAGTGTTACCAGTTTACCTTTTTTATTATAACATGAAACCTAACCTTCAAGTGTTTGACAATGTACAGGTTATTCTGAAAAATCGCACCAGGTGTGCTGCAAGATGTGTGAACAAGATAAAAGCAATACACATCTTCTCTAACGACCTTGTTGTTGACCTTTTCTTCACAGACAAATAGACGTGACACCTAGAATAATTTTCGTGAAAATCCATCGCCTAGTTCACACTACCATCAACTGGTGGAAATGTTTCACGATGCACTGCATTGTGCAATATCGTCAACAGAAGGCACTAGTGTGAAACGCCCAACGCTTAGAAAAACGATGCGCGCACCTCTGGTTGTGAAAGCAACAACTATAAAGGTTTAAAAAAACCGTTCAAACCGTGGTCGATGGAAATTTCTCCAATTTTACGTCTGTTTGTCTGTGTTTTCTTGTTTATGGTCCTATCTGACAAAATGACCCGATAATTGACAGTTATTGTTATTTTGATAGTTAGCAATAAAAAATTGGTTTATTGGAAAAGACGAGAATAAATTATTGAAATATAAAATGTATCTATTGTAAAATTCATTTCAATTGTCATTTTATTCATTTCAACGAGGGGCTGAAAGTCTCTTAAATAAAAACAAATCAATCAATCAATTTCAACGATGTTGTAGATGGAAGTGTTGCCACACATGTCATTTTTATTGTAAACATCTAATTTACACGAAAGCTTTCGTAAATAGATAACACAAAATAAAAACAAATGATTTCTGTTTTTATACATATCGAGCACATTTGGCAACACTGCATGAGTATGAGCATACGTGGCAACACAATTCATGCTTGCTACTCCGTGATTAATCGCAGCGAACAATTGTCGCTTTTGTTTGTGTGTTTGCTTGTCAGCGACGATAGCAGCCACTTCGATCACTCACCAGCATTCTTCACCATTCGCCATTCATTCATTCGCCTGCGATCAAAACTGCGACGAACGGCAACGAATATCCATATCAAGCAACTTGCACATGACTTCCCACAAAAAGGAGTGAATATGAATGGAGTGAGGCGAATATACGGATCCTAGTTTTCTTCCAGTTGTTTCAATAAACTGTCTTCTAAAACTGAGGTATCTGGGCAGTTTTTACATCTTCGTAGATGGCAATGAGTTGTCTTATTTTCGCAAAGTAATCTATTCGTTAATGTTTTTAGATCATTCAAGACATTGTATTTTTTTAAGCTATGTAAAATTAAATTGACATTTTCATGCGTAGTGCAAACGCAAACATTATGTGTTCCTGTGATAGTCAATAGTTTACATTGCCTTGGCCGGAGGCTTGCAAATGATGAAAACCCTATTTTTACATTGACGTACATTTCATTAAAGCGATTAAAAGCTTCTCTTAATGTCATCATTAACAATCTTTTCTGAACAGCTAATCTCTTATTTCCTGTCTTTACGCTAACAAAATCTCTTTGGCCTGGCATTGCACGGCTTATATCATCGTCCTCAAAAAAATTCAAAACCAGTTCTTTTGTTTCATTACTCAAAGCTTTTCCAGAGCTTGAACCTTGAGATGAATCTAATACATTATTTTTTTCCTTTCTTGCATCTGATGCCATATTTCTACTAGTTTTAAATTCGTCTACAATTTTTTGTACTGACCATGATTTTGGTAACAATGATAAAATTGATAGTTTTTCTTGCCTTGTGGCTGAATTTAAAAATTTAATTTTCATATTTTCTATGACTTCATTAAACTCGTTTGCTTTTTCTGTTTTAGCGTCTAATTTAAAAAGATTTCTTCGTACACCTTCGACGATTTCAGCGCACTTTTTTCAGGATAGTGAACATTTTTAACCTTACCTAAATCTATAGGCGAAACACGAATAGCTGCTATTCCTCGGTTGAATATTTCGACGTCTACAGGCATCGTGAAGTCTTCATTTGATTGAATTGTGCTTAGCGTTGACGCTGATGGTATCGTGACCAAACTTTCATAGCTTTACGAATCAGGTACAACAGGTATGGTCTGAACAGTTGGCATCCTTGAGCCACCGGCTACGCTTTGTTCTTCGTTTTGGGTGAGGTGAGCTCTTGAATCAATATGTAGACGGCAAGACGAACAAATACGAAAATCCTTGGTGTTCAGTGTGGATACCTTGGAAAATCCAATTGACTTTAGTTTTTGGATGATACCATCCGTGAGATATCGCAGCTCTTTCGAACACTGAATGTCTTTGAATGGACGAATACATCTGATTTTACTCATTTTGTAATCTGTAACATAGAAAATATTTTCCAATTGTTAGTTTTGAACGAAAATATCACAACACATATAATTAAAATGTGTATTTAAAACTTACCTTTGCACCAAAACGTGTTACACTTTCCTTTACAATTATTATGTTATCAAACAACACTGGATCTAGTTCAAAAACACTGGATTATTAGCTGAAATTACTATGAAATCACTATGCTTCTAGCAACCTTTCTGGATTTACTGTTTGGTTTTCCCTAGTAGATACTGGATGAATTCAGAACCGAGTCAGACATTATTATACAGCTCACGGGTATAAATCATAGAATGCTGGGTAAAGACTGCTGGAAGATAGGTAGAGTTGAACGCTCAGGTATCGTCAGGTACGAGTTTGGAGAGTTGGAGCGAGGTAGATTTGCTGGCGTAGGTATATTGTTATTGAAGAAGATTGTAAATTGTATATACCTGGAATGAATAAAGAGTGCGGCGGTTGTTGACTGAGGTATCAGTCGGCAGCCGTCTAGTTTGATGGAAGGTGACTAATATTATACTAATATTATACCAATTTTAATCAAAATTGGCTGAAATCTTGCGAAAAGCTGGAATTATACTAATGGCATCGTGTCAGACTACGTTGATTTGATCCACTTTTTTGTTTATTGATCTTTGTTCTGCCGCTTGTGTTGTGTGTAAGAGGTAGCAGTCGCGTTCGAATGAAATAAAGCAAGCTGACACCCGACCGCGACAACGAAACGAAGGCAGTGAAAAGTGTCGAATGTTTACAAGCCTGGGCCAGCGTGGCCATGGTGGACTAGTTCCAACAAAGACCATGTTTACAATCACCAACTGTACGTAGTACAGCTAACTGGTATCTAATTACCTGTATCTAATACTTATTAGCACGTTTTAAGCAGAAGGCACCAAAAACCACTGGAAGAAATCATTGTTCTTGATAGTGGGATTTTGTAACTTGTTTCAAAATACTTTTAAGGCAGAGAATTTCACTCAAATCTTTAAGCTGTCAGTGTCATTTTAACTCAAAATTTTCCAATCTTTCCGAAAAAAATACTTTTGAAACTGGAGAAACACGGAGTACATCCGAAAAGGGCTAAAACTTATTAAGTTATCAAAAAAATCAATATTAAATTAGTAATATCTTCTAAACGGTGCATCTTAGAAAAATGTTACCGAAGTACTTTTTTCTTGCTAATTTGATGTACTTTCATAAAATTAGGGCGACAAACTTTTTTGACTTTACTTAATAGCTTTTTTTTGAAAACCGTAATTTTTTAAAACATTTTTTTTTCATTGTAACCTATTTTTCTCCAGAACAACCCACTGTGCACTAGGTAGCATTTTCAGTCAGCTATAACATAAGGATAATAAAAAAAATATTGACATGTCACTTTTGAGGGAAAATCTATATTTTAGTTCAAATCACAAAAACCAAACATATTTTTTTACCGTGCATATTTTCTCCATATAGCACCAATAATTGTCTAAAACTTCGCCGAAGACACCAAACCGATCAGACAAACCGTTTTCGAGATACAATTTTTTGAAGATATCATGTGCATTTTTCATAGGCCCTTCTCATAAGTAAGGCTAGATTCAAAATGGCGAACCAAGTATGCAAAACGGCGTTTTTCTCCCCCAAAGACTTGTATGCAAGGTTTCATCCAAATAAAGATATATGAAAATTACTCGTTGCTGAAATGATATGGAACCGCTCTAGAGCGATTCCACGAACAAGTGGGAAATTTTTCCAGTTTTTATTTTTTGTATTGTATTGATTATTTAGCTGCAAAGACATATTTTCGTATTCTTCTGTAGTAGAATAACAAAATGACAACTTTGTAAGTTCTTCTTCTTTTCGTTTGTTTGCCCAATTAAACAACTCTCTTGCAGTCTTTATCGGGTGTTCGCGTTCTTTGGCTAAACTTGCTCTGGTAGCCATGCGTTTTATCGTACCTCCAATAGCATCGCATGGACCTTTTCCGTGCGATGTTGCGAAGAAATGCCATTCAGCGTCAATACCATACTTTGACTTAAACTTACAAAGGCTAGAAAAGTTTTTTCGGTTTTTATACTGTGAAGCAGCACCATCTGACATAAAATAATTTTTTTCATGTTTTTATTTTGATCAATTTGTAAAAAGTTCATCATTTTATCAATAAACAAATTAACAGCGACTGAATCATGTCTTAGTTCTTCTGAAATTATAATGAAGCTAAAATGTTTAATTTGCCTATTTTCAGTATAATATATTACGAAAGGATGGATTGTGGCCTGTTGCACGTTCCAATGGTGTGATTGAACTTCATCCTGCAAAACGAAGCTGTAATTTTCAGAAAAGTCACAAATAGCCAAAAATTCACCATCTTGCAAGTTCTGTTTTGTAGTTTTCAAAAAATTGGATTGTTCGGTTTTTACAAAATCATGCGGAATCAAACTTTCTAATTTTGAGCTGAAAAATGTAACAAAGTCATCAGTTTGCTTTACAATAGTTTCTAAATCACATCTGTCAGTGGTAACCCATTGTTCGAATGAAAGCTTTTCAACATACATTGTCGATCTTGGAGTCACCTATAATTGATCGAGCAATCGATTTGATTTATCTGAATTACCCTTCGCGTACAATCGATCTCTTTTCCATGCAAAAAAAGCCTAAGAAAAGTAGTTATCACCCCTCTAGGGAGCAAACGCCACTAATCCATTTCACTCAGAAATTTTAGTTCATTCTTCGCCACGAAGAACAAACAAAAAATCATACCATATGCAATCACATCAATAGACAACACAATACTCAACACTGTTCTTCACTTCTCTTCACTTCACAATAAAGGACATGATGCATTCTCAGCCCAAGTAACATTTTAAGTTTTGTTCGGCTCTACAAGAGATCTTCATGACCAAATTTTTAAAACTTGCAATAAAACTGATTTATACATCAAAACCTCTTGATAACCTCTTTAAGAGAATCTTCCGGCTAAGTGGACCACTCTCCGAGAGGTTTTGCAAACCGCATTAGAAGTAGCAATAAACCCGTTTTAAAACCTAGTTGAGAAGTTTCCCATTCTCGATTGTTGTTGTTTTTTTATCAACAAAACTATGACAGCTCAAGATGCAGAAAAACTTCTTCGATGGCACGTAAAGTTCAGGAGGATGCATCATTCGTAAGTAGAAAGCGATCATTTTAAAGCAATATTTTAGTACACGGGTTCCCAACTGGTGGTCCGCGGCCCCCTGGGGGGCCGTGAAGCCAGTCCAAGGTGGCCGCGATGTTACCGAAAAATTGTAAAATTCTAATTCTATTTTGTGCAAATTTTCAAATTTTTAATTTTGTATAACGCCACCCCCAAAAGCCACAATTTTAGGAACAAATTTTCAGTATAAAATGCCTTCAGAAGAAAAAATTTTCGGCTGCGCCGCTATTTTCCAGCTATTACTCAAATTAAATGTACATGACATCATTGTTTACGAAATGTAAGTGTCGAATAAAAAAAAACGTATCATTGACCGTCAAAACCCCCTCCCACAGTAAATTTCAGGCTACGAAACTTGGTTTCATTCATTTAATTCAATTTTTTTCTAAAAAAAAATCATTGGACCGCAGATGTTTCGACAATTCTTAAAGGGGGTCGCCACCTCAAAAAGGTTGGGAACCCCTGTTTTAGTAGTTATTGTGTTGGTAGGTTTATGCGCATTCAATTTAACCGTGAATATTGGGGTTGCAGAACCATAAAATTATTGCGCTTCGAAAATAGTAAAAATTATCACCCTGGAATGAAATAAATCAATTGGTTAATTTAGTAAAACTATCGCGAATCACAAGAAAACTCAGCAGAGATAGTTAATTCATGTGAGCACGTTATGGAAATTATGGCAAACTATCAATTCATTGCTAATTTGAGCAAAAATAACTATTTTCCATTCACGTTAGCTAATTCTTCAATATGGCGACGACCATAATCAGCGAAAATAACACGAAAGCAAGTTTACTTTTATGATGACCGCAATAAACCTAGCAGTGTCGTTGTTTCGGCTTTTCCACCAACAGATGTCGTTCTTAATCGAACGGATCGCCATCTGTTGAGAGTTTTAACAGTTTTATTGTGGTAATAATGATTGCCAGAAGGTTTACATATCGGATGGTTTTGTTTTCTCTTAAAATCTGTCTTTATGCATATCTTCAAGTATACTATAAAACATTTCATCAATGGTTTTCATAAAAACAGCCATAAAACTGTGAGTTTTAATTATTGCTGTGATAAAACCCTAATAAAAATCAAACAAAACCAACCAGCAATGGAATTGTTACTTGGGAGTAAGAGTAAACGCAATACTAAGCATCCCGCACCTATTGTTTGCGTTTCCGCGAAATACTAGCATACTTGGCAACACTGCCGTAAAAATCAATCAAAAGATATTTTTACAGGGATTTTTATAAGGAGTTGAACCTTCGAATCTATATATATAAAAATGAGTTAGAAGTCCCTTTGAGGCAACAAAACTCACGAACGGGTGAACCAATCAGGATGGCTCACAATTTTGAGAAAAGCTGGCAGAAACTCAATTTTTGGACATGTCTTATATGGGATACAGTGTATTGAGCAATCATCCATAATACCAGGAGCACTAACTGGCATTTAAAAAAAATTGGAAATATTGATTTTGTATCTTGATACAGCACTGCATAGCTGCTGATAGAAAAAGTGCTGAATTTTTTATAAAGAACACAAACAAGTTCAACCACTACAAAAGTCTTGGGATATAAGTAATACAATTGCTTTCAAAAGTTTATTTGTAAGTTCTTGTGTATATCAGACATCTGCAATGGAGCAATAGACCAAAAAAATACTTTTGGCTTCAAAATTGACATTACATGTCATAAGTACAAGAAAAACTTACAGTTCGACTTCAAAGTGTCTTACAAATCGCTCCCCGCTACTCCCCGCGGGGAGATTCCGTTCAAATGCTCGTTTATGTATGCAGAATCGGTTAAAGAAAAATGAAACTGCCAAGAGCTGCCAAAACAATAGCGCCATGATGATATGTGTATAGTAAAATTGTATGAAAAACATCAATTTTGTTTGGATTTTGTTCGAAGAAATCGACAAAAAATGAAAATGCCTTTAAAATCAAATTGAGCGCTAAATCATGTTCCAATAAATTCATATCGGCTAAAACTAGCAGACTACTATGATTTGATAATTTTTGCCAGGTATTTTCAAATCTGGACCACTATGTGGCTCTTGCATGGTTTGATTCGTATTTGTGATGGCTGTGTTTGTATGTATTAAAAGTTACGAAAATCAACTAGAAAAGTAAGAAAATTTATAAATTACTGATTTTTCATGAATTACTGATTTTTCATGAACTGGGAAGAAAATCAACACGATCTAAAATGAAACCAATCTAGAGTGCAATGCTATTTTGAGCTCAACAAGTGTCAAACCTCCACAAGACGGCAAGACAAAGTTTGCCGGGCCAGCTAGTATAAAATAAAAATACTGAAGTCTGAGTTACCAGTAGCGCGACAATGCGTAGTATCTAATATTATCTAATTCCAAAGGATATCATACTTCATATTTTATCATATTCCATATATTCAGGTTCAGCTTCTGAAATTAGCTGTGGGTCATTGAATGTAGTTATATCGAAGTGACATTTTCAGCACTGTAGCTTATAAATACACTCATCAAATGTTTTCCTGAATATATTTTACGTCGATGTTGCCAAATGTAAAACCTAAATAAAAAAAAACTTTTGGCTTGTTAATTAGATTTCATACTAAAGTTCTAGTAAAATTAAGATTTCTACAATAAATATTACATATTTGGCAGCACTTCCTTTCAGATAATGTAAAAATATATGAAATTTGTTTAGGATTGATGATCTCAATAGATACATTTTTTTTAGTTCAACAGGTTATGCTAGTCCATTACGATGGGCTCATAATTGATGAACTGGCAACACTGTCACAATTTTTTTAATCCATATTATATTTGATATTGTTCAATTCAACGTCTTTATAACCCAAGTAACATTTTAAGTTTTGTTCGGCTCTACAAGAGATCTTCATGACCAAATTTTTAAAACTTGCAATAAAACTGATTTGTACATCAAAACCTCTTGATAACCTCTTTAAGAGAATCTTCCGGCTAAGTGGACCACTCTCGGAGAGGTTTTGCAAACCGCATTAGAAGTAGCAATAAACCCGTTTTAAAACCTAGTTGAGAAGTTTCCCATTCTCGATTGTTGTTGTTTTTTGATCAACAAAACTATGACAGCTCAAGATGCAGAAAAGCTTCTTCGATGGCATGTAAAGTTCAAGAGGATGCATCATTCGTAAGTAGAAAGCGATCATTTTAAAGCACTATTTTAGTAGTTATTGTGTTGGTAGGCTTATGCGCATTCAATTTTACTGTGAATATTGGGGTTGCAGAACCATAAAATTAATGCGCTTCGAAAATAGTAAAAATTATCATCTTGGAATGAAATAAATCAGTTGGTTCATTTAGTAAAACTATCGCGAATCAGAAGAAAACTAAGCAGAGATAGTTTATTTATGTGAGCACATAATGGAAATTATGGCAAACAATCAATTCATTGCTAATTTGAGCAAAAATAACTATTTTCCATTCACGTTAGCTAATTCTTCAATATGGCGACGACCATAATCAGCGAAAATAACACGAAAGCAAGTTTACTTTTATGATGACCGCAATAAACCTAGCAGTGTCGTTGTTTCGGCTTTTCCACCAACAGATGTCGTTCTTAATCGAACGGATCGCCATCTGTTGAAAGTTTTAACAGTTTTATTGTGGTAATAATGATTGCCAGAAGGTTTACATATCGGATGGTTTTGTTTACTCTTAAAATCTGTCTTTATGTATATCTTCAAGTATACTATAAAACATTTCATCAATGGTTTTCATAAAAACAGTCACAAAACTGTGAGTTTTAATTATTGCTGTGATAAAACCCTAATAAAAATCAAACAAAACCAACCAGCAATGGAATTGTTACTTGGGGTGGATGATGGAGAAGACCGTCGAAGCGTAAGGAGCCGCATCGTCGAGATAGAGTCTCGGGAGCGTGCCAAATTGGTCGACAACTGGGTGGAGGTTCATTCTTCGATGAGTTCGCGAACTCCAGGAATCGAAATTACCGATGAAAATGGTGCAGTAGGAGGCGAAACCGTAGAAAAGGTCCGCGAAGAACACTCACCGGCAACGCGCACCCACAATAGTGATAAATCCGCCTTGGGAATGTATGTGCCGAACTTCAGTTGCGACGGTTTTGGCCTCTTCAACGGTAGGAAAACTGTCTAAGTAGTCATCCACGTAATGACTTTTGTGGATTCCGTCTACAGCTCTTGGAAACTGTTCTGCAAACCTTTTCGCATTTTCATTTTTGACAAATTGAGCTATAGCTGGGGAACAAGTCACCCCGAACGTGGCAACGTCCATTAGATATATTTTAGGCGGATCGGTAGGTCGGTCACGGAACAAAAAACGCTGAGAATGTCGATCAGAGGGCATGATTTCAATTTGATGAAACATCTCCCTTATGTCGCTGGTTATCGCAAACGGAAACAGACGAAAACGGAACAAAACAAAGGGTAACGGTGTTAAGAGATCTGGTCCTGCTATCAGCATCGAATTCAACGATATTCCATTAGTTCTAGCCGCTGCATCCCAGACCAGTCGAAGCTTCTCCGGTTTCTTCGGGTTTGATACGGTCCCAAGCGGTAAATACCAAATGCGGTTCGGGTCTGCACTTCCTAGTTCATCTTTCGTTGCTGGATGGGCGTATCCTTTTTCCTGATACTCCTCAGGCTGCTCATCTCGATTCATTCGCTGAATTTTTCTGGATGAATGTGGTGTTTTACGGATCGACGGACGAGCAAGCGTTGCGAAAGCGCTAATCCTGGGCTGCAAATTTCCGATTATCCTCCCGAAGGTTCATCAGGTCACCCACCTGGCGAATCCAATACTGCTACAAGAGATCGTCGAGAAGTTGCCAGCCAACGTGAAGCTTCAGTGGGCGCAGTACATCCAAGGAACACCCGAAGTCACCCTTCGAACACTCAGCGACTTTATGACTTCAGTCATGGAATCTGTTAGCAAAGTTTGTACCTATGTAGGGAGCCAGCCTAAGTCCAAAGACAAAATTAATCATTATGCTCATGTAGAAGTTAATCAGGACAATTCAGCAGGAAAAGAGCAACTACTGGAAAGCGCTAAGTCAGAAAAACAATGTGCGTTATGTAAAGAACAGGGTCATCATGTAAAAGATTGTAGGGCATTTAAAGATACCAGTGTTGAGAACCGTTGGAAATGTGTTCATAATCTGAAGTTATGCCGCACTTGTCTCAATTTCCATGGCCGTCGACCCTGTAGGAGCTCCAGACGTTGCGGAGTTGGTCAGTTTCGCCACCACCCGTTACTACACACCGTGCCCGCATATTCATCAGAGCAGCTGTCCGCTATTAATCATTCCTACCATCACTGCGGCCAGGCTGTTCTCTTTCGTATACTCCCTGTCACGCTCCACGGTGCGACCAAATCCATAAATACGTTTGCTTTCCTGGACGAAGGCTCATCCGCAACTCTCATCGAAGGTGAACTCGCAAGCCAACTCGGAGTAAAGGGACCCACGATGCCTCTCTGCCTGAAGTGGACAGCAAATATGGGTCGTTCTGAAACTGAATCCCAAATAATTTCCATTGACGTGTCTGAAACCGGGAAACGGTTTTTTTTACCCTCCGCTGACCCCCACACCAAAAAGTTCATCATCGAGCCCCCTGGTAGTGGACTCCAAAACAAACAAACAAAACACAAATCACATGGCGTGAAGGGGACAGCTACAAACAAACATAAAATAGAAAAATTCACGAGTTCCCAGTGGAAAACTATTTTCCTTTTAAGGGACTCTGAACAAATTTAGAACAAAACATTCACAAAAAAAAAAAATCTGGCAACTAAATAACGACAATAGCAAAACAACAACACTTTTTACATATGCAAGGGGAATAAATAATAAAGTGGTTTATATGGTTTAAATAAATTCGCAAATTTTAGATTTAAGGTACATTTTAAGCTTGGTTTTGAAACTGTTTAGCCTTTCATTGAATTGCAAACTGTTGGGCAGAGAGTTGAAAACTTGGGGTCCTCTCACAGATATTCGTTTTTGACCAAGTATAGTATGAGATCCAATTCGCATAAGCTGATTAGCTTGTCTGGTACTTCTTGAATTACTGTATATAGGTAAGTCGAGATTGTGATGTGTGTCGGTGCTGTATCTGATAGCATGGACAATTGTGTAGGTTTGAAGTTCCAACAATCCACGGATTGGAAGTATGCTGTGAGACCTATCCGAGTAAAGATCTAAGGTCGGATATAGATAAGGAAGCCTAAAAATAACTTTTAGACATCGGTTTTGTAAAACTTGTAGTTTCTTAAGCCTTGACTTGCAAGCATTTCCCCACACAACAACAACATATTGAAATAACGAGTGTATGTATGCATAATAAAAACTAAGCAACGTTTTCCGGTTCACAAAGTCACTAACCCTACGCATGGCTCCACATAGTACAGATACCTTATGCTCAATATAACTGATATGACCACTCCAAGTTAAAGTTGAATCGAAAACAACTCCAAGATATTTAAATTCGTTGACTTTTTCGATAGAAAGCTGTTCAAATTGGGGATTACTGTGAGGTTCAACTATTTTCCTGGCTGAGTGAAATATCAGATATTTTGTTTTAGCAAAATTCAATGATAATAGATTTCTCGAAAAGTAATCCACCAACACCTTTAAGTCATGTTCTATATAAGATACGATTTCAACAGGTTTGTTGTTAGGATAAAATATAGCCGTATCATCAGCAAATAGCCTAGGAACACCTCTCAACGGAATAGAACCAAGATCATTTACATAAATCAAAAATAGCAGGGGACCTATGTTGCTACCCTGTGGCACACCAATATCTATCGTTCTCATTGTGCTTTTAGTATTACCAATTGCTACATACTGTTTTCTATTTGACAGGTAACTTTCTATAATGGATCCGACAATTCCTCTAATACCATATCGTTCTAGTTTATTCAAGAGAATTCTGTGATCTAAGGTATCGAAAGCCTTACTAATGTCTAGAAACAAACCGCCTACCAGTTTTTTTAGCATGTATTTTACCTCCTATAACATAATCTACGAGCTCAACAATAGCTGTACTAGTGCTACATCCACGCCTGAACCCATATTGCAAATTATATAAAACGTTATTTTTCTCAAAAAAATCAACAAGTCTTGAAACCAGCAGTTTTTCTAGTATTTTGGTAAAGATCGACAGAGTTGAAATTGGGCGGTAATTACTTGGACTTGCTGTGTCTCCTGTTTTGAAAACGGGGGTTACTTTTGCAATTTTTAGGCAATCGGGATAGTGACCATTCAATACAATGAGATTGAATATTTCTGATAGTATTTTGGCAAATTTCAAAGGATTGCTTTTCAACAACTTTACTGAAATGCCATCATATCCACAACTCTTTTTAGAATCTAATTCATTGATCAGTGTTATCACTTCATTTATGGAGGAAGGGCGAAGGAAAATAGAGTTCCTTACCCTCCTAATGTTTGCACATGGATCTATGCGGGGATTTCTGGTAATATTGTTTGCTAGTTCGTGTCCTACACTTGTGAAATATTTATTGAACACCTCACATGTTTCTAAATCATCTTTTGTTTTCACTCCTTCATTAATCAAGCAAATAGGTTTATCCTCTCGAGTTCTTCCAAATATAGTATTAATATTTTTCCAAAACTTTGTGTGACATGTTGATTGCAGCAAACTTTCATAATACTGTCTTTTACAGGAACGTTTTGCCTGGTCTAGTTTTTTACTCACGTGGTTAAGCATTTCTCTCAAGTGAATATCGTGGGGAAATCTCCTAACTCGCTTCAGATAGTTATTTTTGATCCTTATAAGAACCCACACATCGTATGACAACCAGGGACAGAGTTTGTTTTTAACATCAATATTCTTCGATATAACTTTAGTACAATTTGAGCGTATAGAATTGTAAGTGGCTATGATATTTGATAATGTTTGATCTGCGTCTACTACTCTATCGATGCTATCAATGAAGTTATTAATATCGGTTTGAAGTTTTGCATGATTTATTATTTGTTTTGTAATAGTCATTGAGCTTTTGTTCATTTTGAGTTTAATTGATGTTAAAATTGGAAATTGATCACTAATTGCAGAATAAATTGTGTCATTACGGATTTCATTGGCATCATCCATTTTAGACACAAAATGATCGAGGACATTTCCGCTGGCGGGTCTAGTGATGATGGTATTTGTACATATGAAGCCATAGGATTCCAGCAGTCTTCGGTACTTTATTACAACAGCGTTTCAGGTCCATTTTAATTGTACAGTTTGATATACCGCAGAATGGTTCTGGGCCAGCAAACTGTAAATTGGAACCACTTTTAGCAAGCTCGTCTGCCATTTCATTCCCTTCAATGCCACAGTGACCTGGAACCCAGTATAAGTTTACTGAATACCCTTGGCACAGCCTTCGCAGTGAAAGAATGCATTCCCAGACAAGCTTTGAAGTACATTTGTAAGCGCACAATGCTTTTAGTGCAGCTTGACTATCTGAGAAAATACAAATATTTGCATACCTGTATTTTCTCTCAAGACAGATCTTTGCGCATTTTAAAATAGCAAGAATCTCTGCTTGAAACACCGTAGGATAGTGTCCCATCGCCACTGAAATTTGTATTCCAGGGCCGTAGATTCCTGCTCCCGTTTTTATTCCAACTTTTGAGCCATCTGTAAAGAATTTGATTGACCCTTGACGAACAGTGGGACCTCCGACTTCTGCACGAGTTGTTTCATCCAGTCTTTAATCATATTCATTACTGGCCTATTTTGGAAGTATTGTGAAATGCTCAGGTGACCTACAAGATCACCTGGCATAAACTTTTCAACTCGTTCAAGTCTCAGCAATTCCTTTTCTGCTTCTAATTGCACGGACTCGTGCAAAGGTAGTAGATTGAGAATCGCATCTAAAGCTTTTGATGGAGTGCTTCGCATCGCTCCTGTAACAGCAATGGACGCAAGACGTTGAATTTTCGCAAGCTTCAATTGTGTGGTAGCCTCTTTTGTTTTTGGCCACCATACAAACAAAGCATACGTCACTTTTGGGCGGATTATGGCAGTATAAATCCACATTATCATTTTTGGCCCCACTTTCTGCCAATAGTTTTGGAGCATAACCAGAACGCACTTGTTGCCTTACCGATCACGGACTCAATTTGAGTACATTAAAGTCGCCAACAAAAAAACAGGAACGATTTCTATTTGTATTATGCAACCAATTTTCCAGCTGATCGTGGAATCGGTGAAAATCATAGCTTGGAGGTCTATAAAGCGCGTGTAAATCGATGTTGATGTTTTGTTGGTGTATTTCAAAATAGATATGATGTAGCCCATCCGAAACAGAATTACACATCATTCTATATTTTATTCCATGCTTTAAGTATACAGCTAAGCCACCACAGGAGCTTAACCTGCATGAATGTATTGCAGTGTATCCCGGAATGCTATAAATTTGAGTATTTTCATTTTTCAACCATGTCTCACTAATTATAATTACATCAACAGGCACTTCTAGATTAAGTATCTAAATATTGCAAAATATCATCAAATTTTTTCATATCATTTAATCCCCTGACATTCCATTGAAAAATACGAAGACTACGGAGAGTGTCAACATTGTACATACGATTAAAGTCCTCAACAGAATCATGGAAATAATTTTCAAGTGAGCTAGCCATTTTTAAGCACGTTTAAAAAGATTCAAACAAAAAAAAAACACTAAAGATAGAGGAAAAACAGCGCATCTACAAAATATTCATGTTAGTATCCGAACTGCTTGTTTTAGAATGAGTACGAAAAAGTCGATTAAGATCTTCTCTACATTTGATGGTAACAGGCTTGGACCTTTCATTTTTCTTTACGAGAACTACTCCTCCTTTTCCTATCCATACAAATTTTATGCGTAAAAAGTCTTGTTTTTCGCGAATGTTTTTGAACAGGGCAGCGTTAAGAGGCGTAAGTTCATCACGAATGGTAATGTTAGTTATTCTACCTTTTTGTGTTAACGGAGGATCAATCATTTTCGAAGTAACCGTTCCTACTCGTTTCTTCATAGTAAACACTCGGTTTTTGGCAGCAACATCTTGAAACACAACTCGGACAGGTCTCATTGCATCTGATTCCGAGGTGCTGGAACCTATTCGCGAGGCAGAAACAATTTCATCAGCCGACAAAGATACACTTAATTCATCATTGATAACATTGGAGACAACATTACGTATATTTTCGTTTTTTTTCTGTGGTATTCCATAAAAAATCGCGTTTTTTACAACATTTGATTTATTAACAAGATCTGCACTCGTTTCTAATTTCTGTACAACGTTTGTAAGAGAAGCATAACTATTTTTCATAGTCTGCAATTCTTTCCTTAGCTGTTCGTTTTCTAGTTTCAATTTGTTGAATTCGACGACGACTAAATCAAATTTTGAAGCCAAGAACTCTTGTGACTTCTCAATAGCGGATGGTACCGATCTAAAGGTCTCTTTCATAGTTTGTGTTTCGGAAGCAATAGCAGATTTCAAATCAGTACCAAACGAGTTATCCGTACGGCTTTTGGAATTTCGCGTTTTCATTATTCGGTCATAGTTATTGGCGCATTTATGAGTACAAAAATAGTCAGTTGAATTATGAATGGCGCTTGAGGTAGAATCAATACATCTTAAATGAGAGACAGAGAGACAGTACTTACATGTCAATAGTTTGTTTTGATCGCTTTCAACTCTCTTGCACACACCACATGTATTAGTTTTGTTGACCATAATGCACACTTTCAAAAACCAAGTATAGGCCACAACACAGTCAATATATTATTATTAGCGACAATGGAAATTCGCGATTTCGCGGAAGCCGCGAAATCCGCGAAATTGGGCAACGGTCGCGAAATTTAAGAAATCCCGCGAAATGCCGCGAAATCTGACAATATTTAGAAAATAACCTGAAAATTCCACCATTTTTTAGCTTTAAAACATAAATTAGCTGGTAATTTTTAACAGTGTAGACTAATTGAGGATTCCTAGCCCGGCATAATCAAAGTTTGAACATTTTTACATTCATTTTTTCGATTTTTTAATCAAATTTGTTACTTTTTCTGTGAATTTATGTTTACGCCTCACAAAAGCAACCAAATTCTTCATTTCACACGCAAAATCGGTGTTTTCTTCAACGATACGGTCAAAAATATAGAGCCGCGAAATTGCCGCGAAATTCACAATGTTGGCCCGCGAAATTTAAGAAATTTTGCCGCGAATTTCCATTGTCCCTAATTATTATGCAGTAACAGTCAATATATCACAAAACAATACACGAGTCTACAGAACGATCAAACACACAAGTCGAAATTTGCGCATTAGTATTTAGTAGCTATCGAATCTGAAATAGTACTAGATTACTTTCAAATATTGCCAGTTTACGAATACAACTACTGAAGGCAGTGTGAGATAGTGAAACTCGTGGATGTGAGCGCAGATGCTTTTTATTTAATCGATGCTACTCTATAACCTCCCTGAACTATGCTCAGCGGAAATCTCCAGGGTCGGTTGAAGTGAAATCGGTACAACTAACTCCTAAGCACACACAGAATTCACCTCCAGAAGGAACTCACTTTTAAGGTAAATCCAACAGCATAACAACGATCGACGGAACTCAATAACACTTTCTTATGATTTGAAAGCTCAAAGGCAACACTACAAAAAGATTTCTAATTGGAACGCACAGGGGAGAAAGGCATGAAAAACCCCTTTGTGGGTTCGAAATTACGGAACAAAATAGAAACGTAGTAATGCTTCTTACACTTCATAATGAATTTGAACGAGCAAATATACATGCATAGCGATATATTACTAAACAATTTTACCTAGGATTACAATTATACATACAATTTGGCCATGGCAATTACAAACAAATTATGTGACGTCACAATGTACTTGCGGTTTGGGTTTTGGGTTTTTGGTATTTTGGTCGGTGCGTGTCTCGTTGGTGGTACTGCCGGACTGCGGCGGCGCTAGGGCGGGCCGGCGGTGGACAGCTTCCGGGTTGATGGAGGATTTCAGTGGCGATACCGGTTGTGGGCGACGGTGGGCAGCCTGGAAACGGTTGACGGAAATCTCAGCAGTGGTCGAGGGTCTCAACCAGGAGTCCAAGTGGCGAAGTTCCCGATTCCGGCCGGGGGCCTGAAGCACTATCGGCGAACTTCCCAAAGGTGGTCGGAGTGATAGCCAAGAGTATGGTAGGGGGATTGTCCATTCATGTGTCCGTTGGCTTCGGCTGTGGGTTTTGGCAGCTTGGCAAAATGGCTTCTCGCTGGACCCACGCTCGGGTTTCTGTCCGGGGTCCTTTGTTCGGGAATAGTGATGGCGTCCGAACAAAACTTTTTCGTTTTCGTGTCACTTTCACTACTATATAGTTATTTCGAGTGGGATGATAATATGTTCCACTACCCACTTTGATTTGCTTAACTAACTCCTACTAATATTGTACTAATGTTTGAGGTTTTAAACATTTTTCACCGCACAAGACCATGAGCAGCTATACACGGCGCGCACTAACTGCTCCCTTGTACGTCCCGGACAGTAATAATTTGGTAGTGTAAGAATGCCGAGCACGGACCTTAAAACTATTCATAAGAATCCGAGCAATCCCGAAATTGCCGAATGTCATTCGTATTTTATGAGTTCCTTCGTACCTTGCTTTGCCTATGGATCTACTTCGAATCTCGGCTGAGTATCTTTTGCCGGTGCTCAAACCGCTGTTAATGAATTCTCCGGGCTAGGGTGAGTGCTACCGCATAAAGGTGTGGGTAAGTGGGAGAGTGAGAGCCGATGCACACGAGCGTTAATTGACGCTGCGTGAATTCACGCTGCGTCGCCGCAGCGTTCCTGTGGGGCATGCGTTGACATTGCGTGCCGCACACGGTGCGGCGCGTTTGCGGTGCGGCAGCGTTGCGTTCTCGTGTGCATTCTCCCATTTGATTGTGTGTAACTCAGGACGCACTTGCGTGCACGCTGCGTGGACGCGCCGCCCGTGTGCATCGGCTCTGAGAGCGCGAGAGAATTCTCGCATCTCGGTTTGAGCATAACTCAGGGTCGCATCTAGGAATGATTATTTATTATTATTGTGATGGAGTCACAATTTCACAATTATGGAACCATCGGTTACAACTCGGGTTTAACGCTGCTATTAACTACTCATTGACCCCCGTTCTCATATAACCTTTTCTGCCATACAATCAAATCCGACTCTCCACTGAGCCAGAGTCCTCTATTTTCATACCAACTACGGGGTAATAGCAGTAACACTAGTTTACAGCATTTTTGAACTCGGTAAGCTGATGATCATTTTTGGTGTAGAATCATGCCCTGAGTTCGAAAACGCGAAGGAAAAAAATACAGTAGAGCGGAAAATTTTTCGACTTTCCATACAAGGTTGATGATTTGAAATCGATTTTTGTTCTATTTTTAAGCAACGTCGCTCACTTCACACACCTCATTCTCCGTAATCAATGCTCCGATTGAGTTGAATTTTTTACTGTAACTCGCCTACATATGATATGTCAAATAAACGTCGAGAAAGAATTTTTAAGTTTGTTTTTTCTTATTGAAAAAAATACATTTCTTCAAAAAAATTAGGGAATTTTGCTAAAATTTAAGAAGATCGTCCCTAAAACTCGCCAATATCTTGAATTTCATCAATCTCTCGCAAAACCTGTATTCAGATGACCGAATGGTATTGTATTCAGCTTTTAATTTATGGAAAAAAGATTTAAAATTGGTTGAACAAAACGCAATATATTTGAAGTTTAGTAAATTACATATTTTGAAATGTTGCAAAACTCGATATTGAGCTAAATCTCAAAAACTGTTCTACTTTAAATTTTTTGAAGGTCGGTTTCGAAATCAGCACTAAATTGTGCTTCAAAAATTTTGGTCGTTGACAGAAGTTCACGACTTTCGTTTTATTTTGTAAACTTGTGTAATCAATAGCGACTCTACTCGAAGTAATCAGAACCACTACAATGTATTGACGACGTACTAGAGCCGTGAAGCCTTTCTGTCGTACAATCAAATCTAGCTATTATATGAGCCAGAGCCCTCTAAATGCATACCAACTACTGGGTAATAGCAGTATACAATAGCGGCCCTACCCAAAGCCAGAACCTCTCTCTCTTCTTGGCGTAACGTCCTCACTGGGACAAAGCCTGCTTCTCAGCTTAGTGTTCTATGAGCACTTCCACAGTTATTAACTGAGAGCTTCCTCTGCCAATGACCATTTTGCATGTGTATATCGTGTGGCAGGCACGAAGATACTCTATGCCCAAGGAAGTCAAGGAAATTTCCTTTACGAAAAGATCCTGGACCGACCGGGAATCGAACCCGTCACCCTCAGCATGGTCAAGCTGAATACCCGTGCGTTTACCGCCTCGGCTATATGGGCCCTATATCAAAAAGCCAGAACCACTACAGTGTATTGTTGACGTACTAGAGCCAACTAAGGCCAGGATAAGTCGATTTTCGATTTCACTACACGCAACCTACAGCAGGCACACAGCAGCACACACCAAAGCAACAACAGCAACAGCAGAATTCAACAGCCTAGAGTATCACAACTACACCACTTCTTAAATTAACTGTCTGACCATTTGGTCTATTGATGACGCAGAAACTTTAATCACAATATTCAGCAATTTGATCGTCAGCACTTACAGATTTCGATTCTGATACTTAAACGCTTTATTGGAACATACAATGCACAGACACGAATAATCTAACTAATTTAACGACACAATTAATAAATCAAAACAGGCCTATAGAGAAACCGTTTCAACCACATGGAAGTGTTGCCAGAATGGAACAGATTAGACAATGCCCGGACAGTACGCAGTTTAAACCTTTCTCCGCAAACGTTACGGTTTAATGAACTAAAAGACAGGTTTCCGCATCGGTCTGGATTGCCAGTGCGTAGCTATGAAGCTGCTATACCAAAATTGCTTATTGGTCTACGTAATTTGGCACTAGCCGTTCCACAGAAAATAAAGGAAGGCGTGGATGGTCCGATAGCAGTCAAAACCCGTTTAGGATGGTGCGTTTATGGATGCTTCGAACGGAACTAAATTGTGGAACAAATGAACGTCCATCTCTGCGATTGCAATGCTGACGATAGACTGGACACTTTGGTCAGGGATTTCTTCACGAGAGAAGAAGTTCCATCACCACTCCAACCGCTGGAACCCGTCGAAGAGACGCGTGCAAAGTACATCTTGAAGCGTACGACTACCAAAGTTGGAAATCGGTATCAAGCCGGACTTCTATGGCGCTATGACAACATAGAGTTGCCGGACAACTTTCCAATGGCTCTTCGTAGGCTTGAATGTTTAGAAAAGCGGATGAATCGAGATGAGCAGCTGAAATTGAATGTACACCGACAAGTAAAGGAGTATCAGGAAAAAGGATACGCCCATCCAGCAACGAAAGATGAACTAGGAAGTGCAGACCCGAACCGCATTTGGTATGTGACACATTCTACCGTGACGTTACAACGTTTTGATGCATTCGTAGTCAGATTTTCCACTATAACTCATGAAAACGATTGTAAACCTCAAAATATTTTTTCATATTCGGATTCCTTGTAAAATTTCTGATATATTTGACCTATTGAACATTTAGTTTTCATTATAAAAACGTGTTTAAAATGCGTATTTGTAGCGTGACGTTACAACGCGCTAGAATCCGCTCCTCTCTACCGCGCTACCAACATCATAAAAAATCTGCTAGGATTTTTATGTTATTCTGATTTTTTTTTCTATCTTTGAAATTTATTGGTTTGTTCTTCAATTCAATGGAATAAAACATATAAATTTCGGATTTGTTTTTGGATAATCGACTTTTACATTTCGTGACGTTACAACGCACGTTCAGTTTCAAACAGGGTTCTGCTCGCGTTGTAACGTCACGAAAATGCACATCATGTTAGAATCAGAATAATCAGCCAAATTTGCCCAAATTTGTGAATATATTATTGCATTATCTTCACTGCTTCAAGGGGAACTTTATTCAATTGAAAATCCGTTTTGTGATAAATGGCTTGGAGGACCAAGTTATTGCTATCAGCAGTATGAATATTCCTTCATGAAGGTTAATGACATCGGCACCCAACTCGGCTTAGTACCAACTATATTCTTCTAATTTTATCCCAAAGACTAGACCGCTGAGATCCTTCAGCATAGAACCCATAGACCGCTGAGATTTTTCAGCATAGAACCAATCACGCCGTCGCGATAAACATTTCTTAAATAATCTATGCAATGCCATCAATTCAAGTAAAAACGCTTTAAGATGTGTGCAAGAATTTATTGAACCAAAGGCATACCAGAGGATCTGCATACAACTTAGGACCCTTAAACCAACTTCTGTGATCTCAGAGATAAATAGACCTAACAGTGATAAAAACAATCTTAATTACTTAGAGAGTTGGTGTCTTTGGCAAAGTTGTTTGATAAGTCACAACCATTGGACGTGAGATTTCGTGATGCTAAATAAAACTTTATAATAATTTGCAAATGATTAGAATTTCTCAAAAAGTTTCCTACGAGTTCTGACTAGCAGTCAAAATTTGAAAATTTTTGGACATTTTTATTTTATTTTCTGAATAAATATAATGTGCATGATTTTTCAAGATGTCAACTACCACTAGGCAAATAGTACATTAAACCAAACGACTTTTAAACTGTACATCTTTGGAAAGTTAAACAACTCCCTAAGTATTCAAGGACCTGATATATATGAATCGGTGATTATTGTGATATCAAAGATAGACGTAACACTGACATAATTTTCATCCCTGTATATTTTAAGATCCTTATTATTTAAACAGTTGCTGTCCTCGACAAAGTTGTCTGGCTGGTCAAGAACTTTCAATTTATGGGCCGAATGATGTCAAATCCTTCTACTAAGAGGCTCTAGAGGGCATACACATTTTTAGTTTCGTTAACATCAGGATCATGGTAGATCAATAACTTTCAGTTAAATAGCCGTTTGGTTTTAATTTCTGCCGCACCGTGGCGCAAGTTGCAAATTTTCAATAACATTCCAATTTTAATAATTATCTTGAAAACATTCAACAAGCCGTAATTCTGTAAAAAAATTATCAAAAATTCTCAAATTTTGACTGATAGTTTCTCAGCTTATTACCTGTAATTGCTACAAATGTAGACTTGATATGTTAGCTCTACACGAAGATGGAGCGCTTCAAGTAGAATACATCTTTTTTGACTGTCGTTCTATTGACTCTTTAATCTTGGGACCAAGTAAAAAAAGTTCCAGCTTGTAGAATACTTTTTGAGAAATTATAATCATTTGCCAACTTTCGCAAAATGCAAACTAGCGCCTTCTAGTAGCGAAATCTCGCATCTAATGGTAAATCCACTGCAAGTCCTTGACTTACCAAACTATTTTGCCGAAGAAATCATCTTTCTAAGAAATCAGGGTCTTGAGTTATATGAAACTTAAAATTTGTAAGTTCTCTTGCGCCACTTTTTGATGGAACTTTAAACAAAACTATCCATCAACTGTAAGTCTTTGACCAACCAGTAGGTCGGCTCCAAAAGCACATTCTCCTCTATTTGGGAAATTTGTGCCATGACCAACCTAACAACTTTGCTGAAAACACCAACTCTCGAAATTATCAATACTGTGAGATATATGAGATGGTAATTTTGTCAGTATTTCGTCTGTTTGGTTCTGATGTCATGAAAATTATCGGTTTGAGTGGCATTTGATTACGATTTATTTTTTTTTACAAGATCGCAGTATAATTACAATTACACATTTTTTGGAAGTTGTATAGAGCGTAGATTTTGGCCAAACATCACATCCCACGTCACTCAAGAGTCTACTTAGTTTTGAACGACCCCTAATTGTACGGAATTTATGAATAACACTGAATGAATAAATGAAAAGGGCTCATACACAACGCGGAAGAAATCTGGAGCTCGATTTAAATAGGTCGTATGAACATTTGTCGATATAAAATTCGATCAGTTTATTTTAGATATTGCAGCAATGTGGAAGATATTTTGGAGACTTTAAATGATGGAACGGAAAGCCTGTTTTGTGATGATTCTGCTGTATATATCAACTTTGTTCAATTTCAACGGTTTTTGCTATAATAAGCGAATCCAACTGATCGAATTTTTAATCGACAAAAACACATACGACCTTTTCAAATCGAGCTCCAGAAATAGTTTTGAATATAGAACTACCTGTGTCCACTGCAGGAGCCACCCAAGCCAGAGAAATTTGCTCTTTTCCACCGAACTTTTTTTTCGTGACGTTACAACGCAAACTTCAACCAGGTGAAACTCAGGCGCCAGTGAACCGATTTACTTTTTTTTAGTCTCATTGGAAAGATATTCTGGAGTACAAAGACCATACAAAATTTCAAATTTGAAACTTGTAACGAATTTGAATAAATTTCATAAAGGTTGCTTTTCCGTGACGTTACAACGCTTAAAAAACCTATACTTTGACCAGCCATACCTCAGAGTTGTAAAGTATTACAATTAAAACTTTTTGTATGCTAAAAAATCTACATACTTTTATCTGTTAATCATGGAAGACTTTTGAAAAATCAGTGCGTTGGTGTTTAAAACACGACAGCCTTGATGAATAGTATGGCGAAATGCCCCAAAACCACGATTTTATTGTTAATCTTAATCGTCGTTCAATAAATGTTTATTGTTACATTAATATCATGTTGAATGCATTTTTGGGCGACAATGTAGAATGTTATAAAAATGTGAAATATGCCAAATTCCGTGACCGACCTACCGATCCGCCTAAAATATATCTAATGGACGTTGCCAAGTTCGGGGCGACTTGTTCCCCAGCTATAGCTCAATTTGTCAAAAATGAAAATGCGAAAAGGTTTGCAGAACAGTTTCCAAGAGCTGTAGACGGAATCCACAAAAGTCATTACGTGGATGACTACTTAGACAGTTTTCCTACCGTTGAAGAGGCCAAAACTGTCGCAACTGAAGTTCGGCACATACATTCCCAAGGCGGATTTATTCTTCATAACTGGTCATCAAACT
Organism: Aedes albopictus; assembly: GCF_035046485.1. Lineage (NCBI taxonomy): Eukaryota > Metazoa > Arthropoda > Insecta > Diptera > Culicidae > Aedes > Aedes albopictus. The sequence goes on from NC_085137.1 coordinate 272,507,848, forward strand.
CGGCAGCTGTACTGGAACATCTGGGCGAGCTACCAAAATCAGAGGCAACAAACCTTACTTCGGCTAAAGGAAACAATTCTGAACGTGTGCTAGGTATGCAATGGCTGTCGGAAACCGATACACTTTCCTTCTCACTGACCTTCACTCCAGAAGTCCACAAGATCATCGTGTCCAAGATTAGACCAACAAAACGACAAATGCTGAAATGCGTTATGTCTATTTTTGATCCTCTGGGTCTCGTAGCTTCTTTTTTGATACATGGCAAAGCACTGATGCAAGATGTTTGGAGGACTGGAATCGAGTGGGACGAACAAGTGGGTGACGAGATCTTCGAACAATGGCTGAGGTGGATAGCTGTATTTGAACGGTTGAATAATATCCAAATACCACGATGTTACTTCAAGGGAGCCGATGGCGATCTATATCGATCGGTTCAGATACATGTGTTCGTGGACGCAAGCGAAACGGCATATGTGGCAGCAGTTTACTTCAGAACTTTGCAGGAAGACGGCTCCCCCCAATGCAGCTTGGTAACAGCTAAGGTTAAAGTAGCTCCTTTAAAATACCATTCTATTCCTCGCCTCGAGCTGATGGCGGCAGTGCTTGGAGTGCGTTTACTAGCCTACGTTCTACAAGGTCACAGTTTGCTAGCAGCTCCAGCTTGTTATTTCTGGTCAGACTCCAAAACCGTACTTGCCTGGATAAGATCGGACCATCGCAAGTACCAACAGTTTGTAAGTAGCCTGCCGGGTGGGTGAAATACTAACGATTTCCACCGAAAAACAGTGGCGATGGGTGCCCAGTAAATTGAATGTAGCTGATGAAGCCACTAAGTGGAATAAGGGACCTTGTTTCGACAACTCCAGCCGGTGGTTTCTAGCACCCAGTTTCTTATACCACCCAGAGAACGACTGGCCCAGAGAATGCGAGGTGTCTTCAAAAACAGACGAGGAACTACGACCCTGTTACGTACACCAAACTGTGATTCGTGACGTACTGATCGATTTCACCCGGTTTTCCAACTGGAACCGTCTCGTACGAAGCGTGGCGTATTTTAGGAGATTCGCTAGCCATTGGGTTCAGAAAAACAAAGCAGGAGCTGGAAATGCAGGTCTAACAAGCGAAGAATTACAAGATGCACAAGTGTTCATATGGAAAACCGTACAAGCCGAGGTTTACCCCGATGAAATCAGGATCCTGCAACAAAACAGGGATCAACCAACGACGAAAAATGAAGGTCTGCCGAAATCGAGTGCTCTACATCAATTAACACCTTTTCTGGATGAATGTGGTGTTTTACGGATCGACGGACGAGCAAGCGTTGCGAAAGCGCTAATCCTGGGCTGCAAATTTCCGATTATCCTCCCGAAGGTTCATCAGGTCACCCAACTGGTGATAAACGAATATCATCGAAAATATCTGCACCACAATTCTGAAACAATTGTGAACGAGATTCGTCAAGAGTTTTATATACCACAACGTCGAGTCCTCGTCAGACAACAATCTCGTCGCTAATGGTGTCTCATCTACAAAGCGAAACCTGTAACTCCAAGAATGGCCCCCTTGCCTGATGCTCGACTGTCGCCATTTGTGCGCCCATTTAGTTACGTCGGGCTGGATCATTTTGGCCCCCTATTGGTGAAAACCGGCCGCTCCAACACTAAAAGGTGGATCGCTGTCTTCACCTGTCTTACGATAAGAGCCGTTCACGTGGAAGTGGCGTTTGACTTGACTACACAGGCTTGCATCAAATGTATTAGAAGGTTCGTGTGCCGCCGTGGAGCACCACTTGAGATTCACTCAGATAATGCAACTAACTTCAGGGGAGCAGACATCATACTGCAGTCTCAAATCCAAATGATCAACGCCGAAGCAGCTGCTACGTTCACAAATGCGAGAACTAAATGGGTGTTCATACCTCCATCGTCCCCACATATGGGAGGAGCCTGGGAACGATTAGTGCGTTCTATCAAAGCCGCCATGATGAGCCTTCCCCAAACTCGTAAAATGGATGACGAAGCCCTACAAACTGTCGTAGTGGAAGCAGAAGCCATAGTTAACTCTCGTCCTTTGACTTACCTCCCACTGGATTCCGAGGAACAGGAATCCTTAACACCCAATCACTTCCTGTTGTATAGCTCAAGTGGAATTAAACAGCCTTCAACGGAAATCGACGAATCTTCCAAGGACCCCATCAAAGTTCACGATTTGATTCAACGCAACCTAGATCATTTTTGGAAGCGGTGGATCCGTGAATACCTCCCAACTCTAACGAGGCGAAGCAAATGGTTTGCTGAAACAAAACCAGTTGAAGTAGGAGATTTGGTAATTGTTATCGACGAGACCAAAAGAAATGGATGGGATCGTGGGCGTGTCCAAGAAGTGCTGCCAGGCAGAGATGGTAGGATACGGCGAGCCGTGGTACAGACTGGCAATGGACTTTTTCGACGTGCAGTGCGGTGCTGAATGTTTCCGGCGAAGGTAATGCTAGGTCAAATACCCATCCTTACGGAGAGGGGAATGTTGCTACAAGAGCACCGCAACTGGCAACCCTGACCACAACCAACAACATTGCAACCAACTTCACCATGCCATGTCACACTGCGCTGTCATCGGAGAAAAAAAAACATTAAAACGTGATTTCTTCGAGTAGTTACTTACCGAGTAGTGATCTAAACATATATTTCTGAACTTATTATTGAATTTAATTCGAATCGGTACTAGAAATTGAATTTCTGTAAATTACCGAAATAATTTTCTCTCGTTTTCCTCTAGCCAGCTTTGATTAAGCTTGTGCAGAACTAGTCGATACCAAATCGCTACACTTTATAAATATCTCCTGCTGGTAGGTTAGATCTAATCAAAATTAATGAATGAATTAACTAAACATATTTAACATTAGTAGCAGGCAAAGGTCTAACCGAGCACGAGAGTGGCTAGAAGAGCTAAAGAAGCAATCATTCGTTATCTCAAACACTATTCTGTAAGACTTTACGTATAAGCTCTTGTAATATGTGCTAATGTTCTCCTATCGTTTTAGCTTGAAGCTCTAAATAAAATTCTGCTGTCAAGAAGAGTGTTTGCCTCAGTTTTTCAAGAACAGCTCCGATTGCGCTGATTTTTTTACTGTAACTCGCCTACATATGATATGTCAAATAAACGTTGAGAAATAATTTCAACAATTTCTTATCGAAAAAACTACACTTCTTCATATATTTTTGGAAATTTTCCATAAATTTAAGGAGATTGTCTCCAAAACTCGCCAATATCTTGAATTTCATAAGTCTGACGCAAAACCTGCACTCAGATGAACGAATTGTATTATATGGATCATTCCATATGAAGTGACCGAGAAAATGTGAAAACTTGCAATCGACCATCACGGATTTGAACCGAATTTGGCTGAAACATTTGTTTAGATGGTAAAAGAAAAAATCCAAATTTTGGTGCTGATCGGATCACCCCTCGGCCCGTGGCAGCACCCCTCGTTTTGGCCGATATGAAAATTATCTTCTATTTCTTTTATTTTTATCATTGTAACGATTGCACATACATATTTTCGACCTTCGGCTTTTTTAAATCGTTCAGGGAATCCAGATTTTTTTTGATACAGTGTTGCCAGATATCATATTTTTCAATTTTAAAACTAAAAATCAATTTTTCTCAAAATACGTATATTTTGATTTTAAAAATTTTGATTCCATCGTGTTTATCAGACGTTTTTCGATCGAAAAAGCTTAACTCCCCAAGGTTATTCGCGTCGTTCCTGAGATATAGCGTTTTTAAGAAAATATATTCATTTTTTTCATATAAAGTATTATCAGGTGCAGTTTATAAATTTCCCAAAAAAAAAACATTGTTCGATGCCATCCCAAGTAACAATTCCATTGCTGCTTGGTTTTGTTTGATTTTTATTAGGGTTTTATCACAGCAATAATTAAAACTCACAGTTTTATGACTGTTTTTATGAAAACCATTGATGAAATGTTTTATAGTATACCTGAAGATATGCATAAAGACAGATTTTAAGAGTAAACAAAACCCTCCGATATGTAAACCTTCTGGCAATCATTATTACCACAATAAAACTGTTAAAACTCTCAACAGATAGCGATCCGTTCGATTAAGAACGACATCTGTTGGTGGAAAAGCCGAAACAACGACACTGCTAGGTTTATTGCGGTCATCATAAAAGTAAACTTTCTTTCGTGTTATTTTCGCTGATTATGATCGTCGCCATATTGAAGAATTAGCTAACGTGAATGGAAAATAGTTATTTTTGCTCAAATTAGCAATGAATTGATAGTTTGCCATAATTTCCATAACGTGCTCACATAAATAAACTATCTCTGCTGAGTTTTCTTGTGATTCGCGATAGTTTTACTAAATTAATCAATTGATTTATTTCATTCCAAGATGATAATTTTTACTATTTTCGAAGCGCAATAATGGTTCTGCAACCCCAATATTCACGGTAAAATTGAATGCGCATAAGCCTACCAACACAATAACTAGGGTAGATGTATTATAAATCGCCACTGTGTTATATTTCGCCACCCTAGTGAAACATTCAGCATTTCTGAGCATATAAGTTGGTTTGTGGCTCAGACTTTTGAATAATTCGACACATATTGATGCCCGGCAGTTGTGTTTGCACCGGTTTTGAATAAAATTCTTTGCTTTCATTGATAAATTATGTATCCTCAAACCGAGCCTAAGTACCACCTAATTTTTCAACTCATTGAAAAACAAGCACATATGGATATTGTCGGAAAATCACTAAATCACAACGATTTGCATATTCAGATCATTCACCGCATCTCTAAAGTAGTCCACTCTTGATGATTCCAGCGTTTATGTATGGATAAATGACTACTTTTGTATGATTTTTGACTAGTTCAAAGGTGGCGATATATAACACACTAAATACAACGATTTCAATTATCGCCAGTGGCGAAATCCCTTTGTGCATTTTCAAATCCCAAATGGTGTTAATCTTCGCCACCCCTAACCAAGCTGTCAAAATTTGTAAACAAAAACTACTAGAGTTGCAATTTTGTTGCACCATAACGCTGGAGAAAATGGTAATACTTCTTGAAATTATTATGAAAAACTCGTTAATTTAACGTTTATTTTAAACCCAACAGGCACAGAGACCAAAGGAATATGGAAGGACATATTCCGAGACCGAACTAGCTGCTGCTTGTGATAAAATACAACGCAAGGAGATGAGTGCCAAAAAAGCTGCCAACCACTATGGGATTCCTCGATCAACAATCCGATCCAGACTTGTGCTTCTGAAGAAGCGCCAAACCGTGTTCCGTCCAGGACCAACAACAGTTTTGACGCAGGACGAAGAGACGGAATTGGAAGAATGGGTATCCCAAGTAACAATTCCATTGCTGGTTGGTTTTGTTTGATTTTTATTAGGGTTTTATCACAGCAATAATTAAAACTCACAGTTTTATGACTGCTTTTATGAAAACCATTGATGAAATGTTTTATAGTATACTTGAAGATATGCATAAAGACAGATTTTAAGAGTAAACAAAACCCTCCGATATGTAAACCTTCTGGCAATCATTATTACCACAATAAAACTGTTAAAACTCTCAACAGATGGCGATCCGTTCGATTAGGAACGACACCTGTTGGTGGAAAAGCCGAAACAACGACACTGCTAGGTTTATTGCGGTTATCGTAAAAGTATACTTGCTTTCGTGTAATTTTCGCTGATTATGGTCGTCGCCATATTGAAGAATTAGCTAACGTGAATGGAAAATAGTTATTTTTGCTCAAATTAGCAATGAATTGATAGTTTGCCATAATTTCCATAACGTGCTCACATAAATAAGCTATAGCGATAGTTTTACTAAATTAACCAATTGATTTATTTCATTCCAAGATGATAATTTTTACTATTTTCGAAGCGCATTAATTTTATGGTTCTGCAACCCCAAAAATTCACGGTAAAATTGAATGCGCATAAGCCTACCAACACAATAACTACTAAAATATTGCTTTAAAATGATCGCTTTCTACTTACGAATGATGCATCCTCCTGAACTTTACGTGCCATCGAAGAAGCTTTTCTGCATCTTGAGCTGTCATAGTTTTGTTGATAAAAAAACAACAACAATCGAGAATGGGAAACTTCTCAACTAGGTTTTAAAACGGGTTTATTGCTACTTCTAATGCGGTTTGCAAAACCTCTCCGAGAGTGGTCCACTTAGCCGGAAGATTCTCTTAAAGAGGTTATCAAGAGGTTTTGATGTATAAATCAGTTTTATTGCAAGTTTTAAAAATTTGGTCATGAAGATCTCTTGTAGAGCCGAACCAAACTTAAAATGTTACTTGGGATACGACATGCAGAGTCGAGGGTTTCCCGTTACCAAGGAGATGCTGCTGAGTAATGCGAAAGATTTTTTGGATGCGAACCCCAGAGAACACAAATTTCCTCAAAATATGCCAGGTAAAACGTTCAATTTTTGTCTTTTCAGTGCTGTTAGTATTTTACGATCTTTCCATTTTCATCAAGGTCGAACATGGTTGAAACTGTTCTTAAAACGACATCCGAAGATATCGTTGCGGACCCCGGAATTCGATACGAAGGCCAGTGCGACTGTCTCTCTTTCAGATATACACTCCTGGTACGGTAAAATAGAACTATTCCTGACCAAGGAAGGGTTCATGGAAATTCTTCAAGATCCGCAACGCATATTAAATGGAGATGAGACTTCGTTTCAATTGAACCCAAAAAAACAAAACCGTCTTCGCTTTGCGTGGAAGCCGAAACGTCTACGATGTCGAGAGAACTTCTAGTAAGCTCAACATAACAACCATGTTTTCGTTTTTCGCTACCGGAGAAGCCATCCCGCCAACCATCATCTACCCGTATAAAACAATCCCAAAAGCTGTGGCTGATTCAGTTCCTTCAATGTGGGGAGTGGCAAAATCTGATACCGGATGGATGACCACCCCTGTCTTCCGTGATTACATCAGGAACGTTCTGGATCCCTATCTAGTGGCCAAGAAGGTGAAAAAGCCTGTCATTTTTATTATTGACGGTCACAGTAGTCATATCAACGTTGAAACATCAAAGTTATGCCGACAACTTGGGATTGTTTTGATCGCATTGTACCCTAACGTTACAAGGATAATGCAACCAGCAGATGTTTCTGTCTTCAAGCCAATGAAAAACGCATGGCCGAAAGCTGTGCAGAGATTTCGCGAAAAGAACCCTGAAGGCTGCGTGAACGCGCACAATTTTGCAACAGTGTTGCAAGATTGCCTACGTAATTCGGTAACCATAAAAAACGGCTTCCGAGCATCTGGACTTTACCCATGGGATCGGAATGCCATTGATCCATCTAAGTGCTTGGGAAAGTCTACCGTTCGCGAGGATCCTGAAGAACCGTTATTCGAGCGTGGTGATGTTGAACCGACTCGGGAATCCGCCGAAACCTCTGCACAACTCATAAATGCAAAGAGGACCCTCGAAGAATGTGCGGCAGCTATTGGTGAGACAAGAGTGAAAAAGTACAAGTCACAGTTCGTTTGTCTGGATAATGAGGAAGATGCAGCGTTGTTCAAAATATGTTCAACGTTGGAACAAAACTACCCAGATGTATTCAAAATCACGGAGGATAACGTACCTGAAAATGATCCGGTGTGATTTTGTTATGCTGATATTAGCAATGGAACGCCAGATGGGAATGGAGTAGCTGATGAGTTCGAATCCACCCCGGAAGAACCGTCGAAGACGGTTACTGATGCTGCGAATCCTGGCCCATCCAGAACCCCATTGAAGGATTTCCTGAATACACCACCAACGCCAAAACGGACAGCTAAACGAGAATACAAATCCAAACGCTATCACGTGCTGACTTCGGATGAATTCATACAGGAATTTGAGCAGAAGGAAGAAGATAAAAGGCGCGCCGAGGAAGATAAAGAGAATCGTAAGGTTATCCGAATGCAACGGAAAGTAGAAGCAGAAGCGAAAAAGAACAAGAAACAAGAAGAGAAGAAGTTGAAGCAAAATATGAAAGATAAAGCTCGCAAGAAGAAGGCTTAGATAGCATCGAGGTGAGCTCATGTTTATTATCCCGCATTTGATATATTTTCATTTATATGTTATCATGAATTGCTATAACAGAGTTATAAATAAACGTTGAAATCGATTCTAGACTATTATTTCATTATTTATTCTTCTTTTTGTTCATTGTTTAATCCTTGTTCGCTATTGTTTAAATATATTGATTTAGGGTGGCGAAAATTGACTCTTAGGAGTGGCGAAAATTAAAAACAGGTGGCGATAATTAAAACAAATACGCACTTTAAAATAAACATGTTTTTTATCTAATATTTACAATTTAATATTGAAACTCAAAGGAATACGCATAAAAAAGGTTTGCTTTGTATAATGTATTGATTTTTTTCGAAGTTTTCACAAAATCCTTCATGTTATAATCAAATATCGGCAAATATTAGTTTGGGGTGGCGAAATATAGTACTTCTACCTAAAATATTGCTTTAAAATGATCGCTTTCTACTTACGAATGATGCATCCTCCTGAACTTTACGTGCCATCGAAGATGCTTTTCTGCATCTTGAGCTGTCATAGTTTTGTTGATAAAAAAACAACAACAATCGAGAATGGGAAACTTCTCAACTAGGTTTTAAAACGGGTTTATTGCTACTTCTAATGCGGTTTGCAAAACCTCTCCGAGAGTGGTCCACTTAGCCGGAAGATTCTCTTAAAGAGGTTATCAAGAGGTTTTGATGTATAAATCAGTTTTATTGCAAGTTTTAAAAATTTGGTCATGAAGATCTCTTGTAGAGCCGAACAAAACATAAAATGTTACTTGGGATCTATGTTTGCATTATACCGGGCGAATTCTTGGATCTGTGGTTTGCCTAGAACCGAATCGATACAGTTGCGGTGCATCGGATATCGGAAACTTTGGCGACCTTCTGTCGCCTCAGTTCCTCAACCCTCAATACGGCTTCGCCGCATGGTTTATATGGATTTTTGGCTCAAAATGCAAAATGCAAAGCTGCGCACTTTTATGTGGTATACTAATGTGGTATTAATGAAAATTTATCACGCTTTTATAATTAGTCGATATCAATACGCTGCTGCTGTATGGGGTTCTGTTGGTAGGTTCCAATTAAGAGGATCACAAGTTCAGCAGAATAGATGCATGTAAGTCATACATAAACTCCCATTTCTCTATCCAACAATCAATTTATATAACGATACTGAACAAAAGGTTATACGTATATGTGCACTTTATGATTACCAAGTTTCAATAATAACCTATCGTATTGTTTGTAACATACACCACAGTTTTCTCCTCGGTAATGCAATCCATCGTTATGAAACTAGGAATTCAGATAGAATAGTTGCTTCAAATTTCAGTTCAGAAATAGGAAGAAGAAGCTTTACATCTAGTGTCCCTCGCACATACAACAGCTTACCCAACGAAGCGAAGAACTGTTATTCCATATCTTGTTTTAAGCGAGCGCTCAAAGTACATATAAAAAACAGCATAGGTAGATATTTGTAATAGTAAACATATGTTATGATATAAACATATGTATGATCCCAAGTAACATTTTAAGTTTTGTTCGGATCTATAAGAGATCTTCATAACCAATTTTATAAAACTTGCAATAAAACTGATTTATACATCAAAACCTCTTGATAACCTCTTTAAGAGCATCTTCCGGCTAAGTGGACCACTCTCGGAGAGGTTTTGCAAACCACATTAAGAGTAGCAATAAACTCGTTTTGAAACCTAGCTGAAAAATGTTCCATTCTCGTTTGTTGTTGTTTTTTTTTTTCAACAAAACTATGACAGCTCAAGATGCAGAGAAGCTTCTGCGATGGCACGTAAAGTCAAGAGAATACATCATTCGTAAGTAGAAAGCGATCATTTAAAAGTAATATTTCAGTAGTTTTTGTGCTGGTAGGCTTATGCGCATTTGAATTAACCGTGAATATTGGGGGTGCAGAACCATAAAATTAATGCGCTTCGAAAATAGTGAATATTCCCAAGTAACATTTTAAGTTTTGTTCGGCTCTACAAGAGATCTTCATGACCAAATTTTTAAAACTTGCAATAAAACTGATTTATACATCAAAACCTCTTGATAACCTCTTTAAGAGAATCTTCCGGCTAAGTGGACCACTCTCGGAGAGGTTTTGCAAACCGCATTAGAAGTAGCAATAAACCCGTTTAAAAACCTAGTTGAGAAGTTTCCCATTCTCGATTGTTGTTGTTTTTTTTTTATCAACAAAACTATGACAGCTCAAGATGCAGAAAAGCTTCTTCGATGGCACGTAAAGTTCAGGAGGATGCATCATTCGTAAATAGAAAGCGATCATTTTATAGCAATATTTTAGTAGTTATTGTGTTGGTAGGCTTATGCGCATTCAATTTCACCGTGAATATTGGGGTTGCAGAACCATAAAATTAATGCGCTTCGAAAATAGTAAAAATTATCATCTTGGAATGAAATAAATCAATTGGTTAATTTAGTAAAACTATCGCGAATCACAAGAAAACTCAGCAGAGATAGTTTATTTATGTGAGCACGTTATGGAAATTATGGCAAACTATCAATTCATTGCTAATTTGAGCAAAAATAACTATTTTCCATTCACGTTAGCTAATTCTTCAATATGGCGACGACCATAATCAGCGAAAATAACACGAAAGCAAGTTTACTTTTATGATGACCGCAATAAACCTAGCAGTGTCGTTGTTTCGGCTTTTCCACCAACAGATGTCGTTCTTAATCGAACGGATCGCCATCTGTTGAGAGTTTTAACAGTTTTATTGTGGTAATAATGATTGCCAGAAGGTTTACATATCGGAGGGTTTTGTTTACTCTTAAAATCTGTCTTTATGCATATCTTCAAGTTGTTGGAGCTAGTCCACCATGGCCACGCAGGCCATAGCGAGGCTAGCTCCGTCGATGCCTGTTTCTAAATTACAATGAATATAAAACGCTAGACATCTTCCATCAAACTAGACGGCTGCCGACTGATACCTCAATCAGCAACCGCTACACTCTTTATTCATTCCAGGTATATACAATTGTTCAATCTTCTTCAATAACAACATACCTACGCCAACAAATCTACCTCGCTCCAACACTCCAAACTCGTACCTGAAGGTTCGACGCTATCCGAGCGCTCAACGCTACCTAACTTCCAACACTCCTCCTTAGCGTCGCAACCTTCGAAACACGATCACCTCCTCCTGGATCGAAGCTCCTCCTCACTCCAACGCTTGACAAGTGGCCCAACTCCGACGCTTGCACCAGCCTTACACCATTTCCGAGCTCCGACCAGGTCCATCTCCGAGCTCCACCTTCATGTTGTCTTCCGGATCACTCCTCCTGTCGCCAACCTCTTCGTCCAGGTGCGACCACCGAGCTGCATCCGATCCAACTCAACAATCCTCGAGCTCCTTCCGGTGACCAGCCAGCAGTCATCCAGTTGACCCATATAGCCAACATTCCCATGGATCCTGTCCTCCGTTGCAGCCAATCCATCCGCCCAAGGATCCCGTGCTGCGACTCCGCGGCTTATGCGGCCGATCCTTCTCCCGGTCGATACGTGCTGTGGAACACGTTCCTGGGCCCATCCCAAGTAACAATTCCATTGCTGGTTGGTTTTGTTTGATTTTTATTAGGGTTTTATCCCAGCAATAATTAAAACTCACAGTTTTGTGACTGTTTTTATGAAAACCATTGATGAAATGTTTTATAGTATACTTGAAGATATGCATAAAAACAGATTTTAAGAGTAAACAAAACCCTCCGATATGTAAACCTTCTGGCAATCATTATTACCACGATAAAACTGTTAAAACTCTCAACAGATGGCGATCCGTTCGATTAAGAACGACATCTGTTGGTGGAAAATCCGAAACAACGACACTGCTAGGTTTATTGCGGTCATCATAAAAGTAAACTTGCTTTCGTGTTATTTTCGCTGATTATGGTCGTCGCCATATTGAAGAATTAGCTAACGTGAATGGAAAATAGTTATTTATGCTCGAATTAGCAATGAATTGATAGTTTGCCATAATTTCCATAACGTGCTCACATGAATAAACTATCTCTGCTGAGTTTTCTTGTGATTCGCGATAGTTTTACTAAATTAACCAATTGATTTATTTCATTCCAAGATGATAATTTTTACTATTTTCGAAGCGCATTAATTTTATGGTTCAGCAACCCCAATATTCACGGTAAAATTGAATGCGCATAAGCCTACCAACACAATAACTACTAAAATATTGCTTTAAAATGATCGCTTTCTACTTACGAATGATGCATCCTCCTGAGCTTTACGTGCCATCGAAGAAGCTTTTCTGCATCTTGAGCTGTCATAGTTTTGTTGATAAAAAAACAACAATCGAGAATGGGAAACTTCTCAACTAGGTTTTAAAACGGGTTTATTGCTACTTCTAATGCGGTTTGCAAAACCTCTCCGAGAGTGGTCCACTTAGCCGGAAGATTCTCTTAAAGAGGTTATCAAGAGGTTTTGATGTATAAATCAGTTTTATTGCAAGTTTTAAAAATTTGGTCATGAAGATCTCTTGTAGAGCCGAACAAAACTTAAAATGTTACTTGGGCAAAACCTGTTGGAGCTAGTCCACCATGGCCACGCAGGCCATAGCGAGGCTAGCTCCGTCGATGCCTGTTTCTAAATTACAATGAATATAAAACGCTAGACCTCTTCCATCAAACTAGACGGCTGCCGACTGATACCTCAATCAGCAACCGCTACACTCTTTATTCATTCCAGGTATATACAATTGTTCAATCTTCTTCAATAACAACATACCTACGCCAACAAATCTACCTCGCTCCAACACTCCTAACTCGTACCTGAAGGTTCGACGCTATCCGAGCGCTCAACGCTACCTAACTTCCAACATAAAATTGTTGCTTTTTCGTCCAGTGGTAGTTTTTTTTTTTTAACTTTTAACCGCCATTTGTTGTTTTTGCTATAAAAGGTTACTGTCAATTAAGGAATACCTTAATGTCACTGTCTACTTACAATGGATGGAACAACAACTACGCGCGAAGGTTTCCGGAGAATCACCTTGACAAGGTACAATTATAAAAATGGGCTGTGTATCACAAAAGATCAAATATGGTCGCAGTGACAATAAGCCCAACAAAAAAAAAACCCACACGGCCATCGACGCTTTAGAACATCGTGTGGCCGAATGTATGTAAAAGCCAAGCTGTGAATCGATTCTGCGTTTTAAATCAACCTCATGAAATTCATTCGAACCGTTATGAATTGTTCAAAGGTCATTTCATAAGTAAGACCTTATGATAATCTTAGGTTTATTTGACTGAGTGTATTGATTTCCTATTTGGCCATATCAGGTATTCAGAAAATTGCAACATTTCCCATCGGTTTAAGTGTTTTAATATTGAGATACATTTAGAAATTAGCTTCTAAAGCACGAACAAAAAGCCAAAGTTTGTATACGAACCAAATTTCTACCTATCCACTATGACCAAATAGGGAACCATTATTATAGCCATTTATGGCTATATATTTTACCCTACCCAATAGTAATCCATCAGTTTTCTTATTAGTTGACAACATTCTATGCACCTTGTAGCAAAACATGATAATCCAACCACTCGTCGTATTAATCAATCTCGGCAGACCTCGTCGGATAAATACACACATGTTTTAAAAATCTTTATTTTGCGACTTGTTGCATTAATAATTGTGCTAAGTCTGACAAAAGAAACAAACAAAAATTATAATAAATAATAGTGTTATATTTGGACTGTTCAGCATTCCGCAGAAAAACATTTAAAGTAGGTAAGTGTCTGTGCCACTTGCCCAGTTTATGATACGGAATGAATTCCGAAGAAAAAGAAGAAACGTGTTACCATGGCCCCTTTTTCTGAGCGCATATTGTGAGTTCAGCTATATAAGCGTTAGATTTGGCAGTAAAAATATAACTTTTATGTGCTTTGGAAATTAAAAAAAAAGTCAGGGTTATGAAGCTAATCAAATAGTTACTTTATTCACAAATTTGAAACAATAATATTATGCTTCTAATAAATGTTTTACCTTCTAACACATGAGCATAATGACATAACATTATTACTGTGAATTACTCTCGCTTTCATTCGGTAGCGCAAACGAACTGCGAAGCAAAACTTGAAGTCAATAATAATGATAAAACGAGCGAACAACGAAGCTCTAAAGAAAACATTGGTAGGGTATAAGGAAATTAAATTTTCTTGGTCCAATCACATATATGTGTGTTCATTGAAGATTGAACATCTTGGATGGGGAGAGAAGGAAACGATATATACTGTCATGCATTTGCTTTGGCGGTCAATATTTAAACAACGTTACTTTTGAATGCAGTGCCATATTTCTTCTAATCATTACAGGTGCACACATTGTTGGACATTCATCGAAACCTAGTGTAAATAATATTGGTGTTACACAAAATGCTGTCATTGAAAATTGTAAGTGTTAACAAAGCTGATAATGGAGAGTATTTTAGTACACATAAAATTGTTATCATATACAAGTTGGAAATAATTTATGTGCCCAAACGATATTCAAAGTGATGTAAAGATGCGGTGCATTTTGGTAATGTGCTACAAATAACAATTGATAAATATATTCAAACGTATGCAAATGCAGTATAACGAGTGAGAACATTGTGTTATTGCGTGATTACAGTACCATTAAGTGTAACGGTTTTAATGACGAAAGACTGTGTAATAGAGTGGGTCATTCGTTATAGAAGAAAATGAGGCAAATTTGTCAAAGCTGTGTAGGTTCTACAGTATGCTGTATGAAAAAATGCGAAAGTTTTTTCAACTTCAAAACACAGTTTCGTCTATTTGAAGTTAACCAATCTAAACGTTTTATGATCTCTAATAGGCTAATTTTAAAAAAGTTATTCAAAATAAATTTCTAATAAAATCTCTATTTATTGCAAGGCAGCGCTTGAAGCTGAAAACAATTAGTAACCACCAAAACCACGAAAAAACTAGATAAACGGGTTGCTAAATTTAACATCTGGTAAAATAACTAATGATACAATTAAATATATGTGCTGATTTCAAATGGTACACGAAACTACATGGCTCTGGATTACTATGGCTTGGGTTTTCATCGAAGTATAGTTAAAATATTTAGTATATTAGCAATGTTGTCTTATGACAATTGGGCGCGCAGTTCAACGATACTTACTTTTCCGGCTTACATTATCACAAGTTAACAATCTAATACCCGAAATTTTGATTTTGTTCTAAATATCATTTTTCGTCATCTAAAATCGATTTTGACATGTTTTGGAAGATCATTATCGATTTGGCTAATTCCGGTTTCTGATTTTTCTGATTTTTATTTTTGAACATCTACACACTTTTATATTTTTCCTGGAAGCCTTTTTGAGAGACGGATTTTTTTTTGAGACGAAAACATTTTGAGATTTTATGATTATTATTGAAATATTTTTATTTCATTTTTTTTTCATAGGAAATTTTATTTTCCGTGTAATTTTAAGGAAAAAAATTAGAGTGTATTCGACTCTCTTAAACTATTTTACTATGATAGTATGATTTGGGAATAATTAAAATATGTTAATTGCAGCGATTCAATACAAAATAAACGTTGAGTTCTGTAAGGTGACTAAAATATCAATTTTTCGATGATTTTTAATAAATGTAAATAGGCTTCAAAAGACACCAAAATCCATTTTGAGTTATACAGAATAGTCCTAAATATCAGCCAATAATATAAAAGTTTTGATTGTCCATAAAACAAAAATTACAAAAATGCTCAAACTAGGAGAATTCAGGTATTTTGGACAGACCGTTACGCGTATATATTTTGGACATTTACGGCAAAATCAAATGGAAATGTCCTAAATATAAACGCGTAACGGTCTGTCCAAATTGCCTGAAACACCCTATACCCCGTCTTAAGGCGGGGGGTATTAGAGGGTTAAAAATCTAATATATTTTTTTTTATTTTGTAATATGTACAAGAATATAGATATTGACTGCTACACTGTCATAAAAAAAAACAGTAATATATACCCCATATTTAAATAATTACCCTGTGATAGCTATTTGATCTTTTCGCATTTTTTCCACCCTGTATTTGGGGTCGCCAATGAATGTGCAAAATTCGGACACGATCGGTTGAGTCTACGTGATGCGCATCGTCATTGAAGTTTATAGCCTAGGATGTGTTGAAAAACTTTGTCGAAGACCAGAATGATTTTATGCTTTTAAATAGATACAGCGCCCTACAAAGGGCACTGTGGTAACGAATAAAGCGTAAAAAGAGCTTATAGCGCTTCACCACCGCGCGTCAAGAACAACGTCCTGAAGATTCAGGTTTCTGAAGTCAGTTTCACTTAACTTTCCTTTTACATCACGCTGGGAACAGCTTGCTTTCGTAGTGTACGGTTTGGGTAAAAAATGACCGTAATGCCAAATGAGGGTTAGTAAGTGTTTACCGAGTACACGGAAACGTATTTTCGAAAAAACTGGACAGTTACATATCAAATGATACAAAGATCCATAATCGGACTCACATCTATCACATACAAATAAATCAGCTTGCTGAATATTCGCCATGTGATAGCTGAGTCGGCAGTGGCCAGTCAATGTTTTGACCAGCATGCTGCAATTCTGCTTAGACGAATTGGTTAGATACTTCCTGTGGTACCGAGATCCGCAGCACACGCGTCTAAGTAATAGAATGAATGAATGTGTCCGCTGTGGTTAGTCAAACCATCGGTAACAGCAAAGTGCCACCAATACACTATCGATACATACACGCGGATGCGGGACATACTATCAGCTTGCGCTGTCTACCACATCCCCCTTTAATAAACAAAAGATTATTGCTTTAATTACAACACTCCATACAAGCACAAATCGTGCCATTTTCTACTATGCAACCCTCACAGTCCTTTCGAACGTTGGGGAGCCTTATCATCTTTGGCTTCTCGGAACAGCTCGGTCAGTTCAGTTCTAATTACTGATTCAAATATCCTTTTTAAATAGACAACTTCATTTTCTTAAGAATTTCTTCCTTTCTACCATCTACTTTTCTTCGAGAAAGTCTACCAAGAGTTTATTTGTACGATGAACACTACGTATAAGCACAACTTCACCACGACATAGCTTATAGCTTTCCTCGATTTGTACGCTCATTCCGTTTCTTCTCGTCACTCCCTTGGTGAAGCAGTAGTCAGTGAAATTTGTAGAAGGAACCACTGTAGAAAGAATCCAACTCGCCTCGAACGAGGTCTGCGACTTTGCATCAGTTCATTCATCGCTCTATAGATGGTTGAATGCGGAGCTCCGTTGTTGATCCCTGTTGGATTTGATCCAACGGGAAAGTTTTCCGAAATTCTCGGGCACAGAAATGAAATGCTCACTTGATCCGGTGTTGCGTATGGAGAATATAATTTTCCTGAGATATACATACATTCAAATTAGTTAATTTATAATTTTTCAACAGAAGTGTATTTTTTTTTGTCGTGCGCTATTAGTGTTGCGAACCCCTGTTAATATGCTCAGGTGGCTCATTATATATAGCTATATGAGGATTAAAGTATATAATGATTTGTGATTACTCACGTTTAGTTCCCTTACTGTCGGCTGTAGTATCGAGTTTAGTTGGAAGTCCTAGTATAACAAATATTCAAATAGTTCAAGTTCATCTTTATATAAGTTTGATAAATTTCTGGCTTACCGATCTGGAAAGGTGGCGATTCTTGGGATCGCTCAGAGGTTTGGAACCGTTCACAATTTAGGTTACCTAGTAGTTTATATAGCTTTTTAGAATGATTTCATGTAGTTTTTAGTGTGTAGCCTTACCAATTATTCTTGTAAATAGTAGAAAAAGGGTATTGTTTTTTAACTCCACTAGATTCAAGCTCAAATTCAATAATATTCACTTATTTATAATATTTTGGGATACTCAACGTTTGCATGCTTTTCTTTTTTAGTTTTACTTCTATTCTTTTAGTTTGTCCACTCACCCGGTGACAGGTCGGAAACCTGTCACTCCTTTGTCATCTCCCATCACGGCCGCAGTCTTGTTCGCAAGGTTGCGAACAATATAGAGACCGCGACAATAGATGCGCGCTGGCCGAATGGGATAGGCCAAGACTCCCCCAGGGTACGCCAACAACCGGTTGGCTTACAACTCCACGCGCTGTACATCTAGGATCGCCAACTTCGCCACCGGACGCTCGTAGACTCCGGCGACTGTCTGCACAGTAGCTGACCGAATTTGACCGTCGCGACCAGCTTTTGTAAAAATAACCTTTCCTTTTGGCCAGCAGTTCCGGGGTAGCTTCGGGTCGACAATCACGACAATATCTCCGGTCGCCATGGGCTTGGT
Source organism: Aedes albopictus (assembly GCF_035046485.1). NCBI lineage: Eukaryota > Metazoa > Arthropoda > Insecta > Diptera > Culicidae > Aedes > Aedes albopictus. The sequence continues at coordinate 272,526,296 of NC_085137.1, forward strand.
TAACTGGAACCACTTTGACCGACGAGTAATCTCCGGTAGGTAGTCCGTTACCCATCGTTTCCAAAACGTATTCGCTAGGATCTGTGACGTACACATGTTCTGCCTAAGAGCGTATCCACTATCATCAAGGTTGACCAGAGGTTTTGTACCGTTCGAGGAACCGACCAAGAAATGGTTTGGTGTTAAGGCCGGGCCGGAGTCGTCATCAACTGGTACATGTGTTAAGGGACGGCAATTAACGGTATTTTCGATCTCGATTAGGAGATTCCTCAGGACTTCATCAGTCAGGGCCTTGGTAAAGCAGATAGCTGACAAGTTGTTTTTGACGGTTCGTATTAACCGTTCCCAGCTACCGCCCATGTGTGGTGCTAGCGGAGGATTGAACACCCATTCGGTATCAGTGGTTGTGGACTCCCTCATAATTTCGTCATGGTTTATTGTTGTTTGGAGGTTCTGCAGCTCTCTGTTCGCTCCGACGAAATTTGTTCCTCGATCGCTGTAGATTTTTCGTGGCTGACCACGTCGAGCGATGAAATTCTGGAGGGCCATTATGCATGAATCGGTGCTGAGCGAATGGACGAGCTCTATATGTATGGCTCGGATAGTTAAGCATGTTGCCAACATTCCCCAACGCTTTTCACGTCTTCTGCCAACAACAACTTCAATAGGGCCAAAGTAATCGACGCCCACGTGGGTAAATGGTCTACAGAATGCCGCAAGACGTCCGGGTGGGAGGTCAGCCATAATCGGAATTGTCGGCTTAACTCTTTCGTTCATGCATCTTTGGCATTTCTGGCGAACTTGACTGTAGCACGAGCGTAAACGAGCGATTTGGTATTTTTGGCGCAGCTCATTTATCACTGTTTCGTGGTTCTGATGGTGGTAACTATTGTGGTAGTGGTTTATTATTAAAGTGGTAATGTGGTGTTGTCTAGGAAGGATTATAGGATTCTTCGCATCTTCGGTGGCAAATTGGCAGGCGGCGATACGGGTCTTCATTCGCATTATTTGTATTTGTATTTGTATTTTAAATAATTCATCTGACATGTTAGTCTTAATGAATAAAATTAATTAATATTACATACATACATTTAAACGACATTTAACACAGATTTTATACGATTAGCGAAAATTCTTGTCGGCTCATTAAAAACGAAGAATTCCTCCATATCTGTAAAAGCACGAATGCACGCTGAGAAGGGCTCGTTGTAGCCATACACGGTCCGGTGGAAAGTTGGTTGCAGTAACGTCGAATTTCGAAGATGTATGGTCGGAACACGGAAGTTTAATGAAGAAAGCATGCCGCGGTCGTCTATCCATGGGATGAGCTTGTACAGCGGGCTTGACTTGGGAAGAAGTGCCGTTGACTCTGCAGACGTCTGCTGCGCGTTTTGTAGTATGCGAAGCTCTTCCGGGTATCCTTCCTATTGCGCGATACGGATAAGACGCGCTTCGGCTGTGCGGAGTTCGCAGTTCGCAAGTGGTGTACGGACGATGGGCTTCCGTTGTATTTTCAGGCGACAGTTCGTGATGAACCGTTGCACCAGTGCCACAACGCGTTGAAGTCGCTTCCAGCTGGAGAAGTCCTGTACAGGAACGATTGGTTCCGTAGGATAGTAATGAGTCAGCAAACTTGTTCTCAGCTCAGTGTTCGTTGCTTCGTTAGGGGAAATGGAGGGCGGCCATTTATCCGCAGTTTCCCAGAGAAAACTTGGGCCTCGGAACCACCTGCTTTCTGTTGACAGTTCAGAAAGTCCGTCCCACTTAGTAGCATCGTCAGCTACGTTCAACTTGCTTGGTACGTATCGCCAGTCACAAGGCTCAGTGACCTCCAGAATCTCGGTGATGCGGAAACCGACAAATTGGCTGTAGCGTCGGTGGTCAGAGCTGATCCAACATAGCACATCCCGAGAGTCTGACCAGTACAATCGTTTGTTGATCCGGATCGGCAAAGTATCAAGTACGGTTTTCGATAGGCGAGTTCCGATCACGGCTGCTTGTAGCTCTAGGCGGGGAATGGATGTTAGCTTAAGAGGGGCCACCCTAGCCTTTGCGGTGACGAGCGAGCAGTAGTTTCTCCCATCCTTAGAGAACCTCAGGAAACAAACAACTGCCATTCCGTCTCTTCCAGCATCTACGAATGTGTGAAGCTGAACTTCGTCGGCGTCGTTGACCGGATGTTAGCATGTCGTTAATTAACATGTCGTCGACATAGTGCGACTTGGTGACAGCTTCGCATGCTGCCGGAAATTCACTCCTGAAGCTTTCCGCATTAACGTTCTTGACGTATTGTGCACTGCTGGGTGAGCAGCACGCTCCGAAGGTCATTACCGCCATAACGTAAACTGCTAGTTCTCCGTTCTCATCCGTCCAGTAGAAGCATTGGTATTGCTGGTCTTCGCGGCGAATCTGTACTTGGTGGAACATTTCGCGGATGTCCCCTGTTACTGCAACGGGATGAAGCCGAAAGCGTAGAAGAATTCCAAGTAGGGAACAAAGTAAATCAGGACCCTTCAAAAGGACGGAATTCAATGAAACACCATTGGCTTTCGCTGCTGCGTCCCACACTATTCGGACCTTTCCGGGTTTGTTCGGGTTGGTTACCGGGAAGACAGGCAAATACCACATTTCGCCGGTTTGCTGCTGGACTTTTTCATCAGAGAGTTTGCGAATGTATCCTTTGGTAACATAATCATCTATCTTCTGTTGTAAAACTTTTGCGAGGCCAGGATCATTCGCCATGCGTTTCTCCAGGCATCGGTGGCGACGCAAAGCCATTGGGCGGCTGTCTGGCAGACGAACATTGTAGTAAAGCCAAAGTAGGCCAGTCTCAAAACGGTCGCCTGAAAATCGGGTCAACGACTTCAACAGAGATTCGGCACGTTCATCCTCGGTTGATAGCAGAACTTTGGACGAGGCAACTCCTAGACTGTCAATGGAGAAATAATATTTCATCGCTTGATGTAGATCATCGTCCGCGCGTTCGTCCAGTGAGCAGACGTGAAAGCTGCAGTGGAACATGTTCGGTGCGTCTCCAAATCCTAGGTTGCCGCAATTTGTCCAGCCTAGCCAGGTCTTGGTTGCGATCGGCTCGCCGAATTTTCCTTCTCGGCTCTTGAAGGTTAAGCCCAGTTGCGCATGCTTTGTGCCGATGAGGATGCGAGGGCGAGCATCGGTGTACGAATCGATAGGCAATCCTTCTAGATAGCGATGTGATCGCTTAAGCTCACCAAAGTCCAGAGTCTGGCGCGGTAGTAGTAGCTCGCTGACTGTTTGTACGCCTTCCAGAGTAAATTTCTCGGCATCCGCATGCCGTCCGGCGACCTTCAGGCGAACAATGCTAGAATCTTTCTCGCAGCGCTCGGTACCGCCCGTCCAGCGAAGACATTTTGGACTTGGAGTGCCGTCTAGTTGCAATTCGTCTGCCAGATCTTGATCGAGCAGCGTTGTTCCTGAGCCTTCATCAAGGAAAGCATACGTGTGAATCGTCTTCTCTGTACCCGATAAAACAACCGGAAGATAACGAAAGAGAACCGAGCTAGACACTATCTGGTGTGTATTACAACCCTGCTCAGCGCCGCTTGTTGTCGGTTGTGAAGACTGTGGATTCTCAGCTGCAGCAGTGCTTTGTTGTGGCTTGGCTTTCTGCTCGTTGTGCAGCAGCTCATGGTGTCGAAAGGAACACCCGTTTTTACCGCATGGTTTCGCCTTGCAGGTTCCTTTGTGTTGTCACAGGCACGTTCGGCAGAGCCCGAACTCTCGGGTGACTGCCCACCGGGATTCTCTCGAAAACTCCTGGAACCGCTTGCATTTATCAATGGATTTGCAGGTTCCTTTGCACGCCGGGCAGGTCTCTCTCTCCAGTGCAGCAGTAGATGACTGCTTTGACGATTTGAAGCTCGTTTCGTGCCTGATCTGTGTTTCCGAATGAGCGTTGAGATACGTTTCTCCTTTCCCTTTCCGGCGAGGCTCGTTCCGCGTCGGCTTTTCCTGTGCCGACTCTGTTGGAAATGTTACAGCACTCGCAGCTTCAGAAAGTGAATAGATCCACTCACTGAAGGTCGCCAAGTTGACCGCCAGCTGTGTCTTTCGGTGTTGCGCCCAGTTTAGCTTGATTGACGGTAGAAGCTTCCCAACAAGCTGGTGGAGAAGACTCACATTGTACATGTACTCTTCTAGCCCGCATGAGTCAACAGTTGTGCAGAAGTTCTGTACGTTGACGGCGAAGTCTACCAATGTCTCGAGACGATCTTCGCGTATTTGGGGCAGCGAGCTGATCTTCCCGATCAACGAGTGCACAATGATCTCCGGTTGACCAAATAGCATTTTCAGCGTGCTCATTATACCCTGGACGTTTCCAGGATGCATCAATCTGCACTTGACCGCTTCGTAAGCCTTTCCTTTCAAGCTTCGTTGCAGTCGCACAAGATTTTCCTCCTCCGTGAATCCACACATAGCTGTCGTGCTATTGAACATGGATAAGAAGATCGGCCATTCTTCCGGGTTGCCGGAGAATGTTGGCAAGTCCTTCGAAACGGCCTGCCTTGCTGCGATTTGTGAGCGTGATAGCTGGAACGGATCGTAATCATCCGGTTGCAAGGGACAACTTTGACCTAATGCGCCATGATTCTGCTCTAGAACCGTCAAATTTGCCAAGGACCGAGTTATTCGGTTTAACGCTGGTTGGATTCTCGTAGACTGTGGTTGGACGTTGGGATTGAAGTACTTCGACATTCGAATGGCTGACGTTGGTCGAACTCCCGCTGTGCTGGTAGCTGATCTGGTTGGCTCCGCTCCTGCTGTGCTGGCTGTTCATTAGACCGCTGCATCGCCTCTGAATTACAACCCTTCTCTATCCAATTCTCCACACGACTCCGAGAGTATACGCTGACAGAACCTCGACTCGATCCCCTCTCGCTGGCTAGCTCTTCCAGAATCTGGTACTTCTTGTCCAAGAATGCTTTGTGCTTCTCCGCTTCTAGTTGTTCAGCAACCCGTCGTCGTTCTGCCTGTTGCTCCTCGAAGACCCTTTCCTCTTCCAACCGCTGTAGCTGTAGTTTAGCGCGATTGCGAGCAGACCTCTGAGATGACGAACACGAGACTTCCGATGATGCTTCATCTAGCTGGATAGCGGGTAAACCTTCCAACGACGAAACGAACAGCTTCTTTCCGGTCACTTGTGTCTTTGACGGCAATCGTGGCATGGTGCCGGAGAAGGCTTTGTGACCGAAAAGAAAGAACTTACACGAAGAACGTTGCGTTTCAGAATGAATCATGTATTTCTGGTGCTTGAATGTTTTATAACTAGTTTACAAAAAGGGTAGGTATAACTAAAACACAGAGCCAGCGTGATGCGTCGGTCGTCAGGGTTAAACGCTACCAATGTGTCGCGCAGCTGTTGAGTTGCGCTTGCATCAGCATTAAGAAAATGGTCAAGGTTGCGTCGAGGGTGTTTTGCTTTAATGGTCTTTTATGACAACAATAAAAGGAAAGCAGAAAAGAGCTGCAACGTTTGGAGGTCGTCGCTCAATTATGCAAATAAAAAGAAAGTTGTGGAAAGTTCTGGAATGTTACTATGTGATGTGATAGGGTTTAGTTTTATGCTGTGAGATTGAATATGAATGCTACACCTCCCCCCTGAAGGAAGAGTGGTGTAACCAGTCTTGAAAAAGTTTATGTCTCTCTGGCTTTTCTAAAAAGACACGGACACGTTCAATGCTTCCAGTGAGCTATTTGCTCTTTGAAGGAAGCACGACACTAGACAACGGACTAGCATGCAACGCACAGTGGCACAGCCGAAAACTTTTCCTGACAGCTGCGGCGGGAATCGAACCCGCGCTCCTTAGCACGATGTGACTAAAGGCTTGGTGACGTTAGCCGCATGACCACGAAGCCACACGCTTTTTGTTTCACAAATAATTTAAATGCTAATAATATAAAATTTTACCTTCACCATTACGTTACATTTTACACTTAGCCTAGAAATGAATTAAATTTTGATTACTCTGTTCTTATGAACTGTATGCTGAATATTCGTTGCTTCATCCAGTATTGTTATATTTGGATGTGGTATATTGATTACTTTATAGGGTCCTTTATATACTTTGTCAAGTTTATTTCTATTTGGATTTTCTAGCATTACGTGATCATCTATTTCAATGTTTATTGGTTTTGATGTGACTTGTTGTTTTGTATTTCGATTATTCTTAACCTTGTCAATGATATTTTGAGTTCTAATTGCAATTGCTTGTAATTTATATTTTAATTCTGCATAATATTGATCATAGTTATAAATTGGTTCTATACGTGTTGGATTCTTTAAGTTATTGGGTAACGTTGCCATTTTTCCAAAAACGAGTTCATATGGTGTATAAGGGATATCTGTGCATGGTGTGGTATTATAACAAAAAGCATAGTAAGGAATCCATTCATCCCAGTCGGTCTGAGATTCATTAACGAACTGTCTCAAATATTCATTTAAACAGCGATGATTCCGTTCTAAGTTTCCGATAGTTTGGGGATGGTATGGAGTTGAAAAGATATGTGTATATTGCAACATTTCAGAGATTTTATTGAATATTTCATTTTTGTACTCGGTTCCTTGATCTGTTCGTATGATCGAAGGTGTTCCGTATATCAAAATGTGATTTTCAATAAATGCTTTAGCAATTGTGGATGCTTGCTTATCTTTGATTGGTTTTACTATGACGTATTTAGACAAATCACATTGAATTGTCAAGGCGTATCTTTTATCTGAATTAGACTTTGGAAAAGGTCCAATGGTATCCATGGCTATTGATTCGAATGATTTTAGCGGAGTAGGCGTATGCATGAAATTTTCGTTAGTTCTAATTGTGTGCTTGTGTTGTTTACATGTGATGCATTGATTTACATAATTTGTAATAGTGGCTTTCATATTAGGCCATTTGTAAATTGTTTTCAGTTTACGATATAGTCTGTTTATGCCGACATGTCCGCCAAATGCAGATTCATGGTTTTCAGCAATAATTTTTGTTATAATATTTGTATCTTGTATGTCTTGCTGCGGGATATACAGCAGTATTTGTAGTTTTTGAAAGCGTTTCATTGGCTTGATTTTTGAATTCGTGTACACTAATAACTTCGAATATTGTACTAGATAGCGCTAGAGCTATTTTTCCAACATTCAATTCTTTCGCCCATTTCTCTATTTGTTCGAACATGTTTGTTAGATTGGGTACTTGAGTACTTGACTCTCGTGTCAAAACCTTTTTTAAATTTTTGTTCAATATTTTGTATATATACGATTTATTTTTATAGCGCTCTATATATAGTTTTGGTAGGTCGTAAATTTCGGTGTTGTTGAGTGATTCAAACGCATTGAGGTGATCAGTCTCGTTGCTGTTTTGTTTCACAGTATTATGTTGTACACTCGGTTGAGTTTCCGTTTTCTTGGACATGGCTCTAGTAGTAACTTTGAGCACTGCCATGTTTTTGAGTATGTCTGAATCGAGTTTGATTCGTGAGAGAGCGTCTGCTCCCACGTTCGTTTTACCTTGTACATATTGGATATCATAATCGAATTCTTCCAGTTCTAATCTCATACGAGTTAGTTTTGAAGTAGGGTTCTTCATCGAAAACAAATAGACTAGAGGTCTATGATCTGTTTTAATTGTGAATTTCGTTCCTATTAGGTAGGATCGAAAATGTAACACTGCCCAGTGGATGGCTGTCAATTCTTGTTCAATTGTTGATTTATTTGATTCACCTTTAGTAAATGCTTTACTTGCAAATGCAATAGGTAAATCAACGTTGTCATAACTTTGGGCAAGGATTGCACCTCATGCTACTTTCGATGCATCTGTAATTAAGACAAAGTTTTTCTTGAAGTCAGGAAATCTCAGAACTGGAGGTGAAATTAATTTCCTTTTCAACGTTTCAAAGGCTGTTTTGCACTCTTCGTTCCATTCGAATACTGCATTTTTTCTCAAAAGTTTATTAAGTGGGTGTGCTATATCAGCAAATTTGGAAATAAAACGTCTGTAATAGTTGCAGAACGCAACAAATCTTCTAACTTCATCTGAGGTTTTCAGAACTGGAAAGTTTTTAATCACATTATATTTTGATGGATCCGGTAAAATGCCTTTTTCTGAAATATGATGTCCTAAATAGGTAACATCATGTTTGAAAAAATTGCATTTTGCTGGATTCAGTTTCAGATTATATTGCCTTAATCGTTTGAAAACTGTTTCTAGGTTTTTAAAATGGTGATTTACCGAGCATCCGACTACGAGGATGTCATCGATGTACAAGAAGGCACACTCAGGGGGTAAACCACTGAGAGCAATCGTCATCATCCTTTGGAAACTGTTGGGAGAAACATTAAGTCCAAAGGGAAGACGATTGAATTCATAATGTCCGGAAGAGCTCGAGAAAGCTGTGTAATGTTTAGAATTTTCGTTTAACTCGATCTGGTGAAAACCAGATGCAAGATCAAGAGTTGTAAAGTACTTTGCCCGTCCAAGGTTGTCTAACATCTCGTCGATCCTTGGTAATGGGAATTTGTCTGCAATAATGGTTTTATTAAGTTGGCGGAAATCAACTACTAGTCGCCATTTTTTCTCGTCGTTGTTGGATTTCTTGGGTACTATCAGAATTGGCGAATTGAAAGGAGATATTGATGGTCTGACTATTTTATCATCGACCATTTTTCGCACTTGTTTATCCATTTCTGCTTTATGAGCTTCTGGTATGCGATAATTCTTGATATAGGTGGGGCTATCCGAATTTAGCCTTAAGGTTTGCTTGTAAAAATTATTTGCCGATAACGGTTCATCTTTCAGGGCAAAAATATCATTAAAATTCAGACAAAGTTGTTTTAATTTGCTTTTAATACCTTCATCTGGTATAGTCGACAGATTTAGCTCATCAATTAGTTGATAGCTTCTTGTCGAAGTTTCTTTTTGTTTATTCGGAATAACTAATAGGTAATCTTTAAGTGGTACTATTTTGGGTTTAAATGTATGTGGGATAGTTCTTGTACTGCTATTTACATTGAGTACATTGATGAACTGAATCTTGTTGTTAATTACTGAATTTCCGATGAATACTCCAGGTTTTATTTGATCGGCTATAACTACACTGTCTTCTTTTATCTCAGGAATAAATATTTGTTTGATCACTTGGCATCTAGGTGGAATTACGAGGTGATCTTGAAATTTGTCTTCGATCGGAATTTCGAAGTGTTCATTTTTGTAACTAAATGTCAATAACCAAGATTTTGAACATATATTACAGCCGTAGTTTGCCAGAAAATCTCTTCCTAAGATTCCATCTGTACGAATAGGAAAGTTTTTATCTACGACCTGGAAATTCGCGGGTATTTTGTTGTAGTCAATTTTAATATTAGTATATATGAGTCCAATACTCTCAGTTTTTCCTTCGGTTATTCCGTTTATGATGCACTTTTGTGCGGGATATATATTTTGATTCGGGTTCAGGATATTTTCCTTGATAACTGAAATATCTGCACCCGTGTCTACAATAAGTGTGGTAATTTTTTCGCACATTTCAAGTTTGACTGTTACAAATATTGAATAATTCGTATTTATATTGAAGAGATTTATCTCCTTGGATGAATTATTTGATCCCCATGCTCCGTTTCCGCCTCGACCTGGGGTTGAGTCGAGGGCTGATTGCCGTTTTCCGAGTAAAACACATTTCTGTTAGGATGATTGCGTTGACAATCACCCCGTCTATTGTAGTCATTGTTACGGTATCGACTTTCTGGATTGTAACGATTTTGATCCCGTCCGTAGTTTCCAGAATATTGCCTATTATTGTTGTGATGGTTGTTGCTATTATTGAATCTTGTATTGCGGTTTACATATCTCCCACGATAGTTTCCGCGTTGAGCATTAAAATACTGACGATTCCTGTTGGTAAACTTTTGACCAACCATGTGGAATATTTGTTTTTCGCACGCCTCTTGAGTAGTGTTTTCGTTCACCTTTTGAATGGCTTCTCTTACTGACGAGTAATTGCCAGCTTTCAGGATTATTTTAGTTTCGGTATTTTTGATACCGTTTATCAATGTATCAATACCTGCTTTAGCAGCCATTGATTTAGCAATTTCTGTCGGTATTTTTTGGGACACATATATGTTTTGGAGCTGAGTGGTTAGCGAATCAACATCCGTGCAAAATTTTTCTAGATCGTTCTTTTGGCTACTTGCTTTAAGTTTGGCCATAATATTTTGTGCTGTGATCGTTTCGGTACAGCGTGCTTTCACATCTGCAATAACATCATCAATTGTCTTTACATCCTCAGGTAGGCCTTGTCTTGCCTTACCAGTCAAGCGTGTCTTTAAAAATTTTGCTGCCATCTCCATATGATTACGACTTGTAAATTCTTTGAGGAGGTTAGCTCCATCAATAAATGTATTTAAATTGGCGGAGCATCCGTCGTACGTCTGTACGATAGCGGTTGCTGTTTTAATGTCAAATTGTTCTGCCATTGTATTGGATTGTATTGGATCTTTTCTAAGTTTTCTACAGATTATCGCAAGACGAGCAAGGGTTTTAAATGTGTAGTTTGTATTTCGTGCACTGCCAATACGTAACTCGATAAAGTGAAAAATTCGGCTAGTTACCGTTCTTACTTCAACGTACTTGGAATCTACGTATTTTTGAGATAAAACATCCTCTAGAATAGCAAGATCGTCTACAATTATGTTCCTTAACTCTCTAACTTGGTCCAACTTTTGATTTAGAAATGGTTTTGAATAGTTTCTATTGCGGGCCTTTTTGAAATTGTTTTCAATTTTTCTCAAATGTTCGATGTTGGCCTCTATTACTTCCATCAATTAGGCTACTAAAATTATTGCACTCCACTTACGTTTTTTTTTTCTTCAGCTTTGAACATCGGCGGCCTGGTAGGTACTCTCGTCGTCGATCTGCATCATCCACTACTATTTCGTCCTTCAAACCCGCCTGCCGATGGTTATCGGCAGTGGTCTCGCCTGCAGTTGATATCGATTTGTATTTTTTCTTTGTGCATTTGCACTTTAGCACTAGATCTTCAGTTGATTTCACGGATTTCCTCACTGTTGGCTGTTCACGTTGTTTAAACGAATTTCTCGCTGCGCCGTCTGCCGCATCTTTGCTTTCGCGAATTTACTGTGTGCACGCAGGCACAGGAACAGGGCTAGCACTGATGCAATAAAAACGATGGTGCCGGCTATGATTCTCGCCTCTGTCGTGCTCAGGCTTACTTCAGTCTTGTTGATAATGGTGTCTGAAAACCAGCTCATAATTATGGCACTGAGCATTAAAGTTCTTCACTGAACTGATTCACACTTAGTAACTTTTCTAAAATCGTTACACTTTTCACCGGTCTAAAATCGTTAGACACTTTTGGTTTTTGGGTTTTCACTCGGGCTCACTGTTCACGGTTGCCAAATCGTGGCATGGTGCCGGAGAAGGCTTTGTGACCGAAAAGAAAGAACTTACACGAAGAACGTTGCGTTTCAGAATGAATCATGTATTTCTGGTGCTTGAATGTTTTATAACTAGTTTACAAAAAGGGTAGGTATAACTAAAACACAGAGCCAGCGTGATGCGTCGGTCGTCAGGGTTAAACGCTACCAATGTGTCGCGCAGCTGTTGAGTTGCGCTTGCATCAGCATTAAGAAAATGGTCAAGGTTGCGTCGAGGGTGTTTTGCTTTAATGGTCTTTTATGACAACAATAAAAGGAAAGCAGAAAAGAGCTGCAACGTTTGGAGGTCGTCGCTCAATTATGCAAATAGAAAGAAAGTTGTGGAAAGTTCTGGAATGTGACTATGTGATGTGATAGGGTTTAGTTTTATGCTGTGAGATTGAATATGAATGCTACACGGCGCTCCAGGACCCGACTTTCCCACGTGATGCGGCAAATTTGATAAAGCCACGGTTGGATCTGTGAACTTCGGTTGTAGCAGATTGCTGCTCGATGGATTCTCCTGCCCTATCGGAGGAACTCCTCTTAGACATGAAGCGCGCTTGGACGAGTGTTCCTGGTTGCCATCCTTCGTCGTCGGATATTTTTCTGATGGTGACGTAGTTCGCTGGTTCCATGTTGCGGTTTTGCAGTTGGCACAACTCCAGCTCTGATCGACAACTTCATCTGAGACTCCCACGCAGTTGAAATGATGCCATCCGTCGCACTGGTCGCACTGTACCATGTCATCCGTTTCAGCTCCTCTGCAGGTCTTGCAGGTGTAACCATCGCCAGTCTTCTCCGAATCATCCACCACTACCACATCTTCACTTCCTTTACCACCAACCACTTCACTAACCACTTCACCATTTTTGGCCTTTGGCCGTTCACTCTTACCACTCGCTCTACTACCTTTTTCGTCAGACTTCGAACCACGACTTGACATGATCGCGACTGATATTTCGTATTAAACGAAAATTATATTTTGTTGGATTTGATCCAACGGGAAAGTTTTCCGAAATTATAATTCTCGGGCACGGAAATGAAATGCTCACTTGATCCGGTGTTGCGTATGGAGAATATAATTTTCCTGACATATACATACATTCAAATTAGTTATAATTTTTCAACAGAAGTGTATTTTGTTTTGTCGTGCTCTATTAGTGTTGCGAACCCCTGTTAATATGCTCAGGTGGCTCATTATATATAGCTATACTAGCTGTACCCGGTAAACTTTGTCTTGCCTACTGCGTTTTTTGACGTTTCAAGTCGCTAGCTAAGTCCAAGCCCCGCTTAAAGTGCATGCAACATGAGTTTTCAAAAAAATCGTAATTTATCCATGTTTTTTGCCTCATAAACCTTCCTTGGGTGAAAACTAACAGAACACAACCAAGATGACCTATATCGGACGTCCCGTTCGCGAGTTATGAGCGGTCCCACGTATGCCACTGCATTTTTATATATATAGATGAGGATTAAAGTAATGATTTGTGATTACTTACGTTTAGTTCCCTTACTGTCGGCTGTAGTATCGAGTTTAGTTGGAAGTCCTAGTATAACAAATATTCAAATAGTTCAAGTTCATCTTTATATAAGTTTGGTAAATTTCTGGCTTACCGATCTGGAAAGGCGGCGATTCTTGGGATCGCTCAGAGGTATGGAACCGTTCACAATTTAGGTTACCTAGTAGTTTATATAGCTTTTTAGAATGATTTCATGTAGTTTTTAGTGTGTAGCCTTACCAATTATTCTTGTAAATAGTAGAAAAAGGGTATTGTTTTTTAACTCCACTAGATTTAAGCTCAATTTCAATAATATTCACTTATTTATAATATTTTAGGATACTCAACGTTTGCATGCTTTTCTTTTGTAGTTTTACTTCTATCCTTTTAGTTTGTCCACTCACCCGGTGACAGGTCGGAAACCTGTCACTCCTTTGTCATCTCCCATCACGGCCGCAGTCTTGTTCGCAAGGTTGCGAACAATATAGAGACCGCGACAATAGATGCGCGCTGGCCGAATGGGATAGGCCAACAATCCCCTTACTCCTCCATGGCACTATGCACGGTGCAACAACACAATGTAATCCTCAGACAGAATCATTGATAGCGCATACTTGTCTAGGCCAGGTCGCAATTCAGCTGTCCCACAAATCTACAACTACAACCTCCTAAATCTCTATCGACCAATCAATGTGTTAGCTTCAGCAAGCACCAGCATTCCGTTTCTCAAAGCCAATGGATGAACCAACCAACCTCGAACCTCGGAGGACTAGATCGCATGTACGCATACGGAAGATCAACACTTAGGGCAGAATTCGGTTTCCTCTAACTGACCCACGGCTCTCAGTTTCCATTGTGTCTCTCACAGTCTGCAGCTCGCGATCATTCTTATAGGAAGTAGTCAGCTTCCATAACTTTAGATATGTCATTCACAGCAGCTTCCACTATCCATTCCCTTCATTCCCGACAATGCAGCTAACGCTGGAGAAACACCTACATCTGAAACTTCCTGCCAAGAAGAAAATCTTTGATGATTAACGAGCATAAATTTGAACGACTGTGGCTTGAGCCATTCAGCTAATCTCTGTGACAACAAACCTCAATAAGCAATTAAAGGTGAATGCATGTCTGCATTGGAGGTTTTTGTTCTCAACAAAAACGGTGTGTCAATAGTAACACAACAACCTCAATTCTCCAAACGATTACATGGCATGGGATTGTTGAATTGTTTGAATTAATCTGCGCCAGAACTGCAGTGAGTCCTACCTGCGAAGACACAGCAAGTCTGTGATCTAAAACACAAGCCACCTCAAAATGTGTTGCGGTAGACATTGGAAAGTATTTTTTTTTTAACACGCGCACGTTTTATGCTTCCAGTGAGCTATTCGCTCTTTGAAGGAAGCACGACACTAGACTACGGACTAGCATGTAACGTCAGTGACACAGCCGGTAACTTTTCCTGACAGCTGCGGCGGGATTTGAACCCGCGCTCCTCAGCACGATGCGACCAATTGCTTGGTGACACTAGCCGCACGACCACGAAGCCACGAAGTTCATAACCTGTGATCGGCCTCACACATGACGAACCTGGTTGCCAAATTATGTTATTAAACCAGAAATATGCCAAAAAAGTCCAAGAAAACTGCGAAGTTCCACCTTATTCCTCTGTGATTGTCAGATTAAATCCTATCATATCCCACTCAAGACGATCAACGCACTTTTATACTTTCATGTCTCTCATTCGTTTATCGCATCTCTCCACTGTGTTCTCAAGACCGCAGCCTACACCGAACAGCAGGCAAGTGCAGCGACACAGATCCAAATCCGTCACGAAACCGGTGGTATTCTGAACTCAAATTCGAAACCCTCCTCCTACACCTGAAGAAACGTCTATTCCACATCCAACGAGACAAAACACTTCGCACTATCAAAACCTAATAATGACCAAGGAAAGATTCAACCACTGACTTGCTTAGTTTACTCGCAGCGCTGTTATCTATCCACAATCTTATTGTCTCGTCTTTCACCGTAAGTACTTGGGGTGATACTCGGGAGCTCGGGTTTATAAGCAGTCCGATTTTTCGTGGACATTTCTCGACCAATTACAGTATTCGAACACAGGTGGAGTGGCAAAACGATCGGGAATAGGATGATTAACAAGCAACATCAACAGCATTCAAATCCCTGACTATTGGCTACATTCTCTGCATCAAAGATAATTTCCTAGATCCCCCAACCGCCAGCGAGCGTACTACTATTGTTTTCTGAAAAGTGAGGTTACAACAGACAAGACATCGCTAGCGACAAAGCTGAGAAATGGTGTTCCACATGGTTGACATTCTTCCCAAAAGACCTTGGCAAATCAACATGTAAAATTTTCAATTTTTCATCCAAGTAGTGATTGTTGACCACCTTCAAATGACAAACGTTGAGATAATTCCAGATCCCTCGATGTGCCAATAACCGCGTCGAACACCGTATTATTTTACCGCTTTGTATCGTCACCTCTCTCGACTTTGAATTCAACTTCACCGCCACAGCTTTAACATTGCGTCTTTATGCGTGGAACAAACATTCATGAACATTGCGATCCTTTTTATTTTTCCTTGCCAGATTTTGAGCTCTCCGACCGAACTCTTCAATGGTATATTTGTTCACTTCAGTCGTCAATTACTAACGATCCATAGAAATCAACCAATCCAAGGTACTCCTATTTCAGAAGGACTACTATGAGAAAATCTGAACTGCGACAGATTGTTGGGTCAAAATTCAGCTGAACAACCTGAACATCTGTTGACAAACCAGCGTCCTAAGAAACGAAAACACATAGCACAAATCTCACAAATGGAGGAGAACGTGCCTCTGGAGTTGACCTATTGGGACCTGATATGACCCGTTATACATAAGCATGAGTATGACACCAACTTTAGAAACACCTTTCCGAACTGATATGTCATGTAAATGTGATACCGCCATGGAAGAACATCTATCAATCAGTGAATTTAATCACATTTCGGTTTCCTCACTTACACATTTCTCTTTACTCGTTTGTTATCTCTGTTGGAGTGAATCAAATCACATTTCACAAATTATCAGTGAATTTAATCACTTTATTTCTTTTCTCATATGCATCAGTGAATTCAATCACATTTCTTTACATACGCCGTGTGAATTAGATCACTACAGACTATTCACGAGCAGGAGAAAATAGCTGTACAACACCATTAAGTAAAGAACAATCAACTGCCTATAACCCGAATTAGGGAATACAAGGTATCACTTAGCAGGTACATTCCTTCTTATTAACATCCAAAGCGTATTCCACAAATACCAATTGCATATTAACTTCAAATATTGAAACTCCTAGATAATAGTCGACAACCATCTTTCCCAACAAAAACGTGATTTTGCAATAATTGAGGTATTTTTTTTCTCGAGGACTCGTTTGAATAGCACCAAAATAATTGTGTTCAAAACCAGGAGAACTGACCAGAACCTTGTTTTGGAATGATATCAAACGTTGGTCTGCTGACATTTTTTTCGATTTTTTTTTCAAGCGTGTATTGTGCATCACAGCTTAATTACTCAGATGCTGATGATCTCAACCAGCCGTCATTTATCGCGAAAGATTGCGCATCGTTTGATTTGTATACTGCGGCTGATTATCCATGACAGCTCCCGCACGGCGGCTGCTAAAACAGTTTTAGTCAAGGTGCACACCGTGTGTAAATCTTACGGGCGCTATCTGGCGCGATCTGATGCTGCGCGTTTCGAACGTAGCTTGTTGAGAATCCAAGATAAGCGCGACAATACCTGTGTAGAGTCATTGAATCACCATCTAGCCCAAAAGAAAACGACCACACCGAAATTACCTGTTAAATGAATCTTAAGATCACTGGGGTTCCCTTTTCAACGTGTAACTCGATATGCAAGGCACATATGTTGCAATTATCAAAAGTAAAATATGTTTATAATCTCCCATATTAAAATGACATCAGCACGAGTAATTCATACTGTAATAGAAAATATAGAACAAAGGCAGAAAACCAACTCTCAAGTCTCAAGTACGCAAAATACAACTCGCCATACCCACTTGCGAGCATGTGCAGAAAGCTTCAGCTAAGCAACGCAGCGCAGTTTTCATAGAGCCAAGAATGGCACAACATCAGCCATACAAGAAGCCGCGTACAGACACACTCACTGCCTACCGTCAACCACTGCGTAATCAAGGCCAACGCGCATTCCCCTACATAGTCGCATCTTTTCTCTCCTAGTGAATTGAATCACGTTCCCTCTAGCATCTTTCATTCTATTCAATTTGCTTCCCGATCGTCCAACCAACTAGTTGAACTACACGTCCAGTCCAGAGAATTCAAACTCTCACACGAAAAAAATCTCTCACTCTCTACTCTATTACAACCATCCACTGAGCAGCAATACAAGCTGCCACTGTTGCTAATGCACGCCTAGCGCCGCATACATATACGCACCACAGGTGATGCGCGGGCGAACGCACATTGCTATTCCCACATGGATGGCAGTGTGGACGCCTACGCGTGAATATGTGAGCTTATCGCGTTTCAACAGTAGGTACACGGCTACTGTTCACTTACACTATTTCCTTTTTTTCGTGCAGCATGAATGATGCTTTCTTTTCGGCCTCGTTCTTAATCAAATGATGGGTTTGTACATACCTTAAAACCGCACATGGCATTTGAAATCGATATGCCTGAACCAGCTTACCAGATACATCCCGCAGTGCAACAGGAAAGGATTAACCGAAGCAGCCACTCCATAATTCTTCCTGCATTTATTCACAAATTTAATAACTCCATCTCACCGAGTATGCTGCTTCAATCACCAATATTTTATTTCCTTTCACTTCACGGGGCTCACACTCTTGCTTTTCTTTCGTTTTCAATTTTTTTTTCACTGTTGATCACTTAGGTTGCCGAGAATTTTTTGTTTCGGCCTCGTTCTTAATCAAATGATGGGCTTATACATACCTTAAAACCGCACATGGCATTTGAAATCGATATGCCTGAACCAGCTTACCAGATACATCCCGCAGTGCAACAGGCAAGGATTAACCGAAGCAGCCACTCCATAATTCTTCCTGCATTTATTCACAAATTTAATAACCCCACCTCACCGAGTATGCTTCTTCAATCACCAATATTTTATTTCCTTTCACTTCACGGGGCTCACACTCTTGCTTTTCTTTCATTTTCAATTTTTTTTCACTGTTGATCACTTAGGTTGCCGAGAATTTTCCCAACACTTTGCTTTTTTTTCTCAACATGGCGTGCCATAAGCGTGGCCGGATTCACTTTCTTCTCTGATGTTTATTTCTTAATTTCACTTTCATTATTTTTCAATTATGTCACCGCAAAAATTATCTCCAATATTATTTTCGTCACTGGTTTCCACATTCAAACAATGATTCTATGACATTTCCCGGAAAATCATTTGCCGGAAAGACATTTCCCGGCAAACATTTCCCGGAATGACCCATTTCCCGGAAACCCATTTTCCGGAATGTCGCATTTCCCGGAAACCCATTTTCCGGAATGGAACATTTCCCGGAAAACTGTTATCGCTATTCCCACACTCATTAAATCAACCTTTTTATGAAATGCACAATAATTGACTCATTTTGGTTGGTATTCATTGAAGAACTCAAGCAGGGCTTTCAGCGTTATTTCCAAATCTTCGAGAAAATATTAGCAGTTATCACTACATTTTGATTGAACAGCCATTGTTTAATGAAGGAAAATTCTCTATGACAATTCTGGCAGCTATGATTCCAAAAGATGACATACAAAAGAATAGCTTAAACACAAAGAATGGAATTTATCTTATTAAATGGTAGCGGATGCATTTTTCGCATAGTTTATAACCTGTATACTCTTGGTTCAAAGTTTCCATACTATTTGCGAGCTCTATAGGTGGGTTGCAGATTAGTCAATACTAGCTCAAGCAATGAAAAAGTCGGCTCGTCCTTCGACAACACCTCTGAAACCTACACATCAGACGCGAACAAAAAAAAAACAAAAATAAAACGTTGAAATGAAAATTAAATAAAAATGGGAAAGTCAAAACTTAATTACTAATTTAAAGAAGAGTATACTGTATTAAATTTATCTGTAGCTCTCACTTTATACCCTCTTATTGTTTCTCTCATATGTTCTTTGCCTTCTTGATACTAAACCTTAAAACTGTAAATGACAAGAGGCCAACTTCAACTGTTTGCCTAATGACTCATTTGGTTTAAGGTGAAACGGGACGCCGTGTTTTTTTTCCTATCTTGCCTCTCTTTCTAACAATTTGCCTCGCGATTTTGAAGATGGTAATCTCGAGTTCTATCGTACTGAAGATGCTGAAAAACAATCAGTATATGCACTGCAAGTGAGCATACACAATGATAGATTTTTGTTGCAAAATATGAAGTAGAATCTGAGATTACCATCTTAGTAGTAACAGAGCAATGGCGGATATTTCCCCGACCGTCCCGTTCGTCCTTAAGGGCGATTGGCAGAACTACACTTGAAATTTAGCGGTCAGTAAGGGCCTTTCAAATGACTACTGAGGTAATGGTGTAGCTTATTAGGCCGAAAATACATTTGTCCTCATTAGTACTACGCCAAATGGTCATTAGGCTAGATTGAAACAAAAGCGATCGAAAAACAGGCCTCGAAAGAACAGTCTATTACCAGAAGAAGGGAAAAACTGAAAAGGTGCAATTGACAGTTTGGCAATTAAACAAATCTGTAACAGTCTAACTTGAAAGAACACCATATTTTCAAGAGTAGGAAAAATATCAGAAATAGTTAATAGCTTGGCCGCCCATCAAATACGCAACGTTGTAACTAGAAAGAACAGTCTATTAAATAAAGAAGGGCAAATAGAAAGCAGCAAGTACCAATATAAAACACATGTTAGTTATTTACCATGTATTTTATTGGCACGTGCTGCTTTCTATGTAGGAGATTTGCCCTTTTTTATTTAAAAGGCTGTTCTTTCTAGTTACAACATTACTTATTTGATTGGCGGCCAAACTATTAACTCTATCTGATATTTTTCCTTCTCTTCAAAATGTGTTGTTCTTTCAGGTCGAAAGAACAACCGATTTTTTAAGAAGGAAAAACATCAGATGGAATTAATAAATTGGGTGCGAACCAGTTCTGTAACGTTACATCGTTAGAAAGAACAGCCTGTAAATTGAAGAAGGGTAAATCCCTTATGCAGTTAGCAGTGTTCAACTATATAAATGCACCTAGAACAGCCTTTGACGAAAAAGAAAAACAATTTGTTATTGAAAAGCCAGTCAAAATATGTCCATTCGGCTCAACGGTGCTGGCTCTACTGTGTTGAGTGAACTGAAACGAGAATATGAGTTCGATTTATTTATTAAGTTCTACAATCTTGAAAAAAAAAAATATAAAATTGTTTTAAGGCTCGATTTTCTGGAAATTGATCATCTACTTATAAAATTAGTCGTAATAAGAAACAAAAAACCAGATCATGTTTAAAGATTCTGAAATATCTTCTGAGGTATCTGGTTTTCCTAGAATTGCCTTTCCGGGAAATGGAGCATTCCGGAAAATGGTTTTCCGGGAAATGGGTTATTCCGGAAAATGTCTTTCCGGGAAATGGGTTATTCCGGAAAATGTCTTTTCGGGAAATGGGGTATCCGGGAAATGATTTCCGGGAAATGTCTTTCCGGGAAATAGTATAGAACCCAAACAATGTTTCACTTGATATTTTTTTCACCCTCGTCGCCAACTTGTGGTACCGAGATCCGCAGCACACGCGTCTAAGTAATAGAATGAATGAATGTGTCCGCTGCGGTTAGTCAAACCATCGGTAACAGCAAAGTGCCACCAATACACTATCGATACATACAATAGAGGTAATAAACTATAGAGGGAGAATGTCGCTGGCGTCGCCGCCGCAACATCTCTTGCTGGCGAAGATAGGGAGGGATATAAGTGTCAAAGCGAAAAAGTATGCAGTTTGACAGATAGATACCCGGGATGTTTGCGAACGAGAACAAAGGGAACAGCAGCGACATTCGTCCTCTATAGTTTATTAACTCTATTATACATACACGCGGATGCGGGACATACTATCAGCTTGCGCTGTCTACCACACTTCCCCTACACGGAGAGACGAAACTACCCAAAAGTGAGTTCTTTCCACCCAACTTCGGGGTTGCGTGCGTCAAGCCAATTTTGAGTTGATGGAATCGATGTTTTTGTTGGATTGTTCCCGCTTGCTTCCATGTGAAAAAAAACCTAATTTCAAGTTTTTTCCACCCAACCGAAATTTTGACTAGGTTGTATTCACTCAAATTTGAGTACTGTGCTAGAAACTCAGTGTTGGCTTGACGCACGGAACTGCAAAAGTTGGGTTGTTTCTCTCTTCACTCTCTGACAACAATAGAAAGAGCGCATGAAAAAGGAGATGAAAAAGAACTCAAAATTGAGTTTAAAAGTACCTAATTTTGAGTTTTTCAGTTTCTCCGTGTAGAGATTGCTCAGTACAATACAATTTTGTTTGACGACAGGACTCCAAACCAGAGATGCCAGATTATTTTATCAAAAATCTGTATCAATACAGATTTTTCTGTATCGCCGCATTTGAGGGTATAGCAGACACCGAGAGTCAAAAATTTCAAAAGAAACTAATAAAAATATACTACTTTTTGATGGTTTTTAATTTTTACTGGTATTTATTTTTTTTTTGAAACATGTGTGAAAATGCACAAATTTTAATAAATTATTCAAAGTTTGAGAAGCAATTTATAAAGTTTTCATCAAATTGATTAAAAATAACTTCAAATTTTATGCTATCTGGAGAAATCTGTATTACATTTTCAAAATCTGTATTTTTCTGTACTCTGTATCTTGTCTGTAAAGAAGGTCAAAAATCTGTATAAAAATAAGGCAGTACACCGTCTTCAGCCAGAGGCTGCACAGACTGAACATAACAAACACGAGGCAACGGACAACACACATCCCAAGTAACACACTTGTCACCGAAAAGTCGCGGCGGCGCAGGTTTTTGTTGCGCAAAAGTTACTGTGACTTACTTCTACCAAGTAAGTGTTTATTTGTTAGAAGAAAGTCACAGTGACTTATGCGCAACAAAAACCTGCGCCGCCGTGACTCTTCGGTGACAAGTGTTTTACTTGGGATAACACCCAGTGGCCCAATGGAGAATTTTTCGTTTGACGAAAAGTTTTCCCCACTGAAGCGGGAATTGAACCCGCACTCCGAGGCTTACGAAACGCCTAGACGACTGACGCCGCTATCGGATATCGGAATAGCTGGCTCAGGGTCAATAAAGTCATGTGAAGCTCCAGAACGAGCTAACTCATCAACCATTTTATATCCAGCGATGACCAGGTACCCATAAAAGGTTAACAGCTGAATTCAGCTCCTCGATTTGAGTTCGACAAGCGACCAGTCTGTCTAGTGATAAGGCTTTAGATCGCCAATCCGGAGACGGCGGGTTCGATTCCCGTTTCGGTCGGGAACTTTTCTCGATTTCCCTGGGCTAAAGACACTATATGCAAAGACACGAAATGTTCCAATTGGAATTCCAAATTTGCTGTCAATGTCATTCCAATCGAGCAGGAGACCTGTCAAACGCGCTTTAAAAGCATTGATCGACAGCATCATCGTCATAATGCGACAATCATCATCAACAGCAACAATCATCAGATTTCGTGTCTTTAGCATACAGTGTCTTTACCCTGGGCATAGTACATCATTGTACTCATACCTCACAATATACAAATTCATGCAATGACAGGCAAAGAAAGACCTTCAATTCATGGCTGTGGAAATGCTCAAAGAACACTAAGTTCAAGACAGACAGACCGAGTTCCAGTGGGAACGTAGAGCCACTAAAAAGAAGAAGAAGGAGAATAACAATAATAATAATCATAATAATAATGATAATAAGAGCCTAATCCCCTTTGGCAATCGGAAGTATGAATTACTCGTGCTGATGTCATTTTAATATGGGAGATTATAAACATATTTTACTTTTGATAATTGCAACATATGTGCCTTGCATATCGAGTTACACGTTGAAAAGGTAACCCCAGTGATCTTAAGATTCATTTAACAGGTAATTTCGGTGTGGTCGTTTTCTTTTGGGCTAGATGGTGATTCAATGACTCTACACAGGTATTGTCGCGCTTATCTTGGATTCTCAACAAGCTACGTTCGAAACGCGCAGCATCAGATCGCGCCAGATAGTGCCCGTAAGATTTACACACGGTGTGCACCTTGACTAAAACTGTTTTAGCAGCCGCCGTGCGGGAGCTGTCATGGATAATCAGCCGCAGTATACAAATCAAACGGGGCGCAATCTTTCGCGATAAATGACGGCAATCATCAGATTTCGTGTCTTTATCATACAGTGTCTTTACCCTGGGCATAGTACATCATTGTACTCATACCTCAAAATATACAAATTCATGCAATGGCAGGCAAAGAAAGTCCTTCAATTCATAGCTGTGGAAATACTCAAAGAACACTAAGTTCAAGATAGACAGACCGAGTTCCAGTGGGAACGTAGAGCCACTAAAAAGAAGAAGAAGGAGAATAACAATAATAATAATCATAATAATAATGATAATAAGAGCCTAATCCCCTTTGGCAATCCGATTGCCCGGGGTAGGTGAAAATTTTCAGCAATTTTTGCTGAGAAGTGCCAAAACTCTACAATAATAATAATAATCATAATAATAATAATAATAATAATGATAATAATAATAATAATAATAATAATAATAATAATAATATAATAATAATAATAATAATAATAATAATAATAATAATAATAATAATAATAATAATAATAATAATAATAATAATAATAATAATCATAAAAATAATAATAATAATAATAATAATAATAATAATAATAATAATAATAATAATAATAATAATAATAATAATAATAATAATAATAATAAAAATAATAATAAAAATAATAATAAAAATAATAATAATAATAACAAAAATAATAATAAAAATAATAAGAAGCAGAAGGAGTTGCATGGGACGCACTCCCATCAACTGGAGCTCGAGCACATCGATAAGGCGGCGTCGAACGCGTGGCTGGTGCGGGGTGAAATCTTCTCGGAAACAGCTTGCTTTAAAGCACAACTTGGTCGACAGATTTGTACCCTACTACAAGTAGCAGCCGTACCCGGTTCTGGAAAATAGTTGCATAAAGCTGTACTGGGATCGCGAGATCATTACGGACGTCCTCATTCGTGCCAACCGGCCCGACATTGTGGTTTATGACAAAAGGATGAAGCGGGTAACCCTCATCGACATCCGTACCGTTAGACCATAATGTCCAATCAACGTTCTCCGGCAAGACTAGTCGACAAAATTGAAACTTTTTTCACGCACTTTGACCATTTGTTCCATTTCTAATGGAATTTGGCCCGCTGATTTCGAATCTGACTTCAGAATTCCTGTAACACGTGCAGTTTTTGAGAAAAATAGGATTTTATTCACAAAATTTAATATGTCATAGAAAATAAAATATTGGAATTTTAATTTTAAAATTTTTCTTCTGCTCATTATAACTAATATTTATATTCAATAGATTTTGATTCACTGATTCTTAATCTGACCTAAGAATTTCAGTAACACGTAAAATTTTTGAGAAAATACGATTATTCACAAAATTTTATATTTTCTATTTTCAATGAACTATTGTCTTTATAATTTTATTTTTTTTTAATTTGCTCTTCTTAACCAATATTTTTATTTATTAGATTTTCATACACTGACTCGAAATCTGACCTAAGAATTTCTGTAACACGTAATTTTTTTGAAAAAAAAATAGGGTTTTATTTACAAAATTTCATATTTTCATACAAAACAAAATCTTGTCTATATAATTTTGAATTTTTCATCTGCTCATCATAACCAATATATTCAATAGATTTTGATCCACTGATATAGAATCTGACCTAAGAATTTCAGTAACACGTAAAATTTTTGAGAAAATATGGTTTTATTCATCATATTTCATATTTTCTATGGAAAATAAAATACTGTCTTTTCAATTTTATTTCATTTTATCTGCTGATCGTAACCAATATTTATTGCAATATATTTTATTCCTCTGATTCAAAATCTGAACAAAGAATTTCGGTAACACGTGAAATTTCTGAAAAAAATGAAGTTTTATTCATGAAATTCATATTTTCGTAGGAAATAAACTAAATTGTGTTGTTCAATTTATTATGGCCATATGTTAACCCGTAAACACCCGGGACGATCTTCTTTTGGCAGAAATGCAATATCTTCTTTGTTTCAAACTCCTCCAGGTTATTCACCCAAGAGTTCCTCCAGAAATATCTCCTGGAAATCTTCCAGGAAGTTTTCCAGGGTTTCCTCCAGGATTTTTTCCAGGAATTCCTTCAGGGATTCTTCAAGAAATTCTTCCAGGGATTCCTCCATAGACTCACCCTGGAATTCCTCCAGAGCCCCTTCAGGAATTCATCCAGGATTTCCGCCAACGAGTAATCAAGGTATTTCTTCAGAAAATCATCTAGGGATTCTTCCACAAATTCCTCCAAGGATACCTCCAGGAATTCTTCCAGGGATTACTCAAGGAGTTCCTCCAGGAAATTGCTCCGGGTTATTTCTCCTGGTAATTTCTGCACAAATTGCTCAAGGATTTTCTTCAGGTATACCTTAAGGGCTTTTTCCAGGAATTACTATTAATTCATCTAGGAATTCAGCAAGGGATTCTTTCAGAAATCCCTCCACGGTGTCCTCCAGAAATTGTCCCGAGGGTTCCTCCAGGAATTCCTCCACCAATTCATCCCGGAATTCTTCCAGCAATTCAGACAGGGGTTTTTCCATGAATCACAGGGATTCCTCCTGAAATTCTTCCAGATATGCCATAAGTCATTCCTCAAAGAATTCCTCCGGGATATATTCCAGAAATTCCTTCTGCAAATACTCTAGAAATTTCTTCAGGAATTACTCCAGGTATTTCTCCAGAAATTACACAACGAATTCCTCCAAAACATTCTACAAGAAATATTCTAGGAATTCCTTCAGGAATTATTTCAGGAATATCTCCAAGGATAACTGCACAAGTTTCTACAGGAATTCCTCCAGAAATTCCTAATGGAAATCCTTCAGGAACTCCTCTAAGAATTCCCCCAGAAAATCCCTGGCCAAATTCATGGAGGGATTCTTGGAGGAATTTTTGACAGAATTATGGGAGCAGCTTTTGAATAAATTCTTATTAGAGTTCCTTGGAGGAATTCTTACCAGAAGTTTTGGAGAAACATCTGGAGAAATTCTTAGAGAAATTCCTGGAGGAATTTTTTAGAAATTTTTGAAGAAATATTTGGAGGAATTCATAAAAGAATTTCTGGATGATTTTTTGGATGAATTCTTGAAGGAATTTCTGGAGGTATTTTTGGCGAAATTCCTGAAGGAATTCTTGGGAGAAGTCTTAAAGGGACCACTGGTGAAATTCTTGGGGAAGACCCTGTAGAATTTTTTAGAGAAATTCCTGGAAGGTTTCTTGGAAGAATGCTAGGCTGATGTCCTGGAGGAATTCCTAAATCTCTTTTGAGAAAAATTCCTTAAGAAATTTTTGGTGAAATTCTTGGAAGAATTCTTGGGGAAATCCCCGAAGATTTCTGGAGGACTTTCTGAAGGAATTTAAGAAGTTATTTCGGGGGAACTTCTGGAAGATACCCTGGTGGAATTCCCAGAAGAATTCATTGAGGAATTTGAGTAATTTCGGGAGGAATTTTTGGCGTACTTCCTTAAGGTGAATTGGGAGAGCGTCCAGGTGCATTTTTGACTCGAATTTTTGAGAGCACCGATCTCGTAATCCACAAAACGCCCGAAAACGAAAATGCTACTCAATGTTTATCACGAGTGAGCAAGGCTACTCATTGCTTTTTAAGCTCTGTTTGTTGTTCAGATGACAAGATCCGTGCTTTCGATATTTGCAAGGCAGCCATTGTGACGGCCATCTTTGGATTCGCTCATATATGTCCTTAATACTTTTTAGCAGAATTTTTTGAGGAAATCCCTGAAGGAATTCTTAGAGTAAACCCCAAAGTATTTTCTTGAGCAATTTCTAAAGGTTTCCCAAAGGAACCTGGTGGTATTCATGGAGGAATTGGTATTCTAGAGTAATTCATGACAAAAATGCTTTAAAAATCCTTGGGGGAACTCCTGGAAGAATTCTTTGAGGAATTCCTAAAGAAGTTTCTAGAGTAATTTCTGTATAAAATTATTGAAAAATTTATTCACGAATTCCAGGAAGAATTTGTGAAGAAATGCCTGAAAGTAATCTCGGATGTATCCATGGATTAGGCTTGAAGGTCCTAATTCCAGAATAGTTTGGATGGCCTGGAATACCCTATGAATGTACCAAAAGCATTATAGCTGTGCACTGAGGCTCCATCAGCAGTGAAGACTACATTCCACGAATAATTTTTACAATTTATGAATGATACATTATGTAGATATCGTAATCCAAACTTCAAAGTGTTTTGGAGGCCATTTATATTTCTCGGAATGTCCAATTGCCACAATATCAAGTTGCTCGTGGCATTGCGAGGTCTAATGGACATCAACGTGAATAAATTTCTTAAACAGAGTGAGTACAAGCGATGGTAGATGTTGTAGCTCTTAAGAAAATCAATTCCAGAGAAGTTTGAATGACCTAGATCACCCAATTCATGTACAATGAATTTTCTAGAGGTGCTTTGAAACTTCAATAGACTATGATAGGTAGTAATAGATTGCATGCCAAGGATCAGTGAAAACTATTGATGATTAGCAAAACGAAGAAATTGGAGCAAAATTTAGTAGAATTTATAAAAATTACAAAAAGGCACGTATTTCCTGCAACCAGCAAAATGGGGAGGGTGCAAAGGGGGGAGGTACCATGTATTTCTTAGCACAACTATTCCCCTGGACTATAAAAAAACTTCAGGGTAAAATGTTTTGAAACAAAGAAGACATTGCATTTCTGCCAAAAGAAGATCGTCGCGGGTGTTTACGGGTTAAGAATGAAGGAAGTCATTTACGTAATAACACAGCCAAACAAAAATTAACTATTGGTCTGTCTCAATAGCAAACTTATGTCTATGACAGATTTTGGGCCGATGAATCCGAATCCGGGCTCAGATTTACTCCAACGCGTCACAGTTTCGAGCTACACCTTTATTTATAGGGTAAATATACGATTTTGGTTTTTTTTTACTGTATTCCATCAAGCATGAAAACATATTTTTTAAACAATCAACAGGTCAATTAACATGTACATTAACGACTTAAGTAAAATATTTCGATTTACAAAATCGAATTTGATAGTTTAAAGCGATTTTTGTTAGGTACAATATTTCCCGTACAAGTCAACCTCCAAAAGTTGCATGTAAGTTCACGGACTAAATATGCTTAAATCTGCCAAATTTGATTTAGGAAAACAAAATATTTTCCCAAAAAAAAAATGGATGTTCGAAAAGTGCTTTAAGTGCTCAACCATTAAATGAAAGATATGCATATTTGAAGCATTTTCGTAGAACATTTCAATTTTCTAAAAAATCGTTTAGAGCTTCCGCCAGAGCGATTTTTAAAAAATTACCCCTTTTCATGAAAATTCTTTAAAAAAATTAATACCTATAATATAATTTCAACTTCTGATTTTTTCCAATATTTTTGTATGACCCCTAGGTATTCTTGAAGGGTATTAGTTCGCATAGATTAGGCTGTCCAAAAAAATCGATGTTCGAAAAGTCAAAGTGCTCAACCCTTAAATGAAAGCTGTGCATATTTGAACCGTTTATGTACAACATTTCAAATTTCTAAGAAATCGTGTAGAGGTTCCACCAGGGCGTTTTTTTTTAAATTACCCTTTTTCATAAAAAATTGCGAAAAAAAAACATTTGTTCGTAATATTATTTTAATTTCTGATTTTTTTTTCAATATTTTTTGTATTTTTCTAGGCACTTAGGGTATTCTTGAAGGGTATCAGTTTTTTGAAATATTGTGTTAACCTTCACATACCCGACCCTCAACATCTCATTATAAAAATGCTGGCAATTCGACAATTTTCATTCGATTTTTTTGCAGTCGCCCTCAATCGATCATAAATTGGTGTAAGTTTATTACACCCAAGTGGCCATGTAATATCCGGAACCATCCGGAGATATTCCAGATTGTACTGGGGTCAGGGAGGGTGCCGAAATGGCTAAACATGATTATTTCGTGTGTTATTGTGTTTGAACCATCGATTTTCAGCGAAATTTTCATTGCGAAAAATAAAACACAACTGCGATAATCAGATTTGAATAAGTTGACCCATCCGGATCACCGTGACAGATTCCGCGGGGGCCTCATTGGGGACACTTCTGGTTTCGTGCGACTTAACAAACTTCATGATTTCGAATGACTGAGTCAGAAATGATCTAGCATAGGTTCCACGAGGGGTGACATAGGGGATTTCTGGATTGCAACCAAAACATGCCGTGCGACGTATCAAACTAAATGATTTCGAGAGAATAGGGCAGGAAAAAATGACTGAAGCATGTAGCAACTGATATTCCCGCTCCGAAGCACCCGAAACAGGTTCCGCGGGGACCTCTCAAACACAATAACACACGAAATAATCAATTTTAGCCATTTGGCTAAACAGACACCTCCCCCACCCCCTGACCCCAGTACAATCCGGAATATCTCCGGAATGGTTCGGGATGTTACATGGCCATTTGAGTGTAATAAACTTTCACCAATTTATGATCGATTGAGGGCGACTTCAAAAAAATCGGATGAAAATTGACGAAATGCCAGCATTTTGAAAATGAGTTGTCGGGGGTCGGATATGTGAAGGGTAATATTGATGGCAGAACCGTTTTTGTGCTGATGAAACGACTACTTTTTGAGAATGTTTCATCAAAATTTGATAAAAAAATACATGTCCATTTTTTTTATTTTCTACCATGAAAGTTTCATCTGATAGTACTATTTGTATGTGTCATTTCTATCAAAAAAGATTATACATAAGTGACCAGATTTTGTCAGCCCCATTTCGGAACACATTTTTTGCCCTCCTCGAAAACCTAAACCATTTTTCAAACTTTTTATCCCTCAATGTTCTGCCCTTTAGCTGTAGTTTGATGTAAACATGGATAAATTGGTAAAAGTTTGACCGTAAGATAACGAGAGCAAAAAGTTTGTCGCAAAATGGGGCTGACAAAATCGGGTCCTTACTGTAAATATCTTGTAAAGCTGAGATATTACGCTCTTAGTAAATGGACAATATTTCAAAGTTTTGCAGAACTTTTTATGTTTGGAATATTATAAGGTCTTAGTGACACTCTAATGTACGTATATTAAAAAGAATTAGAGGCTTGAAATAACAGCTTTACTTGTTAAATGGTCAAATTATTCCAAACACGGATTGTTTTTTTTTTTATTCTGTGGTGGTTAGTATCGGCTTGATGCTGAATTACTGTGCTGTACATATAGACGGAAGCTTCTATTATTATTATTATTTTTCTTTATTATCGAGATTTTCAGCCCTCGGCTGGTTCATCTCGTACGGAAGCTTCTATACAAGCCCTATACCAATGATCCAATCCAGAGATGGCGGGTTCGATTTTCGTTCCAGTCGGGAAACTTTTCTCAACTGCCTGGGCAAAGTGTATCATTGTACTTGCCTCACAATATACAAATTCATGCAATGGCAGGCAAAGAATGCAATTCAATTAATAATTGTGGAAGTGCTCCAAGAACACTAAGTTAAGCGAAGCAGGCCAAGTCCCAGTGGGGACGTAAAGCCATAAAAAAGAAGAAGAAGAAGAAGAAGAAGAAGAAGAAGAAAAAGAAGACCAATGATTCTGGCGCACTTAATCCACATGTATATGCTGTGCGAGCAGCTTCTATGCCACCAAGTCATACTCTTTTCTCGGCTCCTATGTAACCTCTAACTAAATAACATCTTGAGAAGGCGCTATTTCAGCTTGTTCACAGTTGTTAATAGTTATTTATGTGACGAGTTGCAAAAAGTTGATTTTTTCAACACGAGTAGTACATTTATCCAACGAAGCTTGCCGAGTTAGATAAATACGAAGAGTGCTGAAAAAATTGAGTTTTGCAACGAGTTCCATACAAAATTTTATGCACTGTTTTTCCATTAAACAACCCATTTGAGTTGCATAATGTTCATAATGCAACTCAAATGAGTGTGTAACTATTTTTCATTATGCAACTCATTTCAGTCGCATAATGAACCAGTTCGGAAAAAATGGCTATTATGATACCAAAATGAATTATATAAAATTGAAATTATGATACTGAAATGCATAAATTATTATACGGCACACGGTGTCAAAATTTCGATTATTATCGAACTTTCATGTACCTCGGATTTTTCTTCATAGAATGTTAGAATTTCGGCTGTAATGTATTAATGCAAAATTTGAAAATATACTATCGGGGAAAATTTGAGTTAGATGAGTTTTAGGGTATTTCCCATACTAAAAATCAATAATTACTATTTTAGCCCAAAAAACGTCCCATACAAAATGTATGGAAAATTTTTCGCCGATGAAATATTTTCTAGTTTTCCGATTGTGAATATATAGCCAGAATACTATTCATTTTCGAAGAAAAATCCGAGGTACATGAATGTTCGATAATAATCGAAATTTTGACACCGTGCGGCATCCCCAAATTGATCGATTATATATAATTAGGTTATTTAAAGCTTATGTGGCCAGCAAGGTACCCGGGTACCTTTTTCGATTTAAAATCTTGATATTTTTTTATAATTATTGAGAGTAGGAAGTTGAAACTCTGCTAGATCTAAGAGCTCGTGAATATATATCTATTAATGGGGTTGACCGAATTTCCAAATAAGGAGGGGCAGGGGGACGGTCTTCTGTTTATTTTTTATTACGTGTAATGCCGGCAGGCTACCCTAGTACCCACGAAACTGAGATTATCATATCTCCGTTAATTTTTCACCGATTTTAAAAATATGTGGCTCATTTAACTCAAAAACTCATTATCTATCGAGAAAATATTTGGTTGCACCGATGTGTAGACCGTGGTTTCCAGAGAATCTGGATTTTCGGGAGCATGTCTTTAGACAATTTGAATCCCGCATTGTTGAGCCTAGGATACCGTAAAGTGGCCATTGCTAGCCTGACCTGAAATCGCTGCTACAACACTTTTTATGATCCCAGGCTGGTCAGATACTATATGCTGAAGCAATAAGATGATTGATACCGATATTGTCACTAGCCTACCGAAAAATAAGTGCATTGTTTTGTTTAAAAACATAAGCCCGGAAATTTGGGTTTTCCGGCACCCACGGTGATCGGACCGCTTTAACCCAATATTATATCGATAGATAATGGTTTTGCGAGTTGAATGAGCCAAAAAAAAAATAAAATCAGTGGAAAATTGACGAAAATATGATCATTTGAGTTTCGTGTGTACCCGGGTACCTTGGCGGCATTCTACGGGTGTTTTTTTGCTGGCCACACTACGGTAAAAGTTCTTGCCGCTACTTGAAATCGAACTCCCGATCTCCGTATCTACTGGTCCCAATGATGTCCTCGCTGCCACACTGCTATATGTAAATAGCATAAAGCCTGCACATTTTAGAATCGGTACACTTACAACCGGCTGCAGATCAAAAATGGTTTGACCTAGAAAAAAAAATGTTGTAAGAAGCAAATGAAGCTTATCTATTGTATTTTGTAGGAAAAATATAAAATTTGCAGTTCTATTCCTTTAAGATAAAATTTTGATCTGATTCTGTAATTCATGCCATTTTCATCTGCACAAACCAATTATCGTCGTTACTTGCAAATTTCACAGCATACGGGCTTGTATTTTCACAAGAAACAAATTTCTATTCATCAAAGATATGCTCAAAGCAAGTTACGACATTGAGCTCTTAACAAATATGGTTCACAAAACCATAATCAACGTGTGGCCTTATTGTCTAATCACGCTATATTTAAAACATAATTTTATTCAAAGTATTTTTTTTATAAAAAAAATATTCCCTAGTGATCGTTTTTTGGATCTACAATTCCCTAATTCAAGTGGCCTAACATAATTCATACCGAAACCTGGACTGATTTTGGAAATATTAGCAGTTTTCCGCACAGCATTTGGAAATTCCGCAGTCATAAGGCGAACTTCTCCTTATAAACCTAAAATTGGACAGTTTTCATGAGAGAAACACTTAAAACCATATGTATTATGAAACTATAGATGTAACATTATGATCACAAATTAAAAAAAAATCAGAGTAGATTCAGTTTAGTTAAAAAATATCTTAAGATATTTCACATCATTAAAACACATCCAACGAATTTCGTCAGCAAACGTCCATACAGCTTTCAAGCCACGATTCATATTGCTCTGCGTCAAATCATTGGTTTCTTGTATACCAATACTATTCGTATACTTCCTGTATGCGTATTTGCTGAACTAAAGTTAATGCGAAAAAATTTTTTTTTCCTTAAGTATGTGTGAAAGTCTTTGATTTTCCATAAAACCCTTCGAAGGTTTACCATTGCTATATTGGTAATTTTGAAACATATTCCGTGTTTATGTTTCAAAATTACCAATATAGCAATGGTAAACCTTCGAAGGGTTTTATGGAAAATCAAAGACTTTCACACATACTTAAGGAAAAAAAAATTTTTTCGCATTAACTTTAGTTCAGCAAATACGCATACATTTTACCTCCCGTAATTAATAATCATAAGACTCTATACTGCGGAATTGGTGGAGCAATTTTAAATTCCTACACAAATCATGAATCTGACGATGATTGGTTTTTGTTCAATTTGTGCAGAAAAAACTGGCACTATTTATGAATTCAGATCAATAGTTCACCAAAAAATTCAAAACAGCCATTTTTATGTTTTTCCTACAAACTACAATAGATAGGCTTCAATTGGCTTCTTCAGCGATGTTGAGATAATCCCATATTCTGAATCTCCATGCCAAACTGAGCTGAAATCCAAATTTTCATGAATTTCGGTGCCCGCCCAAGTTTTTTTTTTTTTGTTTGTATTTACGTGTATTTTAACTTATGCTAATTCTACACTTGCCCGCCCAAGTTACAATTCCATTGCAGATTGGTTTTGTTTGATTATTATTAAGGTTTTATTACAGCAATAATTAAAACTCACAGTTTTATGACTGCTTTTATGAAAACCATTAATAAAATGATTTATAGTATACTTGAAGATATTCATAAAGACATATTTTAAGAGTAAACAAAACTTTCCGATATGTAAACCTTCTAGCAATCATTATTACCACAATAAAACTGTTAAAGCTCTCAACAGATGGCGATCCGTTCGATTAGTAACGACATCTGTTGGTGGAAAAGCAGAAACTACGACACTGCTAGGTTTATTGCGGTCATCATAAAAGTAAACTTGCTTTCGTTTTATTTTCGCTGATTATGGTCGTCGCCATATTGAATAATTAGCTTACGTGAATGGAAAATAGTTAATTTTGCTTAAATAAGCAATAAATTGATAGTTTGTCACCATTTTCATAACATGCTCACATAAATAAACTCTCTCTGCTGAGTTTTCTTGTGATTCGAGATAGTTTTACTAAATTCAAAAATTGATTTATTTCATTCCAAGATGATAATATTCACTATTTTCGAAGCGCATTAATTTTATGATTCTGCACCCCCAATATTCACGATTAATTCGAATGCGCATAAGCCTACCAGCACAATAACTACTGAAATATTACTTTGAAATGATCGCTTTCTACTTACGAATGATGTATTCTCCTGAACTTTACGTGCCATCGCAGAAGCTTCTCTGCATCTTGAGCTGTCATAGTTTTTGTTGGAAAAAAAACAACAACAAATGAGAATGGAACATTTTTCAGCTAGGTTTCAAAACGAGTTAATTGCTACTCTTAATGTGGTTTGCAAAACCTCTCCGAGAGTGGTCCACTTAGCCGGAAGATGCTCTTAAAGAGGTTATCAAGAGGTTTTGATGTATAAATCAGTTTTATAAAATTGGTTATTATTATATTTTATTAAAGACACTTTACCAAAAAAGTTGGCATTCGTGTCCAGATAAAATTGGTTAAGAAGATCTTTTATAGATCCGAACAAAACCTAAAATGTTACTTGGGCGGGAACGTATTTAAAATCAGTTTGAAATTTGCATGGGAGTGATTTGTCTAATCACCCCTCGTCGCATTTTGTACTGGGTGGAGCTGTCAAACAGTTGCCAAGCTGTCAAAAGGTGGTTTTAAAAAATCTCTTTGAAATTAATTTTAGGTACCGTAAACCGGGGTCAAATTGATCAGCGGGTGAAATTGATCACTCGGGTACTACATTGTAATTCCATACTAGGAACTCTTAAGCGTCGTAATGATCTTAAACTTTTTACGTCATCTGATTCGTAGATGTCTAGAAATGAGTGTAGACTTTTAATTTTTTAGAAAAAAGTTAGTTTTGCCTTATGTTTTCAAGGAATTTGCAATGTATTTCTCATTTAACTGAAATCATTGCTGCTAAACAATCAATTGCTAATAGGACTTCCCGTGAATTCTCTGTTTTAACATTTTTGTGGAGCCTTGGTTGGGATCAGAACAGAAAATTGTTATAAAAATTTCATTTTATGAAGAAATAGTCATTTATTGTAATAGAAATCACTTTTTTTTAAATGAAATTGCTTACCTTTAGGCGTTTAAGGGGGAAATTTCGAAATTTAATTTTGCATTTAGAGTATTAAATTTACTAGTTGTAAGATTTTAAACGCGTTATTCGGTTTTAGAAGAGCAAAATTAGCGGCGAAGGAAATTTTCCTTTCCAACCGATGCTTAACTGTATACTGATCAATTTCGCCCCAAAGCGGCATTTCCAATATTTTGACATTTGAAGTTATTTAACTTAAAGTTTAAATTTGTTGAACAAAATTCTATCACATGGTTCCATGGACATCCACTGGATACTGGTTTTACAGAAATTCTTTGGGCAATATTTGAACAGGCACTAGTGTTATCCGCAAAAGTTGTTTTAAAGTGATCAATTTGACCCCGGATTACGGTACCAATGTAAAGTTCTAAAAATCTGAAAAAAAAATCGAAGTGGCTCAGAAAAACGTGCTCTTTTGTATAAAATCAAAAAATCAATACTTTTTTTCTTAATTTAAAACCCCAATTGCTTCTAACAACACTTTTTCCCAAGTGAACCCGTTTTTGATCTGCAGCCGGTTGGAAGTGTGCCGATTCTAAAGTGCGCAGGCTAAAGAAAACAGTCCGTTTTGTTTTATTCCAAACAAGGCTTTATCATTGTGCCACAAGAAACCTCACCCAACTTCATTTTGCTGTAAAAGCTTGTGAAACGTCAAACGCAATACATTGAACAGGCTGTAAGGTCGTGCCAACAGGTTCTTCGTCACAGCTTCTAGCTGAAAAATGTTCTTTCAACAGCTACGAAGCGTGTTTGTGTATTTGGCTACAAAACTTACTGTAAAAAAGCAGCTGTTTTATTGGTTGGGACTCTTATTCAATTTGCACATCTTCCAGCAAATCTTCCAGAGTTGGATTAAAGTGCAATAGAAGCAACTCAAATAATTTCACAGCAAAGATATGGATAGCTGTAAATTATTTGTCTAGGAGCTTTATATCCAGCTTGAAGTTTGTTTTGACAATAATGTTTACATCCGACAAGCCGTGTTGGTATACCAACAGTTTCTCTATTACAGCTTCTAGCTGTAATGATATCGTATTCAAAGTGCTGCTGGTTGTGGATTTGTCAGCATTACGATTTGCACTGTATGTTAGTGTTTGTTAGTGGGGACTCCTTTGTTAGCTGTTTTGTTAGTGAGGGACTCCTATTCAATTTGTTCAAGCTTTCACATCTTCAGAAAACTCTCCCGGAGTTGGCGGCACTACTGGGACCGCCTGTTCCAGTGGTAGGAGCCCAGTAATCAGGTGACCCCTAATTCAAGGTGTTATGCGGCTTTATGCTTACCGTGCCTAGGAATTAATGGTTAGGGGGTCTTATAAAAACCTAATCGCAAACGGAGCCTATGAAGTACGTACGTACCAGGGCACCCTCCACAGTATTTTGCCCTTACTGCGCTACACTTCTTCAATCTCAAACTTGAAGATGAATAAGGGCCGGATTATAAAGATGTCATTGATTAGTTTAAATTTTCACTTATATGGCTTCGCATTAAAGCCTGCGCACTTTAGAATCGGTACACTTTCAACCAGCTACAGATCAAAAACGGTTTCACTTGGAAAAAAGTGTTGTTGGAAGCAATTGAAGCTACAATTGTATTGTAGTTTGTTGGAAAAATATAAAATTTGCTGTTTTTATTTTTTTAGATGAACATTCATTAGTGCCAGTTTTTTCTACACAAATTGAACAAAAATCAATCATCATCAGATTCAAGATTTGTATAGGAATTTAAAATTGTCAAATCCACGAATTACGCAGTATAGAATCGTTTAAGGCCTTAATTAAGGGAGGTAAAATATTCCACGGGTGTTTTAAAATTACCAATATAGCAATGGTAAACTTTTGAAGGGTTTTATGAAAAATCAAAGGCTTTCACACATACTTAAGGTCAAAAAAATTGTTTTCGCATTAACTTTAGTTCAGCAAATACGCATACGGGAAGAATACTATACGAATAGTATTGGTATACAAGAAACCAATGATTTGACGCAGAACAATATGAATCGTGGCTTGAAAGCTGTATGGACGTTTGCCGACGAAATTCGTTGGATGTGTTTTAATGATATGAAATATCTGAAGATATTTTTCAACTAAACTGAATCTACCCTGTTTTTTTTGTGACCATAGAATTACATCTAGTTTCATAATACATATGGTTTTAAGTGTTTCTCTCATGAAAACTGTCTAATTTTAGGTTTACAAGGAGGAGTTCGCCTTATGACTGCTAATTTCCAAATTCTGTGCGGGAAAACTGCTAATAATTCCAAAAATAATCCAGGTTTCGGTATGAATTATGTTAGGCCACTTTAATTTGGGAATTGTAGATCCAAAAAACGATCCCAGGAAATCTTTTATCATAAAAAATACTTTGAATAAAATTATGCTTCAAATATAGCGTGAATGAACAATAAGGCAATACGTTGATTATGGTGTGTTGGGCGCCGTTGCTTTGAATTGGAGAAGGCTATCTTTTCGGTCTAGATGGTATCCGAACTTGGGAGGGCTTCGAGAAGTAACCTCCGGTTCGGACCAAACGACTACCCACATAGGTTCTCGGTCAAAGATTGATTCTTTATTGATTTCCTTTTGGCTTATGTAGGCTGACAGAATTATTTCTATCCTATATCTTACATATGCTAAAAAGAGACGACTGGAGTGATTGCCCTAGCGTGTAAATTGTTAGGTCAGTGCATTTTAGGCGCACTTGCTGGACCTACCCGATTGTGCAATTTGAAACCTTTCGTTTAGAATGCGCTTGGGTACGGACCGCACACGGAGAGGTACGGAAGAAAGAAGAATAGCGATGGGTTTGTTTTTGTCGTCACATATGGTTGTAATTACTTTGCTATGCATTTTGAATACATTGATCGGTCCAAGACGGATGGCCTTTAGACTTTGGTTATCATTTATGATTTCGGTTTAACAGTCGTTCACAAACGCATGCTCCAATGGTCTTGTAAACCATATTTGTCAAGAGTTCAATGTCGTAACTTGTTTTCAGCATATCTTTGATGAATAGAAGTTTGTTTCTTGTGGAAATACCAGGTTGTATGCTGTGAAATTTGTAAGTAACGACCATACTTGGTTTGTGCAGAAGAAAATTGCATGATTTACACAATCATATCAAAATTTTAGTTTAACCCTTTGGACCCGGATTGTTTTGCCTCTGTTGCCGCAACCTCGCTGGTCTCGAATACGTTTCTTATGCTCGGTTTCATGGCCGGGGTCATATTGACCCTTCCGGCTCCAAAGGGTTAAAGAATTAAAAACTTTATATTTTCATATTTTTCCTACAAATACAATAGATAAGCTTCATTTGCTTCTTACAACATTTTTTTTCTAGGTCAACCCGTTTTTGATCTACAGCCGGTTGTAAGTGTACCGATTCTAAAGTTCGTAGGCTTTTTGCGTTTTACACAGTGTATTCTGCACATTCTCGCCTTTGGCGTACTCAAATCGATACAGATCTGGCTTTATTGTTGCTGTTCTTTTTTGTGCTGTGACTTTTAGGAGTATAATCTTGCCTAGTTTGGGTAGTGCTACGGTTAGGATAGCTTAAATCAATCTTCAGCACAAAAGAACAGCAACGATCAATCTTTGTAGATTTATGCAAAATGGTACAGCCCAAGTGGCGTTAGTCCACGAATCTTACTTTTGTAAGGGGAATTTCTATCTAGGAAACCATGTGAATTCAGTGTTTGCTACTTCCAGTAAAAATGAAACGGCAAACCCACGTGTCATGCCTCGAGCATGTGTGCTTGTCAACAATGCAATCGTTGCTACACTCATCTCTGAACTAACTACTAGACATGTATGTGCTATCACAATTGATGTATCTGTTGGAATACTCAACCGGAAATACGTTTATTGTTCGGTTTATTTACAACATGATGAACCATCCCCTACGGATGCTTTCAAGCAAGTCATTGCATACTACACTTCAATAGGCTTTCCGCTAATTGTTGGTAGTGATGCTAATGCTCACCATATAATTTGGGGCAGCTCAGACATCAATTTGAGAGGCTCCAGTTTGATTAAGTAGTGCAGATCTTGGATTACTTAACATAGGACACCGCCCAACCTTCATGGTATCTACTAGAGAGGGAGTGTTAGACATAACGCTTTGCTCTACCAGAAATAGTCACGAGCTGACCAATTGGCATATGCCAGATGAAAAATCTTTATCCGACCATCCCTACAACTTGTTTGATTATGTGAATGTTACTTCGCAAACTTTGCGTTTCAGGAACCCCCGGTCAACCAACTGAGATCTCTTTACCGATTTGGTTGCAGCCAAATTTCATGGATCCGTGGACATCCGTTGACACTCCAAGTGATTTAGATGATGCCGTTGATACTACAACGGCATTCATCATATGGAAGCTTTTGAAGAAGCTTGCCCTCTGAGGTCTGTGAGGACCACAAGAGTAACGCCTTGGTGGAACTCTGATCTGGCGAAGCTCAGGAAACAATGTAAAAAGAGTTGGATCAGACGACATTCTGCTGGATCGGAAGCATTCAGGTCGGCTCGCAAGGCCTACCAGAAAGCACTTCGGTCTGCTGAACGATGCGGCTGGAAAAACTTTTGTACAAATGTTTCCAGTTTGAGTGAAGCCAGTCGGTTGAAAAAAAATCCTTGCAAAATCTAAGGAATTTCAAATGAACGAGCTTCGTTTGCCAAATGGTGATTTTACTTCCTCTGATAAGGAAAGTTTGGAATGTTTATTCAGTCCACACTTCCCCGGATGTGTGGATATAACATCTTCGGATGAACCTGATGTCTTTTCTTGTAGTTATGATTCTTTAGCTTCGGCTCGGAGTATCATAACTTTAGAATCGATTGAATAAGCACTTAATAGCTTTGCTCCTTTCAAATCTCCTGGGGCAGATGGGATTTATCCTATTTTGCATCAGA
Source organism: Aedes albopictus (assembly GCF_035046485.1). Taxonomy (NCBI): domain Eukaryota; kingdom Metazoa; phylum Arthropoda; class Insecta; order Diptera; family Culicidae; genus Aedes; species Aedes albopictus. Next base: position 272,566,947 of record NC_085137.1, read on the forward strand.
AGGGATTTGATCATTTCAAACATGTTTTGAAACAACTACTTGTTTGCAGTTTTGCTACAAGATATATTCCTAAATCCTGGCGGAATACACTAGTTTACAGCATTTTTTAACTCGGTAAACTGATGATCGTTTTTGGTGTAGAATCATGCCCTGAGTTCGAAAACGCGAAGGAAAAAAAATACAGTAGAGCGGATTTTTTTTTCGACTTTCCATACAAAGTTGATGATTTGAAATCGATTTTTGTTCTATTTTTAAGCAAAGTCGTTCATCTTACACATTTTATTCTCCGTAATCAATGCTCAAATTGAGCTGATTTTTTTTACTGTAACTCGCCTACATATGATATGTCAAATAAACGCTGAGAAAGAATTTTTAAATTGGTTTTTTTTAATGAAAAAAATACATTTCTTTATATATTTTTAGAAATTTTGCTAAAATTTAAGAAGATCGCCCCCAAAACTCGCCAATATCTTGAATTTTATCAACCTGACGCAAAACCTGCATTTAGATGATCGAATGGTATTGTATTCAGCTTTTTATTTATGGAAAAAGATTTAAAATTGGTTGAACAAAAAGCAAGATATTTGAATTTTCTTAAATTCCATATTTTAAAGAGTTGTAAAACTCGATATTGAGCTTTAACTCAAAAACTGTTCTACTTTAAATTTTTTGAAGCTCGGTTACGAAATCAGCGCTAAATAATGCATCAAAAATTTTGGTCGTTGACAGAAGTTCACGACTTTCGTTTTATTCTGTAAACTAGTGATACATATTACTGTAAAGTTTATTCCGAAAGTGGGTCGTGCGTCGTATGAAGAATGTAATGTTTAGAACGCATTGTCGATCAAATGTGTCTCTTCATGAGAACCAACATGCTTACCAATCTGGAAAGTCCACTGTGACTCTTTTACACAAGGTATCAGGTATTAGTAGATCGGTTCCAGAGGCACGTTCTCCTCCATTTGGGAAATTTGTGCCATCGTCATAAACACGAACCTATTCATCATTTACCTAAGGGAGAAGGGAAGGAAAAAATGATGGACAGGGAAAAGACAGGTAAAAGAATAGGGTCTTCATACACGCATAAGCGTACCACAATGGTTTCACATGGCATCCTGAAAAGGACACTGTAATATCGCATAAGCGTACCACAATGGGTTCAAACAGCGCCCTGAGAAGGGCACTGTGATATCGCATAAAGCGTAAAGAAAGCCTATAGCTGTTTACCACAGCGGGTCAAGAACAGCAGAATGTCCTGAAGATTCAGGTTTCTAAAGTCAGTTTCACTTAATAAGTATTTACGAGTACACGGAAACGCAGTAGCGCAAAAACTGGACAGTTACATATCAAATGATACGAAGTTTCATAATCATATTTACAGCTATCACATACAAATGAATCAGCTTGCTGAATATTCGCCATGTGATAGCTGAGTCGGCAGTGGCCAGTCAACGCTTTGACCAGCATACTGCAATTCTGCTTTGACCGATTTGTTAGATACTTCGCCACCTGTAGAGATGGCTCCGTACAGTACAATTTTGTTTGACGACATGACTCCAAACTATTTCAGTATTGTTTGTGCTGAGTGGCAGCCCAGGTGTGAATCTGGAGCTTTGCCCAACACTTCAATACCGTAATAGCTGGCTCAGGACCAATGAAGTCATGTGATGCTCCAGTGCGAGCTAGCTCATCAGCCAATTCATTTCCAGCGATGGAAGAATGGCCAGGTACCCATAAAAGGTAAACAGCGTTTGCTGAATTCAGCTCCTCGATTTGAGTTCGACAAACGATAACTATCTTCGACCTGGAGTTGGCCGAAGCAAGTGCTTTAATATCAGCCTGGCTATCTGAACAGAAGTATATTACTTTGCCCGTTACGAGCTGCTGAAGTGCTGATTGCACTCCGCACATAAGAGCAAAGATTTCGGCCTGAAAAACGGTGCAGTGTCTACCAAGTGAGTAAGACTGATGCAGCCTTAGCTCACGAGAATAAACACCAGCACCTGCTCGACCTTCGAGAAGGGAGCCCTCAGTGTAAAATACGATGCCGTCTGAAATACTTCTCTCCAGATATCCAGATGTCCACTCTTCCCGGGAAGGGAATTTTGTGGAAAATGTCATATATGGAAAATTACAAGAAATTGTAAGATCACTTGGAGTAAGGACAACTTTGTCCCAATTCAACAAAAGTGGAAACAACGAGGTGTGTGTTGAACTGCGATTCACAGGAGTTTCCTCTAGTAAACCAAGTACCCACAAGCGGTAAGTGCAAGAAAGTGCTTCTTGTTTGAAAAGGGTGCTGATGCACATACCGACTACCAACGTTAGGTAGTCGTCGGCAAATCCATAAGTAGGAAAACCGCCATTCTTGAGTTGCCTCAATAGCGTATCTGATTCCACAAAAGTGGTGACAAGACTCCCCTTGGGGGCATCCACAAACACTCAATTTACTAATCGCCACTTGACGCAATGTCGAGAAGAGATGTCGGTTTTTGAGCATTTGGTGAATCCAATTGGAAATCATTGGAGATATACCATGACCCCGTGCGGCTTCCAATATGGCATCGAAAGGCACGTTGTCAAAGGCACCCTCGATATCTAAGAAAACACCCAAACAAGATTGCTTTTGAGCGAATGCCTTCTCGATATCGTAAACAACTTTGTGTAAAAGAGTCACAGTGGACTTACCAGATTGGCAAGCATGTTGGTTCACATCAAGAGGCACATTGGCCAGATGAACATCACGGATGTGATGGTCGACAATGCGTTCTAAGCATTATTGATAGGTCTGAAACTCTTTGTTTCTTCATACGACACACGACCCACTTTCAGAATAAACTTTACATTAATATCCCACCAGGATTTGGGAATATACCCTGTAGCAAAACTGCAAACAAGTAGTTTTTTTTAAACACGCTGGAAATAATCAAATCCCTTCTGAAGCAAAATAGGATAAATCCCATCTGCCCCAGGAGATTTGAATGGAGCAAAGCTATTTAGTGTCCACTCAATCGATACTACAGTTATGATACTCCGAGACGAAGCCAGCGAGTCATAACTGCAAGAAAAGACATCAGGTTCATCCGAAGATGTAATATCCACACATCCGGGGAAGTGTGTACTAAATAAACATTCCAAAACTACCTCATCAGAGGAAGTGAAATCACCATTTGGCAAATGAAGTTCGTTGACTTGAAAATCCTTAGATTTTGCAAGGATTTTGTTCAAACGACTGACTTCACTCAAACTGGAAACATTTGTACAAAAGTTTTTCCAGCCGGATCGTTCAGCAGACCGAAGTGCTTTCTGGTAGGCCTTGCGAGCCGACCTGAATGCCTCCGATCCAGCCGAACGTTGTCTGTTCCAACTCTTTCTACATTGTTTCCTGAGCTTCGCCAGATCAGAGTTCCACCAAGGCATTCCTTTTGTGATCTTCACAGACCGCAGAGAGCAAGCTTCTTCAAAAGCTTCCATTATGAATGCCGTTGTAGTATCAACGGCATCGTCTAAATCACTTGGAGTGTCAACGGATGGTGAGTATCCATGAAATTTGGCTGCAACCAAATCCCAGTTGGTTGACCGGGGATTCCTGAAACGCAAAGTTTGCGAAATAACATTTACATGTTCAAAAAAGATGTAGCGATGGTCAGATAAAGAGACTTCATCTAACACATGCCAATTGGCCAGCTCGTGAAAAATTCCGCTAGAGCAAAGCGTTATATCTAACACTTCCTCTCTAGCAGATACCATAAAGGTTGGGCGGTGTCCTATGTTAAGTAATCCAAGATCTGTACTACTTAAGTATTCCATCAAACTGGAGCCTCTCAAATTAATGTCTGAGCTGCTCCAGATTATATGGTGAGCATTAGCATCACTGCCAACAATTAGCGGAGGGCCTATTGAAGTGCGATGACTTGCTTGAAAGCATCCGTAGGGGATGGTTCATCATGTGGTAAATAAACCGAACAATAAACGTATTTCCTGTTGAGGTTTCCAACAGATACATCGGTTGTGATAGCACATACATCTCTAGTGGTTAGTTCAGAGATGAGTGTAGCAACGATTGCGTTGTTGACAAGCACACATGCTCGAGGCATGACACGAGAGTTTGCCATTTCATTTTTACTGAAAGTAGCAAACACTGGATTCACATGGTTTCCTAGATAGAAATTCCCCTTACGAAAGCAAGGTTCTTGGACTAACGCCACTTGGGCTTTTCGATTTTGCATAAGTCTGCAAAGATTGATCGTTGCTGTACTTTTATGCTGAAGATTGATCTGAGCTATCCTAACCGTAGCCACGACCCAAACTAGGCAAGATTAAACTCTTAACAATCACAGCACAAAAGAGAACAGCAACAATAAAACCAGATCGGTATCGATTTTAATGCGCCAAAGGCGAGGATGCGCAGAATACACTGTGTAAATCGCATAATGCGTAACCATATAGGTGAAAATTTAAACTTATAAACAACATTTTCATAATCCCGCCCTTATTTAGCCTCAAGTTTGAAACTAAAGAAGGGCAGCTAATTGTCTCGGAGAAACACAAGGTCCACTGCGCTATTGCTCCGGTTAGCGCAGTAAGGGCAAAATACTGTGGAGGGCGCTCTGGTACTCCACAGGCTCCGTTTGCGGTTAGGTTTTTATTAGACCCCATTAAACATTCATTCCTAGGCACGTAAACATATAGCCGCATCACACCATGAATTAGGGGTCACCTGTTAGTGGATTCTTACCACCGGAACAGGTGGTCCGTAGTGTTATTCTTAACCATTTGAGACAATCGCTACCGACACTACACAGCTATCTAGGCTGATCGAGAAAACAAGTTACTATTGATGATCAACTTCATAAGGCTCGAACAGCCGTCCAAGCCGTCAAAAATTTTGATCGTTGACAGAAGTTCACGACTTTCGTTTTATTTTGTAAACTGGTGATACATATTACTGTAAAGTTCATTCCGAAAGTGGGTCATGCGTCGTATGAAAGAGGTTCAGATCTATCAGTTTGACCTCTTTTCTTCTGTTTAGAACGCATTGTCGATCCAATGTCATGAGAACCAACATGCTTATCAATCTGGAAAGTCCACTGTGACTCTTTTACACAAAGTTGTTTACTATATCGAGAAGGCATTCGCTCAAAAGCAATCCTGCTTGGGTGTTTTCTCAAATATCGAGGGTGCCTTTCACAACGTGCCTTTCGATGCCATATTGGAAGCCGCACGGGGTCATGGTATATCTCCAATGATTTCCAATTGGATTCACCAAATGCTCAAAAACCGACATCTCTTAGCGACATTGCCAGTGGCGATTAGTAAATTGAGTGTTTGTGGATGCCCCCAAGGGGGAGTCTTGTCACCACTTTTGTGGAGTCTCGTAGCAGATACGCTATTGAGGCAATTCAATAATTGCAGTTTTCTTACGCATAAGTTTTTACCCATAGTTTTGCCGATGACTACCTATCATTGTTAGTCGGTATATACATCAGCATCCTTTTCGACCTGATGCAAAACGCTCTTCAGGTAGTTGAGGGTTGGTGTCGCCAATATGGCCTTTCGGTAACTCCGAGTAAAACATCTATTGTTCTTTTCACTGAAAAACAAAACCGTAATGGTGTTCGACCTTTACGTCTCTTTGATTCTGAAATCAATGTGACTGAACGGGTAAAATGACGTTGCAGTCATTCTTGATTCCAAGCTTTCCTGGACACCTCATGTTGAGTTCAGAATCAAGAAATCTTGTAAAGCCTTCGGGCAATGCCGGCGAACCTTTGGTACAACTTGGGGTCTAAACCCCAAGGATTTACACGGCTGTTATTAGTCCAATATTGGCTTATGGATGTCTTGTGTGGTGGCAAAAGGGCGAAGTGAGAACGGTCCGATCAAAATTAGGCCATCTCCAAGGGATGTGCTTAATGGCGATGTCTGGAGCGTTCACTTTACGCCCCACGGCAGCGCTCGAAGTTCTCTTCGACGTTGCCCCACTACACATTCATCACAAACAAGAAGCGCTTTCTTACGCTTACTGCCTATGGGTACTCGGTTACTAGAGAAAACTCCTGTGAACCGCAATTCAACACACACCTCGTTGTTTCCACTTCCAAGTGATCTTACAATTGCTTGTAATTTTCCATTATTACATTTTCCACGAAATCTCCTTCCCGGGAAGAGTGGATATCTGGAGAGAAATCACAGGGTGCCATTTCTCTCGCTTGGCGAACGGCTTACGGTACACCTCCTGGCGCGATGGAAGTGTTTTGGTACCGCGTGTTGATCGTCTGTTGTAGTTGATGGTTTGCTGCGTTCCTAGTAGTGGTATTTGGAGCCTCCCTACTCACTGTTGTTTTCAGGGTCCCAATCTCCCTCGACCGCTGTAGGCTGGTGCTTGCTGCGCTCTGTGTTGTGGTATTTGGAGCCTCCCTACTCACTGCTGTTTTCAGGGTTCCAATCTCCCTCGCCCGCTGTAGGCTGATGGTTGCTGCACTTTTTGTTCTGGCATTTGGAGCCTCCCTACACACTGCTATTTTCAGGGTTCCAATCTCCCTTGCCCGCTGTAGGCTGATGATCGCTGTTATCTTCGTCCTGGTATTTGGAGCCTGCTTACTCGCATTGCTTTCAGGGTTCCAATTTCCCGCGCTCGCTGTAGGCTTCTTGCTACATCCTCCTGCTCTCCCAAAGCTCTCCAGTTGCTGTCTCCCTGCGCCTGATAGTGGCCGTAAGCTTCGACTCTGCGCCGAACCGATGTTTGGTCGTCGATCTCCGGGTCTCCACTCCTCCTATCAGAGAATACATCTGGTGCCTTGACGAGATACTTGCGTTCCATTGCCAGAATCACAGGGTGCCATTTCTCCCGCTTGGCGAACGGCTCACGGTACACCTCCTGGCGCGATGGAAGTGTTTGGGGACCGCTTGTTGATTTTCCTACTTGCTACTCTTCGGCCTTCTGACGGATCGGGTGATGGAATCGCAAATTGTTTATCGTTCCTGACGAAGATCGTGGTCTACCACAAAGCTGGCGGATTTGTCGAGGTGGAGAGGTAGTCGTAAAGAAGTTATTGCTCATCACACCTGACTTTCTACCATTTTCCCGTTTGTTACGTGTTTTTGGAGCGTGGTACTCATGGTTGACAGGCATAGCCTGCGGGCATAGCTTTAACAATGTGGGACCTCGTACAGCTGTACAGAAATCCCTGCTGTCGACTCACAATCGGTGTTGCTGTGGTGGAGCAGTATTGCGACGGCTTCTCACCTTCAGCTCTCGTGATCAAATCTTCCAGTGATTGGTGTTTCTGCTAGCTTGACTGCTTCGTGGTTGACAGGCACCGCCTGTGTACATAGCTTGAACAGCCCGGAATCTCGCTGCTGGCAACGAAGATGTAGTCGTCAAATCGGAGTAACGGAAGTGCAGAATCCAGTTGGAACTTCTCTGCCCTCCTGTTCGCTGTAATTATGCCCAATTGTGGTGTTTTCTTCAGCGTTCGCTTCATTGTTGACAGGCACCGCCTGTTTGCATAGCTTTCACATGTTCGTTTAGTCCGCCTTGATGTCATTCGCGTGGTATCTTCCCTTCTTGCCGCTCAGAACATCTTCTAACACGTACAGGTTCGTCCCGATGATTTCCTTGACGACTGCCGGAACGAATTTCAGCTCGAGCTTGCTGTTGATTTGATCCACCTTTGATGAGAGTACGAACGATCGCCGCCAAACCAGGTCTCCGACTTTGAACGCTACTGATCTTGTGCGAAGGTTGTATCGCTGCTTCGCCCGCTGGTGGCTGTTTTTAATCCGCTCGATGATAAGCTTTTGGATTCGACGAATCGCAGAGAGTCGCAGGTCCTGCGCTACCTTCGGGTCTTCTGGCGTGTTGAGTTCTTGCTGCGTGTACAGATCCGTGTGCAACAACAGGTTCCGTCCGAAGTTGGCTTCGTGTGGACTGACGCCCGTCGCCTCGTGCCGAGCAGCGTTTATGGCCGCCGTGATCGCCAGTAGCTTTTCGTCCCACTCTCGATGATCGCCGTCCAATAACGCCCGGATGCAGGTTACTACGACGCGGCTGACGCGTTCGGCGTTATTGACCTGCGGACAGTAGAACGCTGTCTTCATGTGGCCGATCTTGTGTTTCGCTAGCCAGGACTTGAACACCATCGAATCGAACTGCTTCCCGTTATCGGACAGGATCAGCCGCGGCCGAGATGGGCTGAACGGGCTCGTTTAGAAGTTAACCATCAATGTTAACTTCTTTTCCCGATCAGCCTAGATAGCTGTGTAGTGTCGGTAGCGGTTGTCTCAATTGGCTAAGAATAACACTACGGATCACCTGTTCCGGGGGTAAAAGTCCACTAAACAGGGAACCCCAATCCAAGGTGTCAGGCGACCCGTCCTGATGGATGAATGGTTGAGTTGGCTTCGTGTGGACTGACGCCCGTCGCCTCGTGCCGAGCAGCGTTTATGGCCGCCGTGATCGCCAGTAGCTTTTCGTCCCACTCTCGATGATCGCCGTCCAATAACGCCCGGATGCAGGTTACTACGACGCGGTTGGCGCGTTCGGCGTTATTGACCTGCGGACAGTAGAACGCTGTCTTCATGTGGCCGATCTTGTGTTTCGCTAGCCAGGACTTGAACACTAGGCCTGTCCAGCTTTTCAAAAATGTTTTCTGATTCTCAAGTCCACCCCCGTATTTTGATTGGCATCCTAAAAGAAGCAACTGGTTAAAATTTCAGCCAAATCCATTAAAATTAAGAGGTGCATCAAATCAATTTTGTGTTTTTCGACTATTTTTGAACTTCAAAAAATCATAACTACACTAAAACATGTCAAAACTTAATTCTTTCAGCAGAAATTGAAAGCTATACTTGTTTGCTACAACTTCTCCGAACAATGTGTGCCAATAAAATTGAAGGAAACATGTGTAATTATCACATTTGTAATCAGAAAAACCTTAAAAAGTTGATTTTTTGATAGATTTCGTTCTGGAATACCCTAATATACGTAATAAGTTGGATTTTTCAAAACGGCATCATATTCTCCAATGTTTTTTGGTTATTTGCTTCTTTGGCACCAATGCTGTAGGAGTTGAGCAAAAATTACTAAAATTCGTGAAAGCCAAATGTGGCCTAAAAACTAGCTTTTCGGGTGCAGTCACGCTTTGGCGCGCAAAAAGTGGCATCGCGTCAGCACTGATATGATAGCCAACACCTGTCATCGCGCTTGTTTGTTATCAACCGTGGTAGGGGGTAGCCAAGGCAAACTACTAGGAAGCAAAGCTACTACGTTCAGTACAATTTCGCGCCACAACGTGATTGCCTCCAAAAAGCTAGTTTTTAGGCCACATTTGACTTTAACGAATTTTAGTAATTTTTGCTCAACTCCTACAGCATTGGTGTCAAAGAAGCAAATAACCAAAAAACATTGGAGAATATGATGCCGTTTTGAAAAATCCAACTTATTAAGTATATTAGGGTGTTTCAGAACGAAATCTATCAAAAATCAACTTTTTAAGGTTTTTCTGATTACAAATGTGATAATTACACATGTTTCCTTCAATTTTATTGGCACACGTTGTTCGGAGAAGTTGTAGCAGACAAGTATAGCTTTCAATTTCTGCCAAAAGAATTAAGTTTTGACATGCTTTAGAATAGTTATGATTTTTTGAAGTTCAAAAATAGTCGAAAAACACAAAATTGATTTGATGCACCTCTTAATTTCAACGGATTTGGCTGAAATTTTGACCAGTTACTTCTTTTAGGATGCCAATCAAAATATGGGGGTGGACTTGAGAATCAGAGAACATTTTTGAAAAGCTGAACAGGCCTATTGAACACCATCGAATCGAACTGCTTCCCGTTATCGGATCAGCCGCGGCCGAGATGGGCTGAACGGGCTCGTTTAGAAGTTAACCATCAATGTTAACTTCTTTTCCCGATCAGCCCAGATAGCTGTGTAGTGTCGGTAGGGTTGTCTCAATTGGCTAAGAATAACACTACGGATCACCTGTTCCGGGGGTAAAAGTCCACTAAACAGGGAACCCCAATCCAAGGTGTCAGGCGACCCGTCCTGATGGATGAATGGTTGAGGGGGTTTAAAATATGCTCGATCTTTAACGGAGCCCGTAACGTAGGTAGATCGCCTTTATGTGTTGCGTTACGGTTCAAGATCTACCAAACCGAACCCTAGTGACATCCGGCTTGTCAAGTTGGGGTAATGTGTTTTGTAATAAGGATTCATGGTACAAAGTCCTTGATACTGGTCGCAGTTTCTGAAATTGCATTTATTCTGCAGAATCGGACTTTGCCCACCCGAGACTACACTTGATGTTAGGAAAACAAACATGCTTTACGTATCTAACTGCGTGCTAACCTATTAAGGACTGTTAGGTTCTGGTAATTCAAGGACTCACGTGCATTCTTATTGTAGAACACATTCTCTAATTTGACAGAGTTTTGCAACTAGCCTAAAGTCCCAGGTTTTTCTTTGTTGTCCTGGGACTAAACTAGAAGCAATACGTGGATGGGGCTAGAGTTCCGATGCATGGATAAATATTAGTACCACCGTTTTGTTTTTCTCAGAATTCAAATAGATTGTGTTTGATTAGGGGCGCTCTTTCTCTGGGATCTATATCTCTATGATAACGGGACCTTTTCATCGCAATCCATTTCTTGCACCACTGGTATAACAAAACAGGAACCGTACAGAAATCGATGCTTTATTGCCTCTCAATGACAATGGAGTAGTACGACATGCACTTAATACTAAGGATACGGGTAATGCATCCGCTTGACGATCACATACTTGCTGACCCAGTCTACTACTAGCAACAAAACCGTGTTTCCTCGTTTGAAACGAGTGAGCGGACCGACGAAGTCTACTGATATCATTTCCCAATCCCATCCCATCTGCGGCATCATCTTCGATCCCGGTGCTTTGCACGCTTTGCAGGTTGCACAGTTTCGGACGTAGTCGTGAATCTCCTGCTGCATCTGTGGCCAGTAATAATGGGCTTGTAGCTTGTGCCAAGTTTTGCAGAAACCAAGCTGCGCTGCTGCCCGTTCGTCGTGGTAACTGCGGATCAGTTGGAATCGCTCTTCTTTCGGAACGACTTGCTTCCACTTGTGGTAAACCGCTCCAACTTCATCCTTTCAGCGGCAGTTCTTGAATAGGGTGTCGTTCGCTATGCGGAAGTCTGGGAACTTGTCTCCTTCGCTCTTCACTCTCTCCACCAGCTTTCTGTACCACGGATCCTGAACTTGGTCTACCGTGGAGACTGCTTCAGCTACTGTTCTCGAGAGCGCATCTGGAACAACATTGATCGAACCCTTCCTGTAGCGGATCTCGAAGTCGAACGCGTTTAGACGCAACAGCCACCGGCTCATCAAAGCCGTCTGATTCTTCATCGACTTCAGGTAGCTGAGTGCTGCATGATCACAGTGGACAATGAACCAGATTCCTTCTACGTAGCCTCTAAACTTCTCGATCGCTCGGATCACTGCGAGGCACTCCCGCTCCGTGACCGAGTACTTCCTCTCCGACGCTGACAACTTCTGCGAGAAGTAGCTGATGGGATGTTCCTCGCCGTTGATCTCCTGCGTTAGCACTGCTCCGGATGCTGTGTCGCTGGCATCGCACGCTATGGCGAACGGTTTGCTGTAGTCCGGCATCGCCAGTACCGGTGCCGAAACCAGAGCTGCTTTTAGCTTGAGGAACGCTTCTTCAGCTATCGGATTCCAACGGAACTTGGTCCTGCCCGACGCTGCGAGAAACCGGCGATGAAGCGTCGGTACAGTTGCAAACACCGAGAAATCGTTGCACCTCTTTGTGCGTTGTTGGAGTCGGGAATTGTACGATCGCTTGGATCTTCTCGTCGTCTAAACGCCAACCTTGCTCGTCGATTACGTAGCCGAGGTACTTCATGCTTTTCCGGCAGAACTTGGACTTCTCCGATAAAATCGTGAGATTCGCTTGACGTAGCCGGCGGGCTACTTCTTCGAGCAGAGCGATATGCTCTTCGAACGTTTCGGAGCAGATGATGATGTCGTCCAGGTAATGGAATACCAGCGGTTCTAGATCGGCGAATAGGTGGGCCATAAGTCGCGCTAGGGCTTGGCTTGCTGTACACAGCCCGAAAGGCACCACCTTGAATTGAAAGTGGCCTCTGGATGGAACGGTGAAGGCTGTCAGTTGTCTCGAACCTGGATGGAGTGGTAGCTGCCAGAAGGCATCCTTGACATCGATCGAAGAGATCTATTTGCTACTTCGGAGGTTGTTGGTGATCGCTGCAATCTGGGGAATTGGATAGCCCTCGTTTACCATAACGGAGTTGAGGTGACGCGCGTCCAAGCAGACGCGATACTGCCCAGTCTTCTTCTTGACGGCGACCAGCGGATTGTTCCATGGCGAGAACTGTGCCTCCTCGATAACGTCCAGCGCTATCATCCGGTCGATCTCCTTGTTGACCTCCTGTAGAACATACGGCGACATAGGGTAATGCCGTTGTTTTCGGATGGATTCCCCACATCGATTCGATGCTCGTACAGCTTCGTGCGTCCTAGTCTTCCCTCTACCGCTTTCGGAAACTTCTGGATTGCCTGCTTTAGGGGCCGTTGTTGTTCGGGGCTGAGCTGCTTCATCTCCTGGTCTTCGCTGATCTGGTCTTCTTGCTTCGCTTCTAGTGTGCAACACACCGCTTTGACGCCAAACTTTTCCCAGAAGTTCATTCCTAGGATGACGCAGTCTGGAATCGAAGGAACCAAAAGCACTGGAAGAACTTCGTTGCGGTTGTTGTACACTATTGGGAGATAGACGAAATGCGAAATGTTGTGTCTTGTGCCGTCCGCCGTTTTTATTCCGCCGCTGACAGTTCCTTTATGCAAACCGCATTCTTCCGCCAGCTCGACTCTTTTTCCTCCTAGTAGGGAGCAGTTTGCTCTGCTATCCAGCAAAGCTTTTAACTCCTTGCCCAGCACTGATATGAGGGCGTGCGGTCTATTGTCACTTCCGGGGTTGATAATGATCGAGTTGAGGTTTTGAAATTCCGGGATGTCGGAGGGGTCTCCGAGATTTTGCGGAGAGCTGCTCCCCTCTATTGCTGGTTCTCCGCTGGGTAGTTTAACGTGTCCGTGCGACACGTGAAGCAACTACGCAACGAGTAGCCCTTCCGTCCACACCGGTAGCAGAAGAGAATGGCTTGCGGTTTCGGACAGTCCATGAATCTGTGGCCTTCCTCGTCGCAGTTCCAGCAGAGCATTGCTGGTCGTTGATCGTTCGGAGCTTCTTCCTGTTGTATATGGCGATCTTCCCGTTGCCTGGTTCTGGCAGCAGACGTTGGCTTCTTCGGTTGTTGTCGCTCTGATCCGAACTTGGCATCCACTGTCGTGTTTGCCAGCCCTGTGCTCTTTGCGGCTGTTCTTGCTGCTGTTGTGGTGGCCGAGTCTGGAATGATGCGGCTTGTGGCCGTTGCTGCTGTGCCGGAGCTTGCGCTTCTCTTGTGTACTGTCGCGCTGCTCGCAGAACATCAGCTTCTGTTCGGTTGTACCTGTCCGTCGACCTGGACTGCTTCTCGTCGCGTGCGGCAAAGATTGGCCTCGCAGATTTCCGCTCCAGGTTCATCTTCAGTGCGTTGACTTGCTCAACCAGTTCGTCGATTGTGTGCTGCCAATCGTCTTCTGGTCCTTCCTCTACCGCTTCGTGCTAATAAGCGCCTTCTACTTCCACGGCGTCAACCCTGTTGAACCACTGTGGCTGTTGGTGATGTTGAACCGGTGGTGGTCTGCTGGTTACTACTGGCGTAGCGAAGTTCGGTTCCAGAAGCGCGCTGTGCGGAATCGGAATCCTGCGTTGTCTGTTCAGAAGCATTCTGGTCTCGTCATATCCGGTGCAGACTTCCACCATTTCTTCCAGTGAACGAGGCCTCGCTGCTGTAACGATGGCTGCGTAGTTTTCGTTCATGTTCTTCTTCACCAGGAAGAACTTCTCGTCGTCTGGTATAGGTGGATCGACGAAGCGAAAAAGCGCTGAAATGTCGCGATAGAATTTCGCGAAGGATTCCCCCTTCCTTGGAATCAGAAGCTAGCTTCCAGACGGAGAATTTGGGAGTAGCCACTGGGCAGGAATTCTCTTCGAATCTCTCGCTTGAACTGGTCCCAGGTTCGCAACAAGTTTTGTGAGGTTGCTCGTGAGTACCAGTCGATGGCGTCTTCCTGTAGTAGGTGTTTGATGGAACTCAGAAGTGTGGCGTCACTCATGCCTTCTGACCTTGCGAACGTTTCCACGCGATCTAGGAACACGTTGAGTGATGTCGTGTCCTTTTCGCCGCGGAACTTGAACGGCCAGTTGTGAACGGCCTTCTTTATTCGACGATCGTCCGCTCGTTCCGGTGCTGGTCGCTCCCGACGGATCAACCGCTCCAGGTCGTCTCGCATTCTGTAGTACTTCTCACGCTTGTGTTGTTCTCGCTCTTGCATCTCCCTGATTCTTGCTTGTAATTCGCGGTTTTCCCGCGATTGTTGTTCCCTGGTCGACGGGTTCCATGTTTCCCGCTCTCGAGGCAGGTAGGGAGGGGGAGGTGAGCTGTTTCGGTGCCTCGTATCTGCTTGTTCTACTTTTTCGCTGTCTCGCGTTTGGAACGAACTCGAAAACAACAATCCTCTGCCTTGTCCACCGGAGAATGACGTCACAAGCGGTGGCTGCACTGCTGGTGGTGGTGTAGTGTCTTGTCTCGAAGTACTTTCCATTGGCATCGTGGCTTCTCCTCCTACTACTCCTTCATCTCCACCGTTGTTCCTTCTTATGGCTCCAGTCGAAGTTGCTTGAGTCACAACACTCTCACTTCGCGGTACTCTATTCACTACACTTGTTCCGTTCACCTTGTTTAGAAGCACGTCGACATGCACCGTTAGCATTGCATGCGTATCCCGCGATTCCCTTGACGGGCGAATCAACTGTAGACGGTCGCGGTAATGATGAAGACGTGTCCGAATTTGGTTTAAGTTTACACTGTCAGCTGTACGAATGGCTGCTTCGTAGCTGATGTGAAGCTGATGAATTTGCGCTTCGCAAAGTTCTAAGTTGGATTGGGGACTCATGACTCATGTGTTCTGAGCTAGTGGGCAAGTTGTCTTTCAAGCTCTCTTCTTGGAAGAGAGCCTTAAGGCGAAGAACTTTTCCTCTATGGGTAGCCGGACCTAAGTTGACTACGTGGCGCAAAGCCAACTCGTAGGTAACCTCTTCGGCAGTCAAATGGGTAAAGTCCATTTTACTTTCGAATTTTTTGCGTAAGGGCTAACATTTTAATGATTATCAAGGCTGGATAATCAAATGCACAAAAACCAAATCATAAACCAGAAAAATCTTCCCCGATAGCGGTAGAGCCAAACTACTATATCCAGAGGATCTACAGTCACAAACACTGTAGGGCTGAAGCGAACAAGAAAATCGCAAAACTCAAAATTCATTTTAATTACATAGATTGGGGATCATTATGTCCTTCATGCCCCTATCTCATCCTAGCTAGCTGATATAGTCGGTTTCCTGCAATAGGGGCACAACTCAAAATTTGTCATTTTTGAGATTTTGATGGCAAATGATGAAAAACCATGCTAACTTTCATCTGACAAAGACCCGTTCCGAAATTCGATGAGAAACGCGAGATTTTTGCATTTTCACCAATTTCCCGCAATAAAGGCACAACTCAAAATCAGTCAACTTTTTCAATAGTCGATGAAAAATAGTAATCTAAAATTCATGAAAGAGATAGTCCTTCAGTCTCTTTCCATGATACAACAATCAATATTCGTATGCTTTTGCCTAATAATGAGAGAAATAAGTAAACTTGTAGGATTTGCTTCAAGATTGCCAATTTTCAAACGCTCATTCTGAAAATTCACATTTTTTGAGTTGTGCCCCTATTGCAGGAAACCGACGATATGTCACCCCTATACAAAATCATACTTAACTTAAGGGTTGGTACTCACGGTACCGTTCGTACGCCATCGCCACCCGCTCGCTTCGGCATGCCCGCTTATCTCCTTCCAATCATCCGTGCGCTCCGGCAGTGGTCGGACTCTTCCTTGGACACCAAATGCTTCCGCAGCCGTTCGTGCGTAGACCGACGTATTCGCCTGGACCGGAGGTCGCTTCCCGCTGACTACTTTGACGCTTTCCTCGGATCTGGACTGTCCGCCGATTCTGCTGCTCTTGGCTCGGCTTTCCGCCTCCAAAGCGCCGGAGGTACCGGCTGATGCTCCGAACCGTACCGGAAACCGAATTCCGTTTGATGATTTGCCGCGACACTCGGCCTGCAGCTCAATGTCACATCAAGGTTCGGTATGAGGTGAATGAAAGTGAGGACTGACTGCAGTGTAAGGAAAAAAGCCCTAGAAAGTTGCAGGAGAATTTTCAGTTGCTGATGCTGTCTCAGTTTCGCCGTCTCACTCACCCTTGGCGGGGCTTTTCTCAACGACGGAATCCCGTCCTGCCACGAAAGTGATGAAGTCTTTTCCGTCTGGTTCCCGTCACTTCAGCCTCTTCCGGACTGCTACAAATCACTGTAAAAAGACACGTAGGTTAGGTCGATTGTCGACCGCCCTCTTGTTCGGCAACTCACCTTGCGAAGCCTTTCAGCGGTGTTTTCCGGCTGGAGCTCTTTTCGGACGTGTGATTCGGATGCGTCTTTTACGGATCGGTAAGGAACTCTCGCTCTACCCTTGAAGTGGGTTCGGTGGATGATCGGTGAGTGAATCTTTTTGGACCACGTGCCTAGGAAAAGAAGCACTATTGTATGGCGCTGATTCGGAGGTTATAATGCTCGAGGATTTACCTTAATTGCTTGCAAATTCGTCACGGCGACGGTTCCCCGCAGCCTGTTTATCACCACGGCGTTGCCGTCAGCTTCTCCGGTGGACACTTTTCACCCTTTAACTTTTCTTGGGTCAGTTCTTTTTCACTTTTGGGACGAAGGGTGTCTCGATGGTGGCGGTTGGGTGGCGGACTCTGTATGTGATTTCACATGTTTACATTTTATTGGGGTTTTTCATCTCCTTGACTTTTATCTTTCTATAATAACTCAACTTAAACGTAAGGACCGTATCGTTAATTATGAGTACACCTTAAAATTGCTGTATTTCAAAATATTTTATTTATTTTGTATATTAAATTCAATTACATTGTTCATTGACCATCAGAAAAGTTCATGACATGATTGTATATTTAATTTTTCGTGGATCTTGCCACCTCTCGCACTTTCTTCTTGGCGTGCTTCATAAGGTTTTGGACAACCGTTCCGACGATGGTTTTGCATACGTTGACCCAGTTTTTCATGAATTTTGTGACGTCCTCTATCCTTTTCCGTAGTTTCCCTGCTCCTCTATCCTTTTTCCGTAGTTTCCCTTCCATCAAAGTTAACTATTTCTCAATGGGCCTTATTTACGGGCAATTTAGAGGATTCATTGCCTTTTCCACAAATTGAATATTGTTTACTTCATACCTGTCAAAGGTGTCACGCGCATAGTGGCAGGATGCCAAATCCGGCCAAAGTAATGTAGGACCTTTGTGCTTTCAGATGAGTGGCAGAATATGTTTCTGGAGACATTCCTTCCGGTATATTTCGACGTTCATACCTGGGACGGTGAAGAAAGGTGACGATTTCATACCACATTGACAAATTGCTTGCCTAACCAACACATTTTCCCATTTTTTTTTTCGCAAAAAATCGATTTCTCATAATTCGTAACATTCGTGCCATGCTTAACAGTGAAAATCTGTGCCCCTGGAAGTACCTTGTAGTCCAATTTGACATACGTTTTATGATCCATGAATATGCACATGCAATTTTTGCTCAAAACATCGTCGTACAGCTTCCAAGCCTGAGTTTTCACATAATCCGCCAGAATTTGACTGCGTTTTGGACATTTCTGTTTTGGGTAGGTCTTCGGGGAATTACGCTCCTTGGCGCGTTGAACCATACCAACAGTCGTTTCACACTTTTTTGCGTAATCTCTAGTGGATACCTCCTATTTTCCTTCAACGATTTTGCAAGTTTTGCTGTTCAAATTTGACTTGGACGCACCTGTTTTTTTGCCGCGTCCGGGTAAGTCTTTCAGTGTGTTATGCATACCGAATCGTTTGATAGCATTTTGGACAACAATAACCCTAACACATTCAATTTTTGCAAATTTTCTTAGCGATGATCATTTTTCCTTGCAATGCCTGGTCACAATCGATTTTCGCTTCTCCTCCGTGAATCCTCGCATTGTTCCACTTGAGGAAAAACTTTAACTTTTAATGAAGGTTATCGTTTGTTTACAACGTTAGCAACACATAGACACAAAGCAGTTAACAAAATAAGGCATAGTCTTTTTAATACAGAGCCTCAAAGGTGTACGCATAATTAACGATACAGTCCTTAACAGTATTTCAGATGGCATCGTATTTTACACTGATGGGTCCCTTCTTGAAGGTCGAGCAGGTGCTGGTTAGGCCGTCCCTTATTTTGCAAAAATTGGAAATTTAATAAGTTCGTGAGTGGAAAATGATCGTTTTAGCTAAAAAATGATCGTGTCAAAATTTGAAATCCGTATCTCAAGGCTAAGTGGTCCCTCAAGGGGCCTAAAGTTGTCAAAAATTGTATCGGACCAAAAAAACATGAAATTTTTATTGACAAAACAAATACGCTATTCCACTAAAACCGGTGATTTTAGGACCCTAAAGGGCCAAAAATGTGCTTAGATTTGCGATATCTTTACTCGTTTCCAAGATATTGACAAAAAAACAACTGAAAAATCAGCATTTTTGACAATTTTTTTAGATTCCGAAGGAAATTTACCCTATTTTGTTCAATAACTCAAAAACGAGTAGAGATATCGCAAATCTAAGCACATTTTTGGCCCTTTAAGGTCCTAAAATCACTGGTTTTAGTAGAGTAGCGTATTTTTTTGTCGAAAAAAATTTTATGTTTTTTTGGTCCCATACAATTTTTGACAACTTTAGGCCCCTTGAGGGACCACTTAGCCTTGAGATACGGACTTCAAATTTTGACACGATCATTTTTTAGCTAAAACGATCATTTTCCACTAACGAACTTATAACATTTCTAAATTTTGCAAAATAAGGGACGGCCTAGTGCTGGTGTTTATTCTCGTGAGCTAAGGCTGTCTTACTCACTAGGTAGAAACTGCATCGTTTTTCGACCGAAATCATTGCTCTCATGTGCGGAGTGCAATCAGCACTTGAGCGGCACGTAATAGCAAGGCAATATACTTCTGTTTAGATAGTCAGGCTACTATTAAAGCACTTGCGTCGGCCAACTCCAGGTCGAAGATAGTAATTTTTTTTTTGGGTACCTGGCCATTTTTCCATCGCTGGAAATGAATTGGCTGATGAGTTAGCTTGCAGTGGAGCATCACATGAATTCATTGGCCCTGAGCCAGCTATTCATGTATCCAAGTGTTGGGCAAAGCTTCAGATTCACACCTGGGCTGCCACTCAGCACAAACAATACTGGAATAGTTTGGAGTCATGTCGTCAATAAAAAATTGTATTGTACCGAGCCATCTTCGGGGGTGGCAAAATACCTAACAAATCGGTCAAAGGAGAATTGCAGCATGCTGGTCAAAGCATTGACTGGCCACTGCCGACTCAGCTATCACATGGCGATTATTCAGCAAGCTGCTTCATTTGCATGTGATAGCTGTGAATCCGATCCACTAGTTTACAAAAAAAAAACGAAAGTCGTGAACTTCCGTCAACGACCAAAGTTTTTTACGCACAATTTAGTGCTGTTTTCAAAACCGTGCCTCAAAAAATTTTGAGAAGAACAGTTTTTGAGTTTTAGTGCAATATCGAGTTTTACATTTTTTTTTTCAAATATGGAATTTACTAAAATTTAAATATCTTGCGTTTTGTTTAACTCATTTCACATCCTTTCCCATAAATTAAAAGTTGAACATAATACCTTTTGATCTTCCGAATGCAGGTTTTGCGTCAGATTGATGAAATTCTATTGGAAAGCTCAAGAGGTAATCTCCTAAAATTTTAGCAAAATTTCCAAAAATTATGAAAAAATGTATTTTTTACAATAAGAAAAAAACAATTAAAAAATTCTTTCTCAACGTTCATTTGATATATCATCCGAGTTACAGTAAAAATCAGCTCAATCGGAGTATTGATTACGGAGAATGCGATGAATGAAGTGAGCGGCTTTGCTTAAAAATAGAACAAAAACACAAGTTTACAAAATAAAACGAAAGTCGTGAACTTCTGTCAACGACCAAAATTTTTGAAGTACGATTTAGCACTGATTTCGAAACCGTGCTTCAAAAAATTTTAAGTAGAGCAGTTTTTGAGTTTTAGCTTAATATTGAGTTTCACAACTTTTAAAAATATGGAATTTACTAAAATTCAAATATCTTGCGTTTTGTTCAACCGATGTCGAATCTTTTTCCATAAATAAAAAGTTGAATGCAATACCATTCGGTTATGTGAATGCAGGTTTTGCGTCAGGTTGATGAAATTCAAGATATTGGCGAGTTTTATATGCAGAAATGTATTTTTTTTTTTCAATGAGAAAATAACAATCTAAAAATTCTTTCTCAATGTTTATTTGATGTATCATATGTAGGCGAGTTACAGTAAAAAAATCAGCTCAATCGAAGCATTGATTACGGAGAATGAGATGTGTGAAGTGAGCGACGTTGCTTAAAAATAGAACAAAAATCGATTTCAAATCATCAACCTTGTATGGAAAGTCGAAAAAATTTCCGCTCAACTGTATTTTTTGTCCTTCGCGTTTTCGAACTCAGGGCATGATTCTACACAA
Organism: Aedes albopictus; assembly: GCF_035046485.1. Taxonomy (NCBI): domain Eukaryota; kingdom Metazoa; phylum Arthropoda; class Insecta; order Diptera; family Culicidae; genus Aedes; species Aedes albopictus. The sequence goes on from NC_085137.1 coordinate 272,587,754, forward strand.
AAAATGATCATCAGCTTACCGAGTTCAAAAATGCTGTAAACTAGTGAAATCGATTTCAAATCATCAACCTTGTATAGAAAGTCGAAAAATGTTCCGCTATACTGTATTTTTTTCCTTCACGTTTTCGAAGTTAGGGCATAATTCTACACGAAAAATGATCATCAGCTTACCGAGTTCAAAAATGCTGTAAACTTGTGTTATGGAACTTCGTGTCATTTGATATGTAACTGTCCAGATTTTGCGCAACTGCGTTTCCGAGTACTCGGTTCTGTTGTTCTTGACCCACTGTGGTAAAAAGCTATAAGTTCTCTTTACGCTCTATGTGTTATCACTGTGCTCTTTTCAGGGCACTGTTTGAACCCATTGTCGTACGATTATGCGATATTACAGTGTCCTTCTTAGGACGCTATGTGAGCCCATTGCGGTACGCTTATGCGTGTATGACGATCCTATTCTCTTACCTGTCCTTTCCCCTGTCCTATCATTTTTCCTTCCCTTCTCCCTCAGGTAAATGATGAATTTCTCCCTCAGGTAAATGATGAATAGGCTCGTGTTCATGGCGATGGCAAAAATTTCCCTAATGGAGGAGAACGTGCTTCTGGAGCCGACCTACTGATACCTGATACTCGGAGTTGGAATAGAGTGCAGTAAAGGCAGCCCCAGTGACAAGTGATTGATTTCAGAAAACCAAGTTTGATAGTTGTTTGCTGCTTGTTTTGCAGCTTATGGTTTATATTTGACTAGCATTCTTTCTATTGAGTGTTGACTGCTTCAATGCGATTGTTACACAACAGAAAGCAAATGACTGAAGCTTATAGCGCTGAAAATGTTAGTTGGGTAATTCATTATTTATTATTATTCGTTATTAGTTGGGTAATTCATTATTTATTATTATTATTATTTATCAAATATTGGACTGTGTGTATTTGAGGCCTTATTGTGTAAGAGTGGAACAGCTCTGCCGCTGAGAAAGAAGCAGAAAATGAAGAAGATTTGTGAATATGGCACTATTTTGTATTCTGGAATATCTGGAACAACACTGACGATTCTATGCATTAATCATTTCTATAGAAGTAGTGAGAAGTTTCTATAGAAAATCCGATTTAACCCTCGAGCGATCGCGCTGTTGTATTTTGTACAACACGATGAAAAAATCTCGCTTTTTGTACTCAGCATTAGCGTGGTGCTGACGCAGGTACTCAACCGCGCGAGTTACGGAAGGTTAATATATAGCGCACAAATTCCGACCTCAATTATTTATGCATTATGACGTCGTCGTCTTTAAAAATAATCAAAAGCAATTTTCATCGCTCAAAATCTTTTCAATGTTAAAAAAAATATCACTGCACTTTTTTACCATTTAAATCACTTTTAGTACCGCAAAACGGGGTAACTTTGATAATGCGGGTAATTTTGATAGTACGACAGGCATTGTATATTTTATCTATAAACTATGATCCCTTTATCAGTTGAGAAAAAGGCAAACGTAGATCAAAACGATGGATATGAAAGTCCATCTTAAACGTATTTTCATCAAAACCGAGTTTATATTAACTTAACTTTCTGGGCAAACAATAAAAATTGTTGATATTTTTGTCATTTGTCAACACCTCCAAACAATCTGCACGAAGTCGTATATCGTTTCAACTATTATGAATGTCCTCTTATTCTCGATAGAGTAACCATAGTAGATTCCAAATATGGCCTTGAATCGACATGTGTTTTTACGAACTGGAGTCATTTTTGTAAATTGGGACATAAATCTCTATACACCGATAAAGGCCTGAAAGTATGCAATGCCCTTGTAATTTCATTTAGTTAAATCTGTAGTGTTATAAATTTGTTTATAAAACATTAAAAAACATCCGAAAAAAGAGAACTCACCATGAATAGCATGTAATCAAATGTTGAAGTACCGTTAAAAATATATTTAAAAAAAAATAATGATTTTTGATAGCTACACTCGCTGTTGTTTTCATTCAGTACTCCACATACTCATTTTTATTTGTAGAATTTTATGAAATTTGATATTGAAATTCTATCTGATATGTTCAACAAGGCTTCTCGCATCATGTCCATACTCCTAAGATTTCAATCTGTGATTATTTTTTAAGATTTGATGTGTTTTTCAAGAAACTATCAAAGTTACCCCAAAATTAAAACGTGATTCTTGTTCATATGTCACCCAAAATATTTAAAATTATCTAATCTTTTAATTGCAATCGATAACTTATACTCGAGTACTTGTTTAAAAAATATGAAATTAGGAAAAAATATGTTACATGGAAAAATATTAAGAAAATTTTCTGGAAAACTATCAAAGTTACCCCATTTTACGGTAACTGTTTTATGAATTTGAGTGCAAAACTGCATTCGAATAATTGATGATTCTTGATTGAATGATGGCTTCTTGGACCTTCAACTAAAGGTAATGGAAATCAATGATGCTATTTGGGAAACCCAGGAGTTGCCAAATAATTTTCCAACTCGTGGCATAGAAATTGTATTGTTGATTTGGCATTCGTTTATTTCGTTCGTCCATTCTTTTATTTATGCATTTATTAGTTCATACATTCATTTCTGGCGCTACAGTGTTTTTTCCTTTAATTACAGATGCTCGTGACCGTTGTTTTAATGGAAATACTCTTGGTGAATGTTTTATGTAAACCACTTGCAAATCCAGATTCTGCAAAGTAAGTAATGTCTAAATACAAGAGTGGGTCAACGCTGTATTAGAAAATTGAAATTTGATCGCATCAACCCGGAACAAATCATTTTCTATCCATATTAGCATCCCAAACAACTGTACAAAACTTGAAAGTGATTGATTGCGATTACGTATTCTGCATTGCGATTGAAATTGGATTTTTTTCTTTTTTCTTATAAGGGGTTAAATTTGTCTTCAACTATATAATCGATGACGTTAAGATAACGCCTAGGATGTGCAGAAAAATTCTGTCAAAGACCGCAAAGTGATCCGACACTTGTGACAAAAGCTATAGACACATTCTACCGTGACGTTACACCGTTTTGTAGCCTTTGTCATGTTAACTGTGTGGGAGCGGTTCGAGGATCTGGACTCAGATCGGCTCGGGAATCGGAATCGGAGACATAATAAACCGCGACGTTTGACTGCTAGAAAACTACTGTTTGTTGTTTACTCTATTTTCTCTCCCTCTCTCTCTCTCCTTCGTCCAGGGGTGCATCAACGCGCACCGCCACATAATCCCCCTCAGTTACACCAGAAATCTTACTCTATGTCCTGATGGGGTAACTACAGTTTTTCTATCGTTCACAGAATTAGGGTCGATATCAAGATCACAAGTGTATGCTGGTTTTATGCGATCAATGGATATACGTTGTGTCTTTCCATTTACCAGAAATCCATAAATTTGCTGTACCGAGATACTATTTTGAACGGTCCTTCATCGGGCTGAACCAGCGGCTTCTTCACTGCATCGATCCGCACGAAAACGTGTGTACACTTGTCCACATCGCGATTGACGAATATCGTTGGTTTAGCATGATGATTCGGGTCAACTGGGTTTAATTTTGCAAGAGAATTTCGTAGCTGTTTTGTAAAATCCGTTCTATCGCTGTCGCAACTGGATCGCTCGAGGTATTCACCGGGCAATCGAAGGGTTTGCCCGTACACTAATTCAGCAGCAGAACATCCGAAATCCTCGCGGCACGCGGCGCGAAGGCCCAGCATAATCATCGGAAGATGATCGCACCAATGCTTGGAATCAACAGCCATGATAGCAGATTTCATAGTTCGATGAAAGCGTTCTACGAGTCCGTTTGCTTGAGGGTGATATGCTGTCGTCCTGCTGAGCTTAAAGCCGATGATTCTTGAAAGCTCACGAAAGAGATCTGATTCAAATCGTCTCCCTTGATGATAGTCTCAGGAGCCCCAAAACGACTGATCCACGATTCACATAAAGCACGTGCCACGGTCTCTGCTGTCATATCGGGAAGCGCAATTGCTTCAGGCCATCGGGAGAAACGATCGACGGCAGTCAAGAGATAATGATTACCGCTTGACGGTGGCAGCGGACCAACCAGGTCAATGTGAACGTGGCGGAATCTACAGTTCGGAACCACACATTTTTCAAAAGGAGCTTTCGTATGACGATGAACTTTAGACCGCTGGCATTGTAGACAAGATTTAACGTAGATTTGCACATCCTTGTTAATGTTAGTCCAAACGAAGCGATCAGTAATCAAGCGGCGCGTAGTTCGTATACCCGGATGAGCCAAACCGTGAATGGTTTGCAATACTAGCTGGCGATATTGAGGCGGTATGTATGGTCTTACCTTGCTATGGGAAATGTCACAATACAACGGTTTCGATGCTAAAGGTGTCTGCCGGAGTTCAAGTTTCAGTCCGGTGTGGGAACACAGGAGGCGCTGTAGCTCGCTGTCATTGATCTGTTCTGATGCGATCTGTTCGTAATCGATGGGCGATGGTACCGTAACGGCTTTTATTCTCGACAAAGCATCCGCCGTGACGTTGTTCTGACCACTAATGTGTCGAATATCGTTCGTGAACTCCGAGATGTAGCGTAAGTAGCGGTCCTCATGTGGAAGTCTGCTATTGGGATTTGATGTCAACGCGGTCGTGAGCGGTTTGTGATCAGTGAATATCACAAATTGTCTACCCTCCAGCATGTGCCGAAAGTACTGTACTGACGTTTTCATTGCTGTGAGTTCCCGACCAAATGTAGAGTATTTCTGCTGTGATTGACTGAACTTCTCCGAGTAAAAGCCCAATGGTCTCCAGCAGCCGCTATCGATCTGTTGAAGTACAGCTCCCGCGGCCGTGCTCGAAGCATCGATAAGGAGACTCAGTGGCTTAGTTGCATCAGGGTAATGTAGAAGTGTTGCACTGGCAAGAGATTCTTTACACTGAACGAATGCTGCTCTTGCTTGTTCAGTCCACTCTAGTTTCCTAGAGTCGTTTTTTTGTTCCCGGGTATCAAATTTTGCAAAGCGGATTGGATGTCGATGGCCTGTGGAAGGAATCTTTTGTAACAATTCACAAGTGCTAAAAAGCGACGGAGCTGCTTGACGTTCGACGACAATGTGAAATCAGATACGGCTTTCACGCGATCTGGTAGTGGAAGAATGCCGTCTTTGCTGACAGAATATCCCAAAAAATCCACCGTTTTTGAGCAAAGTGGCTCTTGCTGACGTTGATTACCAAACCGTATGCGTTCAACCGTTCGAGCACCATCCGCACATGCATGTAGTGCTCCTCCAAGGATGACGAAGCGATGCATATGTCGTCAACGAGGACAACGACGAAATCCAGACCTGAGAAGACTTGATGCATAAACCTTTGAAAAGTTTGACTGGCGTTACATAACCCGAACTGCATCCGCGTGAATTCGAAGAGTCCGAAAGGAGTTATGACGGCCGTCTTCGGAATATCCGTTTCTTCAACCGGGATCTGATGGCACGCCCTTTCCAGATCGAGCGTGGTGAAGACTGATTTCCTCTGGAATGCGTTCAGCAGGCCGTGGATATGCGGGACAGGGTAACGATCCGGCACAGTTACCTGGTTCAGGGATCGGTAGTCTCCAACGAATCTCCATTGGCCATTCTGTTTTTGTACACAATGTAGAGGACTGGACCAACTGCTACTGGAAGGACGGCAAATTCCTAACTCACTCATGACCTGAAATTCTTTTTTGGCAGCTTCTAGCTTGTCCAGCTTGGTCCCTTCGTTTGAATGTGGTGTGTAACATCATGGTTGATCGTTGTTCTCATGTTCGTAGGGAGTGTGACGTCATGAAATTGTGTTAGAAGATCGCGAAATGGATGATCCGTCGCCACAACGATCACGCTATGTACAGCTGCTTCTGTTAACCCACCGACTGAGGTGAGTTTGGTAACACCATCGATAAGGCGACGATGTTTCAGATCCACGACGATACCAAAGGCGGCAAGAAAATCTGCTCCAATGATAGCCATACCAACGTCTGCCACCAGGAAGTTCCAATTGAACCTGCGCCTCAATCCAAGATCGGTCGTGACTACTTTTTTGTCATACACTTTGATACGAGAAACGTTGGATCGAACTTTGATGCGCCTTTGGCTATGTCTCTATTGGTGGCTGGAATGATCGAGACATCTGAACCTGTATCGATCAAGAATCTACTCGTACGGTCGAACAGTAATATTCGGCGACTTTCGATAGCTCCGTCCACCTCCGCCGATTGCGGTGAACGTCGATTTAGTTTTTTGGGTTTCCGAATCAACATGGTTCGTGACACTTGTGTGCACGGCCACCATACTTCCTGTGAAACCAACAAACTTCGTCCTCCGGGTTCGACAATCTTGTTTTCGGTGCAGAGCGGCTTCGAGCACTACCTCCACTTGCTTTGAGGTTACGTATTTCGGCGGTAAGTGCAGCAATTTGGTTTCGCAGGTCGGATATATTGTCCCTGCCGGTAGCTGCCGTAGCGGAAACTTGATGAGTTGGATACTCCATCATTTTATCGGCCATTTCCGCTAGCTTCCCGGTTGTTCCGTCGCTGATCGTGAGAATCGCCTTGACGTTCGGCGGCATCCGCTGTAAAAACAACATTTTGAGCAGCTCGTTCGTGACATTCAATCCGGGCGCAAGCTCCGTCATCTTCGCAAACAATTGGGTCGGCCGCATGTCACCCAAATCGCAGGCATTCAACAGACGCTCCAATCTACCTTCCGCAGACAACTGGAATCGGGAAAACAGGCGTTGTTTAACGGCTAGGTATTTGTCATTTGTCGGGGGAGCAGTAACCAGGTCCGCAATATGGCAAATTACAGACTGGTCGACTTTGGCAATAATGTAATAAAAAATTGTGTCATCGCGAACAACGTTGGCAAGGGCAAATTGTGCCTCCGCTTGCGCGAACCACATTGCCGGATCGTTCTTCCAAAACTCCGGAAGTTTAACGGCAACACCAGTAGCAACAGCGTTCTCCGGCGGTAGCGACATTTTCGGATTAATTCCACTTTGCTTCGTAACAACACGGTGTTTTCCGCGTCGGGGTCACCAATGTGGGAGCGGTTCAAGGATCTGGCCTCAGATCGGTTCGGGAATCGGAATCGGAGACAGAATAAACCGCGACGTTTGACTGCTAGAAAGCTACTGTTTATTGATTACTCTATTTTCTCTCTCTCTCTCTCTCCTTCGTCCAGGGGTGCATCAACGCGCACCGCCACAATTGTAACTAGTAAATTCGACCAACGTTGTAACGTCACGCTACTAATTCGCATTTTGAATATATTTTTTAATAGTACAACCATTCCACAGAAAATAGATATAGTGTGTCTCCAAACATCGTGATACATGGCGGTTTTGTAATTTATCAAAAATAATTAGACCCGTATTTTTTTTTATTTCGTCATTAGGGTGACCAATTTTATAATTGTAAAAATCAAGATTTATGGAAACTAAATTATTTCAAAAAATCACAGCATTTGAACCAGTTGAACCTGTTGAATTTTAGTTTCCAGCCAAAATATGCTGAGAGGGCTAAATAGTGTTTCTAGGCAAATAATATCATATAATAATATAATTATCACGATGTCGTAACCGAAGCCGTTTGATGCCGAAGCACTCGGACATCAAGACTGACGATCCCAATGAGGAAAACGAAACCTCACTTCTGCTTCGCTGCCTCGATGTTCCATCGAGCGGTCCCGCTCGCTCGTTCTTTAGAACGGAGTTGCTGCCACAATCCGCTGTTCGGCTGCAGTGAGGAAAACTCTTTAAAACCTCACTGCTAGCCTATTCTGCTGCTGCTGTCACCGCTTCGTACTGCATCCGTCGATCAACTGCCTGTACGCACGAATCGAGCGCCGTATTTATATGATCGATGACGTCATGTTTTCCCCTCTTTCTTGATGGCGTTTCGTTTGGATTCGAGTTCGGGTTTGCGATCGTGTGCGAGTTGACAATTTGTTTTATCGGCTTTCGCCGACAATAGTAATGGGCGCTGGCGTTGAACATTATTCGACTAAAAGATAATATTCGAGGTGTATATTTTAACATTTTATTTCTACTTCACTGCCATTACCACACACGATTTTTTAAAAGTGTTGCAATTTTTGAAAACGGAAGCATCCGGAAGGTAGTCTTTCTGCATTTGAAAGAGGAACAATAGTTTTATCATACACTAAGAAAAGATTTCCCGGAAACAGCCGGGAAATCAACTTATTTCATTTTTAATGATTCCATATAATATTTTTTTTATTATTTTTCATATATTGTATGGAAAACTTATCGTCGATTTCCTTGGGTTTCAAATAAACACAATAACAACATTAACCTTCTTTAACAAACTACATCATTGAATTGATTGAAAATCAATTTTATTAACTTTGTACGGTCAAAACTTGCACGCGCTGTGAGTTATATCAAAGAAAACGGCCAAAATTCAGCTTCACTAAACCTTTTCTGATCAACCCCATGAATCGACTGTCATCCACATATAACTTGATTGAAGCCAAAAATTTGGTGCTGGACGTGGTGCTTATGAACTTGTCCATGATGACGTCACACGCCAACGAACAGCAAGATGTTAAACGGTAACTGCCAGGGGGCCAGCGAAAGGCAAAATCCCCGTAGCTCACGAGACGTGGTTGACGTCCGTTCTGCCCAAGGAATTGGCATCCCTATCCCGCCAATGCAATGTTTTCGTAGTCAGCATAACAGCGGCTCAAGCGTAGGGCTCAAGCTGACAACCTATCTTTCAACACAGTAGCATAATTTTAATGCGGGGTAGGAAAACAAGAAGACCATAACAGTCCCCTGGTTCTGCCCCGCAGGTAACTGCGGGTCGTGTTGTCAAAAACCACTGCTAACATCTTGCATCCGGTGAACATCCAGTGAACTTTCGGTCGCTGGATGTTCATGAATGTGTTATTTTATGTAAACACTGCCCGCATTTGCAGAAGAAAACAAGAATCAACTCGAAGGAAAAAGAAGACGGTGGATAAGTCCATTTGAATTCTGTTGGAGCAGGCGCGACTTTAGCGTTGTTTTACATGGGCCAAAGGTATTTTCAGTTCACTAAATGAATTGAATAATATGTGTAAATAATCGTTTCTCGATCACGTATTTATCTTCGCACTACAAAGCTCGCATCCGCACGTAGCAGATTGGCCAGCAGACTGAAATTTCGTAAACAAACCCGTGACGTCCCACCTAAGGCGGCGGCTTCAAGAACTAACGCTTTCTTCAGGGCATTGCTACTGATGAACGTGAACAAAACATTTGGACACTGCTTAGCTGTCAAATGATTACATGAAAACTACACTGAACCAAAACACAACGGAAAACCCAATTGATTCATTTTAAGTTTTTTCACTTATATGATATGATTTACTCCAATGAGCGATGGTGCTTAACATTTAACATGTGAATGAACAACTTCAATGACACTTTGCAGCATTTTTGAACTCAGTAAGCTAATAATCGTTTTTGGTGTAGAATCATGTCCTGAGTTCGAAAACGAGAAGGAAAAAAATTACAGTAGAGCGGAATTTTTTTCGACTTTCATACAAGGTTGATGATTTGAAATCGATTTTTGTTCTCACTTCACACATCTCATTCTCCGTAATCAATGATCCGATTGAGCTGATTTTTGTTTTACTGTAACTTGCCTACATATGATATGTCAAACAAAAGTCGAGAAAGAATTTTCAAATTGTTTTTCTTTTTACATATTTTTGGAAATTTTGCTAAAATTTAAGGAGATCGTCCCTAAAACACGCCAATATCTTGAAATTCATCAATCTGACACAAAACCTGCCTTCAGTTGATCGAATGGTATTATGTTCAGCTTTTAATTTATGGAAAAAGATTTAGAATTGGTTGAACAAAACGCAAGATATTTGAATTTTAGCAAATATGCCGCGCTAAGTATTATTATACTTATAACACACGTGATACAAGAATCACTGTACAATTGCGCTTGAAATGAGTGCCATACTGAAAATTCTCTCAGTTAAAGTCAGTCTTGTCAGAATTTTCTTGACACTGCGTACACGGCGTGTGTATGGGAAAGGTTTATAACAAAAAATTGGGCATCGCCAAATTTTTCGCTATTCAAAAATAGAGACTTCCAGCTTTCATTTGCACGGTCCCTCAAAAAAATCCACCGAGGGATCTCGAACAACTTTTTCAGAATACTGTTTTTCCCCATACAAAATGAACGGTTCCAAATTAATCCCTATTTCTACTTAACAAACATACCCAATTTTTGTATGAAAAAGTTCCCCCGATGGAATATTTCGATGTTGGGCTTGAATGAAAGCTAGTAGCGTCAACTTTCACGTAACGTAAAAATTAGCGATGCCTATTTTTTTGTAATAAATTTCTTATACCAGACACACCGTGCGTATCGTTGTACAGGAATCACACTCGTATCACATGTCTGTCCGGGGTATTAGACCACTAATGTAGTTGCATGAAGTGGGTGACGAGGTACATAAGTATCATTACAGCGTGCTTAACCGTTATTGCAATAATGAGGCTCCAGTTTGACTAAATGTATTACACGGGGAAATACATAATAACTCATGAGAAAACTGTCAATTCGATTCAAGTATAAGTTAGATTAAAAAGCGAGCCCACAGACGAACCTACACACTAAGATCAGCTCGGTATTTTTCCCATCTTTTTACCGAGTTCTCAACAGCAGATTTAACTCGGTACGCTCGGTTATCCCTTTTGCTGAATACTCTGTAAATAAGTTAACGAGCTCAGCAAATGAACTGTCAACAATTACAGATGTACGGTAAATATCGTTACTGGTGAACGGTAAATATGATTACCGAGTGTACCGAGTTAAATCTGCTGTTGAGAACTCAGTAAAAAGATGGAAAAAATACTGAATTCAGTGAAAAAATTACTGAGCTGGAAAATCTGAATCTTAGTGTGTACACTCCCGTTCAAAAGTTTGGGGTCACCCCCTCAAAAACATGTCATTTTTTTAGGCCCATGTCTCCGCCAATTTGCGTCCGATTTCAAAACTCTAGGCTTCATTCAAAAGATAATAAGTCAAAGAAACTTTAAACATGATTTAAAAAAACTTTTTCAAAAAAAAATGTATGGAAACTTAACCCAAAGTTGTCAAATTTTCTAAAAAATGAATATAAACTTACGGCAGTGTCGCTAGAAATTGGGTCGACCAAATTTTAAGATGAGAGCGGTAATATGACCCATTTTCAATTAGCTTTCAACTGCTTTTTACAGAACTTAGCTAACAAATCTAGAAAAAACGTTATTAAGTAAATTAATCCTTGATGTCATCGACCAAAAGTTTGGGGTCACCCCTCAATATGATGTATCGGCCAAAAGTTTGGGGTCACTTTCGTAAAACATGGAAAAGTGATTTGGTGATATCTTCGTCATCTATAGTTCAATTTTAATTATTTTTGACTCATTTCAAAGATAATTAACTAATTTTAAGTTTGATGTCTTTAACTTAACGTATTTAACGATTTTTTGTATATAAAAATGTTATGTAAAGTTAGCACATTTCACCACGCTTCAAAAAATGAGGCAATTTTACGTTAAGTTTTACTATATAAATTTCAACACAATGTGTGGTTCAATGTCTACGCAGTAAGTATCATTCATTTTGTTTCAAATAAGCCAAAAAGAATTAAAATTGAATGAAAGATGACAAAGATATCAACAAATCACTTTTCCATGTTTTACGATAGTGACCCCAAACTTTTGGCCGATACATCATTTTGTAACTACCGGTGACGTCCACACGTCTGGGTAGTGGACGTCCGCACGTCCTTAACTAGCTCACCTCAATTTCCAATATCTCAGGGTCGGCTTCCTACCTGCTCAAAGGCCACACGAACGATAACGCAGCTGAAGTAGACGAACACTAGTGGAAAGACGCACATGCAGAGGAAACTTGTCCAGAATTAAGGAAATTAGCATTGCGGTACATTTTAATACTTTTTTTATTTGCTCATTCCAATGAAATTAGGGTTAGTGGGTTAGGGTTAATACTTGTGTTGCGGCCGATCGCTGACGGTGGGGCCCATGGTGGACATACAAAAAGGAGCCATGGCTCCTGACGACATACCTTGTTCCTGTGGCCGGGCTTTTGGATACCAACCAGCCAGGCAGCTGCCAGTGTAGGGTTCGTCCCGACGAGTTTTCGTTGTTTCCGCCGGGATGCTCCCGGGCAGGCAGAGGCCGACACGACCACGTTGATCAAGGCCGGGTGCGCCAGCAGAGGAGTTCGCCCTGGCGGTTTCTCGTCCGGGAAGCTCCCGGGAACGGCGGGATTGGCGACAACGATCCAATTGGGGCCGGGTGCGCCGGCAAAAGAGTTCGTCCCGGTGATTTCGTGGGTGGCTCGTCCGAGAAGCTCCCGGGAACGGCGAGATTGGCGACAACGATCCAATCGGGGCCGGGTGCGCCGGCAAAAGAGTTCGTCCCGGTGATTTCGTGGGTGTCTCGTCCGAGAAGCTCCCGGAGACGGCGAGATTGGCGACAACGATCCAATCGGGGCCGGGTGCGCCGGAGAAGGAGTTCGTTCCGGTGGTTTCGTGGGTGTTTCGTCCGGGAAGCTCCCGGGATTGGCGACAACGATCCAATCGGGGCCGGGTGCGCCGGCCAAGGAGTTCGTCCCGGTGGTCTCGTGGGTTTTTCGTCCGGGAAGCTCCCGGGATTGGCGACAACGATCCAATCGGGGCCGGGTGCGCCGGAGAAGGAGTTCGTCCTGGTGGTTTCGTGGATGTCTCGACCGAGAAGCTCCCGGAGACGGCGAGATTGGCGACAACGATCCAATCGGGGCCGGGTGCGCCGGCCAAGGAGTTCGTTCCGGTGGTTTCGTGGGTGTTTCGTCCGGGAAGCTCCCGGGATTGGCGACAACGATCCAATCGGGGCCGGGTGCGCCGGAGAAGGAGTTCGTCCTGGTGGTTTCGTGGGTGTCTCGTCCGGAAAGCTCCCGGGAACGGCGGGTGGTTTGAGCGAAGACCACGTGGAATTCGTTTGTGGTGTTGTGCGACTGTCGGTGTGACTATCTTTAACGACGATCAGTTACTCACTGACTCATCTCCCGAATCAGCTCGTCCCTTCTCGAGTATCTCCTTTTTCGCTCTTTTTTCTTCCCTCTCCTTCTCGTTTTCGCCCCGGATATGGAGTTGCCATAATAGAATTCGCCCGTGGGATCGTGGCCCAAAGGGCCCAAAATAGCGTTAGTAATTACACGCTCAACGTACTTCATGCAAAGTCTCACATTATATTTGCGGTTAGTTGAGTCCATGCAAGTGCGTCGGGCTCATTGTTACCTAAGACGGTAACAATTTTGAGGGGTGACCCTAAACTTTTGGTCGATGACATCAAGGATTAATTTACTTAATAACTTTTTTTTTAGATTTTTTAGCTAAGTTCTGTAAAAAGCAGTTAAAAGCTAATTGAAAATGGGTTATATTACCGCTCCCATCTTGAAATTTTTTCGACCCAATTTCCAGCGACACTGCCGTAAGTTTATATTCCTTTTTCAGAAAATTTGGCAACTTTGAGTTAAGTTTACATACAAAATTTTTTGAAAAAGTTTCTTTTAAATCATGTTCAAAGTTTCTTTGACTTGTTATCTTTTGAATGAAACCTAGGGTTTTGAAATCGGACGCAAATTGGCGGAGATATGGGCCTAAAAAAAATGACATGTTATTGAGGGGGTGACCCCAAACTTTTGAACGGGAGTGTATATTAGAAGTTCTTTCAGTGTTCAGTTCAGTCCATATGTTAAAGATGGCTCTACGCTCGACTTAGCGCGCTCTTCATAGATCCATCATGCCGCTCAAAGTGTTGCCACAAATAATGCTTAGTTTTGAAAACCCGGTTATCTGGTGGGGCCCGATTTGCTGGCTGGTGGGGCAAGGGAGCCTAAGCTTCAACTGTTAATGCTACTCAGACTTAGACGTGGACGATCCTATATATGAAGGGTTATCTAAAACGCTCTGGAGAATTCCCAAAGCGCATTCTTATGGATCTATGACATTTCGTCGAAAGACATTTGGTCGAATGACGTTTGGTCGAAAGTACATTTGGTCGAAGGGATATTTGGTCGAATGGACATTTGGTTGAATCTTACTTTGTGGAGGAGGAAACATATGACATTTAGTCGAATGGACAATTCGTCGAATGGACATTTGGTCGAATGGCACTAACTGATTAAAAGGATACGAATGAAAAATAATATCATTGGCTTTGGTTTTTTACTTCTGTGTTACTTTAGGATCATATCGGTATATTGTCGCGCTTATCATTTTTTAGAGTCCTTCGGCGGTCGTACGCTCGCAAGGCATACCGCCGCATGACAGTCGCAAGGCAAAACAAAAGAAAAAGTGTTCTCGCTGTTGGGATTGTATCCAACTCTATAGAGCAACACAAATTGTTGATGTGTATGCTTTAAGCTACAAATAATTTTTATTTTATAAATGAAGCATTATTTCAGTACTTAGGTGCTACTTACAATTTTGGTATACTTTTCTAGAAGTGGCGATGAGAACAGATTCCCCGTCTTGCTCTTGAGAGTTTAGCTCTAATCTATGAATTAATATAATTTAGTTTTTGTTTACAATTCAGTACTACAGGGTGCGGCAGGAAAAAATGCGATAAGTTCAAGGCACTATTACACGCTAAATATGGGATATATATGTTTATTTTTTCATGACAGTGTATCAGTCAATGTCTATATTCTAGCACTGAAAAATAAAAATGAACATATTTGATGTTTAACATGTGATAATGTAGGCCGAATAAGCGGATATCAATAAACTGCGCGCCCAATGGTCATTAAACAAAATGACTATATGATCCAGAGCCATGTAGTTTCACATACCAGATGAAATAAGTACATATATTTGATGATATTGTAGAGAAAATCAAAAATTTTGTTTTATCAGATGCGAAATTTAGCGACCTGTGTGATTTTCTGCGGTTTGAAAATTCTGGTTGTCTATATCTTCAGGCGCCGCCCTGTAAAGGTTAGTGACCAAAATGGGGATTTTTTTTAAGTAACTTTTCAGAAAACTAGCCTATTATAGATCATGGCACATTGGAACATAGATTGGTTAATGTCAAATGGACGAAAATGAGGTTTGAAGTTGAAAAACACTTTCGCATTTTTTCCTGCCGCATACTGTAAGTACTCACAATAGGGTTCGTCGAGTCAATGCTAGAATTCAAGATGCTCGGTAACTAGTTTATGATTTATAATTCAGTGTTGGCACTTAAAATATACAATTTAGATACAGCTAACAGGGAATAATTGAAGAATATTAATTGAAATGCGATAGGATACTGTCTACAAATCTGCAAGTCACTTTGTTTTTACTTTTCCCGGCCGTCTGTCAAATTCGTCTACGGTTATGACATATCAATTATCGAGTCCAGAGTCGAACGTAGAGACGGAATTGACACTGTCGGCAGTGTTCCCATTACGGAGGGGCTTATCGTCACACCCGCCAAAATCAAAAGCAAGTGGGTTTCGCGAAGTGAGAGATGTTTTTGAATGTATTTGTGACGAACGGCAAGAGTGGCTCAGTGGAATGAGTGTTCTTGCTGTCAAACCCCATATAAGGGAAATATATACTTTAAAATCAGGTGACGCTGTTATGATTAGTGACTGTCGCGCTTATATCAAAAGCCAGAGGCAGATAATCACCATATTCTGATTTTTCTTAAGGGCGGACGGGACGGTCGGGGAAATATCCGCCATTGCTCTGTTGCTACTAAGATGGTAATCTCAGATTCTACTTCATATTTTGCAACAAAAACCTATCACTGTGTATGCTCACTTGCAGTGCATATGCTGATTGTTTTTCAGCATCTTCAGTGCGATAGAACTAGAGATTACCATCTTCAAAATCGCGAGGCAAATTGTTAGAAAGAGAGGCAAGATAGGAAAAATAACACGGCATCCCGTTTCACCTTAAGAGGCATACTTAACAAATAACTTCAATCAGCTCAAATTGCCAAGCAATAACCAAAACATTTCCTTCCCACTAGATTGAAGAATTGTGTATGTCAAGGGGATATTAGGTTGAATGAGTCCTTAGAAGCAAACACTTGTTCAGATTATAATTATGCTTGCGGTAGTTGACAGCAATACTAAATATCGTAATGGATCATCATTTTCCGAAAGCTTTATGTTGTTCCTCAAGGTATCAATCTTGAACCTTAGTTCTTTCTACTATTTATAAACGACGCAGCTTTGATCTTATCTCCCGGAACTTGAATTTTCTACGCTGATGATTCTCAAATTTATTGCTACGTCTTCCAAGCTCTGCTGAACTCGATGGAAGATCTACCATCCGGGAACGCTGTATGTTATTAGGAATTGACACCCTTGAAACCAGACGCAACGTCTTTCAAGCAGTGTTTGTAACCAAATCGCTCAACAATCAAATAAATTCATTAAATATCTACACACCTAAATATCTACGACTCAGAATGGCAGCTTCGCAACCGTAATTTCTTACTTTTGGGAACCCGCGGCAGATGATATTATTATGTCAGATGAAAGAATTGTAAATGCAAATACAAGAGGGTAACATGAAAGTAGTGACGCATGTAAACGCGTTGAAGTTGAAACTTGGCACGCTGCGATCATAAATATTTTAAAATTATTCAGTTGGAACGCGAGAGAGCAGAAAAATACATCAGCAAAACGACAGCATGATACCCTGGTATCCTTGAAACTGAAATAGGTTATATATCCGTAATGTTTCCAAAGATTTGATTAATTTAGGCTTATTTGATTCAGAAACTCATCATATTAAAGTGAACCTGTCTGGTGACCGTGGTTTTCGGAAAATCCGGACATGATCGGCATGTCATGGCCATTCCAACTTGCTTGAGCTTGAGCTTGATTGACCGCCCGTGGATGCTACACCAGTATCGCCAGGCCAGCTACACTCACACAAGGACCAATGAGATAACTGCCGGGGACTAGCAGGCATCTTCGGTGTGTGAGCGTTGGTGGTCTTCTATTTTTAGGCGACAATGGCGCCTGCCACGTCAGGTTGCAGGTCAATGTGGGGAAGGGGTAAGGAAGTGATGATTGCAATCGTTTGTATCCACATCTGGCCGAATATACCTCTGCGCCAGCACAAATTCATGCGGATGTTGGAGTGTTGGTGGGAATTGGTTGGCAGAAGGTTCACACATTGGTGTGTGGATACCAGAGGAAGGTGATAGAATTGTGTGTTTTTATTATTTTGAAAATGTGCGACACAGTTCGCTTGATTGCATAACTTGTAGGCGTTTTCTAATAGGATTGTGACACTGTGCTGTGAAAGTTTGGAAGAAGGGAAACGGCTTTTTCAACCCGTTTCTGTTCTAGCGACGGCTATGAACATGTTTATATACATGAGTTGTATATGTAGAGAGCAGAGAGAAAGTATATAGAAAGATAAAGTAGGAGGAAAGGGATGGGCCAGGGATTGAACCCAGGACCTTCTGCATATAAATCAGAAGCGGTAGCCACTAGACCACCAAGCCCGTCATGATCGGCATGTCATGGCTATTCCAACTTATGAATAAACACGTTCTTACACCCCTGTCCCGCAATGTAATTTAGTATAGCACATTTCCGGATTTTCTGAAGCTCCTGATGACCGGGCCCGCATGGCACGATAGAACGAGCCCATAAGTGTTAGGAATCGAGTTGGGATCTGAACGTTCTTGAAGTTAAGTTTTCTGACACGCAAGTTAAATAACTACTGCGCTCCCGTTCAAAAATTGAACGCATTTATTTAATTTTTGGCTATTGTTGAGTTCAAATGATGCTGTATTGGAAGAACAGCCTATGTTTAAAAGAAGGAAAAATATTTGATGAATAGTCTGCAGCCTCATCATCTGATCATAGTAAAATTAGAAACTTGAACAAACCCTCCTAAAGAAGGAAAAACCTCTAATGAAAAAAAAAGCTATTACACGAAACACAGTATGGAATAAGAACATGTGTTCAAAAGAAGAATGCACCTCTGGGGAAAAAATCAACAGTAGATACATGAGACGCAATGTAATTATGAAACTTGAAAGAACAGCCTATGTTTCAAAGAAGGAAAAATATCTGATAAAAATGCATCAGCTATAACATTTATACACAGTACAAATACGAAACTTTAAAGAACAGCGTGCGCTGCAAAGAAAGAGAAATCTTTGATAACAAAAAATCGGAACTATAATATCCAATCTCAGCACAAATGGATAACTTGAAAAAATAAATAATATGTTCAAAAGAAGGAGAAATTTCTGATGAAAAAGTCAGTGTGCTACACAAAACGCAATAAAATAAGGAAACATGAAAGATGAGCCAAGGTTGAAAAGAAGGAGAAATCTTCAATAAAATGTCAGCTTGCTATCGAAAACAATTCACTATATGAAACTCTCTTGAAAAGAATATTTGCTTTATTATGTCAAATTAAATTAAGCACGATTGAATTGCTATTCGACCAAATGTCCATTCGACCAAATGTCCATTCGACCAAATGTCCTTTCGACCAAACGTACTTTCGACCAAATGTCATTCGACCAAACGTCGTTCGACCAAATGTCCTAAAGCCATGTAAACAATACAACATAACAACGTTATTATTGTTTTAATCGCCGCGATTTGATGTGCTGGTAGTTCATCTATTGGTTTTCGGCGAGAAATAATTAAAAACTTATTTGCCAGACTGTCCGGACGTTTCGGTCGATTTTACTGGCCTTCGACCATCTTCTGCGGACTAATCTTCCAGCCGTCTCTTCACTATCAGACGGCCATAACTTTACGCGTTCTGGACCACTTAGAAGGATACTGTCTTCGGTAAAGTTAGTCTGAATTCACATAGGAAACAATTTAGTTCGAGAATCACTCACTGCATGGCGCTAGGTTCTTATGAGATTCCAGTTCAGTCTGAACGTCCTATATCTCGTGTTCTGGACCACTTAGAAGGATACTGTCTTAGGCAAATTTGCTCAGAAGACTAAGAGCTTTCGCATTGGAAACAATTTAGTTCGAGAATCACTCACTGCATGACGTTAGTGGTCTTAGGAGCTTCCAGTTCAGTCTAAACGTCGTATATCTCATGTCCCGGATTTTTTAGAAGGATACTTTCTTTGGTAAAGCAACGCAGAATACTAAGAGCATTCACATAGGAAAAAAATAGTCCGAGAATCACTCACTGCGTGGCGCTAGTGCTCTTATGAGCTTCCAGTTCAGTCTGAACGTCGTATATCTCGTGTTCTGGACCATTTAGAAGGATACTGTTTTCGGCAAAGTTACTCAGAATACTTAGAGCATTCACATAGGAAACAAATTAGTTCGAAAATCACTAACTGCGTGGCGCTAGTGTTCTTAGGAGCTTCCAGTTCAGTCCAGACGTCATATATCTCGTGTTCTGGACCACTTAGAAGGATACTGTCTTCGGCAAAGTTGCTCTGAAGACTAAGAGCTTTCGCATAGAAAACAATTTAGGTCAAGAATCACTCACTATGTGGCGCTAGTGTACTTGGGAGCTGCCAGTTTAGTCTAAACGTCATATATCTCGTGTTCTGGACCAATCAGAAAGACACTGTCTTATTCAAATTTGCTCATAGGACTGAAAACTCTCGCATAAAAACAATCTCTCACTACCTGGCACTTGTAATACCATTGTTCCTGGGGTCTACCAGTTTAGCCTAAACGTTGTAATTCTCGCATTCTGGACCACTCAGAGGAAAACTGACTTCAACAAAGTTGCTCGGGAGAATAATAGTTTTCTAGTAGAAAGCAATTTAGTTCAACATTAACTCACTACTTGGCCCTTGTACTGTAATGAGCTCTTATTCAGGGCGTCACATATCTCACGATCTGGATCGCTAAGAATGAGAGCTATTGTTGCAAAGAAGGATATATCTCGCGTTCTGAACCACTTCGATGGACTTGCAAAACTGCTCAGAAGACTAAAAGCTTTCATCTGAAAACAATTTAGTTTGAAATTTCACTTGAAAAAATACCGCTTCAGCAAAGTTGCTGAAACGACTTTCTTCAAGAAATCAATTGAGTTCGAGATTCACTCACTATTTTGGTTTAGTGCTGTAATGAGCTACGAGTTTCGTCTTAGCGTCTTGTATCTCACGTTCTGGACCATTTCAAAGAATACAGGTTCCTGAAAATTTGCTCAAAAGAATAAAAGTTTTTGAATTTTTTTGGAGGTTTTCAAGAAATCTCTTTGGAAACTTCTATTGAAATTTCCCGACAATAGATTGGAAGCTTTTCAGCAGTTCTATTGAAATTTTTCAACAATTCCTGTGAAATTGAAATTTCTATAAGCAATTGCTTAGGAAAACTATTTTGAAAACATATTCTTACTTCTTAATGTTTTGATTTTTTATTTCTCGGGAAATTATTTTGAGAGATTGTTTTTTTTTTTTAATTTCTTTGGTAACACCTTTGGAAATTTCTTCAATACATGCCAATCCTTCAGAAAACTTTTTGAGAATTTAATTTTGATTAATTTGATTGCTTCGACAATTCCTTCGATAGTTCTCTCCACAAATTCTTTGTTTTTATTTTTGCATTTATTTTTCAATACATATTTCCTTTGAGTATTTGTTCTGGAAATATAACGGAAGTTTGTTACAAAATTTCTTTGACAATTTATTTAAAAAATACTTTTAATTTTTTCCCTGCAATTTCTTAGTGATTACTTTCTACAGTTCCGTCGTCAAATTAATTGTGTAAATTAACCTAGCAATTCCTTTGGTAATTTCTTCTTCAATTTCTCTTTAAATCACACAGGAAATGTCTTTGGAAATGATCGGGAAAATCCTTCTAGGTTTTCTAGGAAACTTCTTTAGGAATGTTTTTGGAAGTGCCTTCGACAACTTATTTGGTATTCTTTTTGGAAATGTATTCTGCTACGGAATTTACTTCAGGACTCCCTTGTGTAATTTTAGGTAGCAATTCCTTTAGAAAGTCATTCGGTTATTCCTCTAGGGTGCCTTCAGCTATTTCAACATTTCAAACGTATTTTGAAATTGCTTTCTGAAATATTCCGGCAAATTTTTTGAGAACTTCATCGGCATCCACCTTGATTTTTGGAAACTCTTTAGGTAATTCCTTTGAGATTTACTCCGGCCATACTTGTATTTCAATATTTCAATTCGTAAGAGAATATCTAATTGAACTTCCAGAGTAATAACCAACGGATTTCTGTAAGGATTTTCCAAAGGAGTTTCCAATACTGAAAGAATACTGAAGAAATTAAAAAAAAACCATTTTGCCAGAAGCTATCGAAAGAATTACAAAAGTGATTGTCAGCTAAATTTCCAAAGGGATTGTAGATGAAACTTCCCAAGAAATTTATAAAGGAAATCCCGTAGGAGTTGCCAGATAAATTTGCACACCGTCTTCAGCCAGAGACCACAGACTGAATATAACTTATACTTGACAACGGATAACATGTAAGACTAGTAAGACACCCAGTGGTTCAATGAAGAATTTTCCGTTTGACGAAATTTTTCTTCCGATTGGAATAGAAATCGAACCCACAATCCGTGGCTTACAATACGCCTAAAAGTCTGGCGTCACTAACAGTACGGTATTTTTAAATATATTAACTTAAATCAATTTCCAATATTACTGCTGAGAAATTTCCAAAAGAGTTATCGAATAAAATTCCAAAAGAATTGCCGAAATAATTTTAAAAAATACCCAAGAACACAAAATAAAACTTATATGAAGTTTTAGATCAAATCCAATAAATATTGCTTGCAGGATTTCCAATGAATTTGCCAAAGAAATTCCGCTAAAAGGAAATACGAAATGTTTTCACAGGGTATTGTGGATTTACCGGCTACTTGTATTCTACCGGTCGCTTCAGTATGGCCTCCAAAGTAGCCGTTTTATAAAAAGAGTAACTTAAAAATGTTTTAAAACATTTTTATTGTATGCGATATTTCTCGTTGCCACTAGCTATTCAGCGACATTCATTTTTTGACAATCAAGTTGATTTTTATATGAAAACGGCTACTTTGTAACGGCTACTCAAGTAACCTGTAGAATACAAGTAGCCGGTAAATCCACAATAATTTTAATGAAATACGCCAAATCGATTTGCAAAGGAAATGCCCAACCGGCTGCGATGCGGCCATGTTTTTGAAGTCACCATCTGTTTCAGGTCAAACATTTGATTGAGGCGTAGTTTTCGAGTGATATTTTTTCTTTAACAAAAAAAATCTTTGCATCCCCAATTGCGGCCTAATTTGAACACGTTTTTATTTATTATAACACATTTCAGCTAAGAGAATTAGATTTGATAATAATTCTCCTAGTCTTTTCGAAAATTTTCTTTTTTGTTGTGGAAAATATTACGCGCTTTTCAAGTGTTGGTCCAGAAAACTTAACTGTTTACAAACTTTTTGCTGTCAAAATGGGGGTTCAAAGCACAGTGGGGGTCAGAGATGTTGGCTCGCTTTTTTACTATGGGGTAGTATTCGGATGACAAGTGGCTGGAAATGCCCAATTAAATACCAATCGAGTTCAGTAAGAATTGGCAAAAATGTTTCCCGAAAAATTATGAAACAGAATTCCAAAGTAATTACCACAGGATTTTCCGTAGAAAAAATTTCTAAAGAAGTACACAAAGCCATTGCCGAAGCTGCTACATAAATTAAAGTTTGCAAAGAAATTTTGAAAACTTTTTTGACACAGAAATTTAAGAAATTTCTAACGAAGATCCTTAAAAATATATTGAAAATGTTCACCAAAGAAACCACGAGTTCAATTGTCGACACTATAGCTGAGAAATAATGTAGTAGGATTAATAAAAAGCCAAACAAATCCCCAAAGAGTAATTTTAGAACCGAATTTCAAAGAAATTGCTAAGGAGATGCTACCCAAACCTATGACTGAAAAAAAAAGAAATTTCTGAATAAGCTACAGAGAATATACTTGCCACTAAGATCAAACTGATAGCTCTAAAGAACACAAGTGCCACGTTGTGAGCGAACTTTGAAATAAACTTTCAATGCGAACGCTTCTTTTCTTCTAGGAATTATTTACAAACATAGTAACACATGAATACAGAACGATTATATCAGGCTTTCAGCTTCTAAGAACGATACATCCTAAATATTGTTTTGCTGAAATTAGCAAAATATTTGTGAAAATTCAGCAAGGTTTGTTGATTTGTTCTGTAAAATCTACTGATCACCATCAACGTTTTGCTGTAACTTATACTAGGAAAATATAATTGATGTTTGAAAATTTCTACCACTCAGAATCTGACAGCTGGCCTCATGTCAGTTGGCCCTAGGTAGTTGGTTTGAGGTCAAAACTGAAGATTAAGACGGAAAACATTAACTTTCTACGAGGCAGATTTTGCCAAATGACGATTTAGGGTGGGGGACCCATATATATATATATATATATATATATATATATATATATATATATATATATATATATATATATATATATATATATATATAAAATTGATAATTAAAAATTTCCACTACTCAGTCAATTGATAATTGAAAAATTCTACTACTCAGGCGTCAAGCCTGTTTTGGCGTCTAAACTAAAGATTAAGTTGGAAAACATTAACTTTCTACGAGGCAGTTTTTGCCAAATGACGATTTAGGGTATGTAACCCATATAGGAAAACTGGTTGTTAAAAGACAAACAGTTCTACAACTCAGAATCTGCAAGCTGGCCTCAAGTCAATGCCCTGGGTAGTTGGTTTGAGGTCTAAACTAAAGATTAAGACGGAAAGTTAATTTCCACGTGGCAGTTTTTCCAAATGACAATTTAGGGTGGGGGACCCATATGCAGGAAAATGTAATTGATAATTAAGGTGAATTGATGAAAAGATGAAGCCACACTTGAAATTTTCAAGAGCACAAATCTTAAGAACCGTAAGCCAGTTTGCGTTGAAAAGTTGATCGATTAGTCATCATCAGCGAGTAACCAATCGATCAACTTTTCAGCGCAAATCGACTTCCAGTTTTTCATATTTGTGCCCTTGAAAATTCGGGGTGTGGCTTCGTCATATCTTCACCTTAAAAATTTCTACCATTCAAAATCTGCGAGCTGGCCTCAAGTCAATGCACTTGGTAGTTGTTTTGGGGTATAAACTAAAGATTAAGTCGAATAACATTAACTTTTTTCGTGGCAGTTTTTGCCAAATGACGATTTAGGGTGGGGGACCCATATACTAAGAAAATATAATTGATAATTGAAAATTTCTACCACTCAGAATCTGACAGCTGGCGTCAAGTCAATGCCCTTGGTAGTTGATTTGAGGTCTAAACCAAGGCTTAAGATGGAAAACATAAATTTTCTACGAGGCAGTTTTTGCCAAATGATGATTTGGGGGGAAGGGGGAGGGCATATACTAGGAAAATATATTTGATAATTTAAAATTTCTACCACTCAGAATCTGACAGCTGGCCTCAAGGTAATGCCCTTGATAATTGGTGTGAGGTCTAAACTTAATATTAAGACGGAAATATTAACTTTATAAGAGGCAGTTTTCGCCAAATGACGATATAGGGGGGG
Organism: Aedes albopictus; assembly: GCF_035046485.1. NCBI lineage: Eukaryota > Metazoa > Arthropoda > Insecta > Diptera > Culicidae > Aedes > Aedes albopictus. The sequence continues at coordinate 272,612,320 of NC_085137.1, forward strand.
GGGGGGGTGTGGTTGGCAAATAACGATTCAGGTTGGGTAACCCATATAGTAGGAAAACTGGTTGTTAAAACTGGTTTTAGCACAGCAAAATTTGGCTGAAAGCGTCTTGGTGTGTAGCATCACATCATGAAAGCTCTTTGTTATCTGAGCAAGTTTGCCGAAGACAGTGTCCTTCTAAAGGGTTCAGAACACGAGATATACGACGTTTAGACTGAATTGGATGCTCCTAAAAATATTAGTGCCACGTAATGAGTGATTCTCGAACTAAATTCTGGCGTTCGATTTGAATAGGTCGTATGATTGCTGTGATTCCTGTGTAGATTCGACCTATTGAAATCGAAGTGTCCGACACACTTTTTCTATTTTATAGTGGAAAAAGTGCAAATAAAGTAAATTTTCGGTTATTTACAGAAGGTAGATGTGAGAACTCACGATATGTTCAGTGTGTATAGTTTTTTTGCGATTTATTTTGCAGAAAATGACAACTTCTGTTTCCTACTGCTGCTACCTCCAACCAAATCTTGCTTATGTGCGGAAAAACTTCGGCGTTCTGCTCCTCTAATATTCTACTGCCAAGGGTTCTTCAGGACGTTCAATACATCTTTTAACTGGATTAACTCAATAAGGGAAACATTTAGTGCAAAACCCTCGAGCCATAAATAAACACGATTATTCCAGCACGTCCCTGGTGGTGGATTGGTCTCTCCTTGATACATCTATAAATAAAAATATGATTACCGAGAATCAGCAATTTTCGCCTGGAATGCCGTGAAATCAGCAATATTTTTTGCTGAGAATCTCGGCAAAATTGATTTTTACCGAGGCGATTGCAGAGCACTCAACGGTGCCAATCTCGGCAATCGTTTTGCCGAGATTCGGCAAAAAAAATCTTAGTGTGTAAGAACACTAGCACCACACTAGCATTTTTGATCTAAATTGTTTCCTATGTGAACACACTTAAAAACGATTCTTGAGCTCGGCAGAAAAAAATGCTGATCCAAAACGGCAAAACCCAGTTTTGCTGATATCTCGGCAATCAGAACATTTTCCCGAAATTTACTAAAAATGTTTACCGAAATTTCAGTAAACCATCTCATTTTACCGAAAATTGGCAAATTACTTTGCTGAATCTACCAGCAAACAGAAATAATGCCGAAATCGGCAAATCCGTTTGCCGTGAGTCAGCAATACATCTGTCACTTTGTCACTGGTCGTTTTTTTGTCAATCATAATAAAATCAAACTGTTCCCCAGTGTCCGACACACTTTTTCTATTTTATAGTGGAAAAAGTGCAAATAAAGTAAATTTTCGGTTATTTACAAAAGGTAGATGTGAGGACTTACGATATGTTCAAAAACTATACATTTTATTTCGATTTATTTTGCAGAACATGCCAACTTATGTTTACTAGTTCTGCTGCCTCCAACCAAATCTTGGTTATGTGCGGAAAAACTTCAGCGTTCTGCTCCTCCAATATTCTACTGCCAAGGATTCTTCAGGACTTTCAATACATCTTTTAACTGGATTAACTCAATAAAGGAAACATTTAGTGCAAAACCCTCGAGTCATAAATACACACGATTATTCCAGCACGTCTCCGGTGGTGGATTGGTCTCTCTTTGATACATACATCAATAAATAAAAATATGATTACCAAGAATCAGCTTTTTTCGCCTGGAATGCCGAGAAATCAGCATTTTTCTTTTTTTTTGTTGAGAATCTCAGCAAAAATTGACAATCTTGTTTTTTTTTTGTAGTTGCCGAAAACCTCGGAAAAAAATATTTTTACTGAGGCGATTGCCGAGCACTCAGCGGTGCAAATATCGGCAATCGTTTTGCCGAGATTCGGCAAAAAAAATCTTAGTGTGAAAGCTTTATGTCTTCTGAGTAACTTTGCTAAAGACAGTATCCTTCTAAATGGTTCAGAACGCGAGATATTCCTCAACTATTGAAAAAATGTAGTGCTATCCCACATGTCCGACATGGTGCCCTGTGTAGCAGATTCCCGGTGGCCAATGTTCCCGGAACCACTCTTTCAACATATCAACAAATTCGAAATTATCTTTCAAATAAGACATTGGTCATTTGAATTGGTGAAAAAATCATCATTCTATAAGAGTTTGAATTTCTGGGTCATAATGACCCCAATACATTATTCGTAACTTTTTTTGTGGTGCCATTTTGGTTTCACCTTAAGATTGTTTTTTATTTTAAATGCTTCGTTTCTGCAAAATATTAGGTCAAGAAGTTTTATTACAATAGGTTAATTAACTGAATAGATATTTATACTTGAAATCGCGTTTTGGGTCATAATGACCCTAATGCACGACGAAGGATAAAAGATAATAAAAATAATAATAATACCTAATAGTAAACTTAAAACTTTCCGCTGAAAAAAAAATGTTTTAACACTCGAGTAATTGTTCAAGGTCCGAAGTGTTTTCGCACACATATATTTTGAGAAACTATGGCTTGGATGATCATGATATACAGGGGATACTCAAAATAACTGGGACAGGTAAAATTTTCACTTTTCAAAAAATGTTTAACTCGCTGTAACTTTTTGAAAGGAGCATCAAAAATTCTCAAGTTTTTACTGTAAGTTCAAACATCCGTTGCTTCACCGATGTTCTTTGGTTAAGATGAGCGGTGTAGAGATGGGCAAAACAGTTCTTTCAACGGAATCGTTCTCAATTGAACAGTTCTTTAGAAAGAACTAGTTCTCGTGAACCGTTCTATTGTTCAGTAGTTATCGTTGTTTTGTAAATCTAACGTTGAACAAGTGCAAAAGTACCTAATCAAAATGTTCAGCCCTACTCAAGTTTTTGCGTAATTAGAGAAATCTTATATTGTTTGTACATCCAACTTCGCAAAAATAGAAGTTTTTTGATTTTGTGCATTGTACCGATATTTCACAATTGCCGTTATTGGTCTTGGACCAGCTGCATGTCATCGGAGAATTGTTTTGTGAGATGGTTTGGAAGATCATTTACAACATTCACTCTCTCAGAAACCAAACGTCATCTTTGGAAAAGCTGAATGAACGGTTCTGAGGGGCATTCAGTTTTCTCGATTTTGAGAAAACGGAGAACTACCGTTCTTTTCAAACGAACAACAGTTCAGTCATTCTTTCCAAAGAACTAGTTCTTTTGAACCGTTCGCGAACGGTTCGCCCATCTCTAGAGCGGTGATCTGGTCAGCCTATGTTTCGAATTTTCATCTGCCGGGATTTTTGCTGATTCCTGGTTTTCATGTGTTGGGTGCCGAAAGGAGGTAGGGTTAAGGGATGAGAGAATCCATCGGGAAATTTGGAATAATGGACTCAATCGCATCGAGTGTTCTGTTCATACCAGATGTTTAATCGAAAAATCTTCAAAGAACTCTATCCTCACCATTTTATCGGGATTTCTGCTAGATATTGCTTAAGCAATCCCTCGAAGAATGCCTTGAATACTTTCGAGCATTCTATCGCGTAATTTACATGGTAAACAAGGGATTCTATCACGAATTTTACCAGATAATTCCTCACCATTACAACGGCATTTTGCCTGGGAAATCTGAAATTCCTTCTATGATTCTATTGGGAATGCATCCAAGAGTTTTGTCGACTTATGAACAGGGTTGATACATAGCCAATTGTGGTTACTAATAATACCGCCACAGGAAAATTCAATGATTTTTTCTCGCTTAGCATTCGACAGGTAACTCGATTATTTTCGATAAATTAGCGATGTTACGATAACGATAGCGATAATTTAACGTGCTGTTTATCGTTAACGATCAATTGTCGAAAAACTGTAATCGAGGCTGTGGTAGGTAACAGCCACATTTATGACAGTTCATCTCTATCTGCCCTGCGACTACACCAGGCTTACTACAAGTCGTCTACTAGTCTACCACATCTCCTTTTGTTGCAAGTTGGTAAACTTTTGTTTTAATATATGTAGCGCAGCTAGACCAAAAACTTGATGGCTTCAGTGATATTCATCCAGGTGTTAATACGTGTTAATTCTCCATAAGTTAATAGATGTTAATTCTCCATAAGTGGATCGCATCGGAAACATTGATTGTGAACTCCTTCATCACGATCGGCAGAGTATTGGCAGAATACCATTACTTTCTGATTCTTTCCTCATCATCACGCAAACGAATCCTTCTCCAAAAAATCAGGTATCGAAGCATTATTACTCATTAAACAAAGAGAACTTGCTAGGCTGACCTATTTGTAGATGACATACGGATCTTTTCTGAAAATTTGAATGTTTTGAGGCTCCTCGAAATTTAAGTTACGCTGCTTTGTACTGCCTTCTTAGAAAACTTCCAAACCCTTTTGTTAAATGTTGTTCTAGTTCAAAACCTCCATCATCTTGTTCGAAAGTTATGATTCCCAACTCGTTCTCTATCGGATTGCTGAAAACTGTTTGAAGCAACATTATTCTGCCTTCTCCGGGCCGATGCGTTTCTAGCGCGTTGCCCGTTAAAAACTTTGATAGTTTCTGCCTTTTCCGAGCCAAAACGTCGCCAGCGAGTTGCTCGTTAAGGACTTTGATACCACTTTGCCTCCTCCGGACCAACGTGTTGGCAGCACGTTGTCCGTTAAGGACTTTGATAGTGTTACCTTCTCCGAGCCAACACGTCGGTAACGTGTTGCTCGTTAAGGATTTTGATACTTTTCGTGCCTTCTCCGGACCTACGTGCTGGCAACACGTTGTCCGTTAAGGGCTTTGATTTCTGCTGCCTTTTCCGAGCCAACACGTCGCCAGCGAGTTGCTCGTTAAGGACTTTGATATACTTTGCCTTCTCCGGACCAACGCTTCGCCGCGTTATCCGTGAGGAACTTTATTATTGCCTTGTCTGAACCAACGTGTTGGCAGCACGTTGTCCGTTAAGGACTTTGATACTTGGATTCATATTTACCTATCACTGAGCTACAAACCGTGACCACAGGCAGTTCGAAGTGCGCAAACACGTGAGCAAAATTTCCAAGTTTTGTCAAAAATACTCGTCAAGATTTTGTCTTGTACAATTCTGGTTTGATGCTGGTATTGTTATTCTTGGCTTGATATTGCACAGCTCCCTTGGTAAAATAACCTGCGGGGTCTCCACCCAGCGAAAGTCTTATTCCGGGCAGTACTAGCAACCTGCAACTGTACTTCTTCATTCATCTCGAAGCTTTCCTCCATAGAAAAGGACGCCAGAAATGTTCATGGCGATGGGCCACTTCACTTTTGCCAATAGCACACCATCCAGTTGAAAGATTTCTTCTCCATCTTGATTATCCTTTTTCCTGATCCAATCCTCGTCGCCATTTGTGGAAGGTAACAGTCACATTTATTGACAGTTCATCTCTATCTGCCCTCCGACTACACCAGACCTACTACAAGTCGTCTACTAGTCTAGCACAGAGGCCAAACATACATACATTTATTTGTTCAACATCACATTTAAGACAAGACATATTAAACAATAGTACGCCACAGTACTCGGTTTGTGGCTGCCGCTCTTCATCCTCGGTCGCACCCAAAGCTCGCCAGGTCACGCTCCACCTGGTCCGCCCATCGTGCTCTCTGTGCTGCACGCCTTCTTCTGCCAACCGGATCAGTAGCAAACACCTGCTTTGCAGGGTTGTTGTCAGGTATACTTGCCACATGCCCTGTTCATTGTATCATCCGTAAAGTGCAGCGAACTCGTGGCTCATTACTACCCAGACGGCATTCACCACCAATGCGAACGTTGTTGCTTCGTGTTTCAGGCAGGTGTACAGCTCTGCCACCGTTCCAAATGTTTCGGAGATAATGTCCATGTCGTCCGCAAAGCACGCACATTGACCGGGTTTTGAGAAAACCGTTCCCCGGCTGTTGAGCCCATGATATTCCATAGCTCTGCGTGGTCGATACTGTCGTATGCCACTTTGAAGTCGATGAACAGGTGATGCGTTGAGACCTGGTATTCACGGCATTTCTGGAGGATTTGCCGTACGGTGAAGATCTGGTCCGTTGTCCACCAGCCGTAGATGATAACTTCCCACGAACTCATTCGTTTTAGAAGACAGACGACGGAAGATGATCACTTTGTAGGCAGCATTCAAAATAGTAAATTGCCCTGAAGTTCTCACATTCCAAATGTACGCCTTTCTAGTGAATGGGGCAGATTACCCCTTACTTCCACTCCTTTGGTAGCTGTTCGGTTTTCCAGATCCTGGGCCCACCTTGATGAGTTCAGCTGCGAGCGATACCATCCTTACCAGCTGCTTTGTTGGTTTTGAGCTGCTGAATGGCATCCTTTACTTCCCTCAGCGTGGGAGTTGGTTCATTTCCGTCCTCCGCTGCACTGACGTCGTCGTTTCCCATCGTGGTCTCCCGTGCCTAGGTTCTCAACGCCATTCAGTTGCTGATCGAAGTGCTGCTTCCACCTTTCGATCACCTCACGCCCGTCCGTCAAGAGGCCTTCGTCTTTATCCCTGCATATTGCTGCTCGCGGCACGAAGACGTTGCGGGATGCGTTGAGCTTCTGATAGAACTTCCGTGTTTCTTAAGAACGGCACAGCAGCTCCATTTCTTCGCACTCCGCTTCTTCCAGGCGGCGCTTTTTCTCTCGAAAGAGGCAGGTCTTACCGCTTCTGTTTGTTACATTCCACGTTTTGTCGGGTCCCTTGCTGAAGCATTACGCCGCTGTGTTCTTCTCCTTCACAACCTTTCTGCACTCGTCATCGAATCATTCGTTTCGTCGATTCCGTTCCACGTACCCGATGGTACTCTCAGCTGCGTCGTTGATGGCTGCTTTCACTGTACTCCAGCAGTCCTCTAGAGGGGCCTCATCGAGCTCACCCTCGTCTGGCAACGCGGCCTCGAGATTCTGCGCGTATGGTGAGGCGACATCCGGTTATTACACGGAACTGCCCAACTACCCAAAATTCCCAGACAACCAATGATCGTATAAGATTTTGCATAAGATGATAAAGTGGAGACCATATGCGTGCATGCCTCCATTTAGGCGCATGTAAAATGTACGCATATCGCCTCCACTTTATCATCTTATGCAACATCTTATACGACCACTGGTTGACTGGGTTGAGTTCTTTTGACGCAATCCCATAGTTCGGCCCAATAAGCCAAAATTTGAGTAAATCGATTAAACTCACGCTAGGTAGATTGCCTTCACCCCTAGCTAAAAATATACTCAAGAGTAGGTAAATTAAACCTAAGATCCCCCTCATTCAATTTTGAGTAAACCGACATTTACCCAAAATTGGTTTATTTGGGTCATGGACCTGCTTTGGATAAATTCATCTTTGTTTGTTTTTGATAACATCGGTGAGCCAGAGAGGGAAAACAACCTAAATTGGGGTTTCGAGTTTATTCGATACTCTCAATTTTGAGTAAAATCGACCCATATTAAGTGGTTTGGATTTTCCGAGTACAGTCGCTCTAGGTTGTAAGCCGTTTTCGTTCGTCTGCTGGTGGGCGCTGAACTTACCAATCGTCGGTCTGAATTCCTCCTCCTGGCCTACCTGTGCGTTTAAATCTGCTATGAGGATCTTGATGTCGAGGTTCGGGCAGCGATCGTACTCGCGTTCGAGCTGCGCGTAAAATGTGTCCTTGTCATCATCAGTGCTTCCGGAGTGTGGGCTGTGCTCGTTTATTATGCTGAAGTTTAAGAATCGGCCCTTGATCCTGAACCAGCACATTCTTTCGTCGATCGGTCACCAACCGATCACGTGCCTCTGCATATCACTCATCACGATGACAGCTGTTCCTAGCTTGCGTGTGTTGCCGCAGCTCTGGTCGATAATATGATTACCTCTAAACGTTCGCACCATGAACCCTGTCCAACTTTGGTGCTAATTCAGCTTTAAGCCAAAATATTTATTTTGGTTAGTTCAAGTTTTAGGTATAATCAAGGAGCACTTACAAATGCTCGGTTATACCCTGGCACAAATTGTTCTTGGTCGCCAATAATTCAGTATACAACCAACTTGTGATTTCAGAGTCAGATTAGGTTTAAGTTACATTAAGTTTCAGAATCTTACTTTTCAACTAACTGTGATAAGTATACTGTGATAGAGCTAGTTTGAGTCTCTTCTACAACTCTCTAGAAATTAGCTCACTAGAAACATAAGGATAAACTTAGCAAATTAAAATTCAATAATTTCAATATTATTTCACTAACATATTACGTTTCACTCTGTCGTAGCCAGAAATGGCAATGAGACTGCACTATCTACCTCACGTCTGCTAACGAGTGACATTTCGGCCCACTTCACAGACGTTCAGCTGCGACAACACCGTGGGCAGGGCTGGCAGCAACAATCTTTTGTACTTCGAATACGTAAAATTCAGCATATTAGTAGTTCCGAGTCAAAAATTGAGCTCAATCCATCAACGCAAACCATAGTTACAGCATTGGTGGATGCCGAGATATTTTACAAGGCTGCTAGCCTTCATGGGCATTTTTTAAAGGTAAAAAAATGCCCAGAAACACATTTCTGACTTAAGGCACCTCGAAATCTTTACCAATTTATGGGCAGTACGCTGATCGCAAGAAATTTCTTGGCCTATCTCGATGCGTGGAAAATTCAGGCAAGAAATAATGAAGCATCGCTTTTTTTCCGGATCCTAGTACAGAGCTGAAACGAAACGTCAAATCAAATGGGTAGGTATCAGGTATCAGAAGGCCGGCTCCAGAGGCACGTTATCCTCCATTTGGGACATTTGTGCCATCGCCAAAATAACAGCCTATTTCATCATCTACCTGAGGGAAAAGGAAGGAAAAAGCATTTGGATGGGGATAGGGACAGGTAGGGAAATAGGAAAAATACCCTGGAAGAGGGTACTAACGCACAAGCGTACCACAATGGGTTCAAACAGCGCCCTGAAAAGGGCACTATAATAACGCATAAAGCGAAAGAGAGCCTATAGCTCTTTACCACAGCGGGTTAAGAACAACAGAATATCCTGAAGATTCAGGTTTCTGAAGTCAGTTTCACTTAATAAGTGTTTACCGAATACTCGGAAACGCAGTTGCGCGAAAACTGGACAGTTACATATCAAATGATACGAAGTTCCATAATCGGATTCACAGCTATCACAGGCAAATGAATCAGCTTGCTGAATATTCGCCATGTGATAGCTGAGTCGGCAGTGGCCAGTCAATGCTTTGACCAGCATGCTGCAATTCTGCTTAGACAGATTAGTTAGATACTTCGCCACCGGTAGAGATGGCTCAACACTATACAATTTGGTATGACGACATGACTCCAAACTATTCCAATATTGTCTGTGTTGAGTGACAGCCCAGGTGTGAATCTGAAGCTTAATCCAACACTTCGATATCGGAATAGCTGGCTCAGGGCCAATGAAGTCATGTGATGCTCCAGAGCGAGCTAACTCATCAGCCAATTCATTTCCAGCGATGGAAGAATGACCAGGTACCCATAGAAGGTGAACAGCGTTTGCTGAATTCAGCTCCTCGATTTGAGTTCGACAAGCGATAACTATCTTCGACCTGGAGTTGGCCGAAGCAAGTGCTTCAATAGCAGCCTGGCTATCTGAACAGAAGTATATTACTTTGCCCATTACGTGCTGCTGAAGTGCTGATTGCACTCCACACATAAGAGCAAAGATTTCGGCCTGAAAAACGGTACAGTGTCTACCAAGTGAATAGGACTGATACAGCCTTAGCTCACGAGAATAAACACCAGCACCTGCTCGACCTTCGAGAAGGGAGCCATCAGTGTAACATACGATGCCGTCTGAAATACTTCTTTCCAGATAACCAGATGTCCACTCTTCCCGGGAAGGGAATTTCGTGGAAAATGTCCTATATGGAAAATTACAAGCAATTGTAAGATCACTTGGAGCAAGGACAATTTTGTCCCAATTCACCAAAAGTGGAAACAACGAGGTGTGTGTTGAACTGCGGTTCACAGGAGTTTCCTCTAGTAGACCGAGTACCCGTAACCGGTAAGTGCAAGAAAGGGCTTCTTGTTTGAGATGAATGTGTAGTGGGGCAACGTCAAAGAAAACTTCTAGCGCTGCCGTAGGAGTTGAAGAGAACGCTCCAGACATCGCCATTAAGCACATCCTTTGGAGATGGCCTAATTTTGATTGGACCGTTCTCACTTCACTCTTTTGCCACCACACAAAACATCCATAAGCCAATATTGGCCGAACCACAGTTGTGTAAATCCATTTGATATACTTGGGTTTTAGACCCCAAGTTGTACCAAAAGTACGCCGGCATTGCCCGAAGGCCATACAAGCTTTCTTGATTCTGAACTCAATGTGAGGTGTCCAGGAAAGCTTGGAATCAAGAATGACTCCAACGTACTTTACCTGTTCAGTCACATTGATTTCAGAATAAAAGAGACGTAAAGGTCGAACGCCATTACGGTTTCGCCTTTCCGTGAAAAGAACAATAGATGTTTTACTCGGATTAACCGAAAGGCCATATTGGCGACACCAACCCTCAACTACCTGAAGGGCGTTTTGCATCAGGTCGAAAAGGGTGCTGATGCACATACCAACTAACAATGTTAGGTAGTCGTCGGCAAAACCATAAGTAGGAAAACCGCTATTATTGAGTTGCCTCAATAGCGTATCTGCTACGAGATTCCACAAAAGCGGTGATAAGACTCCCCCTTGGGGGCATCCACAAACACTCAATTTCCTAATCCCTGCTAGACGCAATGTCGAGAAGAGATATCGGTTTTTGAGCATTTGGTGAATCCAATTGGAAATCATTGGAGATATACCATGACTCCGTGCGGCTTCCAATATGGCATCGAAAGGCACGTTGTCAAAGGCACCCTCGATATCTAAGAAAACACCCAAACAAGATTGCTTTTGAGCGAATGCTTTCTCGATATCGTAAACAACCTTGTGTAAAAGAGTCACAGTGGACTTACCAGATTGGTAGGCATGTTGGTTCACATGAAGAGGCACGTTGGCCAGATGAACATCACGGATATGATGATCCACAATGCGTTCTAAGCATTTCAGAAGAAAAGAGGTCAAACTGATAGGTCTGAAACTCTTTGCTTCTTCATACGACGCCCACTTTCGGAATAAACTTTACAGTAATATCCCTCCAGGATTTGGGAATATACCCTGTAGCAAAACTGCAAACAAGTAGTTTTTTCAAAACATGTTTGAAATAATCAAATCCCTTCTGAAGCAAAATAGGATAAATCCCATCTGCCCCAGGAGATTTGAAAGGAGCAAAGCTATTAAGAGCCCACTCAATCGATTCTATAGTTACTATACTCCGAGCCGAAGCTAAAGAATCATAACTACAAGAAAAGACATCAGGATCATCCGAAGATGTAATATCCACACATCCAGGGAAGTGTGTGCTGAATAAGCATTCCAGAACTTCCTCATCAGAGGAAGTCAGATCGCCATTTGGCAAACGAAGTTCGTTCACCCGGAAATCCTTAGATTTCTCAAGGATTTTGTTTAACCGACTGACTTCACTCAAGCTGGAAACATTTGTACAAAGGTTTTTCCAGCCGGATCGTTCAGCAGACCGGAGAGCTTTCCTGTAGGCCTTGCGAGCCGACCTGAAAGCCTCCGAACCAGCCGAACGTCGTCTGTTCCAACTCTTTCTACATTGTTTCCTGAGTTTCGCCAGATCAGAGTTCCACCAACAGACAATCTTCACAGACCGTAGAGGGCATGCTTCTTCAAAAGCTTCCATGATGAAGGTCGTTGTAGTATCAACGGCATCATCTAAATCACTTGGAGTGTCAATGGATGATGAATATCCATGAAATTTGGCTGCAACCAAATCAGTATAAAGATCCCAGTTTGTTGACCGAGGATTCCTGAAACGCAATGTTTGCGAAGTAACATTTAAATGTTCAAAAAAGATATAGCGATGGTCAGATAAAGATTCTTCATCTGACACATGCCAATTGGTCAGCTCGTGACTAATTCTGCTAGAGCAAAGCGTTATATCTAACACTTCCTCTCTAGCAGATACCATGAAGGTTGGGCGGTTGCCTATGTTAAGTAATGCAAGATCTGTACTACTTAAGTACTCCATCAAACTGGAGCCTCTCAAGTTAATGTCTGAGCTGCCCCAGATGATATGGTGAGCATTAGCATCACTGCCAACAATTAGCGGAAGGCCTTTTGAAGTGCAGTATGCGATGACTTGTTTGAAAGCATCCGTAGGGGATGGTTCATCATGTGGTAAATACACAGAACAATAGACGTATTTCCTGTTGAGGTTTCCAACAGATACATCAATTGTGATAGCACATACATCTCTGGTGGTTAGTTCAGAGATGAGTGTAGTAACTATTGCGTTGTTGACAAGCACACAGGCTCGAGGCATGACACGCGAGTTTGCCATTTCATGTTTACTGAAAGTGGCAAACACCGGGTTCACAAGGTTTCCTAGATAGAAATTTCCCTTACGAAAGTAAGGTTCTTGTACCAAGGCCACTTGGGCTGTACCATTTTGCATAAGTCTGCAAAGATTGATCGTTGCTGTTCTTTTATGCTGAAGATTGATCTGAGCTATCCTAACCATAGTCACTACCCAAACTAGGTAAGATTAAACTCTTCGCAACAGCAGCACAACAAAGAACAGCAACAATAAAACCAAATCGGTATCGATTGGAAAACGCCAAAGGCGAGGAAACACAGAATACACTGTGTAAATCGCATAATGCGAAACCATATAGGTGAAAATTTAAACTAATTAACAACATCTTCATAATCCCGCCCTTATTTAGCCTCAAGTGAGACTAAAGAAGGGCAGCTGATTGTCTCGGAGAAACACAAGGTCCACTGCACCATTGCTCCGGTTAGCGCAGTAAGGGCTACATACTGTGGAGGGCGCCCTGGTACTCCACAGGCTCCGTTAGCGGTTAGGTTTTTATTAGACCCCCCTAGCCATTCATTCCCAGGCACGGTAAGCATAAAGCCGCATCACACCATGAATTAGGGGTCACCTGTTGGTGGATTCTTACCACCGGAACAGGCAGTCCGTAGTGTTATTCTTAGCCAATTGAGACAATCGCTACCGACACTACACAGCTATCTAGGCTGATCGAGAAAAGAAGTTAATATTGATGATCAACTTCATACGGACTCGAACAGCCGAAAAATGAATATAGTTACAGCATTGGTGGATGCCAAGATATTTTACAAGGCTGCTAGCCTTCATGGGCATTTTTTAAAGGTAAAAAAATGCCCAGAAACACATTTCTGACTTAAGGCACCTCGAAATCTTTACCAATTTATGGGCAGTACGCTGATCGCAAGAAATTTCTTGGCCTATCTCGATGCGTGGAAAATTCAGGCAAGAAATAATGAAGCATCGCTTTTTTTCCGGATCCTAGTACAGAGCTGAAACGAAACGTCAAATCAAATGGGGCTAGCTGTGTTAAATTTCTTGGCCATTCCGGTCAAGGAAAAATAATGCACTTAAAGAAAATTACTTGAGCGATTCTGTTTGAAGTGCAAACCTTGCATTAGCAGAAAATTTGAGCAGATTTTTTTTAGCTAAGAATTAAGATGTGGGGGTGACTGGTTGAATTTCATCAAGTTTGTTTTTCATGAAAAGTTCTAGTGCCCATCGTTGCGGAAATGATGTAAGGCCGATCCAAATATTTAATTTGTTTTATGGCAGACCCCCCCCGCATATATCCGGAAAGATGCCTTCCTTTTGGCATTTCTGCAACACTGACCTGAACATATCGGGATACCCCAGGATCGCTACTTTTAACGCCACGTTGGGGATTCCCGGGTACCTTCTTCACCTGGGGATCCGAACCGGGTACCTTCTTCACCTTCAACGCTTTCGCCACGGCAACGAGCTCGTCGTTGGAGACCAGTCGGTTTACGGCAAATTCAGCTTCGCCCTCGCTGTAGGATGTTAGGTGGCCACGTTGTTGTATCGTGTTTTGGAAACAAACCCTCCACGATACCCTTCAAATGGTCTGGGCACATTTCAACTGGCGTCGTTGGGCCCCTCAAATTTGCCATTATGATGCGGTAGGCATTTCTGCAGGGGTTAGCGTCGGCTTCCTAGCATAGCTCCTTGTAGAAGTTCGCCTTGCTTTGCTGGATAGCTTGTTTGAACGCAGCTTTAGCTCCACGGAACACAACCTTGCGCTCTTCCCCGTCGGCCCCAGTTCTTGTCCTCTGAACTCGTCTCCTAGCTCGGAGGCCAGTCGCACGAAGGGTGCTGAAAGTCGCATTCCATCAGTACGCCGGGCATCTACCGTTACTAGGATCAATCTGTGGGCTTCGTGGCCGTGCGGTTAGCGGCGTCAGTCGTCTAGGCGTTTCGCAAGCCTCGGAGTGCGGGTTCGATTCCCGCTCCAGTCGGGAACACTTTTCGTCAAACGAAAAATTCTCCATTGGGCCACTGGGTGTTATGTGTGTTGTCCGTTGTCTCGTGTTAGTGTAATGTTCAGTCTGTGCAGCCTCTAGCTGAAGACGGTGTACTGTCTTTTATTTTTATAATCTACCTCGACACTGCTGCATCACATGCCGTTGCTAGCGCATCCGTCAACCACCCTGGGTCGAAGTTTGCCGCATCGCTGTTTGGCCGAAGTGCCGTGATAAAAGTCTCCTTGTAGAAGTCCTTTGTCTTCCACTTCCGCTCAGAAGTCCTAGTTCTCTGTATGGACGTAGGAGCTCTCTGGCCTGTCTTATAGATGATCGCCTTGTGGCCGCTGTGTGAGTACTCATCACTCACCCTCCAGATCATGCCTTCCATCAACGATGAACTACAGAATGTAATATCGATGATGGATTCACGACCGTCTATGCGGAATGTGCTGACTGTTCCTACATTGTACAGCTTTATGTCCAGCTTCGCTAGAGCTTCAAGTAGGCTCTATCCTATTGCATTGGTTTGCCGGCTGCCCCATTCAACGGCCCAGGCATTGAAATCACCGCCGATGACTACTGGCCTACGTCCTACCAGCGTGTCAGGGAGTGCATCCAACATCCGGTTGTATTGCTACCCCGTCCATCTTGGAGGCGCATAGCAGCTACATACGAAGATAACGTTAACTTTGGCGATCATGAATCCTTCGTAAGAGTTTTCCACCACTTCCTGTATAGGAAATCAACCCATAACTTGTATAACTGCCAATCCTGCTATATTCGCTACCCAATTGCGTTCTCAGGAGGATCCCGATACGGGTCTGCGATGATCGCAACACCACACTTCGTCTCTGTTGTCGACAGCCACAACAGTTGCTGTGCGATGTCGCAATGATACAGATTAATTTGCGTTATCTGCATCATTGTTGGCCTGCCTCCGCCTTTTTGTAAGCCGGGCATATAAAACCTCCTTTCGAATGGCCATTTCCTTCTTCCGGCTTGCACAGCATGCACTTGGGTTGCTTCGTGCAGTCTCGAGCAACGTGCCGCATTTCCAGCACCGTTTCGACCTATCCTGGCAGTGTCTGGACTGGTGACCAAATCCCATGCACCTGGAAAACCTGTGTGTGTGTGTGTGTGTGTGTGTGTGTGTGTGTGTGTGTGTGTGTGTGTGTGTGTGTGTGTGTGTGTGTGTGTGTGTGTGTGTGTGTGTGTGTGTGTGTGTGTGTGTGTGTGTGTGTGTGTGTGTGTGTGTGTGTGTGTGTGTGTGTGTGTGTGTGTTTTTTTTTACTTACTGGTAAAGCCTTTACGCCTTCCCGACACGCGTTCTATAAGCATGACCAGTGCTACCGATTTCGTCCATCGCGTGCCAGTTCGTGAGGGACTCAGAACAGAGAAGAGAACTCTGAACCCTACGCCTCTAACCTCCACCAAGGTCTACAGTGCCTGCTTCCCCCGGATTCCACTAGAAGCGACTACTTCGGGGGGCTGTGCTCATGCACTTCACTTGTTATCAGGCATAGCTAGTCACGCTACATCGCTGACTTTATCTCCAACATAACTGCTGCGCTCTCAGGAGCTTTATCTTAATCACGTAGCTTTAACTGCTGCGCTCTCGTGAGCTTTGACATACTGCTGCTGCTCTCCAAGTTGACCAGTGGAATGCCGAGGTCAGTTCGGCAATGCCAGTTGGAGGGTGGCTATTCTACTTCGGGTGGCTTTCTCGCTGCGTTCGTTGACCTTTTCCTGGGCGAACCGGTTGAGTGCCGAGGTCGGTCCGGCGATTCCGGTTGGAGGGTGGCTTCCGGTTCGCTGGCGCCCCGACGACTCGAACCCGGTTGATTCGACGTAGTTTCTTGCGACTCAGCGTAGTCCCCGGCGGTGGAGCTAGCTTACTCCGACGGAGAGTTCTCCGGCGGTAGAATATCTCCCGAAACCGTTGTTCGCGTTGCGTATTCCTTCGATGTTGATTGTAAGGGTGTCGAAGTCGGTCCGGCGATTCCGGTTGGAGGATGGCTTCCGGTACGCTGGCGCTCTGACGACCCGAACCAGTGGTTTTCCACGGGCGCTGATTACTCAGATAGTCCCCGGCGGTGAATCTATCCTACTCTGACGACCCAAGCAACACACATGTTATAATAGAGTTACGACAGCGCAGGTTTTGGTTGTATAGAAGTTTATTTGACGTAATTTTAACATTGTGTTTAAATAACGTAAAATAAACTTCTATACAACCAAAACTTGCGCTGCCGTAACTTATATATTACATGTGTGTTGCTTGAGGAAGAGTTCCCCGGCGATGGAAGATCTTCCGAACCGATACTTCCCAGATCGGTGCCGAGGTCGGTCCTGCGATTCCGGTTGGAGGGTGACTTTTGGTTTACAGGCGCCCCGACGACCATTCACTGGTGCTTCTCGCGACATACTCGTCCTAGTCCCCGGCGTTGAGCTAGCCTACTCCGACGGAGAGTTCCCCGGCGATGGAAGTTCTCCCGAACACGGTGGTTTGATCCCGACCAGTCAAGTGCCGAGGTCGGTTCGATGATTCCGGTTGGAGGGTGGCTTCCGGTTCACCGGCGCCCCGACGACCCAAGACCAGAGCGTTACGACTACTCGGACTAGTCCCCGACGGTGGATCTAGCCTACTCCGATCGCGATCCGATGCCCTTTGGTCTTCACGCCATTTCCGCTGCAGTGACGACAGGATCTGTCCCACAGCCCTGTTCACCGCATTCCAGGTGCTTTCTTCCCGACACATTCGTTCTACAATGTTGTCGGGGCTAAGGCTTGTGATACTCTCCGCTAACATCCCGTCTCGTACTGCCCTGAATCTGGGGCAGTGGAAAAGCACGTGCTCTGGTGTCTCCTCATTACTCGGGCATGCTGGGCAAAGTGGGGACTCTGCGTGCCTGAATCCATGCAGGTACTTCCGGAAACATCCGTGGCCCGACAAGAACTGTGTCAGGTGAAAGTTGACCTCCCCGTGTTTCCTATCCAACCAGGTTGAAACGTTCGGAATGAGCCGATGGGTCCATCTACCGTTTTCAGCGTTATCCCACTGCTGTTGCCACTTTCTTACGGTGTCAGCTCGGGCTCTTCTTCAGACTCCTGATATGCCTCTATCTCTATAGCACTCGTTTTCTTCCTCGAGTAGAAGATCTATGGGAATAGTTCCGGCTATCACGTAGACTGCTTCTGACGAAATTGTACGATACGCACTGCATACTCGCATGGCCATCAACCTGAACGTACTGTTCAGCCGAGATCTGTTCCTCCTTGTCTGTAGTGCCGTCACCCACACAGGCGCTGCGTATCGGAGCACCGATGTGGACACACTTGCCAGTAGTCGCTTCTTGCTACTGCTGATCGCTGAGTTGTTGGGCATGATCCGAGATAGTGCCGAAATCACCTTTGCAGCCCTTTCACACGCGTAGTCGACGTGACTATTAAAGTATAGCCTATCGTCTAACATAACTCCCAGGTGTCTCACATTCCGCTTCGATTCGATGATGCACTCTCCGACCGAAATTCTCGCCTGTTGTACCGCCTTTCGGTTGCTTATCAAAACCATCTCGGTCTTGTGATGAGCTAGGGCCAGCTTTTTCCCCCGCATCCAGTTTTCGACAACATCTATCGCCTCCGTGGCGAGCACTTCTACTTCCTCCAATGATTCACCGATCACTAGGAGCGCCACGTCGTCCGCGAAACCGATAATCTTCACGCCCCTGGGGAGGCACAGCTTCAGTACTTCGTCATACATAGCATTCCAGAGGGTCGGACCGAGAATGGATCCCTGGGGAACTCCCGCTGTTATGGTTTTACTTCTTCTCCCGTTGTCAGTATCGTAGATCAATGTCCGATTCTGAAAATAGCTGCTCATAATGCTACAGAGGTACTCGGGAACTCTCAGTTTGTGCAGCGCATCGGCGATTGCAACCCAACTAGCACTGTTGAACGCATTTTTCACGTCCAGCGTGATCACTCCGCAGTAGCGGTTACCTCTTCTCTTTTGATTTTGCGCCGTCTGCATTGCTTCCACGACCGTTCGGATGGCATCGACAGTGGATCTACCCCTCCGGAAGCCAAACTGCATATCGGACAGGCCGTGCTCTCCTTTCGTGTATTTTGTGAGCCTGTTGAGGATCACTCTTTCCAGCACTTTGCCGACAGTATCCAACAGGCAGATTGGCCTGTATGCTGAAGGATCTCCAGGAGGCTTCCCTGGTTTCGGCAGTAGCACAAGATTTTGGCGCTTCCATATGTCGGGGAAGTTGCCATCATTGATACACCTTTGAAACGTAATCCTAAATAGTTCCGGGTTCGTTAGGATTGCTGTTCGCACCGCTACGTTCGGGATACCGTCTGGTCCCGGAGCCTTCTTTGTTTTAAGAGCTTTTGCTATTGTTATCAGCTCCTCGTTGGTTATTCGAGCTTCCGCTTCCTGATCCTCCTGAGCACCGTACGGTGTGGGTGGCCAACCCGTCAGTTCGTGCTGCGGAAATAGCGCGTCTACGATGGCTTTCATCTTCTCCGGACACCTTTCCGGTGGTACAGCTGGTCCCCTTATTTTCGCCATGGCTACTCTGTAGGCGTCTCCCCACGGATTAGAATTTGCGTTCCGACAAAGCTCTTCTAGACATGCCTTTTTGCTGAGCTTGATTTCTCTGTTAAGTGCAGCTCTAGCTGCCGTATAAGCTGGCCTGCGAACTGCTCTTTCAGCGTCGTTGCGGGCTCTCTGCATTCTCCTCCGAGCTCGGTGACAGTTCGCTCGTAGGTCGGCGATCTTCGAGTTCCACCAATAAGCTGGGGGCCGACTGTGTCTTGGCTTGCCCTCTCTCGGCATGGTTGCATCGCACGCGCGTGATAGTAGCGCAATCAGCTCGTCCACGCTGGGGTTAACTACAGCTTCTAGCCGCAGCGCTTCCGCGAACACGTCTTTGTTAAAATTCGCGATTTTCCACCTCCGCTCATTTACCTGCGCTCCGCCTGATACCACCTGTGGATCGCGCCCAATGCGATATCGGATTGCTTGATGGTCGCTGTGGGTATATTAGGGCAGTTCAGACTTAAAACTCAAAGCTCCCATATGTCCATTGCAATCTTTGGTGCAAACTAGAGTCCTGTCAAATTTTCAGCCATTTCGGTGGTCATTTAATGGTGGCCCAAAAGCAAAATAGGTTTGTATGGGAATTACTATGGAGAATTTTCAAAAGAAGTTCCCCACGTTGTAGAGCATCCACACATGAATAAAGTCATAGGATTAAAGCCAAATTGAATTCTTCAGATCTCAGTGATGAATGTTGCCGAAGACCGCAACTCATTTCGACTCACGAGTCAAAAGTTATTAATCAATATTCATCCATGCATGCTTGAACAGAAGTCCACAGCTCGATCGACACGCTTGACACGCAATCATAGTATGCGTGTAAGCTTCTTGCACATCTTACAGGACATCGTGTAAGAAGATGCGCATGCGAGTGAGAATTTGTTTAATATCTTTTTTGCCGATTGTTGAAATAAGTTCCAGTCTTCGGCAACATTCATCATTGAGATCTGAAGAATTCAATTTGTCTTTGACCCTATGACTTTATCCATGTGTGAATGCTCTACAACGTGGAGAACTTTTTTGAAAATTCTCCATAGCAATTTCCATACAAACCTATTTTGCTGTTGGGCCACCATTAAATCACCACCGAAATGGCTGAAAATTTGACAGGACTCTAGTTTTGCACCAAGGATTGTAATGAACATATGGGAGCTTTGAATTTCCAACATGTTTGAAATCTGAACTGCCCTAGGGTATATCCCTCGTGCACTCTCCAATTTCTGATCAGTCCAGGGCTGCAGAAAGTAACGTCTATTATGGATTCTCGACCTTCCCTACGGTAGGTGCTGATAGTACCTTCGTTGGCAAGATCGACGTTCAACTTGGCAAGCGCCTCTAGGAGGTTGCTCCCTCTTGGACTTGTAAGGCGGCTGCCCCATTTGATCGCCCAAGCATTGAAGCCACCGGCTATAACAGCAGGTCTATGATCCGTTAGCTCTCCAGTTAGCTTGTCCAGCATCTGGTTAAACTACTCTATTGTCCATCTTGGAGGTGCATAGCAGCTGCAGATGAAAACGCCATTAATTTTGGCGATCACGAAGCCTTCATCTGCGGTATACACCACTTCTTGCAAGGGGTATTTTCCCACTGTCCATATCGCTGTTGTTTTAGCTCTGTCTGACGTCCAGTTCCCATTTCCTGGTGGAATACGGTAGGGCTTAGAGATAATAGCGACATCGCACTTGTGTTCCGCAACTGATTGCCACAACAACTGTTGGGCTGTATCACAGTGGTTGAGGTTTACTTGTACTATCTCCACTGGGGTTTCGTTGTACTCGCTCGTTTGAAGGCCGCGCATTTCGTGCCTCCTGTAGCGTG
Source organism: Aedes albopictus (assembly GCF_035046485.1). Taxonomy (NCBI): domain Eukaryota; kingdom Metazoa; phylum Arthropoda; class Insecta; order Diptera; family Culicidae; genus Aedes; species Aedes albopictus. The sequence goes on from NC_085137.1 coordinate 272,633,092, forward strand.
GTTGCTGCTATCCTTTGTGTGCGCAAATCAGGCATTTCGGAAGCTTGCTGCAGCCCTGCGCTTTGTGGCCTTCTTCTCCACACCTTCCGCATAGATTACTTCTATCCGGCCCTTTACAGTACCGTGCGATGTGCCCGAACTCTTGATACCTGAAGCACACTTCAGGTTCAGAGACACTCAGTGGGCACTCGGACCAGCCTACTCTCACGATTCCTATCCTCAGCACCTTGTTGGCAGCATCAATCGGTAGTTTAATCGCTGCCACCTTGGTACCGGAAGGTCCATTTCGTATGCGGATGGACATCCGGACTTCTCCCAGCTCACATTGCTCTTTCAAAGCAAGCCTTATATCTTCCTCCGACGTGATCTCATCCAGGTCTTTACACGTAATAGTCGCCTCTGGACACAAGGCTCTCACTTCCACCATGTTGCCCAAAGCTTTCTCGGTTAGCTCTTTGTAAGAAACGCTGCTAGCTGGTTCCTTTTTCAACAAGAGGATCATCTCTCCGTTGCGGGTACGCTTGATCTTCTGCACGTCTGCTCCTAGCTCGTTGAGGTTCGGATTCGTCCTCATGGCACGTAAGACCTCCACGTACGAGTCGCCGCTTGCTTTAACGATAAGAGCCTCGCTCTTATTCTTCCTCCTGACCAATTTAGGTTTTTCGGGTCTGGTTTTCTTCTTCGCTTTTCCCTTCTTTCTACCGACGACCTGCCAAGAACTATGGCTGTTTACCTCGTCAGTTGCTTCGAGAGTCGGCTGGACTTCAGTGACACTAGCTTCCTTGTGCTTCTTGGAGCCACCTGGCCTAGCATCTCCAGGCGATGTCCTTTGTCTCTTCGGTGTGAAGTAAGGCGTGGTCTGCATCCTTGGGGGAATACTTCTCGCAACGTTCACTTCATTCGCAACCGTGTTGACTTCTGCCCTTCGCGCTTCCGCCGCGCGACATGCTTCAATGGCAGTCTTGGCCACTGACAACTCCTTCTCCGCTGCTTCTGCTCTCTGAACTACGTGTTTCCACTCCTTTACAGCCGATCCAAGAGCGCCTTGGATCTTGATCACCAACGCCTTGATGTCTTTGTGGACGTTGCTTCTCTTGTCGACATACTCGTGAAGCTCGTCCACTAGCTTTTTGGCTGCCTCCACCCTCGGTTGTTTTGGTGGTTTTGTCCACACACTGAACTGCAGTTGTTGCTGTTGCTGCTGTTGCTGTTGCTGCTGCTGCTGTTGCTGCTGCTGCTGTTGCTGCTGCTACTGCTGCTGCCGATGTAGCTGCTGCTGTTGCTCCTGCTCTTGTTCGAGCTGCGTTTGCACCTGTTGGGTTTGTGGCGGTGGTGTCCGCGTTAAACCCCTTCTGACAAACATATTTGCCGCTCCTACTTCGCTTTGACTTTTATCTTCTTCCATTCTTCAGGGTCCCCCCTCCGAGCCGCTATCTCCATCCGCCGTACGTAGTCGCCTTCGTGATCCCATGGTTATCTATACCTGCAAGCGTCTATGCCTGCAGGCAGTGAGGCCATGCTAGGGTTGACACGGACCCTTATGGGGGCCGGGTTCAGTGCCAGATCAGCATAGATCGGAAATGATTCATCCGAACCTACGTACCCATCAGAATTGATGGACAGATTTCGAACGTATCCGGAGGCCTGCCAAGGTTTTACCGGGACGGAGGCAGTCGCGCCATGAGCCCACTCGCCGTTTCAAGTCGGTATCACCCTTCCTTACTCAGGGAGCAGAATGACACGCCTGTCAGCCCAACATCGTCATCCTATCCATGATTCGTAACATGTCCGTTGTAATACGCCTTCACCAGTATACCATAATCAGGATGTTACTGGCATCGATCCTGATGTGCCGGTTGGCACTCCAATTGTTGGGCTAAGGCACTTTGAAAGCGGTACCAGGTCGCTTGTACGGAGTTGCTTACGGATGTGTGGCTTTTTATGAAGATCCAACAGAGCCCACTGTTGAACCCCCACCACATCCTAGGCATCCTCTGCTTGAGCTAACTGGGAGGAGCTCGGTCACTTCTCGAGCGAACTGCCAAAGGTGGTAATCCATACGGATGTATGGAGTTTTTTCTCTTAAGAAATAATTCCTAAGCTCCCACCCGACTCGCAGAGGGGGGGTCGTCAAGCCCCTGGACTCCAGTCCCTGCTGCCCTAGTGTGTGTGTGTGTGTGTGTGTGTGTGTGTGTGTGTGTGTGTGTGTGTGTGTGTGTGTGTGTGTGTGTGTGTGTGTGTGTGTGTGTGTGTGTGTGTGTGTGTGTGTGTGTGTGTGTGTGTGTGTGTGTGTGTGTGTGTGCGTGTGTGTGTGTGTGTGTGTGTGTGTGTGTGTGTGTGTGTGTGTGTGTGTGTGTGTGTGTGTGTGTGTGTGTGTGTGTGTGTGTTTTTTTTCCTTCTAAACCATAGGGGGATAAATCTGCTCATCAGACACCCTAACAGGAAGGTTAGGGTAGTGTGGGGTTGAGGCCGTCTTCTACAATGCCGGTAGAAGCCAGGACTACTCTCTCCTCCACCCACTAAAACACATTCCTATGGTCGCCAAACCCTACGTCTCTCCGGAACCACCAAGAAGGTATTGCTTCAGAGAGGGGCTAGTGCATATCGCACCCTCAAGGTTAGCTGCCGTAGCCTAGCAGCAACGAACATCGATGACTCGCTTTGGAGAGTCCATCACGGTAGCGTGCTGGCGCTTAGCCAGTTTCCCGAGTGGTCCTCGCCACTCCCTTTGTCCTCGGAAGGCGGGCAGGGTCAACCCCGCCCGCGCCCTACTGCTGAGCGGACATCAAGAACTGATGCCCACATGCAACCCGATCTGACCTGCCCGCAAAGGAAGGGTATTACTACCCTTCAGGCCCTATCAGATGCATCCGTAGGTTGCAGACAGCAGGGTCTCACCTACCCCGACCCTTGCCGGGGACCCCTTTCCAACCGCGGGCTCAGATCCAACCCAGTAGACTGACGCCACGACAGCGCCGCTACCGGGACTTCCTCTCCGCGGCCACTTAATCGCTGTAAGGGTCGATCTCGACCGCAGGGCACCGGTATGACCTACGAAGCCGACTTCGAACCCCTGGACCACCTCTTGTACTGCATCTGGACTAGCCATTCTCCGAGTCCACGCGCCACCTCCTTTGTAGCTCCCAGACGATATAGGTGATAGCCGTTGAAACGGCATTCCAGCTAATCTCATCCCTACACATCCTCTGGACCAAGTTGTCCGGAGTTGTGTCCTCCCCGCATGTGGCAAGCATGCGGTCACGCATTGTGCGAAAACGCGGGCACACGAACAAAACGTGTTCCGCCGTTTCCTCTAAACCATTGCACACTGGGCATTCGGGAGAATCCGCATGCCCGAAACGGTGTAGATACTGTCGGAAGCAACCATGACCTGTAAGGATCTGTGTCAGGTGGAACGAAACTTCCCCATGGCGCCTATTAATCCAACTATCTACCCTCGGTATCAACCTATGGGTCCACCTTCCTTTGGTGGAACTGTCCCACGCGCGCTGCCATTTGACTATAGAGGCCATCCTGACAGTCTTGCGTATGCCTCTTGTGCCGCGCATTTCGAAGCACTCCATGTCCTCACTGATAAGAATGCTGATAGGCACCATACCAGTAATGACACAGAGAGCGTCGTGTGACACGGTACGGTACGCGCTTGCAACCCTCAGACACATAAGCCTGTAAGTATTTTCCAGCTTCCGTCGGTAGCATTCAGTATTTAGCGCGGTACCCCACGCCGGGCCGCCATACCTTAGTATGGACGAAGCAACACTAGCCAGAAGCTTTCGCTTACTGGCGTACACCGCTGAGCTATTGGACATCATCCGGGACAGTGCCACAATAGCTGTGGAGGCTCTTTTACAGGCATAATCGACGTGGCTACCGAAGGTAAGATTATCGTCGATCATCACGCCCAAGTGCTTGACAGAGCGCTTCGACAGGATAGTGCACTCTCCTACACTGACCTCCGTCTGCTGCGCCGACTGCATGTTGTTAACAACCGTCACCTCTGTCTTGTGGTGAGCCAGCTCCAGTTTTCTGGACCGCATCCACGCCTCAACAACCTTGATCGAGTGGTCGGTAGTCAACTTCACCTCCTCGATCGTTTCACCGTAGACTTCGAGCGTAATATCGTCGGCAAATCCGACAATCACCACTCCCACTGGGTACTCTAACCTCAACACCTCGTCGCACATGACATTCCATAACACCGGACCCAGGATGGAACCTTGCGGGACTCCTGAGGTTATGTGAAAGCACTTCCGACCCACCTCCGTGTTGTAAACTAATACTCGATTCTGAAAGTAACTCTCGAGAATCTTGTACAGGTACCCCGGTATCCCCAGACGCAAAAGTGCATCAGCAATAGCAGACCAGCTGGCCCTATTAAACGCATTTCTAACATCCAGAGTCACTACCGCACAGAAACGAATTCCCCTCCTCTTAGGCACAAAGGCTTTCTCGGCGATTTTTGTAACCGACAAAATAGCGTCTACGGTGGACCTCCCCTTCCGGAAGCCGTACTGGTTACTCGAAAGACCATTTTCGGCCTCGGTGAACCTTAACATTCTATTGAGGATGATCCTTTCGAGCACCTTCCCCGCCGTGTCTGTCATGCATATTGGTCTATATGCCGACGGGTCTCCGGGTGGTTTCCCCGCCTTTGGCAATAGTATCAAGCTCTGCCTCTTTCAAGCTTCTGGGAAAACTTCCTCGTCCAGGCATTTCTGCATAGCAGACCTGAACATCTCGGGAGCCTCTGCAATAGCTACTTTTAAGGCCGGGTTCGGAACTCCGTCCGGACCTGGAGCTATACCTACGCTAAGGGATTTTACTATCCCCGCAAGTTCCACATCGGATACCCTCTCCTTATCGCCAGCCCCAGTCCCCGGCTGTCCTACGGAAGGTGGGCAAGGACTAGGATCATGATGCGGAAAAAGCCCTTCAATGATCCCCTCCAACATCTCTGGAGATTGCTCTGAAGGAGCCATTACACCTCTCGTCTTGGCCATAACGATCCTGTAGGCATCATCCCACCGGGTTCGCATTGGCACTCTGACAGAGACCCTCAAAGCAGGCTTTTTTGCTTGCTCTTATCTCGGTCTTGAGCGCGGCTTTTGCAGCGGCGAATACCACCTACCGTTCCTTTCGCTCTTCCTCTGATCGTGCTCGCTGCATCCGCCGACTAGCCCGTAAGCAGGCGCGGCGCAGGTCCGCAATCGCGTCGGTCCACCAGTAAGCCGGTGGCCTCCCATTTCTAGGGTGGACTCGCCTAGGCATGGTCGCATCACACGCACGTGAGAGCACCGCTACCAGCTCGTCGCCGTCTAAACCAAGTAAGTTTTGCTCACGGTGAAGCGCCTCCCTAAATACGCCTTCGTCGAAGTATGATGTCTTCCACCTGCGAGGGATTGACCTTGGCTTAACCGCCTCTTCCTCTACCCGCTGCCTGCTGTTGTTGTAGTCGATACTGTAGCGAACCGCCAGGTGATCGCTGTTAGTGTATCTATCGTGTACCCTCCAGTTTGAACTACTTGTTAGGCCAGGACTACAAAAAGTAACGTCAATGATTGACTCCGCACCGTTCCGACTGTAGGTACTCTTGATACCGATCGACATCTAGCATGGCCAGCGTCTCTAGCACGATCTGACCCCGCTGGCTCGTGAAACGGCTGCCCCATTCCACGGCCCAGGTATTGAAATCACCCGCTGTTACCACCGGCCTCCACCCTGTTAGCACGGTCGTCATACAGTCAAGCATCTGCGTGAACTACTCGATCGACCAAAGCGGAGGCACATAAGAGCTGAAGAAGAAGACCCCTTTTACTTTAGTGACCATGAAGGTAGTAGACACCAACTCCTGGACGGAGCATTTACCCGTCGTCCATATCACAGCCATTTTACCGGACCCGTCGGCCACCCAATTGCCATTGCAGGAGGGTACACAGTAAGGGTCTGCTATGATGGCGATATCCGACTTCCACTCAGAAACTGCATGACAGTGGCTCAGAAACTGCTTCACAGTGGCTCAGGTTCAGCTGCGTTACCTGCACTGTGATTTGTTCCCTGCGGCTTTCTTGAAGGCCGGGCACCTTGGACCACCCGTTGGGTGTCTGTTGTTTGTGGATTTCCCAGTACAAATCAGACACGTGGGTGAACTCGTGCAGCCTTGTGCGTTATGGCCTTCGCCACCGCATCTCCTACACAATTTGCTCCTGTCAGGGCTTTTTGTTTGGGGCTCCGCAGTGCCTCAAACGGGGAATTTCTTTCCTCAGAAAGAAACACACGGGTTTACACTTAAAATCACTTTATTCACTTTACTTGGCGTTGTCCAAGCCACGCCAACGCTTGTAATTAAATTTCACTTTACACTTAACCTAACTTGACCGTTTGCCGGGTCAGGATAAACTATTTCGCAGTACGCAGAAACGCATCTGCTTAAATAGTGCTCAAAAATGTTGCACGACATAAATTCGAATCTTCTGGAACAATTCGGAAATCTGGTGACACTGCAACTCACGCGGTCGGCTCTCTCCGCGCGCGATGACGGCGATGATGATGATGACGCTGAGTTCCCGACACTGCTTCAGCTGTCTGGAAACCAGAAGCTCGGTCACTCCCCAAAGGAAGTGCCAATGGTGATAATCTACACGGGTGTGTGAACGGTTTTTCGCTAAGGAAAGATTTCTAAGCTTCCACCCGACTCGCAGAAGGGAGAGGGGGGTTCGTCAAGCCCCTGGGCTCCTGTCCCTGCTGCCCCGGTTTGTGTGTGTTTTTTTCCTCCCAACCTCCCCAGCAGAGAAAACCGATTGGAAAAACTCTGCTACACCTAGATGCCTCGATCCCCCTGGTACCACTGATGCGACTGCTTCAGGGGGGGGGCAATGCGCTCATGCGCTTTTCTGTTATAGTGCTCATGCACTTTTTGTCGCTTCTTAACTGTGCTCCTCGTCTGTGCACTTACTCTTTAAGCGATCCCAGCTTGCTGGTCGCTCCTCCACTTCCTCTGCAAATTCGTCAGCATTTTTGTGACTGCCCTGCTGATCGCATTCCACGTATCTTCAGTGCGGCACATCTCGTCGACGACGTTGTCCACGCTTAATGTCGGCATCGATCTTCTTACTTCCTCGAATCTGGGGCAGATGAACACTACGTGCTCCGGTGTCTCCTCCACGTTCTCGCACTCCGGGCAAAAGGGCAAAGCGGCTTGGCCAAACCGATGTAGGTACTGCCTGAAGCAGCCGTGACCAGACAAAAAACTGGGTTGGGTGAAAGTTCACCCAAGTCGACCCATCAGGGATGAGCCGATGGGTCCATCTCCCTTTCTCCGTGGAATCCCATTCCTGTTGCCACTTTGTCATTGAGGCCGTTCGCACCAACGTTCTCACTTGGCTGGTCCTCCTTCCCCTCATAGCACTCGATGTCCTCATCCAAGGTGATGCAGATTGGGATCATCCCTGCAATCACACAAACTGCCTCCGACGATATTGTTCTATACGCGCTCGCTACTCGCATGGCCATGAGCCGGAACGAGCTGTTTAGCTTCATCCGATTTCGCTTTGTTTTCAGCGCCGCACCCCAGGCTGGGACTCCGTACCGCAGTATCGAAGGTGACACGCTGGCTAGCAACCGCCTCTTGCTGCTTCTCGGACCACCGGTGTTTGGCATAATCCTCGACAGTGCGTTGATCGCCTTCGCCGCCTTTTCACAGGCATAGTCGACGTGGCTGTCAAAGTTTAGCCGATCGTCAATCATCACACCCAGGTGCTTCAGCTCTCGCTTCGACGCTACTACGTGTTCTCCGACGGAGATTTCCACTCGCTGCACTGCCTTGCAGTTGCTCACCAAAAGTACCTCCGTTTTATGGTGGGCTATCTTTAGCTTGACTCCATCCATCCAGTTTTTGATTATGCCGATCGATTCTGCCGCCAACATTTCCACCTCTTCCGGTGTCTCGCCTATTACTGATAGGACGATATCGTCCGCGAAACCCACGAGCACGACGCCTGTGGGTAGCTGCAACGTAAGCACTCCGTTGTACATAGCGTTCCACAGCGTTGGCCCGAGGATGGAGCCCTGTGGAACTCCCGCCGTCACTTTCATCCTCCTCTGTCCAGCTTCAGTGTCGTACACCAAGACTCTGTTCTGGAAGTAACTTTTCAAGATCCGACACAAGTAGTCTGAAACTCGCATTCTATGCAGCGCTACGGCGATGGCCTCCCAGCTGGCGCTATTGAACGCGTTCTTGACGTCTATTGTGATTACGGCGCAGTGCCAGTTTCCTCTCCTCTTCTGTTGTGACGCCTTCTCGGCCTTCTCCAGAACCGTCCGGATAGCATTCACTGTCGACTTTTCCTTCCGGAATCCAAACTGCAGCTGTGACAGGCCAATGCAGAACCCGTAGCTTCCGGGAAGGTAAGCCCAGCTCCCTGGGTTAGTGGGTTGGTGTCAGGCCCTGCGAGCCAGCCGTAAAAAAGACTAGCACCGGAAAATCATCAAGAGAAGAATGCGAACCGATACCAATGGCGACGACCACAGCGACGAAAAGGGACTTGCGATTGGAAGCTCGGTACGTGGAACTGTAGATCTCTCAACTTCATCGGGAGCACCCGCATACTCGCCGATATACTGAAGGACCGCGGGTTCGGAATCGTAGCGCTGCAGGAGGTGTGTTGGACAGGATCTATGGTGCGAACGTTTAGAGGTAATCATACCATCTACCAGAGTTGCGGCAACACACGTGAGCTGGGAACAGCTTTTATAGTGATGGGCGACATGCAGAGGCGCGTGATCGGTTGGTGGCCGATCGACGAAAGAATGTGCAGGTTGAGAATCAAGGGCCGATTCTTCAACATTAGCATAATAAACGTGCACAGCCCTCACTCCGGAAGCACTGATGATGACAAAGACGCATTTTACGCGCAGCTCGAACGCGAGTACGACCGCTGCCCAAACCACGACGTCAAGATAATCATAGGGGATCTAAACGCTCAGGTAGGCCAGTAGGAGGAATTCAGACCGACGATTGGAAAGTTCAGCACCCACCAGCTGACGAACGAAAATGGCCTACGCCTCATCGATTTCGCCGCCTCCAAGAACATGGCCATTCGTAGCACCTTCTTCCAGCACAGCCTCCCGTATCGTTACACCTGGAGATTACCACAACAAACGGAATCGCAAATCGACCACGTTCTGATTGATGGACGGCACTTCTCCGACATTATCGACGTCAGGACCTATCGTGGCGCTAATATCGACTCCGATCACTACCTGGTGATGGTTAAACTGCGCCCAAAACTCTCCGTTATTAACAATGTACAATACCGGCGGCCGCCCCGGTACGATCTAGAGCGACTGAAGCAACCGGATGTCGCCACCGCATACGCGCAGAATCTCGAGGCAGCGTTGCCGGACGAGGGTGTGCTCGATGTGGCCCCTCTAGAGGACTGCTGGAGTACAGTCAAAGCAGCCATCAACAACGCAGCCGAGAGCACTATCGGGTACGTAGAACGGAGTCGACGAAACGATTGGTTCGACGAGGAGTGCAGAGCGGTTCTGGAGGAGAAGGATGCAGCGCGGGCGGTAATGCTGCAGCATGGAACCCGACAGAATGTGGAGCGATACAGACAGAAGCGGAAGCAGCAGACCCGTCTCTTCCGGGAGAAAAAGCGCCACCTGGAAGAAGCGGAGTGCGAGGAAATGGAACTGCTGTGCCGTTCACAGGAAACACGCAAGTTCTACCAGAAGCTCAACGCATCCCGCAAAGGCTACGTGCCGCAAGCCGAAATATGCAGGGATAAGGAAGGGAGCCTCCTGACGGACAAACGTGAGGTGATCGAAAGGTGGAAGCAGCACTTCGACGAGCACCTGAATGGCGAAGAGAATGTAGGCACGGAGGACCAAGGCAGCGGAGGAAATGACTATGTTGGTGCAGCAGAGGACGGGAACGAACCAACTCCCACGCTGAGGGAAGTTAAGGATGCCATCCACCAGCTCAAAAACAACAAAGCGGCTGGTAAGGACGGTATCGCAGCAGAACTCATCAAGATGGGCCCGGAAAAGTTAACCACCTGTCTGCACCAGTTAGTAGTCAAGATCTGGGAAACTGAACAGCTACCGGAGGAGTGGAAGGAAGGGATAATCTGTCCCATCCACAAGAAAGGCGACAAGTTAATGTGTGAGAACTTTCGAGCGATCACCGTTTTGAATGCCGCCTACAAAGTGCTATCCCAGATCATCTTCCGTCGTCTTTCACCTAAAGTAAATGAGTTCGTGGGAAGTTAACAAGCCGGTTTCATCGACGGCCGGTCGACAACGGACCAGATCTTCACCGTACGGCAAATCCTCCAGAAATGCCGTGAATACCAGGTCCCAACGCATCACCTGTTCATCGACTTCAAAGCGGCATACGACAGTATCGACCGCACAGAGCTATGGAAAATTATGGACGAGAACAGCTTTCCCGGGAAGCTGACTGGACTGATAAGAGCAACGATGGACGGTGTGCAGAACAGCGTTAGGATTTCGGGTGAGCTATCCAGTTCATTTGAATCTCGACGGGAACTACGACAAGGTGATGGACGTTCCTGCCTACTATTCAACATCGCTCTGGAAGGTGTTATGCGACGAGCCGCGCTCAACAGCCGGGGTGCGATCTTCACGAAATCCAGCCAATTTGTCTGTTTCAGGGTCGTGCAATTTCGAAAGGAAAACATGACGTACGACGACTGTAGCAAATCGTTTCCCATGCGAACGGACTGCTGTGATGCTTTATCTCTCACCCAGCAACACACTCGTTCGTTGCTGCTACAGAATCAAGTGTGTATGAAACATGGGATGATACACTTGGATTTTCGTTTCTGTTGGCGCGTATCCGGGACCAACTCCGGTCGGGTCGGGTGGACTGTATCACTCGGGAATATTTCGGGAAAGGAAGGTACTAACACCACTTTTATCACTACTAAACTACTTTATTTCTCTGCACTTTCACTTTTACACTACTTAACTTCTACTGGGAATTCACTTTTTCACTACACACTCGATTAGAATCACGCGACGGTAAAAATAATACTGGCTCACTCGAAGTTCCTATCCGCTATTTATATTTGTCGATTGGAATTCTGGAAACTTCGAGTAAGCGCGCGGCACCTGTTCCAGAACAGCGTGGAACACACTGGTGGCACTCAATCTCATCATCGGTCGGCGGTCGGTGCGGCTGCTGTGGTGAGTTTGTGTGAGTTACCACACGATAACAACGGCGGCGACGAGAGCATCTCACGGCACTCACCACAGACTCTCACGCTTGCTGGTGGATCGCGTTCTCGCAGTGACGGCGTCAGGATGGGTCGCGTTGCGGGTTGTTTATTGTGAGTGTGGGGTATGATGCTGCTGGTTGGTGTTATTGCTGCTGTTGGGTTGTGCTACGCAAGGAGCCGATGCACGTGCTATTCGTGGTTGTTGTTGTTGTCGCTTGGCTCGTTCCGTACGGAACATACTCCCCCCGGTTGACACGAAGTTTCAACAGCTTTCTTCGGTGATTCGTTGTCTTCGACTGCATCGTTTTTTTGGCTCATGGTTCGTATGTCGTAGCTCGATGACAGATTCGTGGCGTGTTGGCTTTTCCTTCAAACGGGTGTTGCAAATGAATCGGAGTACCAAAGCCAACACACGTTCATTCTTCCTAAAGTCGCTGAATCGGGAAAACAATGGAAACTCCTCTTCTACTGCTGTAGCAACTGTCTCGATGGTTGTTATTGCGGGAAGCATATCTTCTGGGATGTCTTCGAAGTGCTCTGCTCCGTACTCAACTCTGGAAAGGAATGATCGGCCGTACCACCAAAGACGGCTTCTGCACAAGTCGTTCGGTAGCAATCCTCTGGAAACGATGTCCGCTGGGTTCTTCGTGGTTCGAATGTAGCACCATTGATATTCTGCTGTTTTTCTGTTGATTTCGGCGATACGATTTCGTACAAGTTGTTTCATCCAAGCCAGAACTATTTGGCTGTCTGACCAGAGAACGACGTGACGAGACTTCATCTGTAGGACATGGACTACCTTCTCAACTAGTCGAGTCAGTAGTAGTGCGGCACACAACTCCTTTCGGGGTGTCGATAATTCGTGTAGCGGTGCCACCTTGGATTTTCTGGTAACCAGTTTTAATTTGGCTGATCCGTCGGAGAAAAGGCTGCGTACGTAAACACATGCACCATACGCCACTGATGATGCATCGGCAAATCCGTGTAGTTCGTAGTCTACGGCTTCGTCGAAGGTAATTCGTCTAGGAATAGCGATCGTATCAAGAGCTGACAAGGAATTTGCGAAGTCCTCCCAGAACTTCTGCGGTTGGTCGTTCACCGGATCATCCCATCCAATCTTGCATTGCCAGAGCCGCTGCACAAGTAGTTTGGCAACAACGATGACTGGTGACACAAGACCTAATGGATCGAACAGTCTTGCCACCTCGGAATAAATGATCCTTTTCGTGACGGGTTGCTTCAAACTGCGCTGAATTGGCCTGGCAATTTGGAAAATGTCGGCTTTCGAGTCCCACAGTAAGCCAAGTACCTTTATCACTCCATTCGGCCCATACTCTTCCAAAGCGGCTGGCTGCTCCTGTTCAGCTGTCGGAATGTGTTCCAGTAACTCGTTTGAGTTGGAACACCACTTGTGTAGCGAAAAACCTCCTTTCTGCATGATGCCCTTCAGCTGCTTCACTGCTTCAACTGCAGCTGAAAGCGAGTCTGCGCCCGAAAGGGCATCGTCGACGTAGAAATCCTCCTTCACGATGCGGGCTCCAATAGGGTAGTCTGTTGATTCGTCTTCGGCTAGTTGTTGCAAACAGCGAGTTGCTTGGAATGGTGCGGAGGCTGTCCCGTATGTTACCGTGGTAAGCTCCAGGACACGAATGCGGTCAGATGGTTGCTCGCACCAAAACACTCGAAGAAAATGCGTGTCTCGGGGATCCATGATGATCTGGCGATACATCTTTGGAACGTCGGCGGTGAATGCAATTTTATACTTACAGAATCGTTGCATAACGTCATACAGTTCCTTCTGTACCGTTGCACCCACTTGAAGAACCTCGTTGAGCGAAAGGCTTGCTGCGTTCGCCTTTGCGTTAGCGTCAAATACCACTCGGCATTTGGTGGTTGAACTCGAAGGGCGAAGTACGGCGTGGTGTGGCAAATAGTAGTTTTGCTGCTTCGGATCGTCGTTTTCCTCTCGTATCTCTCGGCAGTGTCCCAGCTGCTCATATTCTCGTATAAACTCGATGTACTGCTGCTTCAATTCTGGGTTCTTCTGAAGTCTCTGTTGCAACATCTGGAACCTTTTCAAAGCAACAGAACGGCAATCATTCAGTTCGTTGGCGTTTTCTCTGAACGGCAACCTCACGATGTAACGTCCATCTTCAGTCCGACGGTGAGTTGCGAGAAAATGAGCCTCGCACTCTTGCTCCTCGCTGGTTAGTGGGCTGGCATCAGGCACTTCTTCAATTTTCCAAAAACGCTGAATTGCCTCCTCGACGTCATCTAGCGATGCGGTGAGCGAGTGCTGTACCTCGTTGGCGATGGAACGCTCTCTGAAGACTCCAGCTACCACCCATCCTAGGGAGGTTTCACGCAGCTCGGGGAAGTCTTCGTCGATTTTGATGTGGCCGGGTCGTAGTAACTGCAGGAAGAGTTCTGCTCCGAGAAGCATGTCGATTTTCTCCGGCTTGTAGAACTCTGGATCTGCTAGTTGAACGCCAAAGGGGATGTTCCAGGAGGAAACGTCGATTTTGGCTGACGGAATGACTCCTGTGACGTTGGGCGTTATCAAGCACTGGATCTGCGCTTGATAGTCGGAAACTCTAGACCGGAACCTTACCTCAACTTTGTCGTGGGCGATAGTCTTGACGTCGTTGATACCTCGTATTGGCACGTCGACACGTTGTCTCTCGCTTCCGAGACGGTTCGCAAGATCAGCTGTGATAAAGTTCACCTGTGATCCGCTGTCAAGAAGCGCACGACATGGATGAAGGCGATTGTTCCTATCCACCACGTTGACAACAGCTGTAAGCAGGAACACGGTCTTCGTGGAGTTGGCGTAGTTGCACGAGAGTTGCGGGGTCTCTCTGGTCGAGGTCGAAACGGATACCTTGTTCTGGTCGATGGGAGGGCTTTTCTCCTGAGCTGGGACGGACACACTTGGTTTCGGCTCTTGTTTCAGTTCCTCGTTGTGGAGCTGCGTATGATGCCGCTTCTGGCATTTCTGGCACGTCTTCGGCGATGAACAATCTCTAGCACTGTGCCCCTTGCGAAGACAATTGAAGCACACTCCGGATGTCCTTACCTTCTCAATTCTTTTCTCGAACGGCAGGCTGCTGATTGCGTCGCATTGGTAGTTACGATGTGGACCCTGGCAGAAATCACACTTGTCCTTCTTCTGCGATTCGGTCGAAGCGGCATGAACCTTCACGCCAGCTGCCTTCGATGGTGCTTGGCCTTTCGAACTCGGTTTCGGCAGTGGCTGGGAGGTGGGGTTTTGGAATGCCATTTCACAATTCTCCAGCATCTGGCACCTTGTCTGAAGAAACGAAATAGTCTGCGCATACGTTGGCAACTCACCTTTCTTTTGCGTGGCCTCCCATGCCATCCTCGTTGCTTGATCCATCGACGACGACAAGATGTGGACCATGAAGAGGTCGGAAACACCCAGGAACTTCTGATCCAGATACTTCAAACTCTCGACATGGCGGGTACACTCGTCGTGGAGTCGTCGAAGCTCCTTGCAGGTTCCCGAAGCCATTTTCGGGATATTGAATAGGCCACGGATGTGTGTCTCGACGATGATCCTCTTGTTCTCGAAGCGGTCGGTGAGGATGGCCCATGCTTGTTGATAGTTTCCTTCGCTGATGACCTTGGCATCCAGAACTCCAGCTGCCTCACCAACAAGCGCCTTGTCTAGATGGTACAGCTTGATGGCGTCGGAATCGCCAGAGCTTGCCATTAGGTCCTGGAATATGGCCTTGAACTTCGGCCAGTTGGCGTACGACCCATCGAAGGTGGGGATCGGGATCTTTAATGGTTGCTGCTGCACGATTACCTGTGGTTGTGGTGGTGGAGCTCTGGTGGCATCAGTCACTTTGGAAACCATCAATTCGTCGATGATCGTGCGGACGTGGTTATATCGCTCTTCGAATGCAACGTAGATCTCCTCTTGTTGGCGGAAGGCTTCATCCGGAATTGCGGCGATGAGTTTGCTATGCACGGCACTGAATTCGTTGTAGGCGTCGTCGATGTTTTTCAAATACGTCCTCAACTGCGAAGGGCTGATCACGTGTTTGGCAGTGGCAAGTGCCCTTTGCACCCGCGTCAGCTTCATACTTACTTGATCACGCTGGCGGGACAACGACGACAACTCCTTCAGTGTCTCAGCATCGGCGGTGATTTCCCAGTTGGTCGAGTAATTTTCCACATCAGCGTCCAGCTGCTGCTGCTTCAGCTTTGCAGTTGCAACGGCCTTAGCTGCCCTGGTCTTCGGCGTATGGCTCTGCGACATGATGGAAATCCTTCGGGTAGAACACGCAGCTAACGACGGTGCAAGTGCGTGTCAGGTCGGGCGGCGGTGCAGAGTACTCCTCGGGCGATTGACGACAAATTCGGAACAACTCACAAGCGGCGGCGATAGTAGCGATTCTCTCCTTGGTCGGTGCACGTTCTGGCAATGGTGCCACGCAAACGTGTCGGGCGGTGGTGTCGTATCCTTTCCAACGGCGGCGGGCGGCACTGGATCCGGTTCGCTAGGACCACTATGTTGGCGCGTATCCGGGACCAACTCCGGTCGGGTCGGGTGGACTGTATCACTCGGGAATATTTCGGGAAAGGAAGGTACTAACACCACTTTTATCACTACTAAACTACTTTATTTCTCTGCACTTTCACTTTTACACTACTTAACTTCTACTGGGAATTCACTTTTTCACTACACACTCGATTAGAATCACGCGACGGTAAAAATAATACTGGCTCACTCGAAGTTCCTATCCGCTATTTATATTTGTCGATTGGAATTCTGGAAACTTCGAGTAAGCGCGCGGCACCTGTTCCAGAACAGCGTGGAACACACTGGTGGCACTCAATCTCATCATCGGTCGGCGGTCGGTGCGGCTGCTGTGGTGAGTTTGTGTGAGTTACCACACGATAACAACGGCGGCGACGAGAGCATCTCACGGCACTCACCACAGACTCTCACGCTTGCTGGTGGATCGCGTTCTCGCAGTGACGTCGTCAGGATGGGTCGCGTTGCGGGTTGTTTATTGTGAGTGTGGGGTATGATGCTGCTGGTTGGTGTTATTGCTGCTGTTGGGTTGTGCTACGCAAGGAGCCGATGCACGTGCTATTCGTGGTTGTTGTTGTTGTCGCTTGGCTCGTTCCGTACGGAACAGTTTCATTTATGAGTCATTGAAATACTTCAACATGCTAAAAACACTATTTAAACCACATTTTTAAATAGTGGTGCACGCCAATAGAATGATAATTATGTTTTATGAAAGAGGATAACAAATTCGACCACTTAAATCCAATTAACCGGCACCTGTAACCATTGAGAGACTAGCGCGCACCAGTGAGACACTAATGCTCTGACGGGTGAATCACAAGCAATGCGACCGGGTGGGAGACTACCGAGTGCTACGATGAGTGGAAATTTTTTTTATAACGACCGAGTCATTAGAAAAATGTATGAAACACTTGAAGTGACTCATTCAAATGTTGCATGAAAGTGTATCATTGAAACGAAATTGTACGGCCCTGGTCTGTTTTGCGGATGACATGGATATTATTGCCAGAACATTTGGAACGGTGGCAGAACAGTACACCCGCCTGAAACGTGAAGCAGCAAAGGTCGGACTGGTGGTGAATGCGGCTAAGACAAAGTACATGCTGGTAGGTGGGACTGAGCGAGACAGGACAAGCCTTGGCAGCAATGTTACGATAGACGGGGATACTTTCGAGGTGGTAGAAGAACTCGTCTACCTCGGTTCCTTGCTAACGGCTGACAATAACGTGAGCCGTGAAATACGAAGGCGCATCATCAGTGGAAGTCGGGCCTACTATGGGCTCCAGAAGAAACTGCGGTCAAAAAAGATTCACTCCCGCACCAAATGTACCATGTACAAGACGTTAATAAGACCGGTGGTTCTCTACGGACACGAGACATGGACGATGCTCGAGGAGGACCTGCAAGCACTCGGAGTTTTCGAGCGACGGGTGCTAAGGACGATCTTCGGCGGTGTGCAGGAGAACGGTGTGTGGCGGAGAAGTATGAACCACGAGCTCGCTGCACTTTACGGCGAACCCAGCATCCAGAAGGTGGCCAAAGCCGGAAGGATACGGTGGGCAGGGCATGTTACAAGAATGCCGGACAACAACCCTGCAAAGCTGGTGTTTGCTAACCATCCGGTTGGTACAAGAAGGCGTGGAGCGCAGAGAGCACGATGGGCGGACCAGGTGGAGCTTGATCTGGCGAGTGTTGGACGTGACCGAGGATGGAGAGCTGCAGCTGCAAATCGAGTATTATGGCGGCAAATTGTTGATTCAGTATTATCATGAATTTGATGTGAACTAAATAAATGAAATTGTATCCACCCGTCGAATGGACGTTTCCTTCTTCCGCTGTGCAGAGCATGCACTTTGGCGCTTACGAGCAGTCCTTCGCAAAGTGTCCCTTCTCTCCGCATTTTCTGCATTGTTCAGATCTGTCTGGGCCTTTGCAGTTGGCCGACATGTGTCCAAAGCTCATGCACTTGAAGCATCTCAACACCCGTTTGCGGTCACTCCTTGCTATTCGGGCGGCGACCCTCAGCGGGCACACCGAACAACCAACTCGTACCTTGCCTACCTTCAACAATTTGCTTACCGCAGGTACCGACAGTCGAATCATCGCTGTTTGTGTGCCTGGGTACCCCTTCGTCAGACGGATCGTTAGAACCTCTTCTCCCAATTTGCATTGCGTCTTCAGTTCACGACCAAGCTCCTCCACTGTTGTGATCTCGTCCAGGTATCGGCATTCGATCGTTGCTTCCTGGCATAAAGCTTTCACGTTCCCACCATCCCGAAGAGGTCGCCCATTGACTTGGCGAACTGCTCTCGATAGGCAGAACCTTTAATCGCCGGATCCTTCTTCAGCTCAAAGAGCATATCTCCTTGCTGAGTGCGCCTGGTTCTCACCACGTTCTCACCCAGTTCCTTCAACACCGGATCCTCTCGGACTTTCTTGAGGATTGCTGCGTACGACTGTTGATCGTTTGCCTTGACCAGCAGGGCGTCTCCCATGTGCCTCTCTCGATGGGGCAGACGGCGTTCTTGCCTGTTCTCTTTGGATCTCCTTTCGTCTCGAGCCAGTTTTCTACCTTTTTCGATCCGATTATTCCCTTTCGTTTCCTCTTTTTTGGGCTGATTTTTCTTTTTCTCCTTGCGATTTTCGCTGTTGGCTCTCTCGTCGCTCAACTCCTCGCTACCTTGAACATGCTTTGTCTTCTTCGGGCGTTCCTCCTCGCCTGGTGTTTCTCTATCCAGCTTGTTCGAGTTCTTATTTCTGCGGCCTTTCGGCGTCTCCTGTAACTCCGTTGATGCTTCTACCGCCACAATCTGCTCCAAAGCCAGCTTCAAAGCCTTTTCAGCAGTCTCAGCTCTCTTACGCAACGCTGTGTGCTCGCGGTCAGCTTCCAACACGGCATACCTGAGGCTCGACACCCTTTGCTTAATCTCAGTGTGCACGTTGTTACGGCCTTTTACGTATTCGTGCAGTTCGATGACCTTCCTGTTCAACTCCACCATTGACACCTTGGGCCTTGCAAGTTGTAGGCCTTCTTGAGTGGTGCTGCTGCTCGGTGTAGACACCGGGGGCCCTCCTTTAGTGCTACCGCTTGGTGTGGACATTTGACTCGTTACCCCTTTTGCTCCAAAGAGTCCATGTTGCCCACCTCGTGGCGTGCTGCTGTTATCGGTTGCCGCGATACTAAAAGTTTCTACCGGCGAACGTGTCAACCTATTGCTCCTTAGGAATGCGCTCGCATCCTTATCATCTGCTACCTTCGTTGTTGTGTAATTGTTGTTCTTCTCCATCTGGTTGGGTCCCCCCTCCAAGCCGCTATCTTCGCCCGTCGTAAGTAGTTGCCATCGTGATCCCATGGTGATCTTTGTAAGCAGTGAGGCCATGCTAGGGTTGACACGGTCCTTTATGGGGAACCGTGCTCAGAGCCAGATCGGCACTAGTCAGGAATGTTCAACTGAGCCTACTTTCCACTTCTACGAGAAAACCTGATGTCGGTGAAAAAGCAAGCCCGAGCTGCCATCGATATTGTGTTTTCCAGCCACTTGGCGTTTCTGAAGAAAGGTGGTGAGCTCCTAGTGACCGGGAAGTTGGTAGGCAGCTTGTATGAAATAGTGCTGACGTTGGAACACGGCTAATGCCTGCGAAACGGACTTTGGACGCTGTGGCATAGGCGGCTGGGTCATTTCAGTCAGCATGGCATGGACACCATGGTTAAAGAAGGGATGCTGTCTGAAATCAAGAAGCTACCATCAATCGGCTTTTGTGAAGCATGTGTGCAAGGGAAGCAATGCCGCGAACCATTCAGCGGAACCCGTAGTCATGCCAGTCGCCCCCTCGAGCGCATTCATTCCGACGTTTGTGGCCCGATCGATCCGCCTGCCTGGGACGGGTCCAGGTACATCGTCTCCTTCATCGACGACTACACGCATTTTGCGATGAACTACCTACTCAAGAGGAAATCGGGTGCGTTTGAAAAGTTTCATGAGTATGAAGCCACAGTCTCGGTGGCATTTGGGCATCATCGTCGACCAAGGGCGGAGACATTGCTCCAACGCCCAGAACAAGTTCTACAAGTGGAAAGGTATCCAACTTGAATGCACTGTTGCTTATACGCATCAGCAGAACGGAGTCGCCGAGAGATTCTACAGGACTCTGGTTGAGAAGGTTCGTGCAGTTCAAATCGGTTCGAGTGTACCGAAATATTTGTGGTCCGAAGCAGCGTTGGCTTGCGTGTACTTGTTGAACCGGAGCCCCATGGCCGCGTTACCTGCCGGCAGTGATGGCATTTTCCTCTGTGTACAACAGAGCAAAGTGTCACGTTACACACATTGCTTTTCTCCCAGCCAGAGCGCCACACACTGGCTTGCGTTCACCATACGTGCTCGTTGAGAGCTGTGGCGATTGGTGATGCGAGAAAAGGAATAACTCTCCACAGCCGACTACAATCTTCAGAGAGAAATGAGTGAACCAAGATTCTCTAGAGTGGACAAGTGTTCGTTCACCCTAGTTAACTCTGGCAAAGAACACTTGAGAGAGCGTTCTGCAGTGTGCACTGACGAGAATCGGGAAGCATGGTTTATCGTGGTGAAAACATCGTAGTTTTCTTCTCTACGAACCATCACTTCGGCAGTGTGCCGACATTTACGTCGTCCTCGTCGTGCTAAAAATTCGCGACTACCAAGTAGATGATTTTGTTTACAGTTTTCTGGAAGTAATGCCGCTTGTGCTACACAGGATCGAATGTTTCATCAAAAGCAAATAATTGCTCAAACATCTGGAATTTAAATTACCATCAACGAAGCGAAGAATGTATTTATGCCCTCCAACATTCGAAAGATGTTGGTGCGTCGATCGTTGCACGCTAATGATTTTGCGGTGGGTTGAAGGCGTTTGATGACGAATAAAGTGCACCAACACTCGATTTTTTCTTGTTTGTTTGGTGCAAATTTGGGCAAGATTGGACTATTTTACATAAAGTGATTCTTGTAATATGCCTGCCTGGTATTATCAATACAGTCGAAACTCGGTATTTGGTGCGAGCGATTTTTTTTTCATAATCCATGCGTGGGACCTAACTTTGGAAGTGGTGCGCTGTGTAGTTCATTAGGACCGCTAAATAGCGCGATATGAAAAAAAAAAAATTGTTCGCATCATATTCCGAATTTCGATTAGGTTGATAATAGGGTTTGTGTGCCATCAGTAATCTCACGCTCCCATATTCATCTCATGCAAAAACAAGCGATTACGGCACAAATAGTACAAACGGGAAATAGTACAAACAGCGCTTCAATCTTTTGTTTTTTTCGTAGGATGAAAATGGGAGCCACATGCTTAATAAAGAAACCAATACCCTTTTATTTATCAATTACTACCTGTCCCGGCCAAAAAGTGTAGAATTAGCCCGAAGTAAAATACTCGTAAATACATTTAAAATGAAAATAAAAACAATGTCCCGGTCAACGTCGTACCGCCCGCTCGTTCGCTCTCAGCTCCCACGTTAGTGGCTTCGTTTTTGTTTCGCTTTTCGTTTCGAGGTTTCGCTTTTGAACGGTTTCTCTGCGTTTCCACAGAGGAAGCATAATGAAACACTGATTTCTTTCTCAGCATCGTCAACAATTTTCCACTTGCTTAAAAACATTTCCATATCATCCTCGCGCATCTTTTATTGCGCCATTTTTCGATTTGCATGCAATAGGAATCCACAATGCCGCGGTGCATGCATCCGTGCATGCAACAAACTGCTCTCGCTGCTTTGCTTTTGCCAACCAGAGAAAATTTATTCAGAGTGATGCTCTGGAGTGGGCTCACTACAGTGTATACGCGCGTGTGGCGATTTCACAAGTAGGTTGGTGTGGGAGAACTAAGGTGCGCAGAAAGTTTATTTCTCTTGGGTGGTGAGTTCAGTTTCGCTCTATGGCTTTGCTTTACCGGCACTCTCGCGCACTGAATAGTTTCAACTACCAGTGAAAACATTCTCTTTGTCCCCCTGGTGATGCGGTACATGCATCCTCAGAGAGGCCGGTTCTCTCGCTCGTCAGTGCCGAACTCTAGTGAAATGCCATCTCTGCCTGCCGGTATTACCCCGGCTGAGAGGTGGTTCAATTCGAAGCCAAATATGGACAAGCTGCGAGTGTTCGGATGCCGATGTTTCGCATAGATTCCAACTCAACAACGGAAGAAGCTGGATTCAAAGAGCCGTGAAATGGTTATGATCGGCTACGCACCAAATGGTTATAGGCTCTTGGATGCACAAGCGCACAAGCGTGAAAATTGCTCGTGACGTGAAATTCGATGAAGCTACGATTCCCTATGCTCAGTTGAAGCCTGTCGACGAAGTACCACTGGTGGTGAATCTCCCGTTCGAGCAAGAGGGAGAAATCACTGAAAATGAAGCTGCCACCATACATGACGATTTTGCAAGCGATTCCGGTGGCGAGAAGGCTACTGGTGGCAAAACCGAGGATGAAGACGTCTTTGCTGATCCCGAGAAAGAACCAGCTGATGCGCTCCCTTCGCAAATTGAAAGACACGAACCTCTTAGTGAGCCGGTGTCAAGGCGCAGCGAACGGGAGCGCCGGCTTCCTGGTAAGTTGTTCGACTGTTTTGTAAATTATAGAGCAACTTCTGGCGAATCAATTTCCACAGATGTTCCCATGTGCTATGACAACATTATGTGCCGTGACGACCGGCGTGAATGGCTTGGTGCAGTTCAGGACGAGCTGCAATCGATGGCTACAAACAACGTGTGGCGCTTCGTCAAGTGCCCGGATGGCGTGAAACCCCTTAAGGCCAAGTGGGTGTCCCGGGTCAAGGACAATGTCGGTGGAAATCCAGTACGATACAAGGCGCGGCTTGTCGCCAAGGGCTTCCTCCAGAAGCATGGACTGGACTACGACGAGACGTTTGCCCCCGTGGCCGAGCTAGCCACAATCTGAACAGTGCTGGCAGCGGGCGTCCATCTGGGCTTTTCCTTCCACCACATGGACGTCAAAACGGCCTTCCTCTACGGCGAACTGCAGGAAGACATCTATATGGCCGTCCCGGACGGAGTGAAAGCGCCATCGAATACGGTCTGCAAGCTACTCAAGTCACTCTATGACTAGAAGCAGTCGCCGAGATGTTGGAATGAAAAGTTAAATGAGAAGTTATTAAAACTGGGCTTTGTACGATCCCGGCATGATTATTGCCTTTATACAAGGATTCAGGACGGTGACGAAATCTATGTCGTTTTGTACGTGGATGACTTGCTGATATGCGGAAGGAAACCAGTGACCATCGTGAAGCTGAAACGACAACTGACAGCGATGTTTGCGATGTCCGATTGCGGGGAAGTCACCCATTTTCTTGGCATGCGTTTGGATTACGATGTGAGACGTGGAAGAATGCGGCTGTTACAAGAAGCAAATGTGGACAAGCTCTTGGCGCGCTTCGAGATGGTGAACTGCAATCCAGTTGAAACTCCGATGAAAAAGGACTACAGCTTGCCCGAGCCGGGGACCCTACGGCTCATCCCTATCGAGAACTTCTTGGGTCGTTGATGTATGTGATGCTGTGCACCAGGCCGGATATCTGTTACTCCGTAGGATTTCTAGGACGGTTCCAACAGAAGCCAACAACACAACATTGGCAAAGCCTGAAGAGGATGGTTCGCTTCATCAAAGGCTTTTGTGCGAGGTACTTGGAGTACAAGCAGGTACTATCCGCCAAACCGTTAGTGGGTTACGTCGATGAGGACTGGGCTTCGGACGTCGAAGATCGAAAATCGGTGAGTGGATTTGCTTTCTTCGTTTTTGGGAATCTTGTTAGCTGGTCAAGCAAGAAGCAAACTACTGTAGCTACTTCTTCAAGCGAGGCCGAATACATCGCCCTCAGCTCGGCAGTATCGGAAGCTGTATGGCTGTCTGGTATTTTGGATGATCTGCAATTGAAGAACTGAAGTCCGGTTACAATCTATGAGGACAACCAAGGTTGTATTGGAATGGCCAAGAACTGCGAATCGAAACGATCGAAGCACATTGACGTGAAGCATAATTTCGTTCGGGATCACATTTCGAACGGCAAGGTGAGAGTTGAATATGTGAGACTCTTCACCAAACCTATGGACGCTGGACGACTGGAAAACTTGGACGTCGCCTCATAATATCGAATTGAGAGGGGGTGTCATCGAAGTAGCAATCGACTATTCTGGTCGCACTATCCACCCTGGGCCGCCGCCCAGCTCGTTGCCTAGCAACCATCCTTAGAGGGTCGTAGTAAGCCACGACTGAGTTTGATTTTTTTCGTTCTCTTTAAGTTTGCACTTCGTACTGTATAGTCGCGTTTAAATAAAGTTCTTGTTCTAGAAGTTATCCCGTTTTTCTTCTCGAGTCCTGGTAACGAAATCCCAATAATTCCGACTAGTAAGGTGCCAAAGTCGGTCCGCCGATTCCGGTTGGTGGTGGATTTCTGGTTCACCGGCGCTCCGATGACCAAAAACCGGTGCCACGTTACGGACGACTCAGTCACGTGCCCGGCGGTGGATCATGCCTACCCAAATCGCGTTCCGCCACTCTCTGGTCTACGCGCCACTTCCTCTGCAGCGCAGACAGCACCCTCGTTACTGCTCTGTCGATAGCGACACATCTCTTCGACAATGTTGTCGACTGTCACTCCGCGCAGCAAGACGCGGATTTCTTCGAACCTGGGGCATTCGAAAACGACATGTTCAGGTGTCTCCTCCACGTTAACACACTCCAGCTAAAAGGGCGAAAGAGCGTGCCCAAACCGGTGCAAGTACTTCCTGAAGCAGCCATGGCCGGACAGAAACTGCGTCAGATGGAAGTTCAGCTCCCCATGCTTCCTATTCACTCACGCTGACACGCTAGGGATAAGCCGGTGAGTCCACCTGCCATTCGCCGAATTGTCCCACTCTTGCTGCCACTTAGCCAACGAGTTCGCTCTGACGATATCTCATACGCTCCTGGTACTTCTGCGTTGGTAGCATTCTACGTCTTCGGCGATGGTGATGCAAATGGGCATCATTCCCGCGATAACACATACTGCCTCCGTCGAAATTGTTCTGTACGCACTCGCGACCCGAGTGGCCATGAGTCGAAATGCGCTCTTCGATTCCGCTTCGTACTCAGTGCTTCAGCCCATGCTGGGGCGCCATACCTGAGTATTGAGCCTGCTACGCTCGCCAGAAGACACCTCTTACTACTTCGTGGTCCCCCGACGTTCGGCATGACCGTCGCTATAGCATTGACAGCCTTCGCCGCTTTTCTGCAGGCGTAGTCGACGTGCTCTTTGAAGTTGAGTCGATCATCGACCATCACTCCTCGATGCTTCAAAGCTCGTTTCGATGTGATTACGTGCTCTCCGACTACAATCTCCATCGTTTGGGCTGCTCTACAGTTGCTGACCAGAAGTACCTCCGTTTTGTGATGGGCAATCTGTAGCTTGACCCCAGTCATCCACCTTTCAACAGCGAACATTGATTCCGTCGCCAGCATTTCTACTTCTTCAAGCGTCTCTCCCATTACCGTCAACACGACGTTGTCTGCGAAGCCCACAATGACGACTCATTTTGGAAGTTTTAACGACAGTACGCCGTTATACATTGGCTGCAAAACGGTGAGTCGATAAGGAGAGCATCCAATATAGCTCTGGTCCTCACAAGTTCCTACCTCATGCTTCCACGGGTCAAGCGATGACAAGCCAGCTAGAGTTGTGTGCTTAGCTGGTAGTGCAGCCTGGGCACTGTTGTCCTTCTGACTTCAGCTAGATTGAGGAGGTACGATCCGAGCGTCTGTTCACCAAGGAGGTGCGGCTCAAACAGCGTCTGTTCTGGCATCCATCGTAAGTAAGAAACGCTGCACCACGCCCAGCTAGATCCAAGGTGGTAGCCCCATCAGCGTGGTCGTCCCAGTGTTGGTTGGGACGTTAAACAGAACTGGCACGATGGCCCTCCGGCGAGACGGGAGTGTTGGTGTAGGCCCAATAAGCCACCCGTAAAAATCCCCATTGCGAATAACATAGGAGAAAATACGACTCGATACAATCGGCAAAGATCCACGCGATGAAATAAGGACTACGATTGAAAACTTGGAACATGGAATTGCAAGTCACTAGGTTTCGCAGGATGTGACAGGATAATCTACGACGAACTACATCCCCGCCACTTCGACATCGTGGCGTTGCAGGAACTTTGTTGGACTGGGCAGAAAGTGTGGAAAAGCGGGCATCGAGCGGCTACCTTCTACCAAAGCTGTGGCACCACCAATGAACTGGGAACAGGATTTATAGTGTTGGGCAAGATGCGACAACGTGTGATCGGGTGGCAGCCGATCAACGCAAGGATGTGCATGTTGAGAGTTAAGGGCTGTTTCTTCAACTACAGCACTATTAACGTCCACTGCCCACACGAAGGGAGATTCGATGACGAGAAAGTAGCGTTCTACGCGCAGTTAGAGCAAACATACGATGGTTGCTCGCCGCATGACGTGAAAATCGTTGTCGGCGACATGAACGCGCAGGTAGGATGGGAGGAAATGTACAGACCGGTAATCGGGCGAAACAGCCTGCACGCCGTATCGAATGATAACGGCCAGCTTTGCAGCCTCCCGTGGTATGGTAATCCGAAGCACCTTCTTCCCCCGCAAAGATATCCACAAAGCCACCTGGAGATCACCCGACCATCAAACAGAAAACCAAATCGACCACGTTCTAATCGACGGTAAATTCTTCTCGGATATAACCAACGTCCGCACATACCGCAGTGCGAACATAGATTCGGGTCACTACTTAGTAGCTGTATGCATGCGCTCAAAACTTCGACAGTTGTTATCACCACGCGTCGAAGTCGAACGCCGCGACTCAACAGCTGCGCAACGTAGAAGTGGCTCAAGACTACGCGCAGCAGTTGGCAGTGGCCCTACCAACGGAAGAGCAGCTTGGTGCAGCTACACTTGAAGATGGCTGGAGGGACATCCGATCCGCCATAGGTAGTACCTCGGCTACAGCACTAGGCTTCACGACTCCGAATCACAGAAACGACTGGTACGACGGCGAATGTGAACAGTTGAAAAACGGGAAGAATGCAGCATGGGCGAGAATGCTGCAACACCGTACGAGAGCAAACGAGGCACGTTACAAACAGGCGCGGAACAGGCAGAACTCAGTCTTCTGGATGAAGAAGCGCCAGCAGGAAGAACGAGATCGCGAAGCGATGGAAGAGCTGTACCGCGCTAAGGACACACGAAAGTTCTACGAGAAGCTGAACCGCTCACGCAGAGGCTTCGTGTCACAAGCCGACATGTGCCGAGATAATCACGGGAATATTTTCACGAGCGAGCGTGAGGTGGTCGACAGGTGGCGGCAGCATTACGATGAGCACCTCAATGGCGACGTTGCAAGTCCCGAAGGTGGCGTGGTAACAGATTTAGGAGTATGTGCACAGGACGAAAGACTTCCGGCGCCTGACCTCCAAGAGATTGAGGAGGAGGTTGGCCGGTTGAAAAACAACAAAGACGCTGGAGCTGATCAACTACCAAGCGAGCTGCTAAAATGCGGTGGAGAAGCACTAGTGAGAGCACTACACTGGCTCATTACCAAAATTTGGGAGGAGGAAATATTACCGGAGGAATGGATGGAAGGTATCGTATGCCCCATCTACAAAAAGGGCGACAAGTTGGATTGCGGGAACTACCGCGCAATCACACTACTGAGCGCTGCCTACAAGATACTCTCTCAAATTTTATGCCGCCGTCTATCACCGATTGCAAGAGAGTTCGTGGGGCAATATCAGGCTGGATTTATGGGTGAATGCGCTACAACGGACCAGATGCTCGCCATCCACCAGGTGTTGCAGAAGTGCCGCGAATACAATGTACCCACACATCACTTGTTCATCGATTTCAAATCGGCTTATGATACAATCGATCGAGAACAGCTATGGCAGATTATGCACGAATACGGATTCCCGGATAAACTGATACGATTGATCAAGGCGACGATGGATCGAGTGATGTGCGTAGTTCGAGTATCAGGGACACTCTCGAGTCCCTTCGAATCTCGCAGAGGGTTACGGCAAGGTGATGGTCTTTCGTGCTTGCTGTTCAACATTGCTTTAGAGGGTGTAATAAGGAGAGCGGGGATAAACACGAGTGGGACGATTTTGAAGTCCGTTCAGCTGCTTGGTTTCGCCGATGATATTGATATTATTGCTCGTAAATTTGAGACGATGGCGGAAACGTACATCCGACTAAAGAGTGAAGCCAGGCGAATCGGATTAGTCATTAATGTGTCGAAGACAAAGTACATAATGGCAAAGGGCTCTAGGGAGGAATCACTGCGCCCGCCACCCCGAATTTATATCGACGGTGATGAAATCGAGGCGGTTGAAGAATTCGTGTACTTGGGCTCACTGGTGACCGCCGACAACGACACCAGCAGAGAAGTTCAGAGGCGCATTGTGGCAGGAAATCGTGCTTACTTTGGACTCCGCAGAACTCTACGATCGAAAAAAGTTCGCCGTAACACGAAGTTAACCGTCTATTTTATTTATTGTCCTTCATCGGGCATTAAGCCTTAATGAAGCCTGGCAGGGAAAAGCCTTTTTGAGTTGCCCACATCACTCGGCTCACTCAAAAAGGCATAAAAACCCTACATCTTTTACAGGTTTACAAAATTACTATACATATATACAAGAGGGCTTAAGAACTAGATAATTAAAAACCACAAACAATAAATATCTAAAACCATTACAAATAATACAAAAACTCACACACATACAAAGTCAGTTGCGCATTGTGCAGCGTTTGACCAGTTTCTTCACTATCGATGACTTTCCTGGAGCCTTCGTTTGAATGCGCTGGCAGAAGTGTTGAAATCGAACAGCTCGTACTCATGGTTGAATATCTCCGACATGAACCGGATTGGTTCATGCGATCCATAACCTGTGTTTCTCGACTCGAGTATCAAAAAGTCGCGTTGACGAAGCACTCGCGTTGGAGCATAGATGTTGACTAGGTTCAAAAGTTCAGGACAGTCCAACTCGCCCAACAGAATTTTTGCCACGAAAACAGCTTGAGTGTGCTTCCTTCTCTGCTCAAGAGTTTCGATCCCGAGCAATCTGCAGCGGTCTTCGTAGCTTGGGAGATTGATGCGGTCCCGCCATGGTAGATAACGGAGGGCGTATCTCACAAATTTTCGTTGTACCGTTTCAATTCTAGAAATCCAGGTGGACTGATACGGACACCATACAACAACATTCGATTCAAGAATGGATCGGACCAATGCACAGTACAGTGATCGTAAACATAGAGGGTCACGGAATTCGTCGGCTATTCTGAACATGAACCCGAGCTGCCTGTTTGCTCTGGAGATTATATCGTTATAGTGCGTTCGGAAGGAGATCGCAGCGTCCAGAATCACGCCTAAATCACGTACCTCAGTCACACGTGCCAGTGGTTGATCGGCGATGACATACGCATATGTAATTGGTGTTCGTTTGCGATGGAAAGATATAACTTGGCACTTTTGAAGACTCACCGTCAGTAAGTTAGTAGTACACCACTCGACGAAGGACTGAACTGACAGCTGTAGTTGTGCACAATCTTGGAGGCAGCGAATCAGCATGTATAGCTTTACGTCGTCTGCGAAAAACAGACGTATTCCTGGTGGAAGCACGCTGGAAAGATCATGTAGGAATACGGAAAACAGTAATGGTCCCAAATTGCTGCCTTGTGGAACTCCAAACAAGTTCGAAAATGGTTCCGATGTTTCCAGTCCGATTTTGACGACGAGCCTTCGATCTGTTAGATATGATTTCAACCAGCGAACGAGATCGTCAGAAAGACCCAGTTTCCTCAGCCGTGCAAGCAATATCCCGTGGTCTACGCGATCAAAGGCAGATTTCAAGTCTGTATATACAGTATCGACCTGCATTCCGGAGTCCATGTGCCGCAGGCAAAAAGAGGTGAACTGAACGAGATTTGTGGAAGTGGATCTTCTGGGATAGAATCCGTGTTGGTCCACAGAGATGTAATGTTTGCAAGAAGTGAACAACACATTATTCATCACGATTTCAAAGATTTTCGAGCACGCACACAACGATGTTATTCCGCGGTAATTTTCAATATTCTGCTTGTCATTCTTTTTGTGTACTGGAAACATTATGAAAGACTTCCAGCCAGTTGGAAACTTGCTCTGCCGTAATGAGGCGTTAAATATCCACGCCAATGGATGAACCAGGATATCACTACACTTCTTAAAAACACACGATGGAATTCCGTCAGGGCTAGTGTAAGACGTCTTCAGTTTCAATATTGCCGTCTGAACTTGCTCAGGCGTGATTTGCAATTGACTCAAAGAGCAAACATTGCTTGGCGTGTTTCTACACGCACGGTCGATTTGAGCGGAAGAAGAGACAAAGTTATTGAACGCGCTTTGGAAATGTGATGCAAAGAGATTACATTTTTCTCTCGCAGTGCTACCGACTACATTTCCGTAAAACATCTCAACAGGTAAACCTTGTTCTTTACGTTTGGAGTTGACGAAACTCCAGAACTGATGGGGATTCCTGCGCAGATTGCTCTGTGTACGTAGCGTATATCGTTTGTAAAGGAAACGGCTGTAGACTCGATAATTGTTACTGGCTCGGTTGAACTGGAACTTATTTTCCGGGCATCGATATCTGCAGTATCTGCGAAGCATTTTAGACCTTACTTGCTTTAGCCGTCGCAGATATGCGTTTCCCCATGGAGGTTTCGGAGGTGGTCTGCGTATCGGTATATGTTCTTGCATGACACTGTACAGTTCATTGGAAAACAACTGTACTGCATCATCGACGTCAGTAGCGGAACCTATGATGGACCAATCTACGTCCTGAAGTGCTTCAACTATACCTGCAAAGTTTGCTCTGCGAAAGTCCATGCCAGGAATATCAATCGCTTCATCGACTTCGGGTACCGAAAGAGACAGTTCGACTACAAATGGAGGGTGATTCGTGTCCAGTATGGAAAGGGGATCAACAATCAAATCCAGCGTGATTTCATTTACCAGAGCAAGATCTAGCAAAAGTCTGTTTTCGTTTAGTATAGAGTTGATTTGCGTCAATCCATGGAGGTTGAATCCATCCAGAAGGGAAGCACAAACGGGAGAAACACGGGACAGCAAAACATCCACTTCCGGAAGAGCATCTGCTTGCAAGTTCCAAACAAGTCCCGACTGGTTGTAGTCACCGAGCAGAATAGCGTGGTCATTAAATTGAAGATGCGCAAGAACAGCTCCAATTGACTCAATGTGGCTGTCCACACAAAGCTGATTTGCTCGGAGATCCGGTGGTAGGTAGATAACGCCAATGCTTACTGAACAATCCGCAAGCTTCAACTTAACCCAAAGTTGTTCAAGAGAGTCAGCGATGGGAGATGGGTCGACTGAACTAACGCACTACAAAACGCTGATTAGACCGGTCGTCCTCTTTGGGCACGAAACATGGACCCTACGTGCAGAGGACCAACGCGCCCTTGGAGTTTTCGAACGGAAGGTGTTGCGCACCATCTACGGCAGAGTGCAGATGGAAGACGGGACTTGGAGAAGGCGAATGAACCACGAGCTGCATCAGCTGCTGAGAGAACCAACCATCGTTCACACCATGAAAATCGGGAGACTACGGTGGGTGAGTCACGTCATCAGGATGTCGGATAGCAACCCGACTAAAATGGTAATCCAAGAGTGTAGAATTAGCATCTAAGTTAAAATACACAAAAATAAAAAAAAAAACTAAAATGGTTCTCGAGAGTCATCCGACCGGTACAAGAAGACGTGGAGCGCAGCGAGCTAGGTGGCTCGACCAAGTGGAGGACGATCTGCGGACCCTACGCAGAGTGCGGAACTGGAGACAAACTGCTATGGACCGAGTGGAATGGAGACGTCTACTACGTACAGCAAAGGCCACCCCGGCCTTAGCCTGATCGGTAAGGTAAGTGCGCCGTTATACATGGCATTCCAGAGCGTTAGGCGGAGTATGGACCCTTGTGGAACACCTGCCGTTACTTCTATAGACCTCTGCCCTTCGTTGGCCTCATACACCAGTACCCTGTTCTGGAAGTAGCTCCGTAAAATGTGGCACAGAAAATCGGGAACCCGCATATTGTGTAGCGCTACGGCGATAGCCTCCCAGCTGGCACTGGTCAACGCATTTTTGACGTCTATCGTTACCACAGCGCAGAATCGATCACCTCTCCGTTTTTTCTTGGACGCCTTCTGGGCATTCTCGATGACTACCCGAATCGCATCCACCGTCGATTTTCCCTTACGGAATCCGAATTGCATCGCTGACAGTCCCCCCTCACTTTCGACGTATCCTGTCAACCTGTTAAGGATGACCTTCTCTAACAATTTTCCTAGGGTATCCAGCAGGCAGATCGGTCTATACGATCCTGGTCCCCCGGCGGCTTTCCTGGTTTCGGTAGCAGCACCAACTTTTGAACCTTCCAACCGTCTGGGAAGTAGCCTTCATCCAGGCATTTTTGAAGCACCATCCTGATCATGTCCGGAAACGCCAATATCGCCGTTCTAACTGCTACGTTCGGGATCCCATCTAGACCGGGAGCTTTCCCGATCTCCAGCCCCTTCGCAATTACCAGCAATTCTGCATTGGATATCCCAGCACCTTCGGTGGGATCTTCCGCATTCTCTGCGTATGGTGTATGCGGCCAAAACGTTGGGCCATGGTGCGGAAAAAGACCTTCCACGATCCTCCTTAGTTTGTCCGGGCACATTTCAACGAGTACTGCTGGACCTTTGAGCTTCGATACCACGATTCGGTACGCGTTGCCCCAGGGGTTGGCGTCGGCTTCTCGACACAATTCTTTGTAGCAGTTTGACTTACTCAGCCTCATCTCGCGTTTGAGAGCGGCTCGAGCATCCCGAAAAATGGTTCGCCTCTCTTCTCTCTCAGCTTCATTTCTGGCCCTCTGGAAGCGTCTTTTAGCACAGAGGCAAGCAGCGCGGAGGGTACTGATCGTCGCGTTCCACCAATACGCTGGCCGTCTTCTGTTTCTGAGCTTTATCTTCCTCGGCATTACTATGCCGCATGCCGTAACAATCGCTTCCGTTAGTTCACCTGCACCGCCGTATGACCGCAGCACCTCAACAAAGACCTCCTTGTCGAAGTCTTTTGTCTTCCACCTTCGTTCGCATGTTCGTGTTCTCCTCGTCGAAGTAGAGGCTCGCCGGCCAATGCTGTAGAGGATCGCCTGGTGATCGCTGTTGGAATACTCCTCGCTGAGTCTCCAGTTCATGTCTTCCATAAGCGACGGACTACAGAACGTAACATCGATGATGGATTCACGGCCGTCTCTGCGGAATGTGCTGACCATACCATCGTTGCAGAGCCTCACATCCAGCTTCGCCTGGGCTTCCAATAGGCTGTACCCCCTAGCATTGGTGAGCCTACTACCCCATTCCACGGCCCAGGCGTTGGAATCTCCTCCGATGACTACCGGCTTCCGCCCGACCAGCGTGTCCGTGAGTGCATCCAACATCCGTTGTACTCTTCATCCGACCACCTTGGAGGTGCATAGCAACTGCAAACGAAGACTCCATTAATTTTGGCAACCACAAAGCCTTCGTATGAACACTCGATCACTTCTTGAATGGGGAATCTACCTGTATGGCCGCTATCTGGGATCTGTCCGTCACCCAATTGCCGTTCTCAGGGGGCACCCGATACGGCTCTGCGATGATTGCAACATCGCACTTAGTCTCTGTTGCCGACTGCCACTACAGTTGCTGTGCGACGTCGCAGTGATTGAGGTTGAATTGGGGTATCTCAATCATTGTTGACCTGCCATCGCCTTTTTATTGGCCGGGCACTTAAAACCTCCCGTCTTATGGTCCGGCTTACACAGCATGCACTTGGGTTAGCTCGTGCAGTCCCGAGCAACGTGGCCGTTTCCACCGCAACAAGTATTGTCAGGGCCCTTGCAATTTTTCGCCAGATGATCAAACTTCATGCATTTAAAGCATCGCTCCATTTGTTTGGTGGCTCGGGGAGCCAGTCGCAACGAGCACTCCGCTCATCGAATTTTTACCTTGCCAGTTGCTACAAGCTTATTGGCAATATCCACAGGCAATCGGATGGCCGCCGTCCGAGTGCCTCCATACGTTTTCCTTATCCCAATCACCATCGGTCCTTCGACGTTGCACTGCTCATTTAATGCGCGTTACAGATCATCTTCTGTCGTGATCTCGTCCAGATCCTTGACTTCAACCACAGCCTCCTGTGATAAGTCTCTCACATTGGCCTCGTTCTCCAGGGATTTGGCAACGAGCTCCCTGAACGCCGAGCTCTTAACCGTCAGATCCTTCTTGAGCTCGAACAGCATCTCTCCTTTTTGGGTGCGTCTGGTCTTCACTACGTTTTCGCCCAACACCTTCATCTCCGGGTCCTCCTGTAGTTTCCTAAGAAGAGCAGCGTACGTCGTCTTGTCCTTCGCCTCGACGATCAATGCATCGCCCTTCTTCTTCTCCCTAGGAGGACGATGGGTTTCTTTCTTCTTCTGTTCCTTCTTCTTTTCTTCCCAATTCTTATCTTCTTTCGCTTCTTTTTCTTCTTCGCCTGCTGCCATGCTCCTGTTCGCTTCTCTGTTTCTTCGGAACGTCCTCTTCTCCTGGCGTGTCCCTGCCTCGTTTCTCTGAGCGAGTACTCCGGTGGCTCCTCGGCGTCTCCATGTTTTCAGCCATAGGTCGATCCGTAGGCCTACGCCAGCGACTTCTCGGCTGTTTCCACTCTCAGCTTGAGCGCCTTCTGATCGCGTTCCGCAACTACAACGGCAGACTTGATGCTCGCCACTAGTTGCTTGATCTTCAGATGAACGTTGTGCTTGTCTTTGACAAACTCGTATAACTCGTTCACCCTTCTCCACACTTCGAACAAGCTCGACTCTTGAGCTGTGCTGCTGTTCGAGTTCGGTGTAAGCACTCACTGATTAAGGAATGCTAGCTCCCCTTGGCTTCCTTGAGGCTCGCTCCGTATCGCGCCACTACTCGATCTCGCAGCAGTTTCCAGCGGCGTCACTGGTGATCGCTGCATCATTCCACTTCTTCTGAACGCGTCCGCGTTCTCTCCAACTACTTCGGTATAATTTGATGTCTCCATTCCATTGGGTCCCCCCTCCGCACCGCTATCACCATCCGTTGTATCCAGTCGCTTTCGTGATCTCTTGGTTGTGTTGAAGGTGCGACTGAAAGCCTCAGCATGCCGTGACTTTAGTTAGTAGATTTGAATTTTTGAATAAAATTATTAGTTGTTATTTAACCGTCTAGCTATCAAGTTGTTTTATTGCATTCGGTCCGACCTACGGCCACATCCCATAGGTTATGGGCCATTTATAAGAAAATTACAGAAGAATTAAAGTTTCATAGTTTACTCAAGATTTTTTCACGATCCCGATATGGACGGAAGCAAGTTCGGCCTGGAGAAGCTGAAGAGCGGTGGCTACGAATGCTGGAAATTCAAGGTGGAGATGCTGCTGGTGCGCGAAAACCTTTGGAAACACATGACGGAGGCCGCCCAGAACCTCTAACGGACGCGTGGAAGGACGGAGACGCCAAAGCATGGGCCACCATCGTTTTGCTGGTCGACGACAGCCAACACCCGCTAATCCAGAACTGCAAGACCGCCAAGGAGACCTGGGAAGAGTTGCGGAAACACCACCAGAAGACGACGATGTGCACCCGCGTGTCGTACCTGAAAAAGCTGTGCAAAGCTGAGTACGCCGATGACGGGGACATGGAGGGTCATCTGTTCCGCATGGAGGAGCTGTTCGCTAGCCTTGCAAACGCAGGACAGGAGCTGGAGCCAAGTCTGAAGGTAGCGATGGTGCTGAAGAGCATGCCGGATTTGTTCGTCATCCTGACGACAGCGTTGGAAAGCCGTTCCGACGACGAGCTCACCATGGAGCTGGTGATGCGAAAGCTGCTGGATGAAGCGCAGAAGCGAGCCGAAAAAAAGCCACCGAGGTAAGTCGATTCTGCGTGCTGGTGGGGACAAAAAGCCCATTGTCTGCCACAATTGCCACAAGCCCGGACATTTCAAGCGTGAATGCCCAGCGTCAAGAGCTGAACGGGAATCCACAAATGGCGGTGCTAGCCAGAGGCACGTGTCGAAGAAAAAATCGAAACCGAAGGCGACGGTTGGCATGGCAATGCCATTCGCATTCATGGTTGCTGCGACCGAGATAGCATCGAACATGTGGATCGTCGACTCTGGAGCAACATCGCACATGTGATGTGACCGTGCGTTTTTCGACGAGATAAAGCCAAGCACGGGGATTTCCATTACGCTGGCCGATGGAAACGAGACGTTGGTGAGAGGTGTCGGTTCGGGGCGCCTATTCTGCCAGGATGAAGAAGGTAAGCCACAACAAATTATTCTTTCCGAAGTGTTGTACGTCCCGGATTTGGAGTCGAACCTGATATCGGTCGGAAGACTGGTAGCCAAAGGAGCCGAGGTAATATTTTCTGGTCACCGGGGGTGTGTCATCCAACGCAACGGTGTTGTCGCCGCAGTAGCGAAGAAAATCGGCGGGCTCTACCAGTTGAAGACTGCTAAGGAGTGCGATATGGTTGCGTCCCTGCACGGTTGTATACCATTTCGCCGAAAACTATTTCGCGGATTTTTTTTTCGCGGTGTAACATTTCGCGGAATGAACCATTTCGCCGAATACCATTTCGCGGAATGTACTGTTTCGCGGAATACCATTTCGCGGAATTTAATATTTTGTAAATAATAATAGAATGACATATTATTTTCTCTGCTGAACTTTATTGCCCCCCTCTGAGATTCATGCGCAATCATAATCACCATAGCGTTGTGATTGTACTAATTGATTTTAAATCTGATACCTTTCTGAATAAAAATTTGCCTTCTTTGATTCGTAGGCTGTTCTCAAAAATTCTAAAAATCAGGCTTAAGGCCATTAGGCCAAATGGCATTAGGTCAAATGGAAATAAGACCGTATAGACATTAGGCGTAGTAATCAATAAGCAATCTTTGTCACATAGATTGTACTTTCAAGAGCTTATATTGCTAACTCCATCAGAGATTCTTCCTTCTTTCAAATAAGGCTTTCTTTCCAGTAACTTTATAGTTTGGCTATTGAATTGCTAAATTTTCCATCATTCACCTTATTTTTGTCAAAGGCTGTTCGAGTGTTGTGAAATTTATGGCGATGAAATTGATAAATATAGATTTCACCTTCTTTTGATAATAGGCTGCAGTGGCGTAGCCAGAAATTGTCTCTGGGAGGGGTTTTCAACGGTCAATGATACCTGTTTTGATTGGACATTTACATTTTGAAAAATGTAATGAGCAATTGTATTCGTAGTTTGAAAATAGCTGTGCAGCCGAAAATTTTTTCGTCGCAAAACGCTTCATACTGAAAATTTGATCCACAAATTTTGGCTCTGGCTCTCTTCTTTCTAATTTTCTAATTAGCTTATACTGTTATATTCTCATTTTTGTATCACAGGTTTTTCCATCTTTCAATTATACGCTGTTTTTTTACAGATATACTGTTAATTTTAACCTTTAAACTGCACCATACGACGAGCGAGGTTTTGTGGTAGTGTTGTACTTTTTCAACGGCGCGCATCCTGAAGGGTTAACAGATATTCGTTCTTCTTCTAATCAAAGACTGTTTTTTCATAAATATAATGCATTTAACTGATATTAGAATAACAACTGTTAATTCGGCACCAACATTTCAAAAGGGCGTAACTGCATTTTGAAACAAACCCCTCTTTCACATCTGTGGATCGTATTTCAATGCCGCCATGCAAATCACCGCCAGTATTGGAAAGAAGAGCAATTTCTCTGTCTAGTAATGTTTGTGAATTTCGTGGGAAACTTGAAATATGACCCACACATGTGAAAGAGTGGTTTGTTTCAAAATGCAGTTACGCCCTTTTGAAATGTTGGAGCCGAATTTACTACTTTCATACATAGGCTGCTCTTTCAAAGTATACCTTTGCAAAAATTGAATTGTTGAAATGAAACATTCTATATTCCATTCGCTGTTTTGAATTTGAATCTTGAATCTTAAGGCGAAACTGGAAGCATTTCCTCATTTTTTTTCAGTTTTTGATTTTTTTTAAATAACGAAGCAATATTTTCAAAAACGGTTTTCGTACACATGTAGAGTATGGATCAGTGTATCTTCTGAATTTGTTTTCATGTTGAAAAAGTTTTCCATTTTTTCAAAAACAATTTTTTTGTGAAATTTCGTTCAAAAATGGTTTTTGCAAAAACGAAAAACATTTTCCACTACGAAAAAAAAATCAGAAGATACCTTGATCCATCCTCTACATGTGTACGAAAACCGATTTTGAAAATATTGATTCGTTATTTAATAAAAAAATCAAAAACCAAAAAATGAGGAAATGCTTCCAGTTTCTTCTATCTTATTACGATTTTCCGCGAAACGGTACATTCCGCCAAATGGTTTTCGGTAAAATGGTGCATTCCGTGAAATGATTCATTCCGCCAAATGTCATTCCGCGAAATGTTACACTGCGAAAAGGAATTCCGCGAAATGGTTTTCGGCGAAATGTTATACAATCTCCCTGCACAACAAAAATTGCATCCACCATTGGCACCGCAAATTAGGCCACCGTGATCCTGATGCAATACATCGAGGGCTGCATGACGGTTTGGCTACCGGCGTGAACATCCAAAAATGTAGCGTATTCCAAACGTGCGAGTGCTGCGTCGAAGGTAAGATCTCTCGGCTGCCATTTCCGAGGAAGGAGGACCGACAATCTGCGAAGGTGCTGGACATTATCCACAC
The DNA here is from genome assembly GCF_035046485.1 of Aedes albopictus. Taxonomy (NCBI): domain Eukaryota; kingdom Metazoa; phylum Arthropoda; class Insecta; order Diptera; family Culicidae; genus Aedes; species Aedes albopictus. The sequence continues at coordinate 272,671,752 of NC_085137.1, forward strand.
GGACATCTGTGGGCCGATGAACACCGTGTCGTCTGGTGGTTCGCGGTATTTCCTCGCGATGATTGACGACCACAGCCGGTACACCATTGTGTATTTCGTCAAGAAGAAGTCGGAAGCAGCGGATGTAATAGAGGATTACGTGAGTATGGTTAAAAATCGATTTGGAAGATGTCCGACTGTTATTCGTTCCGACCAGGGAGGCGAATACAAATCAAAGCGTTTGGGACGATTCTGTCGTGTCAATGGAATCGCTCCCCAGTACCCGGCTGGCTACGCACCGGAGCAAAACGGTGTCGGGGAGAGGAAAACCCGTTCGATCGTCGAGATGGCTCGATGCATGCTGATCGATGCAAAGATGGGCTACGAGTTCTGGGCGTAAGCGGTCAACACGGCCGTGCATCTGCAGAATATGCTGCCATCGAGGTCCGTCAAGAGGACACCCTTCGAGCTCTGGTTTGGGAAGAAACCGGATTACGGACGATTGCACATTTTTGGGTGCACTGCGTTCGTTCACATTCCTCAAGAGAAGCGAAACCGAAGGCGCAAAAGTTGACGTTCGTCGGCTACTCGGACTACCACAAGGCATTCCGCTCCATCGACAAAGCGACGAAGAAGGTAGTCATCAGTCGTGATGTACGTTTCGTGGAAATGGAGGACGAAGTCGAAAACGAGGGTTCGACGCACCGGTCACCGTCAGCGACGATGGTGGAGTACGAGTCAGTGCTTTCACGACCAGCTGTAGAAGACGAATCCGACGATGATGATGTCTCGGTTCAGGAGGAGTACGAGTCCGATTCCTCATCTTACGACTCACCGTGTGAAGATGTGCTCGACGACGATGATTGCCATGGCAACGGGAACGAAGAAGAAGAAGAGATGCCACTCCGGCGTTCTACTAGAAGCACGATGGGACAGAAACCAGTTTGATTCCGGGAAACCACCGGCATGGCACGCAAGCTTGTGGCGGAACCGAGAAGTTTTGCTGAAGCAGTCAACGGTCCAGAGGCATGCTCCAATGGATGATGAAATGAAATCACTGAAGATGCACGGTACCTGGAAGCTGGCGAATCTGCCCGCTGATCGCAAACCCGTAGGCAGCAAATGGATTTTCAAGCGCAAGGTCGATGATAATGGCAACGTTGCGCATTACAAAGCCAGGCTGGTTGCGCAAGGACTCTCCCAGAAATTCGAGATGGACTTCGACGAGGTTACGCCCCGGTAGTGCGACAGGTAACGTTCAGGGCGTTGCTCACAGTTGCCAGTGCGAAGAACATGCTGGTGAAACATGCAGACGTCAAAACGGCCTACCTCAACGGCGACCTGGATGAGACGGTCTACATGCGAAAACCGCCCGGCTACGAGGTGGGTGGCAAGAGCTCCGTTTGTTTGCTGCAGTAGAGTCTGTACGGTCTCAAGCAAGCGGGACACGTGTGGAACCGGAAATTTGATGGCTACTTGAAGCAACGATCCGTGTTTGTACGTTCGACGACGAGGCAACCAGTCAGGTACCAGTATCTGGTCGTGTATGTGGACGATATGGTCATCGCTTGCCACACCGAAGAAGAGTACGCCGAACTGATGACAGCTCTAAACCGCAGCGATAAGCAGTTTTTCCTCAATCAACGGATCTACATCCAGACGTTGTTGGAGCGTTTTGGGTTGACCGAAGCAAAGTCGTCGAAGATTCCTTTGGACCCTGGCCACCTGCAACAAAAGGAGGATAGTGAGAAGTTGCCGATCAATCACCAGTACTCAAGCTTGATTGGTGGTTTGTTGTATGTGGCAGTGAACACCCGATCGGACATCGCGGTCAGCGTATCGATCCTTGGCCGATCAGTGAGCAACCCGTCGTAGGCGGATTGGATGGAGGCGAAACGAATCCTCCGGTATCTCAAGCTCACCCAGGATCACGTGCTTGTACTGGGGCCAGGACAAGCGAGCATGAAGGTCTACGTCGACGCCGACTGGGTCGGTGATGCGAAAACCCGGAAGTCGAATTACGGATTTTTGGTGACGTTCGGTGGTGGACCAATCCACTGGGCATCCCGGAAGCAAAATGTGTTGCGTTGAGCAGCATCGAAGCGGAATTTGTAGCGCTCTCCGAGGGCTGCCAAGAGGTGCAGTGGATCGACCGGTTGCTGAGCGATTTCTACGTGAACGTAGCGAAGCCGATTCGTATTCATGAGGACAACCAATCGTGCATGAAGCAGCTGGAATCCGGTAAGGTAAACAACCGATCGAAGCACATCGACACGAAGTACCATTTCGTTCGCCAGATGTACCAGGAGGGCAAGATCTCGGTGCAACACTGTCCAACCGACAGCATGGTTGCCGACATGCTAACGAAGCCATTGACCAACCAGAAGCTGATGAGGTTCCGCGTGGCAGCTGGTGTTCTTCCGTCGAGAAGGAGTGTTGAAGGTGCGACTGAAAACCTTAGCATGTCATGACTTTAGTTTGTAGATTTAAATTTCTGAATAAAATTATTAGTTGTTATTTGACCGGCTAGCAATCAAGTTGTTTTATTGCATTCGGTCCGATCTACGGCCACATCCCATAGGTTGTCTATGAAACAGGGAGGCCAAGCAAGGGTTGAACACGTTCCTTCATGGGGTCCGTGTCCAGAGCCAGATCAGCGTCAGTCGGGAATGTTGCATCCGAGCCTAACGTGATGGATTGATTAACGTATTAATTAACGTAACGATGATTAACGTATGCGGAGGCCTGCCAAGGTTTTACAGGGACAGAGGAAAACGTACCATTAGCCCACTCGCCGTTTCAAATTGGTGTCACCCTACCTTACTCAGGGAGCAGAATAGTACGAATGTCAGCCCATCGTCGCCATCCAATCCATATTCCGTATTCCGTTGTCGTTGGCGTTTACCACTATGACATAATCAGGATGTTACTGGCATCGATCCTGATGTGCTGGTTGGCACTTCGGGTGTTTGGGCTAATGCGCTTTGGAAGCGGTACCAGGTCGCTTGTACGGAGTTGCTTGCAGATGTGTGGCTTTTTATAGGGAACCAACAGAGCCCACTGTTGGAACTCCGCCACATCCTAGGCATACTCTGTTTGAGCTGTCTGGAAACCAGAGGCTCGGTCACTCCCCGAAGGAAGAGCTAAAGGTGGTAATCCACACGGATGTGTGAACGGCTTTCGCTTAGGAAAGATTCCCAAGCTTCCACCCGACTCGCAGAAGGGTGTGTGTGTGTGTGTTTTTTTTTCTTTTTTTTTATTCTGGGAGTCCAAAAATCTTCTAAAGACGCTGTGTGGGATTCGAATGTGCGCCTACCCACTAAAAACACTCTCTTAGTTCACCTCCACCTTAAATTCCCCTCCGGTACCACCATGCAGTATTTCTTCGGAGTGTGTGTGTGTGTGTGTGTGTGTGTGTGTGTGTGTGTTTTTTTTTCTTCTTATTCTAGGAGTCCAAAAATCTTCAAAACGCTGTGTGGGATTCGAATGTGCGCCTACCCACTAAAAACACTCTCCTAGTTCACCTCCACCTTAATTTCCCCTCCGGTACCACCATGCAGTATTTCTTCGGAGGGGAGGCGTTATGTGCCTTGTGCACAATCACCAATTTGTTATTCTACGCTGTTATTGTTAAAATTTTCTACGCTCTTTCGCTACCTCCATGCTAAGCCATTTAGCTTTTGTTATTAATTTGTTAGATTTCTAGCGTTTCGCCAATCAGCAAGCAACATGCGCCATTTAGCTCCTGTTAGTAATTTGTTAATTTCCTACATTTTTCGCCATTCAACGCAGACCCGCCCGGAGGCAGACATCTTCTACGCCTTGCGGACATTACGAACTTACCGGCAGGGTGCCGAAGTCACTCCAGCGATGCCGGTGGGTCCTGGCGTCCGGTTCACTGGCGCTCCGACGACCCAGACCCGTGCTACGACGCGTTCTACTCTACTAGCCCTCGGCTCTACTCCGTCAGAGAGTTTCCCGGCGAAGGAATGTCCCGAAACCGATCGTTGTTCCTCCCGCCAACTTTGATGTAGTACAACCATGATCTGAACTACAGTCCTGTTAACTACGTTCCACTTTTCTTTGTCGCTGCACATACGTTCGACGATATTTTCCACATTTACGTCGACGCCGACAATGGCTGCCATTTCTCCTCGCGAATGCGCGAACCTTGAACAACTAATGATGACGTGCTCCGGTGTTTCTTCTGTGCCCCGACACTCAGAACAGATCGGTGAACTGGCATGGCCGAATCTGTACAAGTACTGCTTAAAGCACCCATGACCAGACAGAAATTGTGTCATGTGGAAGTTAACCTCCCCGTGTGCTCTGGTGATCCACATCGACACGTTGGGAATTAGACGATGAGTCCACCTGCCATTCGCAGCGTTATCCCACTGCTGCTGCCACTTGTGTAGTGTGCTGACTCGCGCTCTCTTCCGAATTCCTCTTGTGCCTCGGTCCCTGTAGCATTCGCTATCTTCTTCCAGTAGAAGGCAGATAGGGATCATCCCGGCTATTACACACACGGCGTCTGACGAGATGGTTCGATACGCACTCGACACTCGCATCGCCATCAGCCTGGACGTACGGTTCAGCTGGGCGTGGTTTCTTCCAGTCTTTCCCTCTCCTCATCGCCAGCCCCAGTCCCCGGCTGTCCTACGAAAGGAGGCCAAGGACTAGGATCATGACGCGGAAAAAGCCCCTCGATGATCCCCTCCAACATCTCTGGAGATTGCTCTGTAGGAGTCTGCTTTTGCAGCGGCGAACACCACCCGCAGTTCGCTTCGCTCTTTCTCTGATCGTGCTCGCTGCATCCGTCTCCTAGCCCGTAGGCAGGCGCGGCGCAGGTCCGCAATCGCGTCGGTCCACCAGTAAGCCGGTGGCTTCCCATTTCTAGGATGGACTCGCCTAGGCATGGTCGCATCACACGCACGTGAGAGCACCGCTACATAACGACAACTGAAGAAGACCCCTTTTACTTTGGCGACCACGAAGCCCTCATACCGTATGCGTGATAATGTTTGCACCATCGTACAAATAAGGTACCCATATCACCTGTACACACAATGTCTTGGTTTTTATTGCATGTACCGTAAAATGGGGTGTTAAGGGACGGAACAATTTTTCGTCCCCATTTATTCATGGGTTTTGCTTCTTAAAACTTTCAGGAAAAGCAGTACCGTAAACCGGGGTCAAATTGATCTCCGGGTCGAAATTGATCAGACGATTTTCCGTTAGATAAAACATACTTCAAATACTTTCCAAGCAAATATCGTTTAGTATCGATTCCCAGCTACACGATAGTTGAAAGGAAATTACTTAAAATATGCTAAACCTAACCGAAAAACATGTGATCAATTTCGACCCGAAGATCAATTTGACCCCGGTTTACGGTACGATTATTGTCTTGCTGCCTGCTTCGCATATAAATTACAAAATTTGACGATTTTTTGGAGAAACAGATGATATTTAACAAAATGTGGGAATTTTTAGAAAAATATGAAAATGGGGTGTTAAGGAACTAAAGGCGAAACTGGAAGCATTTCCTCACTTTTTGGTTTTTGATTTTTTATTAAATAACGAAGCAATATTTTCAAAATCGGTTTTCGTGCACATGTAGAGTATGGATCAAGGTATCTTCTGAAATTTTTTTGTAGTGGAAAATGTTTTTCGTTTTTGCAGGAACCATTTTTGAACAAAATATCACAAAAAAATGGATTCTGCAAAAATGGAAAACATTTTCCACCTCAAAAAAAATCAGGAGATACCTTGATCCATACTCTACATGTGCACAAAAACCAATTTTGAAAATATTGCTTCGTTATTTAATAAAAAATCAAAAACCGAAAAAATGAGAAAATGCTTCCAGTTTCGCCTTAAAATTGAAAATTGATTAATTGTAAACAGTGACTGTAATATTTCTTGAACATCGCCGAAAAAGATTATCATAGCCGTAAAAGTGCAGGGACATTTCACTGCCATCTACTTTTGTACATGTTTTTTTTTCATAAAGCCTCGAAATCTGAACAAAATACCGTCAATTGTACCTGCGTGGCTTCAATTTTAAACCAACACATTATTCACAGTTACTATTTAGAGTAACCAAATTGAACAGTTCAGACTCACGAACAGGTTGTAAACTAAGGATGTGTATTTACAGTTTATTGTTCACTTAAAACTAATTTATATTGAAATGTTTTATATGCAAGCATCATTAGATGGCCCAGGGTGTAAACTGTGTATTCAATGCTGATATTTCTACTCTGGAGCATCGCTGATAGGTCGTATTTTAGATTCTGTGATATTTTAGTAACTATGAGTCTCTTGGTTTTGTTAGTGACAGTCTTGTTTACATAATATATGGAACAAGTGAGCATATTCTACATTTTCAAAAAACTGTCACGTTTTAGCGCATTGATAATATTTAAATAAGAAAACAAATGGAAAATCTATTTTGAAGAATACTCCTTCGCTAAAACATAACAAAACACCTAAACAACACAAACTTCTGTAAAGAGGGTACTACTGCGGCATTGAGTGTAAACATTTGACCAGTTTTCTCATTTTTTGTATCAATCTAACACTTGTTTCTTAATATCTCTATTGTATTGGTTGAATTTATCATCAATAGCAAATGTTGGGATGCTTATGACCCAAAATGAAATCCGTAACATATCATTCAGAATTGTAACTGTTACAAAATTATTCAATCGTCTCAAAACATCATTATACAAATGAAAAAGTTATATGAGAAGTTTCATCCCCTAACACCCCACCAGTTTATGAAACTAGACTTTTTTCACAAAAATTGTCGGTTTTAAAAAAAACATATTAGTAACCTCAAATATTTTACCCTAGTTTCATTTGAATTGAGTTCTAGAACACCTTACGATTACTCACATAATTTTCCTAATAAAATTTCTGACCTTACAAATGAATGTTTCAATGACAGTGAAATTGAGAAAAATCAATGCCGTTCTATTTTTTAAGTCTAGTGTCCAGTTAAAACCGTATTTTCATGAGTGGTAATCCTTATAGTATGCCTTTATTTCCAACAAACATTTGAAGCGAATTTGGAATTAGTAAATCTATTTTTATACGGTTTAGCGATTTTTCAAAGTAGTATGTGAAGATGAATCCCTTAACACCCCATGAGTTCTTAACACCCCATTTTACGGTACATAAGCTCTTACTCATATCACAGTAGGTTGCGGGTAAAAAAATCCGATTTCTCAAGTTAAAACTTGCACCATGAAGGGGTAGCAGCGGTAGTCGGGACTTGTCCACGCGCAAATGTTAAAAAAGACATTTCAGGAGTGTTCAGGAGAACCGTAAAACAGTCTTAGACCGAAAAAAAGCAAGGGTAACTATTCCCGAAGGTGTCCACTGGTCGTCCAAGGTTAACATGGATTAAGAAAGCTATCGCTGCCACCAAAAATAAGATTTGGGTGAATTATATGCGCTCAATAAGAAAAATGGCAAAGAAACGCGAAATCAGCAACTTAACGGCATGGGATATCGAAAAGGAAAATTACGGTGGCCTTTATGATCCTTCGACCATAGAAAAAAAAAACTTACATTATTACCAATGGCATCCAGGAGCTACGAGTAGTGCCATATAAGAAAGTCTTGAATTTGCCCGAACACAACCTCCGTTTTTTTCGATTTCCGAAAAACTATCGATCCGTACCAAATTCCAGAATCAATAGTTATTATAACTTTTGTTTGTGTGTCAATGTCTACACCATTAGGCAATGTCAAAATAAAAAAATAAATTCTAAAATTGGTAATCTTGACTTTGACACCACCACGGATACTTTTCGACATTTGGCGAGCTAGGTTGCCACTTAGTAATTATGCAAGTGTAAAACTAAGAAAACCAACACTTTTTATTCACAGCCTACTATGATATGAGTTATAGCTTAAATGCCTGCAATATATTGTCTTCATAAGTAAAACTGGAATTTTATTTAACGATGGTGCAAACATTATCACGCATACGGTAGGTAGTAGACAGGGGGAATTTACCAGTCGTCCATATCGCCGTGTGTGTGTGTGTGTGTGTGTGTGTGTGTGTGTGTGTGTGTGTGTGTGTGTGTGTGTGTGTGTGTGTGTGTGTGTGTGTGTGTGTGTGTGTGTGTGTGTGTGTGTGTGTTTTTTTTTTATTCTAGGAGTCCAAAAATCTTCTAAAGACGCTGTGTGGGATTCGAATGTGCGCCTACCCACTAAAAACACTCTCCTAGTTCACCTCCACCTTAAATTCCCCTCCGGTACCACCATGCAGTATTTCTTCGGAGGGGAGGCGTTATGTGGCTTGTGCACCATCATCAATTTGTTATCCTAGTCTTCTTCATGCTATGCGCACCGCTTCGTTAGTATGCTGTTAATATTCCAGTATAGCCACTAAGCGACATACATGCTATTTTTCAAATTTGTTATTCTATTCGTTCTTCGCCTTTCGGCTCCTGTTAGCTTGTTATTGCTTAATGTGCCGCCATTGAGTGGTAAACTCTATGTTAGTACCACTTCCATCAAATTTGTTATTCTAAAGCCACGCTGAGTTCATCTGCTCCTACTAATTCGCCCCGAGAACGTTGCCTTTCCGGTGCCGCCCGAGTGCCAGTCAGCACTCGAGGTCTTCGCGCCCGACTCGGATAGTCCCCGACGAAGAGTTTCCCGACACTGAAACTTCTCCCGCAACCGACTTCCCGGGCAGATGCCAAGGTCGGTCCTGCGATTCCGGTTGGAGACGGCTTCCGGTTCACAGGCGCCCTGAGGACCATGCTCCGGTGCTTCTTCCCGATCGCTCTACTCTGACAGTCCCCGGCGGTGGATCTGTTTTACTCCGACAGAGAAGTCCCCGACGAAAGACGTTCTCCCGTTACCGCCCGTGTGCCATTGAGCACAATAACTTCACGCGCGCTACTCGGATACACCCCGGAAGTGGATCTATCCTACTCCGACAGAGAGTTCCCCGACGTAGGAAGTTCTCCCGCATACCGACCGAGAGCCAGTTAGCTCCACACCTTATTCGCTCACGACACCGGTAATCCCCGACGGCGGATCTACCACACGCTTGACCGCTTGCCCCGGATTGTTTCTTCGATCGTTCATTTGCAGCTCTCGCCACTTCCGCTGGAGAAATGACATCACGAGTTCACCGCGTTCCAGCTGGCTTCGTCACGGCACATTCTATCCACGATGTTATCGGCACTTATACCAGCACCGCGGGTTTCTGTGATCTTACTACGCTCAACAGCAAAACGTGGACACTCGAAGACGACGTGCTCCGGTGTTTCCTCGACATCTCCGCACTCGGAACAAAACAGCGTTCGTGCGTGTCCGAATCTATGCAGGTACTTTTTGAAGCAGCCATGGCCTGAATAGAATTGCGTCAGATGGAAATTTACTTCTCCGTGACCTCTGTTCATCCATTTCGCCAGATTTAGAATAAGGCGGTGGGTCCACCTTCCCTTCGCTGTGGTATTCCACTCGTGTTGCCACTTCGTCATCGTGGCGACATGTGCTGCTTTCCGAACTCCCCGAGTGCCCCTGGTTTCATAGCACTCTTTGTCCTCCTCCAGAACGAGGCTGATAGGGGCCATCCCGGCAATCACGCACACCGCATCCGATGATATTGTGCGGTAGGCGCTCGCTACCCGCATGGTCATCAGCCTGTATGTACTGCCAAGCTGCACACGGTTTCTTTTTGTCTTCATCGCTGACGCCCAAGCCGGAATAGCATACCGCAGGATTGACGTAGACACGCTAGCCAATAATCGTATCTTGCTGCTGCTTATTGCCGAGTTGTTCGGCATGATCCTCGACAGAGCCGTGATCGCTTTTGCTGTTTTCTCGCAGGCGTTATCGACGTGGCAGTTGAAATTTAACCGGTCATCAATCATTACGCCGAGCTGCCTTATCTCCCGCTTTGAAGCTATGGCATGTTCTCCGACAATGATGGCTGCATTTTGCACCGCCTTGCGGTTGCTGATCAACACCAGCTCCGTTTTCTGGTGGGCAACGGACATTTTTTTTCCCCTGCATCCAGTTTTCAATAGTGTCTACTGCCTCCGAAGCAAGCGTCTCCACTATCAGTAGTGACTCTCCAACTACAACCAGCGTGATGTCGTCCGCAAATGCAACGATATTAACGCCTGTCGGTAACTTCACAGTCAGCACCCCGTTGTACATTACGTTCCACAACGTCGGACCCAAAATGGATCCCTGTGAGACGCCCGCGCTTACCGGAACGTTCATCTGTCCTGCGCTGGTATTGTAGCACAGGGTCCGGTTGTCGAAGTAGCTACTGAGAATCCTGCAGAGGTAGTCAGGAACCTTCATCTCGTGCAGCGCTGCAGCGATGGCTTCCCAGCTTGCGCTGTTGAATGCGTTCTTCACATCGATTCTGAGTACCGCACAGAAGCGGTTACCCCGTCGCGTTTTCCTCCTTGCTTTGTAGGCAGTATCAACAACCGTTCGTATGGCATCTATCGATGATTTCCCTCTTCGAAATTCGAATTGCATCTCCGAAAGTCCCTGCTCCCCTTCTGTAAATGGCGCCAGCCTGTTAAGGATGACGTTCTCTAGCAGCTTGCCGAGAGTATCCAGCAAACATATCGGCCGGAATGCACCTGGCTCGCCAGGAGGCTTGCCTGGTTTCGGTAGCAGCACCAGTTTTTGCCTTTTCCACTGGGACGGAAAATGTCCATCATCCAGGCAGATTTGCAGTGACGTCCGGAACATATCTGGATTAACCTCGATAGCTGTTTTCAACGCTACGTTGGGGATCCCGTCTGGTCGGGGGGCTTTCTTCACCTTCATTTTTATGGTCACTGCTATGAGCTCGTCGTTGATGATGCTCACTCTCTCCTCGCCTGCATGGCCGTATGGTGTAGGTGGTCAAATCGTAGGCTCGTGTTGAGGGAACAGCCCTTCGACAATCACTCTCAGCTTCTCTGGACATGTTTCAGTGGGTACCGCAGGACCTCTGATTTTGGCCATCACCACTCTGTATGCGTCTCTCCACGGATTTGTATCGGCATCACGGCATAACTCCTTGAAGATTGATTTCTTGCTGCGCTTAATTTCCTCCTTCAAAGCGGCTTTCGCGGCCCTCAGCACTTCTCTGCGTTTTGCTCTCTCGCCGTCGGTTTTAGCTCGTTGCATCCGCCTCCTGGCTTTGGGGCATTTTGCGCGGAGGTCACGAAGCGCCTCACTCCACCAGTATGCCGGACGACATCTGTTGTGCGGCTTGAACTTCCTTGGCATGGTTGTGTTTTTTTTTATTCTAGGAGTCCAAAAATCTTCTAAAGACGCTGTGTGGGATTCCAATGTGCGCCTACCCACTAAAAACACTCTCCTAGTTCACCTCCACCTTAAATTCCCCTCCGGTACCACCATGCAGTATTTCTTCGGAGGGGAGGCGTTATGTGCCTTGTGCACCATCACCAATTCGTTATTCTAGTCTTCGTACTGAGCCTTTTGGCTCCCGTGCAATTTGTTATTCTATTTCGATTAAACATTCGCCATTTAGCGACCTTCTTGTGTGTTAGCCACATTTTCCATGCCACATGCCGAGCCATTTGGCTCCAGTTAGTAATGTGTTAGTACCTAGGTTAGTACTAATTGAGCCGCCATTTAGCGACTAATTTCGGTTACTAACACTCCTCATGCTATTCTCTACTCTACTCTACTATACTCTACTATACAGATTTCTAACATGTACGACACGACGACACGTGCTACTAGACTAGCCCCCGGCCGACTCCGACGGAGAGTTCTCCGGCGAAGGAATATCTCCCGAAACCGTTCGTTGTTCCTCCCGCCAACTTCGCTGTAGTGCCGACATGATCTGAACTACAGTCCCGTTCACCGCGTTCCATTTTTCTTCCTCGCTGCACATACGCTCGACGATATTGTCCACATCTACGTCGGCGCCGACAATGGCTGCCATTTCTCCTCGCAGGCGCGTGAACCTTAGGCAACTGAAGATAACATGTTCCGGTGTTTCTTCCGTGTCCCGACACTCAGGACATATCGGCGACCGGGCATGGCCGAATCTGTTCAGATACTGCTTAAAGCACCCATGACCGGACAAAAACTGAGTCATGTGAAAGTTGACCTCTCCGTGTGCTCTGGTGATCCACATCGACAAGTTGGGAATTAGACGATGGGTCCACCTGCCATTCACAGCGTTATCCCACTGCTGCTGCCACTTGGATAGAGTACTGACTCGCGCTCTCTTCCGAGCTCCTCCTGTGCCTCGGTCCCTGTAGCATTCGCTATCTTCTTCCAGTAGAAGGCAAAAAGGGATCATCCCGGCTATCACACACACGGCGTCTGACGAAATGGTTCTGTACGCACTTGACACGCGCATCGCCATCAGTCTGAACGTACGATTAAGTTGCGCGCGATTTCTTCCAGTCTTCAATGCGGTCGACCACACTGGGGCTGCGTACCTTACGGTGGACGATGATACGCTCGCTAGTAACCTCCTCTTGCTGCTGCTAATCGCAGAGTTGTTGGGCATGATCCGGGATAGTGCTGAGATCACAGCCGTGGCTTTCTTGCAGACATAGTCGACATGACTGTTGAAGTTCAGTCGATCATCCAACATAACTCCCAAGTGTTTGACTTCACGCTTTGAGTCGATAATGCATTCGCCAACCATGATTCGTGCATGCTGCACTGTCCTCCGGTTACTGATAATCACCAGCTCGGTCTTGTGGTGCGCTAGCGATAGCTTCTTTCTGCGCATCCACTCTTCCACTACGTCTACCGCTTCCGTGGCCAATACTTCAACCTCTGCTCGTGACTCACCGATCACTAGCAGCACCACATTGTCCGCGAAGCCATCAATCTTCACTCCTCTGGAAAGCTCCAGCTTTAGGACCTCGTCATACATAGCATTCCAGAGGGTCGGGCCCAAAATGGATCCCTGTGGAACGCCCGCAGTAATAGCCACACTCCTCTTCCCGGCGTCGGTCTCGTAGGTAAGTGTGCGATTCTGGAAATAGCTTTGCAGGATCTGGCACAGATACTCAGGCACCCTCAACCTGTGTAACGAATCGGCGATTGCTACCCAGCTGGCGCTGTTGAAGGCATTTTTGACATCCAGGGTGACCTCCACGCAGTAACGGTTTCCTCTTCGCTGCTGCTTCTGCGCCGTCTCCATAGCATCCACAACAGTTCTGATGGCCTCTACTATCGACCTGCCTTTGCGGAATCCAAACTGCATCTCTGACAGACCGGTCTCGCACTCCGTGAACTTCGTTAGCCGGTTCAGGATCACTCTTTCCAGCAATATCGGCCGGTATGCTGATGGGTCTCCGGGAGGTTTACCTGACTTGGGTAGCAGCACTAACTTCTGCCGTTTCCAGATGTCAGGGAAACTGCCCTCCTGCATACACTTTTGTAATGTGCTGCTGAACATATCCGGGTTCTCGTGGATTGCTGCTTTTAGGGCCACGTTTGGTATTCCGTCCGGGCCTGGGGCTCTCTCGGTTGGCAAGGCATTCGCTACCGCGGTTAACTCTTCATTAGTTACCCTGATCTCTTCGACGTAGCTTTCCTGATTGACGTACGGTGTGGGCGGCCAGATTATCGGCTCGTGCGTCTGAAACAGTGCCTCGATGATGACTTTCATCTTTTCCGGGCACCTGTCGGGTGATACCGCAGGACCTTTTATCTTCGACATGGATACTTTGTATGCGCTGCCCCAAGGATTCACGTTGGCCTTGTGACAGAGCTTTCTTGCTGAGCTTTCTTGCTGTGACAGACAAGCTTTCTTGCTGAGCTTAATCGCTTTATTCAAACCGGCTCTTGCTGCTCTGTAAGGTAGCCTTCGTTGCTCCCTATCACCGTCATTTCTAGCCCTCTGCATCCTCCTTCTAGCTCGTAAGCACTGTGCACGCAGATCAGCAATCGTTGGGTTCCACCAGTAGACGGGGTGTCGACTGTTTCTTGGGTTACCCACCCTTGGCATTGTCGCGTCGCACGCACGGGATAGTACCACTACCAGCTCGTCTGCACTGAGATTCAGTGAGTTGTCTTCCAGCCTTAGCGCCTCCACAAACACGTCCTTGTTGAAGTTAGATATCTTCCACCTCCGGTCATTCAGTTGTGTTCCACTTGTCTCCAGCTGAGTCCTGCCTCCAATATGGTACCGGATGGCTTGATGGTCGCTGTGGGTGTATTCCTCACTCACTCTCCAGTTTATCGCTCTCATCAGCACAGGGCTACAAAAGGTGACGTCGATTATAGACTTCCTACCTTCCCTACGATACGTGCTGGTGCTACCTACGTTGGCTATGTCTATGTCTAGCTTAGCCAGAGCCTCTAGTAGACTGCTTTCCCTTGGGGGTGTGAGACGGCTGCCCCATTCGACCGCCCAAGCGTTGAAATCGCCGGCAATGACGAGTGGTCTTCGATCGATTAGCTCCGCAGTAAATTCGTCCAGCATTTGATTAAACCGCTCTATCGTCCATCTTGGGGGTGCATAGCAGCTACATATAAAGATTCCATTGATTTTCACAATCACAAAACCCTCATCTGCGCAGTACACCACTTCTTGAACGGAATATTTTCCCGATATCCAGACTGCTACTGTTTTCGCCCTATCTGCTGTCCAGTTTCCATCTTCGGGGGGAATTCGGTATGGCTCCGAAATAATAGCAACATCACACTTTTGTTCTACAACGGCTTGTCGCAGCAAAAGCTGTGCTGTATCGCAGTGGTTGAGGTTGACTTGAATTACCTCCACTGGGACTTAGTTCCACTCGCTTGCTTGAAGGCCGGGCATCTTCGTCCACCTGTCGGGTGATTGCTGTTCTCCGCATTAGCACAGATTAGGTATTTCGGGGGCTTACTACAATCTTGAGCCTTGTGGCATTCCTCTCCGCACCTTCTACATAGTTTGCTTCTGTCCGGCCCTTTGCAATTTCGTGCCAGGTGGCCGTACTCTTGACATTTGTAGCACACTTCCGGTTGCTGAGAAATACTCAGCGGGTACACACACCAGCCTACTTTGATCTTGCCAATTCTTAGTGCCTTGTTGGCTGCTTCGATCGGTAGTTTAATCGATGCCACCTTCGTGCCAGAGCGCCCGTTTCTTATGCGGATGGACATCTGGACTTCTCCTAGTTCACACTGCTCCTTCATGGCAAAACCTACTTCATCCTCCGATGTGACCTCGTCCAACTCTTTGCATTGGAGGGTTGCTTCCGGGCACAGGGCTCTGACTTCGACCTTGCTGCCCATTGCCTTCTCGGTAAGCTCTTTGTAGGACGAGCTGTTGGCTTTTAAATCCCTTTTTAATTCGAGGGTCATTTCCCCATTACGGGTGCGTCTGATTTTTTGCACGTTTTCCCCTAGTTCCTTAAGATCCGGATTCGTCCGCATGGTGCGTAGAACTTCCGCATACGAGTCGTCACTCGCTTTCACGATAAGAGCTTCGTCTTTGTTTCTCCTCCTGATGAACTTTCGTTTTTCGGACCTGCTTTTACTGCCCGATTTCCCTTTCCTTTTGCCGACGACTTGCCATGAAGTATGGCTGCCTGCTGCTACAACATTCTCCGCTGGTGGGTGAGCACCGGTAACGGGGGCGTCCTTATGTTTCTTGGAGCCCCCCGGTCTAACATCTCCTGGCGAAGCCCTTGGCCTCTTCGGCGTGAAGAAGGGCGTAGTTTGCATCCTCTGGGGGATACTTCCCACGACACTGACTTCCTCCGCAGTTGTGATGGTTTCTACCCTTCGCGCTTCTGACGTTCAGTTCGCCACGCTTGCTAACTCCTTTTCAGCCGATTCAGCTCTCTGAGCCATCGT
Source organism: Aedes albopictus (assembly GCF_035046485.1). Taxonomy (NCBI): domain Eukaryota; kingdom Metazoa; phylum Arthropoda; class Insecta; order Diptera; family Culicidae; genus Aedes; species Aedes albopictus. The sequence continues at coordinate 272,687,559 of NC_085137.1, forward strand.
CCACTCCTTAACTGCCGATCCAAGAGTCCCCTGGATCTTAATCACCAACGCTTTGATGTCCTTGTGCACGTTACTTCTTTTCTCGACGTACTTGGCCAAACCTACTTCATCCTCCGATGTGACCTTGTCCAAGTCTTTGCATTGGAGGGTTGCTTCCGGGCACAGGGCTCTGACTTCGACCTTGCCGCCCATTGCCTTCTCGGTAAGCTCTTTGTAGGACGAGCTGTTGGCTTTTAAATCCCTTTTTAATTCGAGGATCATTTCCCCATTACGGGTGCGTCTGATTTTTTGCACGTTTTCCCCTAGTTCCTTAAGATCCGGATTCGTCCGCATGGTGCGTAGAACTTCCGCATACGAGTCGTTACTCGCTTTCACGATAAGAGCTTCGTCTTTGTTTCTCCTCCTGATGAACTATCGTTTTTCGGACCTGCTTTTACTACCCGATTTCCCTTTCCTTTTGCCGACGACTTGCCATGAGGTATGGCTGCCTGCTGCTACAACATTCTCCGCTGGTGGGTGAACACCGGTAACGGGGGCGTCCTTATGTTTCTTGGAGCCGCCCGGTCTAACATCTCCTGGCGAAGCCCTTGGCCTCTTCGGCGTGAAGAAGGGCGTAGTTTGCATCCTCTGGGGGATACTTCCCACGACACTGACTTCCTCCGCAGTTGTGATGGCTTCTACCCTTCGCGCTTCTGACGTTCGGTTCGCCACGCTTGCTAACTCCTTTTCAGCCGATTCAGCTCTCTGAGCCATACTCGTCCACTCCTTAACTGCCGATCCAAGAGTCCCCTGGATCTTAATAACCAACGCTTTGATGTCCTTGTGCACGTTACTTCTTTTATCGACGTACTTGGCAAAACCTACTTCATCCTCCGATGTGACCTCGTCCAAGTCTTTGCATTGGAGGGTTGCTTCCGGGCACAGGGCTCTGACTTCGACCTTGCCGCCCATTGCCTTCTCGGTAAGCTCTTTGTAGGACGAGCTGTTGGCTTTTAAATCCCTTTTTAATTCGAGGATCATTTCCCCATTACGGGGGCGTCTGATTTTTTGCACGTTTTCCCCTAGTTCCTTAAGATCCGGATTCGTCCGCATGGTGCGTAGAACTTCCGCATACGAGTCGTCACTCGCTTTCACGATAAGAGCTTCGCCTTTGTTTCTCCTCCTGATGAACTTTCGTTTTTCGAACCTGCTTTTACTACCCGATTTCCCTTTCCTTTTGCCGACGACTTGCCATGAGGTATGGCTGCCTCAACATTAGGTATGCTACAACATTCTCCGCTGGTGGGTGAACACCGGTAACGGGGGCGTCCTTATGTTTCTTGGAGCCGCCCGGTCTAACATCTCCTGGCGAAGCCCTTGGCCTCTTTGGCGTGAAGAAGGGCGTAGTTTGCATCCTCTGGGGGATACTTCCCACGACACTGACTTCCTCCGCAGTTGTGATGGCTTCTACCCTTGGCGCTTCTGACGTTCGGTTCGCCACGCTTGCTAACTCCTTTTCAGCCGATTCAGCTCTCTGAGCCATACTCGTCCACTCCTTAACTGCCGATCCAAGAGTCCCCTGGATCTTAATCACCAACGCTTTGATGTCCTTGTGCACGTTACTTCTTTTATCGACGTACTCGTGCAGCTCATCTATCAGCTTTTTTGCTGCAACTACCCTTGGTAGTTTTGGTCCTCTCGACTAAGCGCTGTACTGCTGCTGCTGTTGTTGCTGCTGCTGTTGCTGCTGCTGCATCTGTTGGTGCTCCTTCTCTTGCCCTTGCACTGGATGGGTTTGTGATGGTGGTGTCCTCACCAACCCAGTCCTGGCAAACGGATTTGCCGCTCCTGCTTCGTTGTTCGTTGTATAATCTTCCATTCTTCAGGGTCCCCCCTCCGCACCGCTATCACCATCCGCTGTATCTAGTCGCTTTCATGATCTCTTGGTTGTCTATGAAACAGGGAGGCCAAGCGAGGGTTGAACACGTTCCTTCTTGGGGTCCATGTCCAGAGCCAGATCAGCGTTAGTCGGGAATGTTTCATCCGAGCCTAGTACGCATCAAAGATGATGTACAAATGATGAACGTATCCGGAGGCCTGCCAAGGTTTTACCGGGACGGAGGCAGACGCACCATTTCAAGTTGGTGTCACCCTTCTTTACTTGGGGAGTAGAATAGCACGAATACCAGCCCATCGTCGCCATCCGATCCGTATTCCTTAACATGTCCGTTGTCCGTTGCGTTGACCAGTATGCCATAATCAGGATGTTACTGGCATATATCCTGATGTGCCGATTAGCAGTTCGGGTGTTTGGGCTAAGGCACTTTGGAAGCGGTACCAGGTCGCTTGTACGGAGTTGCTTGCGGATATGTGGCTTTTAATGGGGATCCAACAGAGCCCACTGTTGAACCCCCACCACATCCTAGGCATCCTCCGCTTGAGCTATCTGGGGATTAGAAGCTCGGTTAATCCCCGAAGGAAGAGCCAAAGGTGGTAATCCACACGGATGTGTGAATGGTTTTTGCTTAGGAAATGGTTCCCAAGCTCCCACCCGACTCGCAGAAGGCCGTGAGGGGGGGGGGGGATTCGTCAAGTCCCTGGACTTCTGTCCCAGCTGCCACGTTGGCATGGTTGGTGTGTGTGTGTGTGTGTGTGTGTGTGTGTGTGTGTGTGTGTGTGTGTGTGTGTGTGTGTGTGTGTGTGTGTGTGTGTGTGTGTGTGTGTGTGTGTGTGTGTGTGTGTGTGTGTGTGTGTGTGTGTGTGTGTGTGTGTGTGTGTGTGTGTGTGTGTGTGTGTGTGTGTGTGTGTGTGTGTGTGTGTGTGTGTGTGTGTGTGTGTGTGTGTGTGTGTGTGTGTTTTTCCTTCTAAACCATAGGGGGATAAATCTGCTCATCAGACACTCTAACAGGAAGGTTAGGGTAGTGTGGGGTTAAGGCCGTCTTCTACAATGCCGGTAGAAGCCAGAACTACTCTCTCCTCGACCCACTAAAACACATTCCTATGGTCGCCAAACCCTACGTCTCTCCGGAACCACCAAGAAGGTATTGCTTCAGAGAGGGGCTAGTGCATATCGCACCCTCAAGGTTAGCTGCCGTAGCCTTGCAGCAACGAACATCGATGATTCGCTCTGGAGAGTCCATCACGGTAGCGTGCTGGCGCTTAGCCAGTTTCCCGAGTAGTCCTCGCCACTCCCTTTGTCCTCGGAAGGCGGGCAGGGTCAACCCCGCCCGCGCCCTACTGCTGAGCGGACATCAAGAACTGATGCCCACATGCAACCCGATCTGACCTGCCCGCAAAGGAAGGGTATCACTACTCTTCAGGCCCTATCAGATGCATCCGTAGGATGCAGACAGCAGGGTCTCACCTACCCCGACCCTTGCCGGGGACCCCTTTCCAACCGCGGGCTCAGATCCAACCCAGTAGACTGACGCCACGACAGCACCGCTACCGGGACTTCCTCTCCGCGGCCACTTAATCGCTGTAAGGGTCGATCTCGACCGCAGGGCACCGGTATGACCTACGAAGCCGACTTCGAACCCCTGGACCACCTCTGGTACTGCATCTGGACTAGCCATTCTCCGAGTCCACGCGCCACCTCCTTTGTAGCTCCCAGACGATATGGGTGATAGCCGTTGAAACGGCATTCCAGCTAATCTCATCCCTACACATTCTCTGGACCAAGTTGTCCGGAGTTGTGTCCTCCCCGCATGTGGCAAGCATGCAGTCACGCATTGTGCGAAAACGCGGGTACACGAACAAAACGTGTTCCGCCGTTTCCTCTAAACCATTGCACACTGGGCATTCGGGAGAATCCGCATGCCCGAAACGGTGTAGATACTGTCGGAAGCAACCATGACCTGTAAGGACCTGTGTCAGGTGGAATGTAACTTCCCCATGGCACCTATTAATCCAACTATCTACCCTCGGTATCAACCTATGGGTCCACCTTCCTTTGGTGGAACTGTCCCACGCGTGCTGCCATTAGACCATAGAGGCCATCCTGACAGTCTTGCGTATGCCTCTTGTGCCGCGCATTTCGAAGCACTCCATGTCCTCACTGATAAGAATGCTAATAGGCACCATACCAGTAATGACACAGAGAGCGTCGTGTGACACGGTACGGTACGCGCTTGCAACCCTCAGACACATAAGCCTGTAAGTACTTTCCAGCTTCCGTCAGTAGCATTCAGTACTTAGCGCGGTACCCCACGCCGGGCCACCATACCTAAGTATGGACGCAGCAACACTAGCCAGAAGCTTGCGCTTACTGGCGTACACCGCTGAGCTATTGGACATCATCCGGGACAGTGCCGCAATAGCTGTGGAGGCTCTTTTACAGGCATAATCGACGTGGCTACCGAAGGTAACCTTATCGTCGATCATCACGCCCAAGTGCTTGACAGAGCGCTTTGACAGGATAGTGCACTCTCCTACACTGATCTCTGTCTGCTGCGCCGACTGCATGTTGTTAACAACCGTCACCTCTGTCTTGTGGTGAGCCAGCTCCAGTTTCCTGGACCGCATCCACGCCTCCACAACCTTGATCGAGTGGTTGGTAGTTAACTTTACCTCCTCGATCGTTTCACCGTAGACTTCGAGCGTAATATCGTCGGCAAATCCGACCATCACCACTCCCACTGGGTACTCTAACCTCAACACCTCGTCGTACATGACATTCCATAACACCGGACCCAGGATGGAACCTTGCGGGACTCCTGAGGTTATCTGAAAGCACTTCCGACCCACCTCCGTGTCGTAGACTAGTACGCGATTCTTGAAGTAGCTTCCGAGAATCTTATACAAGTACTCCGGTATCCCCAGACGCATGAGCGCAACGGCAATAGCAGCCTAACTGGCGCTATTAAATGCATTCCTTACATCCAGAGTCACTACCCCGCAGAAGCGAATTCCCCTCCTCTAATGCTCGAGTGCTTTCTCGGCGGTTTTTGTAACCGACAAGATAGCGTCTACGGTGGACCTCCCATTCCGGAAGCCATACTGGTTGCTCGAAAGACCATTTACGCCCTCAGTGAACCTCAACATTCTATTGAGGATGATCTTTTCGAGCACCTTCTCCGCCGTGTCAATCAAGCATATTGGTCTATATGCCGACGGGTCTCCGGGTGGTTTCCCCGCCTTTGGCAATAGTACCAGGCTCTGCCTCTTCCAAGCTTCTGGGAAAACTTCCTCGTCCTGGCATTTCTGCATAGCAGACCTGAACATCTCGGGAGCCTCTGCAATAGTTACTTTTAAGGCCAGGTTCGGAACTCCGTCCGGACCTAGGGCCTTACCTACGCTTAGGGACTTAGCTATCCCCGCAAGTTCCACATCGGTGACCCTTTCCTCATCGCCAGCCCCAGTCCCCGGCTGTCCTACGAAAGGAGGCCAAGGACTAGGATCATGACGCGGAAAAAGTCCTCCAATGATCCCCTCCAACATCTCTGGAGATTGCTCTGTAGGAGCCATCACACCTCTCGTCTTGGCCATAACGATCCTGTAGGCGTCACCCCACGGGTTCGTATTGGCACTCTGACAGAGACCCTCAAAGCAGGCCTTTTTGCTTGCTCTTATCTTGAGCGCGGCTTTTGCAGCGGTGAACACCACCCGCCGTTCGTTTCGCTCTTCCTCTGATCGTGCTCGCTGCATCCGCCGCCTAGCCCGTAGGCAGGCGCGGCGCAGGTCCGCAATCGCGTCGGTCCACCAGTAAGCCGGTGGCCTCCCATTTCTAGGGTGGACTCGCCTAGGCATGGTCGCATCACACGCACGTGAGAGCACCGCTAGCAGCTCGTCGCCGTCTAAACCGATTAAGTTTCGCTCACGGCGGAGCGCTTCCCTAAATACCTCTTCGTCGAAGTATGATGTCTTCCACCTACGAGGGCTTGGCCTTGGCCTAGCCGCCTCTTCTTCCATCCGCTGTCTGCTGTTGTTGTAGTCGATACTGTAGCGAACCGCCAGGTGGTCGCTGTGAGTGTAGCCATCATCTACTCTCCAGTTCGAACTACTTGTTAGGCCAGGACTACAAAAGGTCACGTCAATAATTGACTCCGCTCCGTTTCGACTATAGGTACTCTTGGTACCGACGTTAGCCAAGTCGACATCTAAGATGGCCAGTGTTTCTAGCAGGATCTGACCCCGCTGGTTCGTGAAACGGCTTCCCCACTCCGCAGCCCAGGCATTAAAGTCACCCGCTATTACCACCGGCCTTCGCCCTGTTAGCACGGTCGTTAAGCGGTCCAGCATTTGCGTGAACCGCTCGATCGGCCACCGCGGAGGCGCATAACAGCTACAGAAGAAGACCCCGTTTACTTTGGCGACCACGAAGCTCTCGTAGGTAGTAGACACCAACTCCTGCACGGGGTATTTACCCGTCGTCCATATCGCAGCCATTTTTCTGGTCCCATCCGAGGCCCAGTTGCCGTTGCCGTGGGGTACTCGGTATGGGTCCGAAATGATGGCGATATCCGTCTCCCACTCAGAAACCGCCTGACAAAGCAGTTGCTGAGCCGCATCACAGTGGTTCAGGTTCAGCTGCGTTACCTGCACTGTGATTTGTTGTTCACTGCGGCTTTCTTAAAGGCCGGGCACCCTGGACCACCCATCGGATGTCTGTTTTTCGAGGTTTTCCCGGTACAGATCATGCAGATGGGCGGACTCGTGCAGCTTTGGGCCTTATGACCTTCAGCGCCGCATCGCCTACACAGTTTGCGCCTGTCGGGGCCTTTGCAGTCCCACGAATTGTGTCCTGGTTCCAGACACCTAAAGCAAACCTCAGGTGGCTCGTGGAATGTCAGGTGACATACACACCAGCCCACCTTAATTCTCCCTACTTTAACGAACTTTTTAACATCCGCCGTAGCTGAACCAAAGCTATCTGTGTACCTGCTGGCCCTCTCCGTAGCTTAACGGCTGCGGCGGCCACCTGCACATCGCACTGTTGCCGCAGTGCCGTGACGAGCTCTTCCACTTCGGTGATCTCGTCAATGTCTTTGACCTTCAGAGTCGCCTCATGTGTCAGAGCCCTCACCTGCACACCTTCACCAAGGACCTCTTCTGCCAGCCTTTTGTAGGCGGCGCCCTTGTGCTCCTTCTGGCGCTTCAGCTCCAGGATCATCTCGCCCGTACGAGTACGTCTAATACTGCGTACGTCGGCTCCAAGACCCTCAAGCTTGGCGTCGCTACGCATCGTCTTCAAGACGTCCGAGTACTTGGACTGTTCCGTCTTGATGACGACAGCATCGCCTTTCTCGCGCCTGGCACCTGCCCTCCTACGCCTTGGCTTGGCGTCCTGCACTTCTACTTGCGGATTCACCTTCTTCTTCTTCCGCTCTACCTTTGTCCAAGGAGGGTCCTCTCCTTGGATCGCCCTGCTCTGTGGCTGCTGAGGGCCCACCATTGGTCGCAACCCCTTGTTCCCATCATTCCGGGACGGGCCAGCCTTTTCAGGCCCACCCTTCCCAGCTTTCCGGGAACCCTGGCTGGGGTCCGACTTTCCGGCGTTACCACCGGCTTTCGGGGTTATTATACGCCTGGCCTTGCGGGCGCCGCCAGACAGTTCCTCACTTGACGGCTGCCTCGCCCGCTTCTGCGAATGCTTCACAATGGTCGGAAAAAGATAAAGTTCGGCTAAAACTCTTTTTATGTGTTTAATCGAAGTTATAGGTTGCCTAGATATGTTATATAGTATTTTTAGTATTTAAAAAGGGGTATTCAAAAATTACGTAATTTCAATAATTTCAAAAACGGTAAAAATCAGTAAACCCCATATTTTTTGCGTTTTTTTTGTTAAAAAATCAATTCGAATTTAAATAAATGATCATCTTTCGATTATATCCAATCAAGTTTGTTCAAAACATGTGAAAAATGTGGAAAGATAAATTTTATTTCAGTAAAAACTGGAAAAATAACGTAAAATATATGAAAAAACATGACTTTTTTAAATAGCTATAATTTGAAAAACTGCAAATTTCTGCAAAATATTTAAGCCCAAAGAAGTTATCCAGTACCATACCAGCCAGTAAGTCAGAATTGTACTAAAACGTTTTAGTACCGGAAGTTATCCAGTACCATACCAGCCAGTGAGTATATATGACATGAGAAATCAACTTTCAAAGTACTCCGAGCGTGGAAAATGGAATATCCGAGTGAATTTTCCAGGATAATTAATAAGAAGTAACAAAAGAGAGCGAAAAATGCGTTTTAAAGGAAAATTCTATTTTTTTCAGTATTTAGCGCACTTTATCTTACTGGCTGGGAGTTTTACCCAATCCAGTGAGCCAGAATTTTCTCAGACGCTTTTCCAAATATATTGTAACAGTTTTCCGGGAAAATTTTCCACGGCTTATTGATTTTCAATTATCATTTGATGGAATATGCAGTTTTTCAGAGAAAATTCAGAGTTCTCAGTAATATGCGCACTTTATTTTACTGGCTGGGGGTTTTACCCAATCCAGTGAGCCAGAATTTCCTCAGACGCTTTTCCAAGCATAATGTAATAGTTTTCCGGAAAAATTTTCCACGGCTAATTGATTTTTATTTATCATTTGATGGAATATGCAGTTTTTCAAAGAAAATTCCGGGTTCTCAGTAATAAGCGCACTTTATCTAACTGGCTGGGAGTTTTACCCAATCCAGTGAGCCAGAATTTTCTCAGACGCTTTTCCAAACATAATGTAACAGTTTTCCGGGAAAATTTTCCTCGGCTAATTGATTTTTAATTATCATTTGATTTAATATGCAGTTTTTCAGAGAAAATTCCGGGTTCTCAGTAATAAGCGCACTTTATTTTACTGGCTGGGAGTTTTACCCAATCCATTTAGCCAGAATTTTCTCAGACGCTTTTCCAAGCATAATGTAACAGTTTTCCGGGAAAATTTTCCGCGGCTAATTGATTTTTAATTATCATTTGATGGAATATGCAGTTTTTCAAAGAAAATTCCGGGTTCTCAGTAATAAGCGCACTTTATCTTACTGGCTGGGAGTTTTACACAATCCAGTGAGCCAGAATTTTCTCAGACGCTTTTCCAAGCATAATGCAACAGTTTTCCGGGAAAATTTTCCACGGCTAATTGATTTTTTATTATCATTTGATGGAATATGCAGTTTTTCAAAGAAAATTCCGGGTTCTCAGTAATAAGCGCACTTTATCTTACTGGCTGGGAGTTTTACCCAATCCAGTGAGCCAGAATTTTCTCAGACGCTTTTCCAAGCATAATGTAACAGTTTTCCGGGAAAATTTTCCACGGCGAATTGATTTTTAATTATCATTTGATGGAATATGCAGTTTTTCAAAGAAAATTCCGGGTTCTCAGTAATAAGCGCACTTTATCTTACTGGCTGGGAGTTTTACCCAATCCAGTGAGCCAGAATTTTCTCAGACGCTTTTCCAAGCATAATGTAACAGTTTTCCGGGAAAATTTTCCACGGCTAATTGATTTTCAATTATCATTTGATGGAATATGCAGTTTTTCAGAGAAAATTCAGAGTTCTCAGTAATATGCGCACTTTATCTTACTGGCTGGGAGTTTTACCCAATCCAGTGAGCCAGAATTTTCTCAGACGCTTTTCCAAGCATAATGCAACAGTTTTCCGGGAAAATTTTCCACGGCTAATTGATTTTTAATTATCATTTGATGGAATATGCAGTTTTTCAAAGAAAATTCCGGGTTCTCAGTAATAAGCGCACTTTATCTTACTGGCTGGGAGTTTTACCCAATCCAGTGAGCCAGAATTTTCTCAGACGCTTTTCCAAGCATAATGTGACAGTTTTCCGGGAAAATTTTCCACGGCGAATTGATTTTTAATTATCATTTGATGGAATATGCAGTTTTTCAAAGAAAATTCCGGGTTCTCAGTAATAAGCGCACTTTATCTAACTGGCTGTGAGTTTTACCCAATCCAGTGAGCCAGAATTTTCTCAGATGCTTTTCCAAGCATAATGTTACAGTTTTCCGGGAAAATTTTCCACGGCTAATTGATTTTTAATTATCATTTGATGGAATATGCAGTTTTCCAAAGAAAATTCCGGGTTCTCAGTAATAAGCGCACTTTATCTTACTGGCTGGGAGTTTTACCCAATCCAGTGAGCCAGAATTTTCTCAGACGCTTTTCCAAGCATAATGTAACAGTTTTCCGGGAAAATTTTCCACGGCTAATTGATTTTTAATTATCATTTGATAGAATATGCAGTTTTTCAAAGAAAATTCCGGGTTCTCAGTAATAAGCGCACTTTATCTTACTGGCTGGGAGTTTTACCCAATCCAGTGAGCCAGAATTTTCTCAGACGCTTTTCCAAGCATAATGTAACAGTTTTCCGGGAAAATTTTCCACGGCGGATTGATTCTTAGTTATCATTTGATGGTATATGCAGTTTTTCAAAGAAAATTCCGGGTTCTCAGTAATAAGCGCACTTTATCTTACTGGCTGGGAGTTTTACCCAATCCAGTGAGCCAGAATTTTCTCAGACGCTTTTCCAAGCATAATGTAACAGTTTTCCGGGAAAATTTTCCACGGCGGATTGATTCTTAGTTATCATTTGATGGTATATGCAGTTTTTCAAAGAAAATTCCGGGTTCTCAGTAATAAGCGCACTTTATCTTACTGGCTGGGAGTTTTACCCAATCCAGTGAGCCAGAATTTTCTCAGACGCTTTTGCAAACATAATGTAACAGTTTTCCGGGAAAATTTCCCACGGCTAATTGATTTTCAATTATCATTTGATGGAATATGCAGTTTTTCAAAGAAAATTCCGGGTTCTCAGTAATAAGCGCACTTTATCTTACTGGCTGGGAGTTTTACCCAATCCAGTGAGCCAGAATTTTCTCAGACGCTTTTCCAAGCATAATGTAACAGTTTTCCGGGAAAATTTTCCACGGCTAATTGATTTTCAATTATCATTTGATGGAATATGCAGTTTTTCAGAGAAAATTCAGAGTTCTCAGTAATATGCGCACTTTATCTTACTGGCTGGGAGTTTTACCCAATCCAGTGAGCCAGAATTTTCTCAGACGCTTTTCCAAGCATAATGCAACAGTTTTCCGGGAAAATTTTCCACGGCTAATTGATTTTTAATTATCATTTGATGGAATATGCAGTTTTTCAAAGAAAATTCCGGGTTCTCAGTAATAAGCGCACTTTATCTTACTGGCTGGGAGTTTTACCCAATCCAGTGAGCCAGAATTTTCTCAGACGCTTTTCCAAGCATAATGTGACAGTTTTCCGGGAAAATTTTCCACGGCGAATTGATTTTTAATTATCATTTGATGGAATATGCAGTTTTTCAAAGAAAATTCCGGGTTCTCAGTAATAAGCGCACTTTATCTAACTGGCTGTGAGTTTTACCCAATCCAGTGAGCCAGAATTTTCTCAGATGCTTTTCCAAGCATAATGTTACAGTTTTCCGGGAAAATTTTCCACGGCTAATTGATTTTTAATTATCATTTGATGGAATATGCAGTTTTCCAAAGAAAATTCCGGGTTCTCAGTAATAAGCGCACTTTATCTTACTGGCTGGGAGTTTTACCCAATCCAGTGAGCCAGAATTTTCTCAGACGCTTTTCCAAGCATAATGTAACAGTTTTCCGGGAAAATTTTCCACGGCTAATTGATTTTTAATTATCATTTGATAGAATATGCAGTTTTTCAAAGAAAATTCCGGGTTCTCAGTAATAAGCGCACTTTATCTTACTGGCTGGGAGTTTTACCCAATCCAGTGAGCCAGAATTTTCTCAGACGCTTTTCCAAGCATAATGTAACAGTTTTCCGGGAAAATTTTCCACGGCGGATTGATTCTTAGTTATCATTTGATGGTATATGCAGTTTTTCAAAGAAAATTCCGGGTTCTCAGTAATAAGCGCACTTTATCTTACTGGCTGGGAGTTTTACCCAATCCAGTGAGCCAGAATTTTCTCAGACGCTTTTCCAAGCATAATGTAACAGTTTTCCGGGAAAATTTTCCACGGCGGATTGATTCTTAGTTATCATTTGATGGTATATGCAGTTTTTCAAAGAAAATTCCGGGTTCTCAGTAATAAGCGCACTTTATCTTACTGGCTGGGAGTTTTACCCAATCCAGTGAGCCAGAATTTTCTCAGACGCTTTTGCAAACATAATGTAACAGTTTTCCGGGAAAATTTCCCACGGCTAATTGATTTTCAAATATCATTTGATGGAATATGCAGTTTTTCAAAGAAAATTCCGGGTTCTCAGTAATAAGCGCACTTTATCTTACTGGCTGGGAGTTTTACCCAATCCAGTGAGCCAGAATTTTCTCAGACGCTTTTCCAAGCATAATGTAACAGTTTTCCGGAAAAATTTTCCACGGCGAATTGATTTTTAATTATCATTGGATGGAATATGCAGTTTTTCAGAGAAAATTCCGGGTTCTCAGTAATAAGCGCACTTTATCTTACTGGCTGGGAGTTTCACCCAATCCAGTGAGCCAGAATTTTCTCAGACGCTTTTCCAAGCATAATGTAACAGTTTTCCGGAAAAATTTTCCACGGCGAATTGATTTTTAATTATCATTGGATGGAATATGCAGTTTTTCAAAGAAAATTCCGGGTTCTCAGTAATAAGCGCACTTTATCTTACTGGCTGGGAGTTTAACCCAATCCAGTGAGCCAGAATTTTCTCAGACGATTTTCCAAACATAATGTAACAGTTTTTTTTATTACTGAGAACCCTGATTTTTCTCTGAAAAACTGCATATTCCATCAATTGATAATTAAAAATCAATGAGCCGTGGAAAATTTTCCCGGAAAACTGTTACAATATGCTTGGAAAAGCGTCTGAGAAAATTCTAGTTCACTGGATTGGGTAAAACGCCCAGCCAGTAAGATAAAGTGCGCTTATTACTGAGAACCCGGAATTTTCTCTGAAAAACTGCATATTCTATCCAATGATATTTGAAAATCAATTAGCCGTGGAAAATTTTCCCGGAAAACTGTTACATTATGTTTGGAAAAGCGTCTGAGAAAATTCTGGCTCACTGGATTTGGTAGAACTCCCAGCCAGTAAGATAAAGTGCGCTTATTACTGAGAACCCGGAATTTTCTCTGAAAAACTGCATATTCCATCAAATGATATTTGAAAATCAATTAGCCGTGGAAAATTTTCCCGGAAAACTGTTACAATATGTTTGGAAAAGCGTCTGAGAAAATTCTGGCTCACTGGATTGGGTAAAACTCCCAGCCAGTAAGATAAAGTGCGCTAAATACTGAAAAAAAAATAGAATTTTCCTTTAAAACGCATTTTTCGCTCTCTTTTGTTACTTCTTATTAATTAGCCTGGAAAATTCACTCGGAAATTCCATTTTCCACGCTCGGAGTACTTTGAAAGTTGATTTCTCATGTCGTATATACTCACTGGCTGGTATGGTACTGGATAACTTCCGGTACTAAAACGTTTTAGTACAATTCTGACTTACTGGCTGGTATGGTACTGGATAACTTCTTTGGGCTAAATATTTAAACGTTTTTAGGCAGCTTTAAACATGATGTTTAAGATGTACTATTCGAAATTGCGGCGACACGTGACGACACGAACCGATTTTTAACTTAAAAATTACCAAAATTTCTAAGGTACAATATATGAAAATTTGAAAAGTTTTGTGCCATATTAATTTTGCACCATACGTGCATTCAAACAGTCCAATAACAAGCTTTCATATGCTGGTTAACTTAAAACATATATTCCATTCTCAAAATATTATTATTTTACTTTTTTTTGAATAATTCATTTTTCAATATTATGACTTAGGCCACTTTGGCAGTGAAAATGTCACTGAAATACAAAAGCTGGTATGTTTTTAATTAAGAATCATAAAAGTACAATACATTAACTTTGGTATAAGGTGAAATAAAGTTTAAAAATATCAATTTCGTTTTTTGAGAGTTTTGGCCACCCCTTTGTATGGAGCCCGACCAATGTGTGCTTGTCACGTTTGTCATGAGCATTCGCTTCCACACTCCTCGGACTACCTGCGAAGGAGAAGGCCTCTGTTTGTGTAAACTTCGACACATTCTCCTTTGCTGGTTCCGCCGCTGCAGCAGCCAGCAACGCGACCGCGTGCTACTGCTTGGCCTCATCGACAGACACTCTAAGTCTAAGCAAGGCCGTTTTCAGGTCCTTGCTTATATTCGACTTAGTTGTCGCAAAGTCGATGATTTTGCCAAGCTGGTGCTCAGCAACCTCTAATGCGGGCCGTCCTTTTCCAACTTCTTGGCTGATGGCCCTCAGCAGCCACGCTCCGTCCATGACCTCCACCGGCTGGCTTGTCGTGGAGTGGACAGGAGCTCCCACGCTTGAGCTACGTAAGCAGCTTCCTGACTCCTCGCTTCTCCTTGTCGGAGACCTCATCAACCCGCTTCTTGCGAAGGGGTTGATCGCACCACTACTTCCACCTAAGTTATTTGTTTTTGAATTTTTGCTCATACTTATTCCCACGAGTTGCACGAGAAAGAATGTCCACCACGCCAGAGCTCTGCATTAACGCGGTAAGGGACAGCTTACTGTGGGGGGTGCCCAGGTACCCCACAGGCTCCGTTAAAGATCGAGCATCTTTTTCACCCCCTCGATCACTCATTCCTCGGCACGGGTCGCTTGACACCTTGAATTGGGGTTAGTAGTCCTATTCTTAGCCGGCAACTACGCGGCTGACTCGCAAGCGGGGAGGTGCGTCAGGCCCCAGGACATCCGTCCCTGCTGCTGTGTGTGTGTTTTTTTTTATTCTAGGAGTCCAAAAATCTTCTAAAGACGCTGTGTGGGATTCGAATGTGCGCCTACCCACTAAAAACACTCTCCTAGTTCACCTCCACCTTAAATTCCCCTCCGGTACCACCATGCAGTATTTCTTCGGAGGGGAGGCGTTATGTGCCTTGTGCACCATCACCAATTCGTTATTCTAGTCTTCGTACTGAGCCGTTTGGCTCCCGTGTAATTTGTTATTCTATTTTGATTAAACAGTTGCCATTTAGCGACCTTCTACTGTGTTAGTCATATTTACCATGCCACATGCCGAGCCATTTAGCTCCAGTTAGTAATGTGTTAGTACTAATTTGTTCGCCATTTAGCGATTGATTACGGTTACTAACACTCCTCATGCAGTTCTCTACTCCGCTGATAAAACAGGTCTTCTGGAAGCGACCATGTAGCCTTCAGCACTCTCGCGTACTACTCGGGTAGTCCCCGGCGGTGAATCTATCCTACTCCGACGAAGAGTTCCCCGACAGTGGAAGATCTTCCGAAACCGAACTTCCCGGGTAGGTGCCGAGGTCGGTTCTGCGATTCCGGTTGAGGTCGGCTTCCGGTTCACAGGCGCCCCGACGACCAAGCTCCGGTGCTTTTTACGCGGCAGTGGAAGTTCTCCCGACACCGAAAATCCCGACCAGTGAAGTGCCGAGGTCGGTCTGGCGATTCCGGTTGGTGGTTGGCTTCCGGTTCACCAGCGCCCCGACGACTCAAAACCGGTACTACGCCACGAACTACTCGTTCATGTCCCCGACGATGGATCATGCCTACTCCGTTCGCGATCAGCCATCCTCTGATCCTCCCGCAATTTTCGCTGCAACGACGACATGATCTGTACAACTGACCTATTCACCGCGCTCCACGTAACTTCGTTCTGGCACATCTCCGTAATGATGTTGTTCGCGTTCAGATTGCCAACGCTACTCGCTTGCATCTCGCCACGTTCCGCCATGAACCGTGGGCAGTAGAATACCACGTGCTCCGGTGTCTCCTCCTCGTTCGGACAGGCCGGGCAAAGTGGGGACTCTGCGTGGCCGAATCGGTGCAGATACTTCCTAAAGCAACCATGGCCTGGCAGGAACTGTGTCAGATGGAAGTTAACTTCTCCGTGTTTTCTGTCCACCCATACCGAAACGTTTGGAATGAGCCGATGGGTCCATCTTCCGTTTCCGGCGCTATCCCAGTCCAGCTGCCACTTTCTCATCGAGTCAGCTCTCGCATTCTTGCGGGATCCTGTCGTTCCTCGGCGGTTGTAACATTCGCAGTCTTCTTCCAGTACGATTTTTATGGGGATCATTCCCACTATGATGCAGACCGCTTCCGTGGATATGGTTCGGTATGCACTGGCTACTCTCATAGCCATCAGCCTGTATGTGCTATTCAGCCGCGCCAGGATCCTCTTCGTTAGCTGTCCAGCTGCCCAGACAGGAGCGCCGTACGGAAGTACCGACGTCGACACGCTGGCAAGGAGTCTCCTCGTACCGCTACTGACTGCCGATCTGTTTGACATGATCCTGGTCAACGCTGCGATTGCTTTGGCCGCTTTCTCGCAGGCGTAGTTGACATGACTGTTGAAGTTTAGCCGGTCGTCGATCAACACCCCAAGATGCTTCACTTCTCGTCTCGAGTCGATGGTGAGTTCTCCGACTGAAACTTTAACATGCTGTACCGCCTTTCGGTTGCTGATCATCAGCACTTCGGTTTTGTGATGAGCTAATGCCAGCTTCCTCTCGCACATCCAGTTTTCGACCATTTCTATCGCCGCCGAGGCCCGAAATTCCACTTCGTTCAGCGACTCACCGATTACTATGAGCACGACGTCATCCGCGAACCCAACAATCTGCACTCCTCTTGGTAAGCTTAACTGCAGCAATTCGTCGTACATCGCGTTCCACAGCATCGAGCCCAGCCGGGGGCTGGGGCTGGCGATGAGGAGAGGGTCACCGATGTGGAACTTGCAGGGATAGCTAAGTCCCTTAGCGTAGGTAAGGCCCCAGGTCCGGACGGAGTTCCGAACCTGGCCTTAAAAGTAGCTATTGCAGAGGCTCCCGAGATGTTCAGGTCTGCTATGCAGAAATGCCTGGACGAGGGAGTTTTCCCAGAAGCTTGAAAGAGGCAGAGCCTGGTACTATTGCCAAAGGCGGGGAAACCACCCGGAGACCCGTCGGCATATAGACCATATGCTTGATTGAGCACCTTCCCGCTCGAAAAGATCATCCTCAATAGAATGTTGCGGTTCACCGAGGGCGAAAATGGTCTTTCGAGTAACCAGTACGGCTTCCGGAAGGGGAGGTCCACCGTAGACGCTATCTTGTCGGTTACAAAAACCGCCGAGAAAGCACTCGAGCCTAAGAGGAGGGGAATTCGCTTTTGCGCGGTAGTGACTCTGGATGTAAGGAATGCGTTTAATAGCGCCAGCTGGTCTGCTATTGCCGATGCGCTCTTGCGTCTGGGGATACCGGAGTACCTGTACAAGATTCTCGGAAGTTACTTTCAGAATCGTGTACTAGTCTACGACACGGAGGTGGGTCGGAAGTGCTTTCACATAACCTCAGGAGTCCCGCAAGGTTCCATCCTGGGTCCGGTGTTATGGAATGTCATGTACGACGAGGTGTTGAGGTTAGAGTATCCAGTGGGAGTGGTGATTGTCGGATTTGCCGACGACATTACGCTCGAAGTCTACGGTGAAACGATCGAGGAGGTAAAGTTGACTACCAACCACTCGATCAAGGTTGTGGAGGCGTGGATGCGGTCCAGGAAACTGGAGCTGGCTCACCACAAGACAGAGGTGACGGTTGTTAACAACCTGAAGTCGGAGCAGCAGACGGAGATCAGTGTAGGCGACTGTACTATCCTGTCAAAGCGCTCCGTCAAACACTTGGGCGTGATGATCGACGATAAGCTTACCTTCGGTAGCCACGTCGATTATGCCTGTAAAAGAGCCTCCACAGCTATTGCGGCACTGTCCCGGATGATGTCCAATAGCTCAGCGGTGTACGCCAGTAAGCGCAAGCTTCTGGCTAGTGTTGCTACATCCATACTTAGGTATGGCGGCCCGGCGTGGGGCACCGCGCTAAGTACTAAATGCTACCGACGGAAGCTGGAAAGTACTTACAGGCTTATGTGCCTGAGGGTTGCGAGCGCGTACCGTACCGTGTCACACGACGCTCTCTGCGTCATTACTGGTATGGCGCCAATCAGCATTCTTATCAGTGAGGACATGGAGTGCTTCGAAATGCGCGGCACAAGAGGCATACGCAGGACTGTCAGGATGGCCTCTATGGTCAAATGGCAGCGCGCGTGGGACAGTTCCACCAAAGGAAGGTGGACCTATAGGTTGATACCGAGGGTAGATAGTTGGATTAATAGGCGCCATGGGGAAGTCACATTCCACCTGACACAGGTCCTTACAGGTCATGGTTGCTTCCGACAGTATCTACACCGTTTCGGGCATGCGGATTCTCCCGAATGCCCAGTGTGCAATGGTTCAGAGGAAACGGCGGAACACGTTTTGTTCGTGTGCCCGCGTTTTCGCACAATGCGTGACCGCATGCTTGCCACATGCGGGGAGGACACAACTCCAGACAACTTGGTCCAGAGGATGTGTAGGGATGAGTTTGGCTGGAACGCCGTTTCAACGGCTATTACCCACATCGTCTGGGAGCTACAGAGGAGGTGGCGCGTGGACTCGGAGAATGGCAAGTCCAGATGCAGTACAAGAGGTGGTCCAGGGGTTCGGAGTCGGCTTCGTAGGTCATACCGGTGCCCTGCGGTCGATATCGACCCTTACAACGATTAAGTGGCCGCGGAGAGGAAGTCCCGGTAGTAGTGCTGTCGTGGCGTCGGTCTACTGGGTTGGATCCGAGCCCGCGGTTGGAAAGGGGTCCCCGGCAAGGGTCGGGGTAGGTGAGATCCTGCTGTCTGCAACCTACGGGTGCATCTGATAGGGCCTGAAGGGTAGTGATACCCTTCCTTACGGGAAGGTCAGATCGGGTTGCACGTGGGCATCAGTTCTTGATGTCCGCTCAGCAGTAGGGCGCGGGCGGGGTTGACCCTGCCCGCCTTCCGTGGACAAAGGGAGTGGCGAGGACCACTCGGGAAACTGGCTAAGCGCCAGCATGCTATCGTGATGGACTCTCCAGTGCGAGTCATCGATGTTCGTTGCTGCTAGGCTACGGCAGCTAACCTTGAGGGTGCGATAGCACTAGCCCCTCTCTGAAGCAATACCTTCTTGGTGGTTCCGGAGAGACGTAGGGTTTGGCGACCATAGGAATGTGTTTTAGTGGGTCGAGGAGAGAGTAGTCCTGGCTTCTACCGGCATTGTAGAAGACGGCCTCATCCCCACACTACCCTAACCTTCCTGTTAGGGTGTCTGATGAGCAGATTTATCCCCCTATGGTTTAGAAGGAAAAAAAAAAAAAAAAAAAAGAAGACGGCCTGTCAGACCTACACTACCCTAACCTTCTGTTAGGGTGTCTGTTGAGCAGATTATCCCCCTATGGTTTAGAAAGAAAAAAAAAAAAAAAAAAAAAAAAAAAAAAAACAGCATCGGGCCCAGGATAGAGCCTTGAGGAACACCCGCTGTTATGCCTACACTCTTCTGTCCCTCACGCGTTTCGTAGACCAATGTCCGGTTCTGAAAGTAGCTCTTCAGTATTCTGCAGAGATACTCGGGAACCCTCATCCGGTGTAGGGATCTAGCTATTGCTTCCCAACTAGCGCTGTTGAATGCATTTTTCACGTCTAGAGTGACGACCGCACAATAGCGATTTCCTCTTCTCTTTTGCTTCATGGCAGCATCGGCTGCTTGGACAACTAGCCGGATAGCGTCAACTGTACACCTTCTTCTTCGGAACCCGAACTGCATCCTCGATAGTCCGTTCTCGCCTTCTGTGTAATTTCCGAGTCTGTTGGAGATCACCTTCTCCAGAAGTTTTCCAGTCGTGTCCAGCAGACATATAGGCCGATGGATCTTCGTGTGCCTTCCCGGCTTCGGCAGCAGAACCAATTTCTGCCGCTTCCAACGATCGGGGAAGTTTCCGTCGTCGATACACTTCTGCAATGTGGTTCGAAACATATCCGGGTTTTGTTGGATTGCTGTTTTCAGAACCAAGTTGGAGATACCATCTAGTCCTGGCGTTTTCTTGGGTTTTAAGCTCTTCGCTACCGTGATGAGCTCCTGGTTGGAAATACGGGATTCCTCCATATCAGCGGCGACTTCCTCATACGGCGTGGGAGGCCAGACCGTTGGCTCGTGCTGAGGGAACAGTCCGTCTACTATGGCTTTCAGCTTTTCTGGACACCTCTCGGGTGGGGTCGCTGGGCCTTTTATCCTTGACATAGCTACTCTGTAGGCATCTCCCCATGGATTTGCGTCCGCATTACGGCAGAGTTCCTGCATGCAAGCTGCTTTGCTGAGCTTGATGCCTTTTTTGAGGGCCGCTCTTGCCGCCCTAAACAAAGGTCTGCGCTCTTCCCTTTGCTCATCAGTGTGAGCCCGTTGCATTCTTCTCCTAGCTCGAAGACAGTTCCGACGGAGTTCGGCGATCCTCCCATTCCACCAGTAGACTGGTCGGCGGACGTCCCGCGGCTGTATCTTCCTCGGCATAGTTGCATCGCAAGCTCCAACGAGAACCGAAACCAGTTCATCCGGACTCAGGTTCAGCATATTGCGTTCATACCGAAGCACTTCTGCAAACACGTCTTCATCGAATGCTTCTGTTCTCCACTTCCGCCCTTTGGAATCATCCTCACGTGCCGCCGTCTGTACCCGTTCTCCAAGACGGTATCGGATCGCTTGGTGATCACTATGCGTATAATCTTCGCAGACTCTCCAATTCATGCTTCTCACTACAGTCGGACTACAGAATGTTACGTCGATGATAGACTCTCTGCCTTCTCTTCGATAGGTGCTTGTGGATCCTTCGTTCGCTAGAACTAAGTTCAGTCTGGATACTGTTTCCAGCAGGCTCCATCCTCTGCTGCTGTGTTTTTTTTTTTCCTCCCAACCTCCCCAGCAGAGAAAACCGATTGGAAAAACTCTGCTACACCTTGATGCCTCGATCCCCCTGGTACCACTGATATGCGACTGCTTCAGGGGGGGCAATGCGCTCATGCGCTCTTCTGCTACTGTGCTCATGCACTTTTTGTCGCTCCTAATCTGTACTCATACACGTCTCGTATTTTGCTTACTCCGGATGGTGTTGGCACGCCATTAAGCGGACAACATGCTTAGTTTCAAATTTGTTATTCTACACGTTCTAATGTTAGTACCTAACATATCGCCATTCAGCGACACATAGGTACAACATACACACAATTTGTTATTCTAATACCACGCAAGGCATTCGGATCCTACTAACTTGCTCCGAACGGTGTCCTCCTCATGCCGCCGTTGTGCCATTGAGCACTCCAGCTTTTCGCGCACGACCCGTGTAGTCCCCGACGGTGGATCTACCCTACGCCGACAAAGAGTTCCCCGGCAGTGGAACATCTTCCGAAACCGTTTCTTCCCGGACAGTCTTCCTGCGATTCCGGTTGGAGACTGGCTTCCGGTTCACAGGCGCCCCGACGACCAAATTCCGGTGCTTCTTTGCGATAGACTCGGTCTAGTCCCCGGCGGTGGACCTAGCCTACTCCGACGGAGAAAACCCCGGCGGTGGAAGTTCTCCCGATACCGATGTTTCTATCCCGACCAGTAAGGTGCCGAAGTCGGTCCGGCGATTCCGGTTGGTGGTGGACTTCCGGTTCACCGGCGCTGCGACGACCAAAAACCGGTACTCCGCTACTGACGACTCAGTCATGTCCCCGGCGGTGGATCATGCCTACCCGGATCGTGTTCCGCCGCTCTCTGGTCTTCGCGCCACTTCCTCTGCAGCGCGGACAGCACCCTCGTTACTGCTCTGTCGACAGCGTTCCACGTGTTTTCATCGCAACACATCTCTTCGACAATGTTGTCGACTGTCACTCCGCGCAGCAAGACGCGAATTTCTTCGAACCTGGGGCATTCGAAAACGACATGTTCTGGTGTCTCCTCCACGTTAACACACTCCGGGCAAAAGGGCGAAAGAGCGTGCCCAAACCGGTGCAGGTACTTCCTGAAGCAGCCATGGCCGGACAGGAACTGCGTCAGATGGAAGTTCACCTCCCCATGCTTCCTATTCACCCACGCTGACACGCTAGGGATAAGCTGGTGAGTCCACCTGCCATTCGCCGAATTGTCCCACTCTTGCTGCCACTTAGCCAACGAGTTCGCTCTGACGATATCTCTTACGCTCCTGGTACTTCTGCGTTGGTAGCATTCCACGTCTTTGGCGATGGTGATGCAAATGGGCATCATTCTCGCGATAACACATACTGCCTCCGTCGAAATGGTTCTGTACGCGCTGGCGACCCGAGTGGCCATGAGTCGGAATGCGCTGTCTAGCGCTCTTCTATTCCGCTTCGTACTCAGTGCTTCAGCCCATGCTGGGGCACCATACCTGAGTATTGAGCCTGCTACGCTCGCCAGAAGACGCCTCTTACTACTTCGTGGTCCCCCGACGTTCGGCATTATCGTCGCTATAGCATTGACAGCTTTCGCCGCCTTTCCGCAGGCGTAGTCGACGTGCTCCTTGAAGTTAAGTCGATCATCGACCATCACTCCTAGATGCTTCAAAGCTCGTTTCGATGTGATTACGTGCTCTCCGACTACGATCTCCATCGTTTGGGCTGCTTTACAGTTGCTGACCAGAAGCACCTCCGTTTTGTGATGGGCAATCTGTAGCTTGACCCCAGTCATCCATCTTTCAACAGTGGACATTGATTCCGTCGCCAGCATTTCAACTTCTTCAAGAGTCTCTCCCATTACCGTCAACACGACGTCGTCTGCGAAGCCCACAATGACGACTCCTTTGGGAAGTTTTAACGACAGTACGCCGTTGTACATGGCATTCCAGAGCGTTGGGCCTAGTATGGATCCTTGTGGAACACCTGCCGTTACTTCTATAGACCTCTGCCCTTCGTTGGTCTCGTACACCAGTACCCTGTTCTGGAAGTAGCTCCGTAAAATCTGGCACAGATAATCGGGAACCCGCATACTGTGTAGCGCTGCGGCGATAGCCTCCCAGCTGGCACTGTTAAACGCATTTTTGACGTCTATCGTTACCACAGCGCAGAATCGATCACCTCTCCGTTTTTTCTTGGACGCCTTCTGAGCATTCTCGATGACTACCCGAATCGCATCCACCGTCGATTTTCCCTTACGGAATCCGAATTGCATCGCTGACAGTCCCCTCTCGCTTTCGGCGTATTCTGTCAACCTGTTAAGGATGACCTTCTCTAACAGTTTTCCTAGGGTATCCAGCAGGCAGATCGGTCTATACGATCCTGGGTCCCCCGGCGGCTTTCCTGGTTTCGGTAGAAGCACCAACTTTTGAACCTTCCAACCGTCTGGGAAGTAGCCTTCATCCAGGCATTTTTGGAGCACCATCCTGATCATGTCCGGAAACGCCAATATCGCCGTTCTAACTGCTACGTTCGGGATCCCATCCGGACCGGGAGCTTTCCCGACCTTGAGCCCCTTCGCAATTACCAACAACTCTGCATTGGATATCCGAGCACCTTCGTTGGGTTCTTCTGCATTCTCTGCGTATGGTGTGGGCGGCCAAAACGTTGGGCCATGGTGCGGAAAAAGACCTTCCACGATCCTCCTTAGTTTGTCCGGGCACATTTCCACGGGTACTGCTGGACCTTTGAGCTTCGATACCACGATTCGGTACGCGTTGCCCCAGGGGTTGGCGTCGGCTTCTCGACACAACTCTTTGTAGCAGTTCGACTTACTCAGCCTTATCTCGCGTTTAAGAGCGGCTCGAGCTCCCCGAAAAACGGTTCGCCTCTGCTGCTGTGTGTGTGTGTGTGTGTGTGTGTGTGTGTGTGTGTGTGTGTGTGTGTGTGTGTGTGTGTGTGTGTGTGTGTGTGTGTGTGTGTGTGTGTGTGTGTGTGTGTGTTACATAAAAGTCATGCACTTTTTCAGTCGTCGTTTGTCAACCCATTCAGCCAAATGATACATCTAGTTGGACGTTTGTGAATTTTATTTCGATTGGACCTTTGGTTATCGAGATATTTTTCGAAGATTACTTTGCAGATTTGCAACAATGAGAGTACATTACAGGTGGGAAAGAAGAAGAGATGGCTGTGTATTAGCAAAGAAAGAAAAATGTAAACACAAATAGTGACGTCACTATTTGACACGCGTTCTTATGGGATCTCGCTTTGGTTGTAGTAGTGACATGTTTTGCACCAGACACGGATCTCACGCACACGAAGTATCTTCTTCCCCACCTCTATTAGACTCTCATTGGATTTGCAATGAAACGTGGCGTTTATGCGTCCACTTTTTTGAATGTGACAAATCGGCGTTCCAGTTTCGCGATAATTTTCGGAACAAACTAACTGTTTTTATTTCCCGATATGATAGTACACTATGAATCATGTCCATATGCTGAAAAATCTCAATATTGCCAAAAATACACATGGGACAAATATGCAGCTTAGAACGTCCTCGAATGTGTTTTACCTGAAAATGATACTTGAGGGCCAGGAACACTATGGCTCAGTACTGGTAATTTGGTAGCGTCATACTTGTAAAACAATACTGTAAACCACAGACAAGCAAACATGTTTTTTTTAACTTTGGATCACTTATCGTTTTGAAATATTGTCACGGCTCAACGGTACGAATCCATAGACAACGAACTTAAACTAAGACAATGCGAGCGCCCCACGTGGTTCATATGTAGCCTAAATAGGCAGCTCGCTCAATCTGTTTGTCTGCAAATGAAAACTATTTCTTACATACCCATAAATATCTGATTTCTGTATTTTTGTTTATTTTCAGAATACGGATACACGTTCCTGTTAAACACCACACTCACCTGCATACAAAAACCGTAGTAAAGACTGTGCATGTAGGAATTCCTGTTAAACCAGTTAAGCATCATGAAGACGAAGATGATCATGGATGGGAGTATTCAAAGAAAAAGAAGTCTGCTAACTATCTCAAGCTATTGAATAATTAAGTAAATCTTAAAATTTAGTTCACAAGAATGGATTTTGCCTTACTCGTTTCTTCGTTAGATTCTAGGTCTCCAAGATTTGAGCCCTAAGGGCTACATAGTAGATAAGAAAACTGGCTCGAGAGGCCACAAATAAGATACACTAGGATACCACGCACCTTTAATGCCAAGTTACTTTTTGTGGTTTCTAGAAGGACTGTACAAAAAAACTGAAAAAAAAATACACATGCATGAAAAGTTTCTCGAATTGTCTGCAATCCGACAATTTCCATGTATGTATTATATTATTAGTATTCATAATCGCCAAATGGGTAATTCTCACTGAAACCAGGCCGCCATTTACATAAAGTCTGGGATTATTATTTTTTTGCTTATTCCCTAGAGAATGATAAAAAGTATGAAACCACTTTAGTTGAGTTACATTGGACCTTTCGCTTGTCAAGGGGCTGACTTGGTGACGAAATTGACGATTTGGCCGCCATTTTGGATTTTATCATTTAATCGCGATTTTCGCTGTGTTTGCAACCACCGATCTCAAATCTGAACTCATTATTAGGAAGCTGAGAGTCTAAGCTGCATTGACCTCAACAATGAGATATCGTTGAAAACGTGAGCGAAACTCCCATTCTCTCATACATTTTGTTATAATCGCCACTCGTATGCACGTGGTTCCGTCGATCCTGTTTTCGCACGATCAGATGGGCACGTGAGAAAGTATGGGTGAATTGAAGGTTCGCTCACGTTTTCATCGATATCTCATTGTTGCGGTCAATGCACACCTAAACATTTGAATGTTTTGAAAAGCTTAGACGCTCAGCATCCTTATAATAAGTTCAGATTTGAAATCAAACACATCAAAAATCGCGATTTAATTATAATTAATGATAAAATACAAAGTGGCGGCCAAATATGGCTGCCAAACATTTTCTAACTTTGAATAAAAGGTCTATACTTTCCCTTCATATAAATGTAAAGTTTGTACTTGTTACAACATGAATTTTCGAGGTATTACGCGATAAATTCATGAAAAATTGTCATTTTCGTCACTTTGTCATCCCATGGGCAAGCAATTGGTCCATCAATTTAGCTCAACCAAAGTGGTTTTCATCCTTTTTCATCATTTTCTAGTGAATAAGCAAGAAAAATTAAAATATACAATTACGGTGTATGTAGCCGGTCCTGTATACGCGCAGTAGATGTGCGACAAGTAAACATAAGACATCAGTATAAACACGATCGTGTCATTCGGGCGACGACGACGACCGCATTTATGCTGATGTTGCAAAAAGGGTCCCGTAGGCATCACCGCTCGCGATTATGTATGTTAGAATAAGTTAATAAATTCATGCTGAGTTTGTAACTTAAACGAAGTTGTCGTCTAGTGCTAATATCATGATGACCCTTCCCATTCCCCTGACGATTCTGATGACTTTACGTACAATTCTCAACCAGTGTCTCACAGGGACTTGCGTTACCAGAAGAAGTACAAACCAAAACTGTTTGGTATAAAAATTAAACTTGATGTATTTCAACGATTTAAACCATAAACAAACTTGCCTACGCAACACTAACAACAATCTCGAACGAGCTAACACCGCTGAGAGGTGACGTGCCAATCTTCGAAGGGCCGGACACCTAACTCCTTTTATTTGCATATCTGCGAGGGGCTGGACACTACCCAAACTCCAACACTCCTCCTTAGTGTCAACACCTCGCCACTGAAACTACCTTACTCCTCCTGAATCACAGCTACTTATAGCTCCTCCTGAATCCAGTATCCTTCTCCTCGTCGTTCACCAACAAAAATAGCTTCAACTCCATTCAGAATCGTGCAACGTTCTTGTCCGAAAGAAATGTTGTATCCCGCATCAACCATACGGCTCACCGAAATCACGTTAGCTGCAAGTCCGGGCACATAGAAAACGTTTTTCAATTTCACGTCGACTATCTCGCCTGTCACGCCTCGTTTCGAAAATTGACATGTTCCGATAGCTCTAACCGATACCATCTTCCCATCAGCCAGGAAAACGCCTTTCCTACACGGCACGACATCCTTCAGGTGCTCAATCCTTCCTGTCATGTGCATCGAACTGTTCCGATAGCTCTAACCGATACCATCTTCCCATCAGCCAGGAAAACGCCTTTCCTACACGGCACGACATCCTTCAGGTGCTCAATCCTTCCTGTCATGTGCATCGAACTGCCACTGTCAATCAGCCATCCTTCGGTTTCATTACTTTCATTCACTGTAGTTGTGAAGCACACATTGCGTGGGCCACTTCCCCTCGAACTGCTTTCGGTGACGGGTGGCTCCTCACTTTCCATCCTTTGGCCTTCCTTTCCTTTCCTTGATTTGAGAGGCTTTAACCGTTAAAAACGGTCATTCGCCTCTCCCCATCCTTTGGCCGTCTTCATCAGTTTGTCTGATACCTGCCAGTCGTGGACAATACCGACGAATATGTCCTTCTTCGTGGCAATAATAACATTCGCGTTTCCAATACCCAGGCCTTGGTACTTGCTGTTTCGCTGCCCTGAGTGCCGTATCCTGATGAAAGACCCCGTCATCATTAAACTCGCAACGCCTTCGCCATTCATCCAGTAGTTTGCCCTTAACATACTCCAGCTTCAATTCGTCCTCAGATCGGCCTTCCAATGCAGTAATTAATGGATTGTACGTCTCTGGCAAACTTCACAAAACTATTGCCACAATCCAGTGCTCTCCCAACTTCTCTCCCATTCCAATCAATCTGTGTACCAATCCGGAAATCTCTGTCAGATGCTTCGACATGTCACCTCCTTCAGGTAATCTCAGAGAACATAGCTTCCTCAAAACATGGATCTTGTTGCAGAGCGATCCTCGCTCGTGATACGCTTTCAGCCTTGACCACATTTCGTTCGCCGTATCTACTCCAATCACATGAGTCAATTGGCCGTCATCTAGCGCCAAGCCAATCGTCGCCCGAGCGGAAGCATCCTTCGTAACCCAATTTGCATCTGCTCCTTCCGGTTTGGGCTCGCTCACCACTGCCCACAATCCGTCCTTCACCAGCAACAGTTCCATACGGAACTTCCAGCTGGTCCAGTTAAAGTTGTTCAGCCGTTCCATCACTACCTTCGTGTCACTCATTTTCACTAACTGCGCTTAGTCCAGTTCTTCCAAAATGAATTTTATAGTCAGTCGAATAAGCTCCAAAATACACACATGCAGCACTGATAATGTTCCGTGACACTCACTTCCAACTTGCAGAACCAGTTTGACTTCTTCTTAATTCTGAGCCCATAACCTGATGACTTTACGTACAATTCTCAACCAGTGTCTCACAGGGACTTGCGTTACCAGAAGAAGTACAAACCAAAACTGTTTGGTATAAAAATTAAACTTGATGTATTTCAACGATTTAAACCATAAACAAACTTGCCTACGCAACACTAACAACAATCTCGAACGAGCTAACACCGCTGAGAGGTGCCCGACTAGGCGATCATAACAAAATTATAACATAATATGTTATTATGTTATACAGATTTTTTCTAACATAGGCAGTTATAATTTAGATGCAGGATGTTGTTAAAATAACAAAAATTCTAACTATAAATCATAAGGGTTCTAACAAAAGTGTATCAGAGTTTGTTACAAATACATCAAAAATATATCAAGCCCTGTTCTATGTTTTTGATAAAATATATCAAAATTATAATACAGTTTCATATTTTCAATTAGGGTAAAAATCAAATAGGGTAAAAACTAATTTTTATACTCATTTTTGGGTAATTATTCTAAGTGTGTTATTCTATTTTTAGAAAATAATAGGTCACATAAAAAAAAACTTTCGTGTTCATTATAAAACTTACAAACCCAGACGGGATTTGAACCACTAATGCTGCCGTTGTAAATTTTCAGTCGCCTTTACCAATCAGGCTATCACAGCACTTGAAGTGAGGGGCGAAAGATGCTTTACTGGTTCTACGTATTGGCAGTTTCCCTCTTTCCCCATCTCTTATTCGTCAGTCGCAGGACAAAAATAGACAGCGATTTGAATGCAAGATCAAACAATGAACCTCTCTCTTACCAACAGCGCTATCGCGGTGCGCAGACATGAGCACTGAACCACTAATAACTGCCGGCTGTTCGAGTCCGTATGAAGTTGATCATCAATATTAACTTCTTTTCTCGATCAGCCTAGATAGCTGTGTAGTGTCGGTAGCGATTGTCTCAATTGGCTAAGAATAACACTACGGACCGCCTGTTCCGGTGGTAAGAATCCACCAACAGGTGACCCCTAATTCATGGTGTGATGCGGCTTTATGCTTACCGTGCCTAGGAATGAATGGCTAGGGGGGTCTAATAAAAACCTAACCGCTAACGGAGCCTGTGGAGTACCAGGGCGCCCTCCACAGTATGTAGCCCTTACTGCGCTAACCGGAGCAATGGTGCAGTGGACCTTGTGTTTCTCCGAGACAATCAGCTGCCCTTCTTTAGTCTCACTTGAGGCTAAATAAGGGCGGGATTATGAAGATGTTGTTAGTTAGTTTAAATTTTCACCTATATGGTTTCGCATTATGCGATTTACACAGTGTATTCTGTGTATCCTCGCCTTTGGCGTTTTCCAATCGATACCGATTTGGTTTTATTGTTGCTGTTCTTTGTTGTGCTGTTGTTGCGAAGAGTTTAATCTTACCTAGTTTGGGTAGTGGCTACGGTTAAGATAGCTCAGATCAATCTTCAGCATAAAAGAACAGCAACGATCAATCTTTGCAGACTTATGCAAAATGGTATAGCCCAAGTGGCCTTGGTACAAGAACCTTACTTTCGTAAGGGAAATTTCTATCTAGGAAACCTTGTGAACCCGGTGTTTGCCACTTTCAGTAAACATGAAATGGCAAACTCGCGTGTCATGCCTCGAGCCTGTGTGCTTGTCAACAACGCAATAGTTGCTACACTCATCTCTGAACTAACCACCAGAGATGTATGTGCTATTACAATTGATGTATCTGTTGGAAACCTCAACAGGAAATACGTCTATTGTTCTGTGTATTTACCGCATGATGAACCATCCCCTACGGATGTTTTCAAACAAGTCATCGCATACTGCAATTCAAAAGGCCTTCCGCTAATTGTTGGCAGTGATGCTAATGCTCACCATATCATCTGGGGCAGCTCAGACATTAACTTGAGAGGCTCCAGTTTGATGGAGTACTTAAGTAGTACAGATCTTGCATTACTTAACATAGGCAACCGCCCAACCTTCATGGTATCTACTAGAGAGGAAGTGTTAGATATAACACTTTGCTCTACCAGAATTAGTCACGAGCTGACCAATTGGCATGTGTCAGATGAAGAATCTTTATCTGACCATCGCTACATCTTTTTTGAACATTTAAATGTTACTTCGCAAACATTGCGTTTCAGGAATCCTCGGTCAACAAACTGGGATCTTTATACTGATTTGGTTGCAGCCAAATTTCATGGATATTCACCATCCATTGACACTCCAAGTGATTTAGATGATGCCGTTGATACTACAACGACCTTCATCATGGAAGCTTTTGAAGAAGCATGCCCTCTACGGTCTGTGAAGATCACAAGAGGAACCCCTTGGTGGAACTCTGATCTGGCGAAACTCAGGAAACAATGTAGAAAGAGTTGGAACAGACGACGTTCGGCTGGATCGGAGGCTTTCAGGTCGGCTCGCATGGCCTACAGGAAAGCTCTCCGGTCTGCTGAACGATCCGGCTGGAAAAACCTTTGTACAAATGTTTCCAGCTTGAGTGAAGTTAGTCGGTTAAACAAAATCCTTGCGAAATCTAAGGATTTCCGGGTGAACGAACTTCGTTTGCCAAATGGCGATCTGACTTCCTCTGATGAGGAAGTTCTGGAATGCTTATTCAGCACACACTTCCCTGGATGTGTAGATATTACATCTTCGGATGATCCTGATGTCTTTTCTTGTAGTTATGATTCTTTAGCTTCGGCTCGGAGTATTGTAACTATAGAATCGATTGAGTGGGCTCTTAATAGCTTTGCTCCTTTCAAATCTCCTGGGGCAGATGGGATTTATCCTATTTTGCTTCAGAAGGGATTTGATTATTTCAAACATGTTTTGAAAAAACTATTTGTTTGCAGTTTTGCTACAGGGTATATTCCCAAATCCTGGAGGGATATTACTGTAAAGTTTATTCCGAAAGTGGGTCGTGCGTCGTATGAAGAAGCAAAGAGTTTCAGACCTATCAGTTTGACCTCTTTTCTTCTGAAATGCTTAGAACGCATTGTGGATCATCACATCCGTGATGTTCATCTGGCCAACGTGCCTCTTCATGTGAACCAACATGCCTACCAATCTGGTAAGTCCACTGTGACTCTTTTACACAAGGTTGTTTACGATATCGAGAAAGCATTCGCTCAAAAGCAATCTTGTTTGGGTGTTTTCTTAGATATCGAGGGTGCCTTTGACAACGTGCCTTTCGATGCCATATTGGAAGCCGCACGGAGTCATGGTATATCTCCAATGATTTCCAATTGGATTCACCAAATGCTCAAAAACCGATATCTCTTCTCGACATTGCGTCTAGCAGGGATTAGGAAATTGAGTGTTTGTGGATGCCCCCAAGGGGGAGTCTTATCACCGCTTTTGTGGAATCTCGTAGCAGATACGCTATTGAGGCAACTCAATAATAGCGGTTTTCCTACTTATGGTTTTGCCGACGACTACCTAACATTGTTAGTTGGCATGTGCATCAGCACCCTTTTCGACCTGATGCAAAACGCCCTTCAGGTAGTTGAGGGTTGGTGTCGCCAATATGGCCTTTCGGTTAATCCGAGTAAAACATCTATTGTTCTTTTCACGGAAAGGCGAAACCGTAATGGCGTTCGACCTTTGCGTCTCTTTGATTCTGAAATCGATGTGACTGAACAGGTAAAGTACGTTGGAGTCATTCTTGATTCCAAGCTTTCCTGGACACCTCACATTGAATTCAGAATCAAGAAAGCTTGTATGGCCTTCGGGCAATGCCGGCGTACTTTTGGTACAACTTGGGGTCTAAAACCCAAGTATATCAAATGGATTTACACAACTGTGGTTCGGCCAATATTGGCTTATGGATGTCTTGTGTGGTGGCAAAAGGGTGAAGTGAGAACGGTCCAATCAAAATTAGGCCATCTCCAAAGGATGTGCTTAATGGCGATGTCTGGAGCGTTCTCTTCAACTCCTACGGCAGCGCTAGAAGTTCTCTTTGACGTTGCCCCACTACACATTCATCTCAAACAAGAAGCCCTTTCTTGCACTTACCGGTTACGGGTACTCGGTCTACTAGAGGAAACTCCTGTGAACCGCACATCAACACACACCTCGTTGTTTCCACTTTTAGTGAATTGGGACAAAATTGTCCTTGCTCCAAGTGATCTTACAATTGCTTGTAATTTTCCATATAGGACATTTTCCACGAAATTTCCTTCCCGGGAAGAGTGGACATCTGGTTATCTGGAAAGAAGTATTTCAGACGGCATCGTTTGTTACACTGATGGCTCCCTTCTCGAAGGTCGAGCAGGTGCTGGTGTTTATTCTCGTGAGCTAAGGCTGCATCAGTCTTACTCACTTGGTAGGCACTGCACCGTTTTTCAGGCCGAAATCTTTGCTCTTATGAGCGGAGTGCAATCAGCACTTCAGCAGCACGTAATGGGCAAAGTAATATACTTCTGTTCAGATAGCCAGGCTGCTATTAAAGCACTTGCTTCGGCCAACTCCAGGTCGAAGATAGTTATCGCTTGTCGAACTCAAATCGAGGAGCTGAATTCAGCAAACGCTGTTCACCTTGTATGGGTACCTGGCCATTCTTCCATCGCTGGAAATGAATTGGCTGATGAGTTAGCTCGCACTGGAGCATCACATGACTTCATTGGCCCTGAGCCAGCTATTCCGGTATCCAAGTGTTGGGTAAAGCTTCAGATTGACATCTGGGCTGCCACTCAGCACAAACAATACTGGAATAGTTTGGTGTCATGTCGTCAAACCAAATTGTATAGTGCTGAGCCATCTCTACGGGTGGCGAAGTATCTAACTAATCTGTCTAAGCAGAATTGCAGCATGCTGGTCAAAGCATTGACTGGCCACTGCCGACTCAGTTATCACATGGCGAATATTCAGCAAGCTGATTCATTTGCCTGTGATAGCTGTGAATCCGATTATGGAACTTCGTATCATTTGATATGTAACTGTCCAGTTTTCGCGCAACTGCGTTTCCGAGTATTCGGTAAACACTTATTAAGTGAAACTGACTTCAGAAACCTGAATCTTCAGGATATTCTGTTGTTCTTAACCCGCTGTGGTAAAGAGCTATAGGCTCTCTTTCGCTTTATGCGTTATTACAGTGCCCTTTTCAGGGCGCTGTTTGAACCCATTGTGGTACGCTTATGCGTTAGTACCCTCTTCCAGGGTATTTTTCCTATTTCCCTACCTGTCCCTATCCCCATCCAAATCCTTTTTCCTTCCTTTTCCCTCAGGTAGATGATGAAATAGGCTGTTATTTTGGCGATGGCACAAATGTCCCAAATGGAGGATAACGTGCCTCTGGAGCCGGCCTTCTGATACCTGATCACAGCACTTGAAGTGAGGGGCGAAAGATGCTTTACTGGTTCTACGTATTGGCAGTTTCCCTCTTTCCCCATCTCTTATTCGTCAGTCGCAGGACAAAAATAGACAGCGATTTGAATGCAAGATCAAACAATGAACCTCTCTCTTACCAACAGCGCTATCGCGGTGCGCAGACATGAGCACTGAACCACTAATAACGGTGGGGGCGTTCGCATGGCCCGTTGTCGGCTTTTTCCAAGGAACAAAGAGAACGACTATTTATGATTGAGCTTCGTCATAGGGTACATATTGGCAACGGCAAAGACGCTAGTCGTTAATGATTATTTCCGGACGGAGATGATTTTTTTGTTTTGTTCGCGCTGCGAGAACGGCGATTTTACACGTACCTACGTGAGCGAAGGTAGAATGTGGCTTTGTTTTAATTGATCACAATTATATCATATGCCGATATGATTACTTCTGCAGATGCTGTTTAGTTTTATTCTGTTTTAGATTATTTTTAGTAATGAAAAAAGATATTCATGACATTATGTCAAAGAACATATGGTCGAATAAAAAAAGATCCAAAGATAAAATTATAATAGACAAAAGCAATAATTTATTGAGCAGAATTGTCTGTATAGTTGACATTCTTAATGATTACAATTATTTAGTACCAGACGAATTTCGCACCAACTCGTCTTCGGGGTTGGCAGCACCCCCTCAGAATGTTATGAAATTTTGTAGGTTTCAAGACTTTACCTTTTCAAGCAACTTTGCATATTTTGTTTTTTCAAAATTAACCTAGACTAACATTTAAAAAGAGTCAAAGTTTTTAACCGTTTTTTTCACAAAAAAATAACTCGAATATGATAAGATGTACAAAAAAGTGATGTATGGGGGACATTTAGAGAATTGTCCAAGCTTTCATGAAAAAATATTTCAAAAAATCGTAATATATTTTTACACGTTAAAAAATATATTTTTAAAATTAAAAGTCAATTTACAGAAAATGCCCACTTTTTTATGTTTTGACATTTTTTTCCAAGAAAGTCAGTATTGTTGCCTAACTTTCCTCCATACATCACAAGATGGGCACTTTTGAGGAAAAAAAGTTTTTCTAACAAAAACTTTTTCATGTTATTTTTTGTATGGAGGAAAGTTAGGCAACAATATTGACTTTCTTGGAAAAAAAATTCAAAACATAAAAAAGTGGGCATTTTCTGTAAATTGACTTTTAATTTTAAAAATATATTTTTTAGCGTGTAAAAATGTATTTAGAGTTTTTGAAATATTTTTTCATGAAAGCTTGGACAATTCTCTAAAAGTCCCCCATACAACACTTTTCTATAGGTCTTGTCATTTTTGAGTTACATCGATTTTAAAAAATTCTTCGAAAAAAAAGTTAGGCCCTCTTCAAATGTTACTCTTGAAAATTTTCGAAAATTTAAGTATGAGAAGTTGCTTATAAAAACCTAGTCTTTATGCCCACCAAGTTTCATTCGATTCTGAGAGGGTGTTGCCAAACACTGGTCGAGTTGGCGCGAAATTCGTCAATAGGGGTTTTGGACACTTTAGGGGTGACCTAGCATACACATTAGTGCGGTAACATTGACTGATTGCATGGGATTGCTAATATATGCTATCAACGCTGACTTGCTCGGGCATATACCAACTCAGACAATATGTTCGTACCTGGCCTGGCCTGACAATATGTTCGTATTATGGCCCGGATAAAGCCCAAATATAAGATTTGTGTCATTTCTCGATAAACTTTAACTATATGGGTAAGCCTAGCTTACCAGTTAAGCCGAGGAGAAAAATATCGGCCATAACACATATTGAAACGCTGCAATATGTGCTCTGAACATCTTAACGCTGACTTGCTTGCGCATATACCAACTAAGTCATCTTGAAGTAACTAAAATGGCCCGAAAAAAAAACAAACACAAGATTTGTGTCCTTTTTGGGTGGACTTTGATCGAAATGAGCGCTTTTATTGCATTAACGCAAGATTTGTGTCATTTCTTGATGAACTATGATCAAAATTAGCGCTTTTATGCCATCAACGCATATTAAAACGCTGTAATAGGAGCTTTGGACACTTTAGGGGTGACCTGGCATACACAGTAGCGCGGTAACATTGACTGATTGCATGGGATTGTTAATATATGCTATCAACGCTGACTTTCTTGGGCACATACCAACTCAGACAATATGTTCGTACCTGGAAATTGTGATTTGTGTCATTTCTCGATGACCTACAATCAATTAAGCGGTTTTGTTTCATTAACGCATACTGAAACGCTGCACAGTGGGAAAATCGACCCAAAAAACGGATCTTTTATCGCCGCTGATTTCGGTACGTGAAGTTGACCATTTCTGACGTAAAAAATTACGAGAAATCGATTGGTGCTAAATTCATTCACCGCACGGCACGGGAAGTGGTCCATTTCGCCCCATTTGGCCCTTTTTTCATACAAAAAGAGAATCACAATGTACTTTCAAACAACTAACACGAGTGTAGATCGTTGAAAATAGCTGCATGCGTAATTAGAGGTTAATAGAAATCATAAACATTCATGAAAGATCCTAGGAAATGCTTATTTTGCCCCATATGCCCCAACAACTGCTGGAAATTGTGAATTTTATATAATTATGAATGGATTTTTAAGGTTACTGATTTAAATTTGATTTGACAAAAAGCACTACATCTGTTATCACCAGAATCATATTCAGTAGTTGTCCAATTTGCCCCATTTTGCCCTATTATTATACAAAAACGGGATTTAAAATGTATTTAATAGAAACAAATACCGCCATGGAACGATGAAATTTGTTTTAGTTGCAATTTGAAGCTAACAGTTATCAAGCGCATATATGAAAGATATTACAGTTGATGGATATTTTGGTTCCAAATTCTACCAACATTCAGTGCTAGTAAGCTAAGAAATTTTGTTTTTCATAAATATCATTAAAATTTGTAAAAAATTGCAACTAGCGCCGCCTAGCTGCAGAAACTTGAACCAAACGGTAATTATTCTGAAAGCCCTTGATCTACCAAACAATATTGCCGAAGACACCATCTTTCTACAAAACGAGGATGCTGAGATATGCGAAATTTAAAATTTGTTTGCTCTCTAGCGCCGCCTAGCGGTGGAATTTTGAACATTAAGTCTTATTATCGGTTAGTTCTTGACCAGCCAAACAACTTTGCCGAAGACACCAACTCTCTAAGTAATCAGGATCATGAGATATATGAGATTGAAATTTCGTTAGTGTCACATCTACTTGGCTGTGATTTATGTGATATCCTAGACAAGCAGATGCAACACTGACAAAATTTCTATCCCATATATCTCAGGATCCTGATTACTTAGAGAGTTGGTTTCTTGGGCAAAGTTGTTCAGCTAGACAAGGACTTTCAGAATATGATTCGTGATTTCACCGCTAGGCGGCGCTAGATAGCGTAGAAATTTAACATTTCACATATCTCAGCATTCTGATTCTTTAGAAAGATGGTGTCTTTGGCAAAATTGTTTGGTAGATCAAAGGCTTTCAGAATAATTATCGTTTGGTTCGAGTTTTTGCAGCTAAGCGGCGCTAGTTGCAATTTTTTGCAAATTTTCCTTATATATATGAAAAACAAAATTTGTTAGCTCACTAGCACTGAATGTTGGTAGAATTTGGAACCAAAATATCCATCAACTGTAAGTCCTTGACCAGCTTAAGACGTCTGCATGTCTCTGATATCACAGGATTTGGTACCCCTTAGCGGGTTTTGGGCTCACTGGCATGTTTTCGGTTCACCAAATGCTCAAACAGCATTGACCCCTGTGAACACACTGCGTGTGCACTGAGTTCTGGTTTTTTCTGCGTGCGCGCAGAAATTGCGCACTGGGATTATGACTTGCGGGTTCTCATTGTTCTCACGCAGCACTCTAATCATCCGCACAAAAACTCTGCGTGAGAGAAATTATGTACATTATGTACATTGTGCGTTTTTTCTCTCTCTCAAAAGTAAAGTAAATAAAACTGAGAAGTTCAGTGAAAGATGAGCGTAAATGGACACAGTTTATGCGTGACATGCCATCCCTGCCTTGAAGTAACTAAAATGGCCCGAGAAAGAACAAACACAAGATTTGTGTCCTTTTTGCACACATCGAAATTGCTTTTATGCCATTAACGCAATATTTGTGTCATTTTTTGATGAACTATGATCAAAATGAGCGCTTTTATGCCATCAACGCATATTTAAACGCTGCAATAGGGGTTTTGGACACTTTAGGGGTGACCTAGCATACACAGTAGTGCGGTAACATTGAAAGATTGCATGGGATTGCTAATATATGCTATCAACGCTGACTTGCTTGGGCATATACCAACTCAGACAATATGTTCGTACCTTGCCTGGCCTGACAATATGTTCGTATTATGGCCCGGGTAAAGCCCAAATATAAGATTTGTGTCATTTCTCGATAAACTTTAACTATATGGGTAAGCCTGGCTTACCAGTTAAGCCGAGGAGAAAAAAATCGGCCATAATACATATTGAAACGCTGCAATATGTGCTCTGAACATCTTAACGCTGACTTGCTTGCGCATATACCAACTAAGTCATCTTGAAGTAACTAAAATGGCCCGAAAAAAAAACAAACACAAGATTTGTGTCCTTTTTGGGTGGACTTTGATCGAAATGAGCGCTTATATTGCATTAACGCAAGATTTGTGTCATTTCTTGATGAACTATGTTGAAAATTAGCGCTTTTATGCCATCAACGCATATTAAAACGCTGCAATAGGAGCTTTGGACACTTTAGGGGTGACCTGGCATACACAGTAGCGCGGTAACATTGACTGATTGCATGGGATTGTTAATATATGCTATCAACGCTGACTTTCTTGGGCACATACCAACTCAGACAATAGTCCTGTTCAACGACGTAGGTTGAACTTGCTCGAAGTTGCTGCATCCCGCTCTTACCCTTTCGATGACAAATGGGTAAGAGCAAAATGCAGCAACTTCGAGCAAGTTCAACCTGCGTCGTTGAACAGGACTAATATGTTCGTACCTGGAAATTGTGATTTGTGTCATTTCTCGATGACCTACAATCAAATAAGCGGTTTTGTTTCATTAACGCATACTGAAACGCTGCACAGTGGGAAAATCGACCAAAAAAACGGATCTTTTATCGCCGCTGGTTTCGGTACGTGAAGTTGACCATTTCTGACGTAAAAAATTACGAGAAATCGATTGGTGCTAAATTCATTCACCGCACGGCACGGGAAGTGGTCCATTTTGCCCCATTTGGCCCTTTTTTCATACAAAAAGAGAAGCACAATGTACTTTCAAACAACTAACACGAGTGTAGATCGTTGAAAATAGCTGCAGGCGTAATTAGAGGTTAATAGAAATCATAAACATTCATGGAAGATCCTTGGAAATGCTTATTTTGCCCCATATGCCCCAACAACTGCTGGAAATTGTGAATTTTATATAATTATGAATGGATTTTTGAGGTTACTGATTTAAATTTGATTTGACAAAAAGCACTAAATCTGTTATCACCATCATATTCAGTAGTTGTCCAATTTGCCCCATTTTGCCCTATTATTATACAAAAATGGGATTTAAAATGTATTTAATAGAAACAGATACCGCCATGGAACGATGAAATTAGTTTAAGTTACAATTTGAAGCTAACAGTTATCAAGCGCATATATGAAAGATATTTTCCCTATTTTACCCTACATGCCCCTAAAACTGCTTAATAATAACAAATTTTGTATGGTTTTGTAATGTTGCTGAATGCAAAACATGAAGTCCTGAAACATCTTGGATATATACAAATGCGGTTTATCGATTTATACTAGAATCATTTTCGGAATGGTATGAATAGCTGTCCATTTCACCCCAATTAGCCGTGATTTTTTGTCATGTAATGAATAAATTATTTTGCACTGATTTTTTGTCAGGTAATGATTAAATTAATCTCCCTTATTAACATTGGTACTGAAACCAAAGTTATCAAAAGGACATATATATGATATTTTCTATATTTTCAGCTTTTGATGGGGAATTAAGGGCATAATAAGCATTTCACGAAATATGTCAAATATGCGCTAAATTGATTAATTGGGGCCCTTTGGTCTTAAAGCACCAAATTATATATATTTGAGATGCTTGATTAAATCAGTTGTGTGCATATTTGCCAAAAATTAGATTACCATTGATGCTTATAATACCTTGAATTCCCCACCAGTTATATTTTTAACTGTCCTTTCGATTGCATTGGTTTCAGTACCAAAATTTCAGCAATTCGGACATAAGAAAATGCGGGAAATCAATCAATCAATTAAGGCGAAAACAAATCAGGGCAAATTAGGGTGAAATGGACAGCTATTTGTACCTCCCGAGAATGATTCTAAAGCTAATTGATAAACCGAATTTGTACATAAAAAAATTAACACAACTTCATGTATTGCAACCAGTGACATCACAAAATAATACGAAAAATGTTATCATTCAGCAGTTTTAGGGGCATGTGGGATAAAATAGGGGAAAATATTTTTCATATACGCGCATGATAACTGTTAGCTTCCAATTACAACTAAAACTAATTTCAACGTTCGATACCAGTATCTGTTTCTTATAAATGCATTTTAAATCTCATTTTTCTATGATTATGGGGCAAAATGGGGCAAATTGGACAACTACAGAAGATGATTCTGGTGATAACTTATCTAGTGCTTTTTGTTTATGCAAAAAAAAAATCAAATTCAAATCAGTAACCTTAAAAATCCATTCATAAATATATAAAATCCACAATTTCCAGCAGTTGTTGGGGCATATGGGGCAAAATAAGCATTTCAAAGAATCTCTCATGAATTTTTATGATTTATATTAACCTCTTATTTCACCCGCAGCTATTTTCAACGATCTATGGTCGTGTTAGTTGTTTGAAAGTACATTTTGATTTTCTTTTTGTATGAAAAAAGGGCCAAATGGGGCAAAATGGACCACTTCCAGTGCCGTGCGGTGAATGAATTTAGCACCGATCGATTTCTCGTATTTTTTTACGTCACAAATGGTCAACTTCACGTACCGAAACCAGCGGCTTTAAAAGATCCGTTTTTTGGGTCGATTTTTTCCACTGTGCGCTGCTCGTACCTGAAAATAACCAATGTGGGCCTACAAAATCTAAATAGAAACTTTGTGCCATTTCTTGTTCATCTATGATCGAAAATGCCATTTATTGATGAATCGAAATGAGCGCTTATATGCTATCAACGCTGACTTTCTTGGGCATATACCAACTCAGACAATATGTTCGTACCTGGAAATTATGATTTGTGTCATTTCTCGATGACCTACAATCAAAATAAGCGCTTTTATTTTGTGGTAAATAACTAATTAATTGATTAGAAATGTTGAGTTTCTTAAAACGATATTTAATTCTTGAAATCAGTTAAATGCTAGTTGAAATATTCTTCTTGACAGCTCCAGTTGCAATGCTCACGTCCTCCATTCCCTGGTTGCTATGATGTACATTCTAGCTTCCATATCACCACATCTCCCTTCCTTTAGGGTGATTTATCGGATGATACATGAGCAACATAATCCTTCTGCCAAAACGGTCTTTGAACTGTCCTAGGTGGTCGAAGATCTGATGGGCTCGTAGATGGATTTGATGTTAACAACGGATCGATTATACTTCCAGAAGATGCTGCAAAGTCGTTGGTTTCCTTCGTCGAGTTGGTTATCTTTTTGACATGTGCGGAATTTCTTTCGCATGTGTTGCCCGAAATTGGATCTCTGACTTTGACGCGATTACCTGTTTTGCTCAACACCACATATTCTATTGGGCTGAAAGTCGTTGATAGTTTGTGTCCTGGAAGAAGGTTTTGCAGCAACACCAAATCTCCTTCATTGATTTCTGAAACTTGAGCATGTCGACGAGAATCCTCATTTAATTTTCCTTTGTACTTCATGATTGTATCCCGGTCTTGAGCTTCACCATCCTTGGGCGGCGCAGTCTCGATGTCGCTGATGGATGGAATTTTCGAGCGAATTGTTTTCCTACTGAGTAATTCGGTTGGCGTTTTTCCCGTCGTTGAGTGGGGTGTGGTGTTGTACATCA
Source organism: Aedes albopictus (assembly GCF_035046485.1). Classification (NCBI taxonomy): domain Eukaryota; kingdom Metazoa; phylum Arthropoda; class Insecta; order Diptera; family Culicidae; genus Aedes; species Aedes albopictus. The sequence goes on from NC_085137.1 coordinate 272,729,046, forward strand.
TCAAGTATTCAAGAAGGTCTGTTTTCCAGTTCCGATGGAGAGCATGGCTGATCTTGAGGCGCTTCAAAAGAGAGCTGTTTTGGCGCTCAACTTCTCCGTTCGCCTGAGGCCAATATGGTGCTGTATGGTTGAGCTTTATCTTCCTTACATAGCAATAATCGTCGAAATCTGAACTGATGAATTGTCGGCCATTATCTAAAGTTATGGTCCTCGGATAGCCAAGTCGCACAAAAATGGGTTCGATGTTCCTGATAGTGTCTTCCGTTGTTATCTTACGCATGATGCACACCTCTTTATATCGACTGAAATAATCTACAAGCACTAAAAGGTAGTCTCCGGAAGGCAGTGGACCCAGAAAGTCCATTGCAATATCAACCCATGGATCATTGGGCATTTTCCGACGCATCATCGGTTCCGGAGCTGAGGGACGGCTGACTAAACGACAACCTTCGCACTCTTTAACAGTTCTCCGCGCATCCTTATCCATACCAGGCCACCACACTCTGTCACGTAGTCGCGTAATCATACCTGTTTCCCCTGGATGTCCTTCGTGAGCCAGTTGTAGCATCCTAGGTCGTAATTTACGAGGGATTACCAATCTGCATCCTCGAATGACATGGTCTTCAAGCAAGTTCACACATTCCTTCAAGGTTTCGGTGTCCCACATTCCAGATGTTATCGCTTCCTTCACTTATTGAATTTCCAGATCAGAGTTCACGGCTTCCTTGATTTCCGACACATCGATTGCGACGGACTCGGTGATAGCATGGATGTACAATCGATCGTCAGTTTGATCTACTTCGTTTACTTCTTCAGACAGGGATAGCCTCGACAATGGATCGGCAATATTTTCCTTCCCAGGCCTGTACACAACGCGAAACTTGAATGGTTGTAGTCGGAGAACCCAGCGTTCGATTCGTCCAGAAGGTTGCGAAGTAGGCTTGAAAATCATCGTCAATGGCCTGTGATCGGTCTCAAGCTCGAATTGCCGGCCCAATAGGTACAATTTGAACTTTTCAACACTCCAAACAATCGCGAGAGCCTCTTTTTCTGTCTGGCAATATCGTCGTTCAGTGGGAGATAGAGATTTGCTGGCATATGAGATTACTATTGGTTCGTTGTCAGATTCGTCGGAGAACTGCACTAAAACGGCACCAAGGCCCACGGGAGAAGCATCAGCAATGACTCTCGTCCGTTTAGAGTTGTCGAAATAGCCCAGCAGCGGAACACAGCATAATGCTTCCTTGAGTGATTTAAAAGTAATTTCGTGACTTTTTAGCCATGTAAACTGTGCGTCACCGCCAATTATCAATTGCCTTAGCTCGAATGTTCTGGTGGCTAGATCCGGAATGAAGCGACCGACATAGCCGACTAGACCGAGAAAACTCCTGATTTCTTCGACATTTTTGGGCGTTCTGAATTGTTGGATTGCCTTTATTTTTTCTTCATTTGGGTGGATGCCTTTTTCGGAGATGTTGTGACCCAGGAATATCGTCTCGTTGACTTTGAACTGGCACTTGTTTTGGTTCAGAACCACGTTATGCTCTTCCAGTTTATTTAGGACTGCTTTAAGAGCCAGATCATGTTCCTCCTCTGTCCTTGTTGCAATGATGATGTCGTCCTGGTAATTGTGTGCTTCTGGGCAGTCGCACAACAACTGTTCGATAATACGTTGAAAATGCTCCGATGCGCTACATATCCCAAACATTAGTCTGGTGTAACGAAACATCCCCATATGCGTGATGAATGTGGTGATGTAGCGACTTGATTCGTGGAGTTCGACCTGGTGATACGCATCTTTAATATCCAGTTTTGAGAACCATTTGTAACCGTTGAATCTAGCAATTATATACGCTGAAATTTACCTTTAAGGGAGATAAAAAAAATAAATAATTACCTTGCCAGTATATCATCGAGTGTCGGAATCATGTGGTATTCTCTTTTTATCGCCATATTAGCCCTTCGCATATCGACACACAAACGCACGTCCCCGTTATCTTTTATCACGACTACCATAGGGGATACCCACGAGCTCGGTTCTGTGACTTTCTCAATTACTCCTAGTTTTAGCAACTTTTGTAATTGCTCTTCTACTTGCTGACGAAGGGCGATAGGCACACGGCGCACATGCTGGGCAATTGGTGTTACTTGTTCATCAATATCAATTCGTACCTTTACGCCTACAAGGAACAACTCACGTGAAATTCTACATCTAAATGATTTATTGCTCTATATCGTTAACCTTTAATCTTAGGAAACTTCTCTGCGCATTCGGACACTTGTTGAACTGCACCTGAGTTGATGACACTGGGAAGCCTGATCAAAAGTACACCAAGTTGCTTCGCTGTTTCGCGTCCCAGAAGATTTTGCTCACCGCCTTTCACTACGTAGAAACAAGCGGTAATATTCGTGCTACTTCCAGAATCGATAACCATTATCCGAGCAGAAAAGGTACACAGGATTTTCAATTCTCTATTCTGGGCGTAGGCTGACAGGCTCTTGTCTGACTGCTTAATGTCCTCACAGTTCGCTCCTTTGTTCTGCAGATACGTCCATGTTGATTCACCGATAATGTTGTATTTCGATCCAGAATCAATCATCATTTCGATTATTACGTCTCCGACCTTGCACCATACAAGCTCATCGTGGTTGTCGCTTATCGCGAATATAAACGAATCGCTTCTTGCTTCTGGCTGCTCAACTGCTGATGATTGATTTTCTTCCACTGCATTGACTTTGAACTTCTTCGCAGGAATCGAACCTCGTTGTGTGTTACTTGACTCAAATTTTCGCTTGTAGGGGGGTTTTTGGCACATTCTTGCGAAATGACCATAAACTCTGCAATTTCGACACTGAAGAGTTTTTGCGGGACAGTCTTCGTTGAATCGGTGTTGTTTGCCTCCACATTTGGAACACTCTCTCTGTCTCTGGAAACGATTTTCTTGAAAGTAATGTGTTTCGTTAGCTTCGCGATACTCCGGTCGGTTTGAAGGCTTATTCGGCCAACGATGCTCTGGCTTGTTCATGATACCGTAGACAGGCGAGTCACTACCCAAGTAACCACAAGCATTATAACATTGCACGAATTAGACTGAATATCAACCTTTGCAATGCGAAATGCAGTAATTCCACACTTGTCATGCAATAATCCTTTAGATTGGCATTATCAATGTGATGATGCATTGCATTTTTCTTTACATTCGGGTTTATTAAAAGGTGATATAAGATAATTCAATAATTCAACACTGAAAAAACTGAATAAATGCAATGTACAAACTAGCAAAGTTTGCTCTAACAATACAATTATAAAAGCTTGACTCTAATGGTAAACAAATCAAATCAAGAAGATTGAACAACTTTACGGTCAACTCTAGCGGTCTTCAACATTTCTGGTTCGACTCCCGACCAACTTAATCCCCGTTTGAGCCACCGATCGACGACAGCAAAAGCTATTTAGAGATGAACTTTTCTCTTTTCTGTAGGCTGCAATCACATGCCAATAACGATAGAAATCACAATTAGCATATGAGCAATGTGCGAAGGGTGTTTTAGTCGAGGTTTTTATTTTCTTATGTTGATTAAATATCTTCTAAAATGCATTATGTAATTTTCAGTAATTTATCTGAATGTGATAGTTTACTGTATTCTATTACATATGACATAGTCGTTTTACCCTCTACTACAATGATTGAGATAGAAGAACATTTTCCTTTTAGTTAATGAAATATCTGTTGTTATCACTGCAGCAGAAACGGTCCAAGGTGCCAGCGCGTATGGAACTCATCTAGCGGTCATCAACACTTCTGGTTCGACTCCCGATCCGACTACAAAAAAATAATGGTTAAAACATTAATGTGTGAGGGCATCAGTACCGTCGATAACGAAACGGTGCTAAAAATAGATTTTTGTTTTGGTTTTTCGTGTTGCACGTATCAAGCATGCCAAATGCAAATGTACAGCACATGCATTTATATTACTTTAGCAATGGCTGTCAGCGTGCTGCAATATGTGGCACTAATTTGATTTTAGTGGGGCCCTTTTCGACTTTAATATTGCTTCAATGGGGCGTTTAAAGTAATGCAGCATTATATTCATAATTTTAATTATCAATATATGGCAAAATTGATGCACTTATATACGGCTTCGTGGTTACTTGGGTATTACGATGAGGAACCGTTACGCTTCTTGACGGATTACCACATTGTCCCAACTCACGTACTTGCTGTTGAACCGACAGGTGTGAATTTACAAGCTTGGTCAGACTGTCCAGATCGATTGTTGATTTTTCTAGAATTTTCCTGCGTAGATCGGGGGGAGCTAGCATTACGATTTTATCGATTACTGCGGCATCCTGGCTCTCTTGATCTGTTGAGCCGAATCGACACTTTGAGGCATGAGTCTTGGCGCGAAGGAGAAATTTATCGAGGGTTTCGTCCTGCAGAGGAATCAGCGACCAAAAAGAGTACCTCTCGAAGGTATCGTGTCGTTTGGGTGCGAAATATTCGTCCAGCCTTTTGATGGTTGATTCGAAGTCATCATCGATCTGGTTTTCGTTTGCGGGTAGGCTCTCGTACACTTTTTGAAGCTGTCGGCCGCCAACCGCCAGGAAAATGCTCTTCAGTTTCTTTTTCTTCTTCTTTCCAATAGCGCTGGCCACATACTCAAACTGCTTTTTGTAGTCGTGCCACTTCTGCCTGATTTCAGACAGAGGAATGGTTTCGCATTCGAAGGGTGGCAGTTTTAAGAGTTGATCTTCCATTGGTTATACCTAAAATATAACATTTTCATAAGGATCCGCATTATCATTTATCATTTCGGTCAATTTGAAGAATGGCTATTCAAGTCCCCGATTGTATCGTGCCCTCACCGGACCAACTAGCTGGTTGTCCGTGAAGGACTTTATTGGTCATGCCCTCACCGGACCAACCAGTTGGTTGTCCTTGAAGGACTTTATTGGTCATGCCCTCACCGGACCAACCAGCTGGTTGTCCGTGAAGGACTTTATTGGTCATGCCCTCACCGGACCAACCAGCTGGTTGTCCGTGAGGGACTTTATTAGTCATGCCCCCACCGGACCAACCAGCTGGTTGTCCGTGAGGGACTTTATTAGTCATGCCCTCACCGGACCAACCAGCTGGTTGTCCGTGAGGGACTTTATTAGTCATGCCCTCACCGGACCAACCAGCTGGTTGTCCGTGAGGGACTTTATTAGTCATGCCCTCACCGGACCAACCAGCTGGTTGTCCGTGAAGGACTTTATTGGTCATGCCCTCACCGGACCAACCAGCTGGTTGTCCGTGAAGGACTTTATTGGTCATGCCCTCACCGGACCAACCAGCTGGTTGTCCGTGAGGGACTTTATTAGTCATGCCCCCACCGGACCAACCAGCTGGTTGTCCGTGAGGGACTTTATTAGTCATGCCCTCACCGGATCAACCAGTTGGTTGTCCGTGAAGGCTTTGTGTTTTTTTTTTGTTTGTTGAATAGATTACCTCACAACTTCCAAAAACTACGTTCAGGTTCGCTTCAGGGTCCGCTCGTCGCCAATTATGTGGTAAATAACTAATTAATTGATTAGAAATGTTGAGTTTCTTAAAACGATATTTAATTCTTGAAATCAGTTAAATGCTAGTTGAAGTATTCTTCTTGACAGCTCCAGTTGCAATGCTCACGTCCTCCATTCCCTGGTTGCTATGATGTACATTCTAGCTTCCATATCACCACATATTTCATTAACGCATACTGAAACTCTGCTCGTACCTGGAAAAAACCAATGTGGGCCTACAAAATCTAAATAGAAACTTTGTGTCATTTCTTGATCATCTATGATCGAAAAAAAAAACGCTTTTATCCTATTCACGGTTACCCACCGTACACAGTAGCGCGCTAACACTTTATACATTACATGGCAATGATTTTTGGGTTTCGACCCTTACAGCGTATATATGCCATCATCGCTGACCTGCTGGGGCATATACCAATATAGATACTATGTTCGTACTTGGAAACCAAGGGCTTACAGTTGATGGGCCATAAATATAAACATAAATTTAAATATAAGCATAAACATAAATCACAGACAAATAGATGTGACACTAACAAAATTTCAATCTCATATATCTCTTGATCCTGATTACTTAGAGAGTTGGTTTCTTCGGCAAAGTTGTTTGGCTGGTCAAGGACTAACCAATAATAAGACTTAAGATTCAAAATTCAACCGCTAGGCGGTGCTAGTGAGCTAACAAATTTTGTTTTTCATAAATATCAGGAAAATTTGTAAGAAATTGCAACCAGCGCCGCCTAGCTGCAGAAACTTGAACCAAACGATAATTATTCTGAAAGCCCTTGATCTACTAAACAATATTGCCGAAGACATCATCTTTCTACAAAACGAGGATGCTGAGATATGCGAAATTTAAAATTTGTTTGCTCTCTAGCGCCGCCTAGCGGAGAAATTTTGAACATTAAGTCTTATTATCGGTTAGTTCTTGACCAGCCAAACAACTATGCCGAAGACACCAACTCTCTAAGTAATCAGGATCATGAGATATATGAGATTGAAATTTCGTTAGTGTCACATCTACTTGTCTGTGATTTATGTGATATCCTAGACAAGCAGATGCAACACTGACAAAATTTCTATCCCATATATCTCAGGATCCTGATTACTTAGAGAGTTGGTTTCTTTGGCAAAGTTGTTCAGCTAGTCAAGGGCTTTCAGAATATGATTCGTGATTTCACCGCTAGGCGGCGCTAGATAGCGTAGAAATTTTACATTTCACATATCTCAGCATTCTGATTCTTTAGAAAGATGGTGTCTGGCAAAATTGTTTGGTAGATCAAGGGCTTTCAGAATAATTATCGTTTGGTTCGAGTTTTTGCAGCTAGGCGGCGCTAGTTGCAATTTTTTGCAAATTTTCCTTATATATATGAAACACAAAATTTGTTAGCTCACTAGCACTGAATGTTGGTGGAATTTGGAACCAAAACATCCATCAACTGTAAGTCCTTGACCAGCTTAAGACGTCTGCATGTCTCTGATATCACAGGATTTGATACCTCTTAGCGGGTTTTGGGCTCACTGGCATGTTTTCGGTTCACCAAATGCTCAAACAACATTGACCCCTTTGAACACACTGCGTGTGCACTAAGTTCTGGTTTTTTCTGTGTGCGCGCAGAAATTGCGCACTGGGATTATGACTTGTGGGTTCTCATTGTTCTCACGCAGCATCATCCGCACAAAAACTCTGCGTGAGAGAAATTATGTACATTATGTACATTGTGCGTTTTTTCTCTTTCTCAAAAGTAAGGGAAGATTCAAAAATTACGTCCATCGCTTTTCGGAATTTCTAGACCCCCCTCCCCCCTCTGTCTCGCAATTTCCCTATACCCAATACACGTACTGTCACACTTTTCTAGACCCCCCCCCCTCCCCCAAATGTTGGAAGTAATTTTTGAACGTTCCCTAAAGTAAATAAAACTGAGAAGTTCAGTGAAAGATGAGCGTAAATGGACACAGTTTATGCGTGACATCATCCCTGCCTTGAAGTTACTAAAATGGCCCGAGAAAGAACAAACACAAGATTTGTGTCCTTTTTGCACACATCGAAATTGCACTTTGATCGAAATTAGCGCTTTTAGTCGTGCTTCCAGTGCAATACTGTGTGGCAGGTTGATTGTTACTCAAACTGGAGAAGGGCTTTCTAACATGTGCAGGCGGTAACCATGCTAGGGTAGGCCTAAAGAGGTAGCTACCGGCATAGACCGTCAGATTTAATTAGAGTCCGAACTCTGGTCATAGAATGTGTGCTTTATTGATTGTCTTCGGCTTAAATAAGTTTACAAGATTATTCCTATTTTATTTCGTATGTATGCTAAAGGGAGCGACTACTCATGATTTTTACGTCAGCACAATTTAGGCGCACTTGTTGGACCTACCCGGTTGTGCAATTTGAAACCTTTCGATTCTTGTGTACTGTTAGGTTTTCATTTGTTAATTGATTTTTGATTTTTACATTTGGGTGTTGAACATCAGTAACGTCAAATGGTCCGGTATAAACTGGGTCTAATTTTCTTTGATTTTCTTTTTTCAACCAGACTTTGTCTCCTATTTGAATTTCTATCGGGTTTGATTGTTGCTTTTGTTTCGGGACTCTTTTTTCTTTTGATGTTTCTAGTAAAAGTTTTGCTTTTTGATTTGCTGTCTGCAATTTGAATTTTAATTCTTGGTAGTATGTGTAGGGATTGAGAGGGATACAGAGAAAGCGAGAAACAGGGCATATAGCTTTAGCAGCGGTGATGCGCCATCTGAAAAACAAAGCAAACGATCATGATGAAATGAAACGTCAGTCTTGTAAAGTATTTTGCACGAGTAAGTTGGATTACTCGTCGGGTGCATCCCTGGTGATAAGATCCGACCGATTGAATTGATTGAATTGGATCGGAATTGCCATGGTGTCCTTCCGGACACGACAATGGCACAGCCGGTAGGTAAGCTCCCAAAGAAAGGTTTTAGTAAGAGT